>NC_143019.1:24772779-25372779 GCF_055824585.1 Amblyomma mixtum
TGCCGCCAGTGTGGCCGTCCCTTTCGCGGCGGGGGCTGCGCCGCCAACGGCGTGCCGCGCGTTTTCCCGCTAGTGTGTTCGTACCTCCGCTGACGGCACAATCCTTAGCCCTTTCCACAATCCTTCCCCTTTCACGCCGCTGGCGGCCGGGAAAGTATTAAGGATAGTTGCCGGGCCAGTTGGTACATGATCTCACCGTAAAACAGCGCGCTAACACGGGACAAAGAAAGAAGACACGCACAAACACAGCGCTGAACTTACAACTGACAAGAAAAGAGATTCAATATCCTGAATAACCATTGACATTATGCGACAGGAGGATATATTCCTCGCCTTCCTTTGTTTTTTTTTATTCCTTTCTGGTATTTATTGCGAGCAATGCAATAAACCATACAGTTGTACGTTCAGCGCTGTGTTTGTGCGTGTCTTCTTTCTTCGTCCCGTGTTAGCGCGCTGTTTTACGGTGAGGCCGGGAAATGTGTACACGGGAAAGCGCCGCTGCGCAAAGCTGTCTCCACGCCACGCTCCACGCAAAACCGGAGCACGGCGCGATCGCCGCCGCTGTAACTTTAGTAGGAGCCAAGAGGTGGCGGCACTGACGCTCTTCACGTGAGTAATTCGGGCGCCGCTCACTGGTCTCCAAGCTCCGCGACATGCGGGAAGCCGCCGAAAATGGCTCCCCGACCCATTCGTTGGGCTATAGTGCCTAGAATATACTGACACTGTATATTGGGGCGGATGTCTACAGCGAAGCTCCGCCCACATCCAGGACCACTGCACAGAATTTCTCCATGACAAAAAGAAGTCTAGAGTTACCTAACCAAGAGGCTAATCGCAATAAAAAAAAATCAGTTCAAGAATGTTGATACCTGCATTGCCTGTATAGTCAAACATAAAAAAAGCTCATTTCTGTTACTGTTGTGACACTTTGGCCCAGTGTCACAACAACTGCCTTTTTAAGGTGTTCCCTTCTATAGAGTCTTCCCCATTAACCGACCCGCCCTTGGTGTACGCAAGGGAGGCCAGGGGGAGCCTTACGAAGAGGTGGAAGCAGCGGCTCAACGAGAAGCATGCAGACAAATAGCACAAACCAATTTAGAGGGTTTACATAGCAACGGCTCCTGGCTTAGGCTGCGAAAGAATACTTGTATAGTCAAGGAAACAGGGTAGGATGGCCATATTATCCGGTTAACACGAGCAAACACTAACATCTCAAGCAGAATTCGTAAAATTGGATTTCCAGTACAGGAGCTATGATGTCGTGCAGAACTATGTGCAGTAAAATTAAAAAAGTGACAGGCATATATGGATATTTACACTGAGACAGCCTTTAAGCTAAAGTTATTTGCACTGACCAGTAAAATGTACAATGGCTGAATGTAACGGTGACCAGTTCCCAAGGTAGCAAGCAAAGGTGAGTATTGCTAATTTTTAACTGATTTTCATACCACTTAACATGCTGAATTTTAGAGTGCTATTAGTAGCTTACTATCAACATGTTCAACAAAATATACCTATAACACTGCCACAGCTGCCTTCTAAAATATACCTATATCCCTGCCAAACTCGCAAGTACAGGCGTGATGACGTCATAGGACAAAGCAGTGTTTTGTTCTAGCAACACTAGAACAAGAGAAGCCACGAATCACGGAGGCGCAGCCAATGCATGCGCAAATCTCCTTGTCGTCACCAGATGGCGCCTTGTACCCGGCAGCTAGCGCGCGCTTGCAGCATCGGGACCAATCAGCGCCTGCTCACCGGCGGTAGGCGGGCTCCCGGTATTCCGCTAACGGTAACAAGGTACACGTTATGCTAAAGGTGTCTATTTGCGAGAACTTCGTTGACGACTTCGAGAACGGGAACCATCGTAACGCTGGCAAAACGCCGGTGCAAACGTAAACGATGCGACGGTAGCGAGGCGGTAGCTTTCTTTTCGGCTGCTGCTAGGCCGCACTGCTGGCCGCTAGAAATCACGGAGTCTGCGTTACGTCATGTGCACGTCATGTTTAACGTCACTTAGTCCTGTGTCGGCATAAGAGAATCCCAATTTTAAATCAGAGCGGCGGGAAAAACTTTTTCAACTTTAAATCCAAATTTCTTAGAAATAAATGCATCTTTTGCTGCCGGCCAAGTGGCAAAAAAGCCATGAAATGCCGAACTATCGGATTTTGCTAGCAAAATCGCTAATAGCAAACTTAAGTCGAACCAAAGTCAGACAGCATCGCTGTGTCAGCAGTCTTACATGAGAGTGTAATCTGCCCTACATTTTTTTTCGCCGATTCCGGTCAATTCGGGCAAGTTCCGACGTTTAAAACATTGACCGAAAAACGAAGACTATAATCAGCTACCATATGGTCTATGCTTGAGCCCAAGCAGCCAAGTGGTGTGCGCAGGATATTTTTTTACAACCCAGAAAGATAAATACAAAAGATCCTGTATACCCTACTGGTAGGCCTAACTTTCCGCGGATATATCGACCTAGGATCGTGCTGGACATCCGAGAACCGTAGTGTTGACATCTTCTGGGAAGAGCATTCGCCATTAAGCAGTTCACAAGTAAAAAAAAAATACTGCCGTTAGAACGCTGTTTGGATTTCTTGCAGAACAGAAACAACACATTCGCCCACAGAATGCAGGATACTGTGCCCAACTCATACTGGGAAGTAAATTATGGCACGTTCACATAACACTGACTGCTAAAGAACAATCAAGTGCAAAATGCAAAACGGCGAAAAATATATTAGCTGGCGGATTAGCATTGCTAGGCACGAAATACAGTGCGAAAGCATAGTGTATTGAAGGTGGACACCATAGCCAAGTAACTGAAAACGCGACTCAGGTTTAGCTCGTGTTGAACTTTTTCATCATCAATGCCGATTTGCGCAACGTACGCCGTCTGCCTAAGCTCCAGTGCCGCGTTTGCTGCAGAAATGTTGTCAATGCCAACGCGTATATTGCTGTAATATCATAGTTTCTACCGCAACGTTGTCTACAGAAACGCATGTAGCGCGCATCTATCTGTCACCACCGCCACATAAGTCAGAGCGCAATATTAGTTTGATAACAGTAGTAGTAATTGAAAAAGACGATATATAATGCGCAGCGCTAGAGTATGTTGCAGTTTTACGATCTGCAACAGTTTTACGATCGTACCTAATTGCAGCTTTACTGCAATTAGATACGACACCAACGTACACATGACACTTGTTCTGGCTTTTGATCGCAGGAAATGAAGCTGGCAAAATATCTGCGCGAAAAAAAAATCGCGAAGCCTTAAACCAAGAACTCATGACGAGAAATGTGAAGTTAAATTTCTGGAGACTTTCCAATATGTTACGATTTCACGTCGGTAGTTTATGGCCGCTAGCCTTTTTTCTTCCGTCTTCTACACGTACATATGAAAAATATGAATGTACAAACGGCAAATTAGCGCCGTATTGCGCCAGCGGCAATTATGGGAGTGCACAGTTTTGTAATAAAACAAGGACTTACCTAAAGGTTAACGATGTCCTCCTGGCGTCGCTGATCGTAGACGTCTCAAATCACAAACTGTTCTCAGCGAGTCGAAACGCAGCAATGATGTGTGGCTGGGCAGCGATTCTCCTCCACAGCTATTCGGGGTGACGTCACTGATAGCAGCCAATGGGCGGCGAGGATGAGCGACTCCCATTGGTGATCGGGTAAAGTTCGAAAAGAGCGAGGGGAGGTGTCTACTGCTTTCACATGACGCATGAACAGGAGAGGAACCCTGCAAGAGTGAATCCAGTTTACCACAGCTTTTGTATGAAATGGACGGAAGTCGATTCGAGTCCACTTTTTGAGGGAATGTGCAAAAACCCCAAAGAAGAGAATAGGGGACGAGCCACACCCTTCTTTCTCGGAACCTCCACTTTTTTTTTTTGAAAAACACAGGCGCGGCAACAATAGAGGGGTCTCCTGTCCCTGGATATGAGGAGAACTGATATACCCTTCCTGGTCCGAGAAGACAAGAACCAACAACATGCACGCCTTTGCGCCCACCAAAGTGGGTCAAGCAGTGCTGGTTACCTTGAAAATGAGGTCAAGTAGGCAGCAGGCAGAAGACACGGACTTTCTTAGCATTCATGCTGCTTCCCAGAACTACGCGATAATTCCCTGAATTACGCGAACTGCGCCCGTCCATGTCCTTTCTCGTCCGTGTCTTTTTTAGCGCAATTATGTACGACCGACTCGCCCATCAACGTGCTCTCTTGGATAAAAAAGAATTTTAGCGTCGCCGAGATGTACTAGTGTACCGTATATATCCCAATATTGCGTGAAGCAAGCAAGCTTGAAAGAGGACAAAAAGAAAACACTCGACAATAGTGAGTGGAAGATGGCTAAGAAGCTCCGTGTCAAATCTCCCGAAAGGCCTTCCGAGTTCAGAAGATTCTGACGCGATTTCCCCGTTTCAAATGCCCCAATGCGTTTGGCCCGTGGCGTTTGCCACGTTTCCTAAATACCCGTTTTCGTAACGCCTTGCACGACTGCCTTACTTCACAATACATCGCGGCAGTGTGGCGGGGACGATCAGTTGACCCATTTGCGCAATGTACTTCAGTGGACTATCTTTGCGTCGCTGGCTGCAAACTCCTGCGATTGATGCCTCGTACCAGGAGGAGTCATCGCAAACGCTGACTTAATGGCGGCTAGTAGCCTTTGCGACATCAGATATAGGTTCATGGGCGCGAAAATGGCATTGCACATGTAGCTAAGCAGATCTTGCTCAGATTCTTTTTCGGAGGGCAATTTCCTACTCGTATCAGTTTGTGATAAGGAGAGGATGACGTTTTATGCACCCCTACTGAAGCATTCCATACGAGCCGTTCGTATAGAATTGGGGGAATATGGAGTCCATAAGGTATGGATGATTATATGGAGATCCATATCTTCTCTGATGGTGTCCATAAGCATTCCACATAATTTCAATGCGATTTCTATGCAGTGTACGAGACATCATGTGGAGTCGCTACGACTCCATACGTGATTCCATATAGCCCATACGACTCCACATGCTTCATGCTGACTTCATAAAATATCTTATGGAGACGTATGGAATTATGAAACTTGTCACACGAAAACTTTCATTGGGGACGACTGCTTGAAATCGATTCCAGCAGCACGGGCGCTCTTAATTGCACAGAGCGTGGGTGCATATGTGATCATGTCGTGCCCAGAAGGGCTTGCAGGCCAGGCGCTTCTCAGGCTTTTAACACTTGTGGTACAGCAAATGCTCCTTGCTTCAGACGGGAGTAGCTATTACACGCATGTGACAAAAGCTGTTGGTCCACTGACCCCGCAGGTTAAAAAAGAGAAAGCAAGAAAAAAAATGATACAGTTGCGGGAGCCGAAAGCCAGCTAAAAGAATTTCGGTTGCCCTGCGGCGGAGTTTTCTCGGGATCCTGGTCTCTAGTTGTTACGGTGTGTATAACTGCTAAACGGAGGTGTTGGTAATTCATTTCTGAGGGTAACGAGAGTAAAGACGGGAACGAACGCGGGATAAACACAGAACAGCGCTTTTCCATTGTTGCTCCCTTTATCTTGTCCCAGTATTTTGTGCTGTTACTCTAAAAAAAAAGTTCTTTATCGACCATTTCTTGTGTTTTACAAAATCAACTTTATCGTTTGAGTTTTTTTTTCATTTCATTTTATTTTCCCCATAAATTACATAGGAAGGGCGTGGAAAGAGCTGTACGGGGCAGCTTCAAATACGCACCACCACTGGTTACGCGTGGCAGAATTGGCAAACAGACATCAAAAACTCAGTGAGCCGATTAACCGCGTGAATTAGAGAACGCTTTCGCACTAAAAAAAAACAAAGCTTTTACCCTGCTTCTCTTGCCATCATTTCTTAGGAACACTTACCTTCCACATTCCTTTCCACCCTTCCCTTCCTTTCATGCTTTCTCTGAAGTCGCCCCCATGTTTTCGCTTTTTCCTTTATTATTTTTTCCCGGTATTTCGTTCCTCTATGCTGACTAATCCCATGTTTGAGGTTTTAAGGTCACGCAGCCAGTCGTACCAAGCCACCTGTCGCAGCTGGACACACAGCCTTTCAAGCCCACAATGGCTATCTCCCCATGCTCCAAAACCGTCCGATTCCTTTAGGCCGAGCTGACCTTCATTCCTCCCAGCTGACCTTCTTTCTATTCACAGTGCTGCAGGTCAACCGGTTAACCAACTTCAGCAGCCATCACGCCTGGACAAGATTGACCCTCCCCATCGTAACCCCATTCCCACTTCAGACCCTCCTCACTCACACCGTCCTTCCTCGGAGGCATGACCCAATTCAAACCCCGCCAATGATGAATGCTTTGCCCAGACGAAGACCAGTCGTCTTGTCGAAACGTCGGCAGGCACCCTGAGGCTTTCCTCTCCTGTGTTCACTTTATGATTATTTTAAACAAGCTAGTATCCCCAGCAATTTGGGATCAAAATTTTGAAAATATTAAGATACTTCTACGAAAATATTGAAGGTAACGGTCCATTCTTCTGGTGTGTGGCCAAATCTTTCTTTTATAAAGTGTTTCCATCAATCGCATCCAACTGTTAAGACTTTCTTAAATAACCAATGGGGAAAGGTTTTGACGACAACTAAAACCACTATTGAAAAAAAATTCAAGACTGCCACTGGGTGATCTGCGGTTGCACTGATTGCTACTTTATCTTACATGAAAAATTGCGTTCATAAAAGCTTGCTCGCTCAAAAATGCTTTTGTCCAGAATTGTTGGGTATGATGCAAAAACTCTTCACCTTATAATTCTGCCACATTTTGCGCTTCTTGTTTAGGTAAGTAAAAAAAATTAACTGCACCTGGTAACACTGCCCACAGTGCATAGCGTCTTATATTATTCCACAGAATATTGACAGCAGTGAAGAAATTCAACTTTTGAATGTTTGACTGTTTCAAAAAAGCAAGCGGGGCAAATATTCTCCACCTTATTATTTTGCCTCATTATTAGCTTCTTGTTTATGTAAATTAAAAATGCACTGACGACAGTTGATAACACTGGCCGCGGTCGAATATTATTCCACTGACTAGTCACAGAAGTGAATAAATTCAACTTATTAATGTTCGCTTGTTTTAGACGAGACAGATGTGCCAAAATGTTTCACTTTTTAATCTTGCCTCCTGATCCTTGTTGAGGTAAGAAAGATGTTTTAACAGCACATGATAAATGAGACGAGTTCCACAGTGTCCTCTATTACTCCACCGATCATTCAGAGTATTGTAAATAGTCATCTCTTTAATGTATGACTATTATAAACAAGGAAGAGAAATCTTCAACCTATAATTTTTTGTCTCGATTAGGTTATTGCTTAGGTAAGAAAAAAGGTTTAACTGCAGCTGATAACAATGGACGCATTCCACAACGTCCTATAGCGCTCCGCTGACCATTCACGGCAGTGAATGCTCAACTTTTTAACGTTTGAATTTTTTAAAGAAGCCACATGTATCAAATTTTTCACCTTATAATTTTGTCTCAGGATCAGCTTCTTGTTTAGGTAAGAAAAATGGGCTTTAACTACCGCTTATAACACTGGCCGCGCTCCATAGCGTCCTATATTGCTCTACTTACCATTAACAGCAGTGAATAAATTCAACTGATTAGTATTCACTGTTTTCAACAACAACGATGAACCGGAGTTCTTCACTGGATAAATTTGACTCGTGATTAGCTTTTTGTAGTTCGAAAAAAAAAAGGAGTTATTACCAAAGGCTGCTGCCGACAACGTAGTATTACTCCATTGACCATTCACAGGTGTGAAAAAAGTCAACTTTTTGATGTTTCACTGTTTTAAAGAAAGCAACATGTGACAAACCTCTTCACCTCATAAAATCGCCTCATGGCTGGCTTCTTGTTGAGATAAGAAAAATGTTTTAGCAGCATGTGGTAACACTGGCCGCGGTGCAGAGCGTCCTGTATTACTCCACCGACCATTCAAAGCTGTGAAGAAAGTCAACTTTTTAATCTTTGTTAATTTTTAGCAAGCAACATCTTTCATAGTTGTTCGACTAATAATTTTTTTGCCTTGGATTACCTGCTTATTTATAGGGGATAAAAAAACCTTTAACATCGTCTGGTAACCCTGTCCTCAGTTAACAGCATCTTGCATTATTCCATTGACATTTCACAGCAGTGAACAAACTCAAATGCGCACCACAGATCGTCATTGTTACTTTGTACTCTTGCTTTCTTTTTGCACGGGTCACAATTTTTTGGACTTTGCTTGTCTGGGAAACCAGATGCAACGGCGTATGTGCTGAAATTGACTGAAATCAGGATCATTGACTGCAAACTCGCTGTACGCATACTTCATTTTGAAACGCTGGTGTTCGCCTGTACCAAGAATAGAATAAGAGCCGGAAACTTTCTCGGTATCCTCGTATTTCATTTAGACGCGAATGTTTGATTCAGGGTTCCCTCGATGTCGTCGGGCACAGTCTCCCGGCTTTTGTTACATCCTCATCGATTTCCGGTTAGGCAGCAATAACGAATACAGTTTTATGTACGTGTAAGGCAATATTCTTTTGCTGTGATCCTATCCCATATTTGTGTACAGCCTTGTCGGCTGGTAGGTCCCGGCGTTAGCGCGGTCTGTGCATGAAATTACCATAGGCAAAAAAAAAAAATGCGCGGTTTGGCCCTTGATAGATGCAAGCGTCACAACCAGCGTTCGTGACTTTTCTGCGCTGGTATTAATTACCGAAGCCTTAAGAAGATGACTCGCGAACGAAATGCACGCTGAAAGTCTACAGAGATGCAGTACATGACCGGACAAATCTTGTGCCTGTTCAGAAGAGCGGGTTGTCGGGCTAGTTGGTTCTGCATAGTATATAAGTGAAATGTGCAACAACTGTCTTAAGTTGTTGCGCATTTCACTTATATATTTGTGCCTGTAGCTAGCTGGTTCCATGAATTGAAATTTTAGTTACTGCTCTTATATCGAATTTGCTTCTTTGCGACATGGGTCTTTTGAGCATTTTTTTTCCAGTCCGCAATGAAAGCGCGTCTTCGTGAGTGCTTCCAAAGGTATTCCTGGTGACTCAGCTTTTTTTCCGGTTTTTAAGTGCAGTTCTATGCAGGCTTAGCGAATCGGGTAGGGATGCCAGATATGATGACCTCACCAGTTGTGGGCCCTGCGAACAACGCATCGTTGTATACTACCAAGAAAGACGACAAGAATGTCAGAACAAGCGCTGGGTGTTTTCACCTTTCGCTGAGCACTCGGCTAACCGGTGCCCTGGAGCCATTGTCAACCAATGACTAGTTCACATAGTGTTTCTATGAAAACCTTGCTTTTGTAAAGCGCAAGAAATGATTCAAGGCATCCCATGAAGATCTCCCCTCCGTGGTTCCGAAAAAAATTTTAGCTGGCTTTCGCAACCCTGGACTGTGTCAATTTTTTCTTTTCTTTTTTAACATTTGGGTCAATGCCCGAACAGCTTTTGTCACATGTGTGTGCCCGCTGTTCTAGGATGAAGCAAGGCGCATTTTCAGTACCGCGAGCGTTAGAATTAAGCCAAGCAGCCTAACATTACCTACTAACCATTGCGGGCACGTTAACGATCACAAGCACACACGCGCACTGTGCAAGAGCGCCAGTGCTGCTGGAATCATCAAGTGTAGTCACGCACAAAACATCATCCTTTCCTTGTAAGTTTCTACTCCTGGGTTTACAAATAATCTACTTGGAAAGTTGTTTTCATATGTGCTACAGTAAGCAAGAAATAATGATTAATGTATAGTGCGTAACTTATTTTGAATCTAAGAGAAAAGGAATGTAATGGACTTCAGGTAGAGGGATTTCTCAAGTCAGCCAAGTGCACAAACAGCATTGTCAGGCTTTACGTTCTACCCGACAAAATAAAAAGTAGTTTCTTTAAATTGAAAAGAACGTAAGACGTCTGTCAAGCTCAAGGACTCTCAGCTCGTCCACATCTTGTAATGCATAGTTTAAAATTTCGAGCGTGACACTTAGTGTCAGCTGCCGTGGTGACTCTGTAGAATGTCTAAAACAAGAACTCGGAACTCCTCCGCATCTTGTATTGTATGGTTCAAAATTTTCAGCGTGTCACTTAGCTGCACCGGCCATGGTGACTCAGTGGGTGTATATTGCTTCAGGTCGCTGATTCCGAGGTCGCGGGATGAAATTTTGACCGCCGCGGCCGCCCTTCGGGCGCGGAGTGCCCTTGGCGCCAAGTAACTCGGCAAGATCCGACAGTGTGTGCTAAATATAAATTAGGTCAGGGAAATCTATTGATAAGCGATTTATGCTTGAAATCAATGGAACTTTCCTGGATACAACGACGGCGCCATGGCTTAGTTGGTCAAAGCGCCTGTCTTGTAAACAGGAGATCGTGAATTCGAATCTCACCCGTGTCTGATGCTTGTTATTTTTTTCTTGGTTTCGAGTAATTCATTGTGATGCCGCAAAAATAGGATTCCATCCGAATTGTTATTTTTATTTTCTTTAACGACAATTTGGCGGTGCACTGAAATGCAGCCCTGGATATCACAACAGGCTATGCGTGCAATAAGCGCAGTGTGTCGCTTCAAATATGCATATATTTCAATGCTTTGCCTTTTCTTAATCACTGTCAGCTTGCGACTCAATCACTTTCTGTTCGCCATATCATGAAAATTATCTGTCATAGGTTGGGTCAAAATAGAATCGACATTTGAGCTAGTTGGTATAGCATCATGGAAAAATATATAGCGCACTCAGGACAACAGACAGGATGCGCGTGTGTTGTTCAGTCTTCTTTGTCTGTTGTCTTGCATGCGCTATATTTTTTCCAGTATGCTGGGTTGCCCTGGGAAAATAGTAATGGCGTGATACCGCTTCTGCGGTGTTCGAAACTTCTAGCGGTTTAGAGTATATGAGGTTTAATGTCCCAAAGTGACTCGGGCTATGACGGACGCCGTAGTGGAGGGCTCCTGGCCACCTGGGGTTCTTTGACGTGCACTGACATCGCATTGTACACGGGCCTCCATCGAAATGCATGGAATCACCGCGGCCAGGATCGAACCCGAGACTGCTAGCGACGGTGTAGTCGTGCTGTCTGTGAAGTTTGGAGTAATCAGTAGTAGAGCGCTGCCGAGAGCGACGGACGTCTTATCCCTACGAGATTTGAGTGGGCTGTCTAAGTGCAGCTTGGGGACGTTAAACTTCCCATGCCATACCATACCGTACCTTACCATACGATACCGTACCGTACCTTACCACGTCATGCCTTTCATACTGCAGCATGCCATACTATGCAACATCTTACCATATAGTATGGTATGATAGCGCATGGTACTGTATGGTAAGTATGTTATGGCATGATGAAATAACACCTTACCATACTATACCATGAAAGAAGCCAACAGCCAGAGACACCAAGGGGCACAGGGGATATTTAATCGATTTATTTATTTTGTGGTGTTTATCAATTGAGAATATTAGTGAATATGTTATCGCTTAAAGCTAATTGATTAGAAAAGCAGAAGAAAAAACAACCACTGCCGCCGGTGGGATCCGAACCCACGACCTCCGAATTACGCGTCCGGTGCTCTACCTCTGAGCTACGGCGACGGCTGTCAAATCTTCTGCTTTCGGGGGTATTTATGTTTACAAGTAACCTAACCTTGAGAGTGTTCATCAGCGCCACCCACGTTCATAAGCGGCGGACGTAGAACGTCCTGAGTTACCGCAGCTGTGACGTAGAACGAGTTGCCGAGGGTCCGATCCTCCCTGAACACGGGCATCGGCGGCGGCAGCTCCTGTTCTCGGTCCTTGGGAGCGCCGCGTTGTTTCGGATGCACAATTTTACGATACGCCCCGTCAACGCCGCTAACGTTACCGCGCCGCGCACCGATGGACCAAAAACGACTTACTCGCTCCCTATAAAACTCGTCGCCCGTCGGCTTGGGCAGGAAGAAAGTGACCACGAATATGAGCAGAACGATGGCGCAGACGAGTTTGATGATGCGACTGCGCCTGAAGTTCACCAGCTTCATGGCGATCACGTCGACGAGGTTGCCTGCGACACACGAGGGAGGCTTATGAGAGACGCGTAAACGGTATATTTACAGGTTAGTAGGTGTCAGCAACGCGGGGATGTCGAGGCCAACATAGCGCCACACACAAACGCACACACAACTGCACAAGCGCGCACACGAAGTGACCACGGCCGGTCAGCGTTCCTCCGTCCCTCTCGCAGAGCCACGCATACGACGAGCAGACGACAAGCAGTCGGGCGGCGTTTGAACCGAACGCCCTTCGAGCATCAAAAGCGAGATGTGTTAAAACTGCAGTTGACGAGGCGCGAATTCCAAAGCTGGCCCCTACGTCACCTAATTAATTTAGCGCGAACCGCACAGCGCTCACACGCACACACGACATACAACTCACGACTCCACGACAGCAGTTTTGTCAGAAAAACCGGCAGCACAGCAGCGCCTGCCGATGGAAGCATGATGTCGCTGACGACGGAGCGGCGTTACCTACGGCTACGCCGGCTTCGCTTTCGGTTCCAGACGCGTTGCTTGCGTCTTTATAGTCGCGATGCGTTGGAAATAAACCGAGCAGTTACAGATTATTTATGCGTAACGCTGCTGATCACCTTTAGGTCCAGGCTTGGGCTTCCGTTTAGACATCTTCGTTTTCTTCTAGAATGCCAGCGTTGTCGGGGCGATGTATTTGTGAATGAGGTACGGCCGCTAGAAAACGCCCGGCTGTTTCCATTCAGCAACCGTGGCTGAGACGTATTCGCGTGGTCTTAGAGATGATCAATTAACGCAAAAATCAGCCTCGTAGCCACAAAGGCATGCGGTACAACTGGCAGAATCTCAAGTGAGCAAAAACACTCCAGAAAACTAACTCGAAGACGGAGTTGTTGAGCCTAAGTGGTCTTGCACACAGTAATGGCCGCAAAATAACACCACGCAAAAATTTAATTTCAGCACGGATAGCAGCCACCCTCTTTAGTAAACTTAAATTGATAAAAACGTGTTTAATAAGGGAAAACGAAACTAATAGCGCGTCCAACCGATCAGAACCACCCACCCCAGTTCCATTGCACTGACCTCGGCTTTTCCTTTGCGATTAAAGTTTATCGATAGGACTGTTCTATGTGACAACCGACAGATCAGTTATCCGCCAACTGTTCAAAAAATTTGCTTTCTGCGCATTCGAAACCTACTCGTAAACGTTGACGCTTGGGTAGCTTGGGTGACATGTCTGACAATGCAACTCCATTACAGCTCGGCATCCGCTATAACTACCGCGACAATTTTTATAGCCATAGCCGTTAGTATTGCCCTCGAAGCTTCGTCGTGGTGCGCTGTCACACATGAAGGCGCTCTCAACCGGATCGGATACAGGTGCGCTGAGCTTCGCTCTGCTGACACCACGGGCGCGCTAGTGTCGTGACTTAGGTTGGGCGTAAAAAGCAAAAGGGATACGCTAAGGTTTATATGGTTGCATCACATGCACTGATGTTGCTGCAACGTGACATGCACCGTGACAGTTGGCCTTATATCAGGAGATGGAGGACCTAAGCTTCTTGACATTCTGCTCTTTGACATGGAAGGAGAGGACGCTAGCTGCCGCCGGCCGTTGCCCTCGTTTCCGCGAGAGCGAAAACGATTATCGCGCGTGAATTTGAGGAGGACGTGCGCAAATGGCGAGACGAAGCTGTGCGATTGGCCTCTGCTATTTACGCATGAAACGTAAAAGCTGCCCTTTTTTAACAAGATCGTCAGCGTTGCTACAAAAACTAATTCTGAATTAATTTTTTTTCACTCGGTAGTCCTTGGGTAGACCTTTAATGATTATTGCGAAATCCATAGTTATTTTGCTTCAGTTGCTTTTTGACATTGCTTGAAGGTTAAATAAGCTCTTTGCCTTTGGTTACCAAAGTCGAGAGTTAACACCAGCCTATGTAGCCATATGCAAGTCGCACCTAAGTGCATTCGCAAAAACAGTCATCGGCGAATGACAATTAAGATCTGAGTTTACTGCCATTCCCTTTGACTATATTGTTCTAACCATGTCGAGAAAGAAAAAACAAAGGGAAAGAGTGCTTTCTTTGGAGCGGTTTGCTACTTCTCCCGAGCACGGGAAATCGGGGGTTATAGATACACCATTAAAAATTTATGCGCCCGGGGGGCCGACGCTAAGTAAAGAATTTTGCCTTTCTTTATGCTTCCCACGCAACCCTTGTTGTGTGAATTCGATACTGCCCCTTAATTTTACCGTCTGACGTCACTGTACGCTCTTCCCGCACAGGTGCAACCCACTGGGAAGAAATGTTGAAATCGGACGCCGCCGGCGCTGTTCCCGTCCATCTTAGTCAACGTTGGGTCATATTTGCAATGATATGCACTCAAAATTTTACAAGCAATGTTAGCGAAACGTCATTTTTTAGCAGCCGTTTCGCAGCGTACTGGAATGGAGTGACAGGAAAAAGGAGAAAGACGGGAAAAGAGTGCTTCAGGAAAGTTTGTCTCTGTCGCAGCTAAGGTCGGAGCTAAGGCGATGAAGAACTAGCTCCGACAGCGTTGGGCCTCCAATCGAGCTTTTATTGCGCCGGGCCTGGTGCCAACGTTTTTTAGAGCGGTTCTAAAAAAATGAAAAACATCGCTTTTAGACCGCCGGTTCTAAATAACCATCCACTGGAGCCAAAAACTGTTCGGCATCTACTGATAACCATTTGATCTAAACGCTTCAGAAGCATCCCTTTTTTGGGGGCAGTAGTTCAACTTCACGCCATCAGGCCAGTTGAACAAAAATTCCTTTTTGGTCGTCTCGTATTTACTCATACCATATGTACTCACCGAAATTGGTATCAACATTGGATATCACTGAAAAATAAATACATTACTCCTTGCATTGAGCTGAGAATTGTTTTTCCAGCTCATGCGAAAGGGTCCCTGCTCTAAAGTCTACCTCTAGGCCACATAACCACAGATAATACACTCTCCTGCTACAGGTGCGCAAAGGAAGAAAAAAAATAAGGTGAAAGAGGCTGCTTCAAATAAGCCAATAAAACTCCTCATTAATAAAACTGAATACTCTCAATAAAAATTAACGTGTGTGCGTCTGTTCCTGCGTCCTTGTGTTGTTTGCGTTGCTTCAAGAATGGATCATCATTAAAGGTAACATACGATGTGGTCCGAAACAACAATGCATTAAATGTTCCTTGTTGCTTCTATTAGATCTACCCCCTTACAAGCATGGATGTTCTGAAACCAATAGCTTCCGTTTAAGCATCCATTGGTGCCACTGGTTTGCACATGAGCAGTGGGGGAAGAAAACGGGCAGTCTCAGTTACGTCTCAAGTGTCACAAATCACCGCCGTCGCTAGCCCTTTCTAGCGGCTGCAGGGGGCGCAGCAGACCGGTCGAGCGATCGCCGCACGTGATTGGTCAGGCGGTGCTGCTCTCCGCAGCGACCCCTGGCGTCGTCGGAGTGCATTGCGAAGAGTACGACGCCGGCGAAATGGCGCGTGGCGTCGAACATGCGGGAAGAGTTCGGCCCGAAACCGGCCTGCCAGAAGCGGTCCTTGTGCACCACCTGGCAATCGCCGTGGCGCGAGTAGTGGTGCTTGTAGCCCATCTTGGCGGTCATCTCGCACATCTGCCAGTAGTTCGAGTCGGTCGCCATTTTGACCGCGGGGTCCCCTTCCTGCGCACATGCCGTGTTAGGACGTTAAACGCCACGTACCATGTATCATAGTCATACCTTCATTGCACCGTTGTCATGACGCTGAAATGTGATCTATGTTTAAGGAGTGAGATTGCTGAACTGTTCTTTGTTTTCCGGGCAAAGGTGGGTATCCCTAAAGAGTGGACAACAATTATCGTCAGCATCCTCTTTAGCGCCGTCATATAACTGGAAGGGAAGCTATATAGCTTTCTTCGAAACTTCGCGGTTGAAGAAAAATCCGTCCTGGTCCGAGGTTTTAACCCGGAACCACAGCCTGCCTGGGGTAGTAGTCATACCAGCTAAGCTTTAACTATGTGGAACAGACGTAAAAATTTTGGATTAACCCTTCAAAAATAAGTGGCAATACCGGATTCAGTCGTCCAAGTCCAAAGCGAGAAATTTTTACAGAGAGACTGCTTTGGGCTCCATTTAATTGGAGCCCATTGGTAGTAAATATCCGAGCTGAAAACCTTTTAAGTTTGTACGGTTCAGCCTCAGACAATTCAGATGCGGTGCGACGCGAAAGCATGCGTGGACGCATTTAGTTACGCGCTGAAGTCGAGGGTTCGACGGCATACCGCCTGGTCAGGAATCATGGCTTGATGAGATTCACTGGTCCATGGTCAGTGACCAGTGAATCTCATCAAGGCAGCTACGCGCTGGTATCGGAGGCCGACAGATGGCGGCAGTTATAGTGACACCCAGGGAAGCGATTTTTTAAATTTACTTGCAGGAAAGTTGGTTCTAAAGACATAGGAGCGCGCATGACAAAACCTGGCTTTTGAACAGGTCAAAATCAGCTTTGTCATGTGCTCTCCTCTGTAGCATAGCTTCATTGCGAGAGAGGGGGACCCACGTGGAAAGAGCTCGAGCTGTTGAGGAAGTAGCTCGCCGCCTCGAAGGTGACGCTGAAGAGAAGCCGGGGTGCCATTGACCGCTCGAAGTCAGGCATCGTCTCCCGGAGGTCGGCCAGGAGCCGCGACATGCTCGGCGCCCGCGTCGCGCCGTTCAGGGCGAACGGCATCGGGCAGGCGGCCGCTCTCTCCGGGGTAGGCGTCAAGTCATGCGTGCGTAGAACCACGATGTCCTGCACCAGCGACAGTACGCTGCGTCCCCCCGCGGCCACGCCGGGAATCACTGAATGAACCTTATACCCTACTCTTCGTAGAGTAGTGCTTAAATAGATTAATCTCGTCCTCCAGTCCTCTCTCTTAACGTCCTCACGGCGTGGTTCAGGTGTTCACCCTGACCCATCGCCACCATCACAGGGTCCGGGAGCGTATCGATAGATCTGCTAGTGGGGCTAGAGCAAACCTACACCTAAGTGAAGAAAATGCCCATTCAAATGGCGCTTGTTCGCGTACCTTTTCATTTGAGCGTTTAATCTTCCGTTGCAGGCTGCTAGCATGAACGCTCTTCTATCAAAAGTTTGCAGCGAGTGAGAGATGAAAGGTAATCCCAAGTTTGCAATGGATTGCAATGGATGCAATGGAGGTGCCCTTTGGAGGGCTTGCGCAAGTGACTCAGCAGACACTTTGCGCCGAGGACCCTCTATTGTTCTTGACGAGTGTGGGTGTCTCAGTGCGTGATATTATACTATGTACACTAGCACAAGTCACGTCGTGTCTTATTAGTATAGTCTGGACGTTAATAGCAGCAACACGAGTAAGACCCAAGGTATCTATGTCTATAGCTGGACACGCGTTGCGCTTGTCCTGTGCCCGTGCCCAATTATAAGCTCTGTAACACACGGGTGTCGTTAACTACACGGGTGTCTCGGTATCAAGAACATCCATGCTATCAAAAGCCTCACACATACAGGAGCCCTGTAGTGTACCGGCTGCTCTACCAATTTGGGGCCCAGCTTTTAGCCTTGCTTATCGCTGCACAACGGAACCTATATGGCAGAATAGAAAAAGAAAGGGGTGATGGACAGACCTGCTGGGGGACAGCGGGCCGTAGGGCTGCTCCTTGTAAAAGGAGACCACGGCTGACACGAACAGGCCCATCCGGCCCAGGTCGTCACGCATGCGCCCCATGTGCGCGAAGAACTCGGCGTCCGTGGCCGTGGATGTGCGGTGCGACCGGTAGAAGAAGATCAGCCCGTCGAGCTGCTTCGAGTGTAGCCACTTGCCGGCCACAGAGCTCAGTTCATTCGGGGTGGAGCCGCGCACCTGCGTCAGACCGTTTGCATAGATGCAACAGAAAGCGACGAGACAGTTGGACTGCATCTCGTAATGCACCACTGTAATGGAACGCCCACATAAATAGCGTCCGGCGTCAAGAGAGAGCGAAGTCCGCCATACATAACGGCTCCAGCTCTTTCTGACGCAAAACCCGGGGGCGAGGCGAGCGCGATCGGTACAGACCCGATTTCTGCTGTCAGTAAAACCAGTCGCTCAATAGGAATGAATGTTTTCCTCGCCGCCTCGCTTGTTAGTACATACCCGATGGTGCGTTTACATGCTTAGGGTATATCGTGCGATCGCGTGAACTGTTCTCCTTCGTCGTGTACCCTATGCTCCACAAACATCCTTGCGACGTCCCTATTCAGTCTAAACGTCTATGCCGTCAGGTAGCAGCTCTTATTCGCCCCACATATATCAGCCTTTGAGGAAAATAACAGGACCAACTTGCAGCGGTCTGCCCACATTATTCTGAGACCACACAGACTATAATGCTCCGCAACTCTGACGGCGTGAAGCGGGTCACTACCCTAGCTAGCTTTCCAGAGAGAGGGTAGATCTATTGGAGACATATTCGGTGTACAGACCCGATCGCCTCTCGAGCACAATTATTATCAGTGAATGTCAATATATCTCTTTTAGAATTTTTGCTTCATTTCCTCATCACCACTTGAGCGCTCTGGACAGTAATTAACTATACTCTGGACGAGTGCGATTTGGCCTCTACACGTAACACTGCCAACACCTCTCCGAATTTCTCACACTCGGTCCGTTCCTTTTGGGGTGCTGCTTTCACACGGACCTACAATACTTCCAACGGGCCCCAGCGGTGCAAGTGCTCGTTTCCATGAGATCTTGCAGTTCTGGTTTCATATAAAGCTGATCGCATATATCCTCCTTCGACGAAAAGTAACGAACATATGACGGCCTCACCCTGCATCACAGGGAGTAAAACATACAGCCATAGCTTCAATAAAGGGGACGCAACACGAAGACCCACCCACCTGGTTGCAGAAGACCGCCGTGGTCTGGACGCCGTCGCCCAAGAGCGCGTACAGCGGCAGGTTCGGATAGCGGAGTCGCAGGGACGCGAAAGCGTCCACCCCGTCGGGGCCTTCGTCCTCGGCTCGCCGGTAGAGAACCCCGCGCGCCGTCAGCTGGACGCAGCAGTAGAGCACCACGGTGCACAGCGACTCCGGCACGTCCCGCAGCGAGTAGTCTCCGCGACCGGGCTCGAAGACGCACCACAGCTGCCGGCCGGAAGAAGATCTGCCCGCAGTCGATGGGTCACCTCCGAGATCGGGGTCATCCACGCGACCTACGCTCTCAGAGTCGTCGTCTGCGTCCTGGTGCTTGCGCTGTGTGCAACCGCGAAAATAATTCAGTTACAGCCATACAGCCATAGCTCTTAAACAGGGTTGCAGTCGCAAGTTGTCATATATGGTGTGAAACAGGCGAGCTGACTCTGATGATAACACGCAGGTGAAGATTTGGCTGTGGTTCGTGGCGCACCCTGTAGATGGTGGCGCAAATTAATTAGTGATATCACTAATTAGTGATACCATTAATTAGTATTTAGCAGCGTGGGGTAGGTAGACTTGCGTTGGCAATACACCAAATCAGGGGGTACGAGGTGACATGGGATGGTGGTGAAAACATTTATTTAATCATAGGGAGAGGTGTTGGGGGTCGTGACCTGAAGGGACACGCCCTTTCAACCACTAGGCATCATTTGCGAGCAGCGAAGCTAGTCGCCAGATAGAATTTGAGCAGCGATTGATTCGAGGGAAAAACAGTGGGCTAAGAAAGTTTTCAGTTACTTGTGCATGAGGAATATCGACCCAAAATGGAGAAAGCGAACTATAAAATTGACAAGCAAATGTCTTAACAGCAATGCGGCCGGGCGGAAGGGGGTGGGGGGGGGGACAGGAATTTTCGGTTAAGAAAAAGGTTAAAGAAGCAGGGGGGGGGGGGGGGGTCTGTTGAAGATACTTCCGATCAATAAACAGCAAACTACACCGTGCCGGTAAGTTTGCTATGTCCCATGTGAATCTTTTTCTGCCGTCACATCCATGATATTGTTTTGAAGCACAGGGACTTGATTTGGATTTTGATTATGAACACGCAATTCTCTCAAGCGAGTAATATCTTACTTAATTAAACCGTTTATTCTGCGTATACTCAAGTGCGAACCTGCTGACGTCAAGAGACGGGGCAACCACAGCTTTCGTCGGTGTTCTCTGTACCTTTGTCATCATTGCAGACTAGCCCATGCAGCCGCGATGCCTTGTGGAACCATAAGCATTCGATACAAATTTTAACATATGCTTTCGTTCAGTACGCGGGGCGGGGGTGTCACTGTCGCGTTCCACAAATTCGTCAAAGCTACTCTTGCAAGCCTTCAGAAATGAGCATCAGTTCTCCCTGCTCCTCGCTAACACCGACAGCGTCAGTGTCGCAGGCAGGCGAACTGCCACAGGCGAAAATGCTGGCGTTCGCTAGCACGAAGCAATTTTTAAAGGAGAAATGGCATCTACTGGTCTTAAAAAATCGACACGTTACTGCCATACTGCCAGCCTTCCTTTATGTACGTATGTCTTTGTCTCAATTGCAATGAAATAAAAACAAACAGACATGTTAATATGGAAACTCGGTCAAGGCCTTGAATTTCTTTCGGTATATGCGTATTTTTACTATATGCGTTTAGAGCACTTTTACCAAGTTAAGTATGGCAATGGAGGCTTGTATCGCAAGACCCCGGATGGATGATGAATGGACGGATGGAATAGACGGACGGACGGACGGACGGACGGACGGACGGATGGATGGATGGAAGGAAGCTATAGCAGCGTACTACCTTGTGAAACGGGATGGCGGTAGTTGCCACCTTGCTCGGCTTTTCCCTCCACATATTTCTTTAAGAAATCTGTCAAATTTAATGGTATTTGCTATATGCATAAAATTCGCCATTCTTGTTTAATTAAAATTTTCAATCTTGAACGTGTATCCTTACATCAGCTTCTGAGCCACGAATCGTCCAGTCGCTTTTTGCTAACTTCTACCGCAGATTAATTCTCATGACCTTCGTTATGTCTGAACCGTAGGGCCTCCGAGAGAGTGAGTGGGCTTACACCAACATCTGGGTGGTTACTTTCTCATTCTAGCGCAAGATTTTCGATCATTCCTACAAATTTACCACACTCTGCACATATACCATTTTCTTGGATAAATTTCTTTTTGTATAGCTACGCTTTCTAAATACACCCTAATCTATCCTAGCTTCAAAAAGTAGGTCGCTCTCTCCTGAGTTTTATCCTGATTTGCCTTTCCCAGTTTCTATTCAATTCTACAGTGTTGTGGCCGCAAGGCAGTGCGCGTACCCGTGAGCGAACAATGGTGAGCCTCTGTGAATTCCTCGAACAGGCGGGCTTGACGTCCCGTCTGTTCTCCGCCAGGTAGTTACGTGCAGTGACCTGAACGTTCCGCGCGTGCTACCTCGGACGATGAACAGCTGGACGTCCCCACTCCAGCTGTTTTTGTGCTTCGTGTGTGCGCGTGTGATTGAACAGTGATCTCCCAGATCTCCACGCGCGTGCGACCTGTATATATGTATATGATTACCATGTAGATATGTAAATAGATTCATTGAAAGTGTACCCCTCCCCCTGTCCTTTCTACTGTCTCCTCACCCCTTTTCTTTCCCTTCTACTCTCTGCCTGCTATCCTTTATTTCGCTGCCCCAGCTCAGGTGCTTCCAGTCGCGATAGTAGATGCCGGGGCAGCAAACATTCTTCTACCTTCCATATCAGATGTCAATAAATAGCCACTACTTCTACTACTACATTTCTCTTGAATTAATCTAGTTTTTACCTTCTGCACTTATTAACCTGCTGTTTAAATCTCATCATTTATCCGTCCTACTGCTTCCTGCATAGTTTCCTAGTCCTTTTCTGCCACTTGGAGTCAGCGCTCCTTCTGCACAAGTATTTATACACCTTAGAGGCAATTTCCTCAGGCGTTCTTCATTTAATAATTCTTCTGAGGTTTCCGCGCTTCAATCGATGCCAAGCCCATGTCCCCCTGTACTGCCTCGTTGGTGTTCATTTTTTTTTTTTCTGTGGGCAGCTAGTGCTAATCTGCCGACATCTCTCCGATTTATTTCAAGCTCCGACTGAACTTTTAACTGCCCTTAGGCACAAAAGCCCCTTCCCAAAAGTAAGCCCTGGCGCCGTTTTTTCTTTCCAAATACCAAATGAAATCGAATCTTTATAAATTATTTCCACATAAGCCCAGGCACATGAAAAGGCTTCGGGAAAAAGCGGCCCTTTGGCTTTATTGTTACTTGTTATTCATACTTGTTGTAGCCGTATAATGCTCCATGCTTCCTTATAGCGGCATCTCTTCGCCCTTTGGTCCTAATAGCCTGTTCATGCATTTCCACGAATTTCTGGCCTTAATTTAGCCATTCCATTGATATTTGTGCTCTGCCAGTATATCATGGCGTTGTATTGTAAGCACCTGATCAGTGGAAGCATTGAAATCACCAGACCTGACCTGACTTAGCAGTTTCAACAAATGAAGGAAAAAAAAAAGTTTCTACTTCTAAGGTCTCACCGAGATTCGAACTCGGATTGCTGGATTCAGAGTCCAGAGTGCTAACCATTACACCATGAGACCGCAAAGAAACTCTTCCGACGCCGGGAATCGAACCCGGGCCTCCTGGGTGAAAGCCAGGTATCCTAGCCACTAGACCACGCCGGAACTGATGGCGCCGTTACATCAGACACGAACTGCATCACACATCAGAGCGTGACCTTCACGGAACAAAACTGGAAGGCCAAAAAATGTGCGTCTCGCACGGACGGTTATTTATGACCAACATTCTTTAACTTAATGCCTCTCTCAAGCCAAAATACTCTATTGTTTTCGCATGCAGTTTTTTGTTTTCCCGCTAGATGGTGCAACAAGCTCGCGTTCTTGGACTGCGAAAGTTAGCCCGCGAAATTCAACCAGTACAGCCCTAGATTCTGCGTTCGCTGCACCGTGGTTCGCTGTGACGCTACTAACTGAAAGATGCAGAGTCCTGTCAAATATTTTACTTTGTTTTTCCTTCATGGAAGGCATGCAGGTGCGGAGTTGACAAATGTTTGTGGGTGCGCTGTGAAACTTGGGTGTAGGGGGCGGCGACTGAACGCGACCACACGTTTAAGCGTTCCAGAAAATGATAACGGAACACGGATTAAGGTGGAAGTGCGGCCAGGAACATATTTGGAAGGTCGTAGATGTGGACAGAGGGGTGGATTCACTGTTGGACAACCGAATGTCGCACAAACTGGAAGATATACGAAGACGCAAGATGCTGGCAGCTCTATAAGCGCTTTATTCTGAGCTCCAGTACGTTGAGATAGGTGGCTCACACTCGGTTTTAAGTGCTGTACACCGTTTTCCGACCACAAATCCTTGTTTTCTCATTTTTTCAGCAGCGCACGGGTAAGCATTTACTTGCAATGCCCTCTAATCTAAGAAGAACGCTCTGAAAGCTGCAGACCAACGGGCAAATAACATGTTGGGACCGGTCAGTGTGCATAGAACCAACACGCATGCACGGAGATTTCCTGGGCATGCGCAATTGCTACTGTACCCCCCACATGCGACGCCATACAGGATTCACGCCTTGCTTGAAAGAGAAAGGCAGAACCGAACGCCCACGTCAGGCAACATCCTTTTTTTTCTATCAAGGGTGGTATGCAGACAGACACGGCATTGAAGTTTCAGGTACGCACTCATGTATTCACGATAAATTCATGCATAACGTTTTTTTCTTTTGTTCTTGCCCAGAACAAGGCTGAGCGCTTGATATCTTTTTTCATTGCAGAAGCGAAGCGATCGAAAATGGCGAGCAAAATCCATTCTGCGCAGAATTGTATAAGCTCCGGCTTTTCTTCGAGGGCTTCACTGCAGGGGGCCATTTAGTCTATATCGCCGCTTGAGCCGGTCAGTGAATCGACATCCTGCGCAGAACCGATCGAATGCAGTCACAATGAGGGCCACCAAGCCACCATTACGTCTACGTATCGCTCTACGAACATTACACGACAAGCTTCCTTTATTAATTGGTTATCGTGCATGGAGACCAGATTTTTTTACCCTCGCACGCAGGCTGCGGACGCGCGCCTACTCTCGACGCCAGTCGCCATCTGTCGGCGCGCGCGGCCCGAGGGACTGCGGGTCGCGCCGGCGCCGCGCATAGAACGCATGTTTACGTGTTCGCTTCTGCCGTTTTGTGCTCCATCAGCTAACGTATGAGGGTGTGTGCTGTGCGTCACTACTCACATTTGCCCTCTTCCAGACAGTGCTGCGGTTATCTTGTGCGCAGTTACTCGTTAACGTGGCATCCGAGGGTAGTCGACCAGGTAGTGTACCGACTGGAAACCGGCACTTCGAAGCAGATTTCTGCGCTGTCGTGTCGTTTGTTGTCGCCTTTTACGTGCGATATCATCTATGATAATTTTATGCATCAGAATATAGATCTATTGATTTGACTCAGTGGAATAGTAACTGGATAGGCGAGCTGCAGACTGAAGGTTGTCCCGACGGAGCGCGTGTTTTCGATCACTAGTACGTGTTCGGCATCCTTGCGCTGAGCTTGCTCTTGTTCCCATTAAACACATTTCATGCACAGGATTGTAAGCACGACCGCTACCGAATCCAGCTGCTTTTTCCGCACATATGTCAGAGGTATATGGGGGGTAAAGGTTTATCTATAGTATCTTTCTGCTGTTGGTATCTACCTTAGCTTGGTTTGGTTTATTAAGGTTTTACGTTCCAAAGCGACTCAGGCTATGAGGGACGCCGTAGTGAAGGGCTCCGGAAATTTCGACCACCTGGGGTTCTTTAACGTACACTGACATCGCACAGTACACGGGCCTCTAGAATTTCGCCTCCTTCGAAATTCGGCCGCCGCGGCCGGGATCGAACCTGCGTCTTTTAGGCCAGAGCAGAGAGCCGTAACCACTGAGCCACCGCAGCGGTGCGGTATCTACATTATTCATAGGAAAATATGCGCGATTTCATTACATTTTCCACACTTAGCCAAACGCCTACGCAACGCTCTCACACGCGGCGAGAGCTCCTGAATAACATAACGCTACTTCGGACCTCAGAATTAGTGAAAGCTGGATTAGCTGCTCATATATCTATTCAAGCTTTTATAAATTAAGCGAAAGTACGTTTTTATGCACAAGGTTGCATAAACCATGACAAAATTTGTTTTCTGTTGGCGCTGCGACTCAGTTGAGCTCACAGCGGTAATTTGTTGATAAACTGGCGCGGCGACAAGAAAGCCGTTTGTGGAAGGGGGGGGGGGGGGGGGGGGCTTTATGGCCGGCAGGAAGGAATAAGAGTGCATGGGAATTGGAACTGCATACTAGCCGCACACCTAATTCTTGATATTGAATAAAAAGTTTCTTTGCGGTGGAGCACCAAGACGGAATTCGATATAAGCACGAGCGCGTTCTAAGCGCCGGCACAATTAACCTGAATGTCAAACTAAATGTCATTAAAACGCGTCAATGTTATCGCTTTGATAACGTAAATACTTCCTGCAACACAGCCACGCAGCGGAAGTATGCTCGACAATGTTTTTTTAGCGCCCGAAGCGCGGCTATATGCAGGCGCGGCCGCGGAACTGCCGCAGCCCCGCAGTCCCCAAAGAAACGCCCGCACCGCGGCGCGCCAGTCAGTGCAAAATGGCCGCGCCCAGGAGAGGCTAAAAAATCTGGTCTATACGCAGATCGGATATGATATCGAAGTTTTCGAGGTCTATCCAGAGTCATCGCTGCCATAGGACGAATTTCAGTTATCACGTGGCCTCCGAGATCACCAACGTCGCTCGTGACTCGGGATTAATCTCGGAGGCCACAATTATCATTAAGTAGTCAGCATGTGATCCCCCAGATGGCACTAGACGCAGCGGCATCAAATGATTTTCATTATCATCATGCGGTAAAAACACGAATGAAGCCATAAGCCTAAACTCGCATACTGAATAGTCAGGCCTGTTGTTAATTGGAGGTTGGTAGGAAAAAGTTACTCAAACACCTCAGGTTCGCACAATCCACCGAGAGCGATTGCGGAGCGCCTATGGACGACGATGCGCACTGAGTTTCGGTAGCATTCATTGTTTCGCTACAGAAGCCATCTATCTTTAATCTTAAAAAAAAAAAAAACTCTGGTACACGACGCAGAATGAAAGCGGCATTTGGAAACCGCCGCGGTGGCTCAGTGTTTATGGCGCCCGACTGCTGACCCCCCCCAAAAATTCAGGGGGGCACTTTGTTGACCTAAAGTGCGGTGAGGCAACAGCCTTTAGCGCGGTGTTGCTGCTTGTACCACTTATGTGTGGTTAAGATGTTGATTAAGTACACAACCGCTTGTGAATCTTAATTGCTGAAGACACTGCAGGGCGTTTGGGAGGCATCCGTCTGATTCGACGCCTTTCTGCAAACACTCTCCAGCGTCCTAGACAAGAAGTACATACGCGTTGGCAGGAAGTAGCGTAGCCATTAGCACGCTCGGCTGCGGAAAAAGATTTTTCGTGCAAAAAGATTTTTTTTCTGGTCTGACTAGAAAAGCGTGACACCTCTGCTGACAACCTTCTGTCGACAACAATGAGGCATTAAAGGCTTTCACCTTAAAAGACGCGGGTTCGATCCTGGCCGCGGTGGTCGAATTTCGATAGAGGCGAACATGTGCTTTGCGATGTCAGTGCACGTTGAAGAACCCCATATAGTCGAAATTTCCGGAGCCCTTCACTACGGCGTCCCTCATAGCCTGAGTCGCTTTGGGACGTTTAACCTCAATGAACAAAACCAAAGCGGCGTTTGCTTATTTACATCTGATAGTCAGGGGATAACTGTCATTCGGACAGCCGAATAAGGTTAATTGTTTTTTAATCAAAACAAAATCATTTGCATTGTTATTTCGGGTCTTCACACCTTGTTTTCTCAGCTTCTTGCGACTGTGAGGCTGTTCTCAGTAGTCCTTGTGATTGCCATGGCCATTCGCGAACCTCTAAGCATTTAGTTTGTTTTAATTGATTTCACTGTTAATTGAAAGCCGTTAATTCCCATCGAGCTGAATCACAATTTCCTCAATGTGCCTTATAGAACTTCCCGTGTGAGAATTATCAGGTGTCCCACTTAACCCTGTCACTTTTTCGTTACTTGTCAGAAGAAATATGTTTAAGGTCTCAATTTCAGACGTGATCACCACAGGGGTGCCCGTCTGAGTCTATACATACATACATACATACATACATACATACATACATACATACATACATACATACATACATACATACATACATACATACATACATACATACATACATACATACATACATACATACATACATACATACATACATACATACATACATACATACATACATACATACATACATACATACATACATACATACATGCATGCATGCATGCATACATACATACATACATACATACATACATACATACACGTTTGTGCAGCATACATGGCCAGGATAAATTGCGCTAATTATTTACCAAGCCTTCCTTAGGGCCCAACTAACCAACCAATAAGAGGTCGAATAAGAGGGTTCGACTGTCGCTGTCAGAGGGGGGGAAATCTGACTGTGCAGCCTGCTCGTGGCCCCCCCCGCCACCGAATACGGGCCGGTGTAGTTTCGGCTACTAGGCTTTGTTTCGGTGCAATGCTAGCAGTGGGGATGGGATGGCCGGGACCCATCCTCTGGGGATGCAAACCCCCAATGAGAGTGGCAGCGACTCCCAGACGACTGTGAGGGCCAGTCGTGCACGTGAGGTCCGATGCCTGAGCGGAGGCAGGCCTCGGTTTATACTCAGGTTGGACCCACGAAATCCGGCCCGGAAGGCATGTCAAAACGCCAAAAGGTTTTCAAATACATGCTACCTTCCTTCCTCTGCGCGCGGGGGCGTGCAAGTCTGGCTACCGACGCGTCGGTTTCTGGTTACGGAGAAACCAGGTCCGCGCGGGGGTTCATAGTGGCCAGGCTCTGAGGACCGCCGCCTCGGGGAAGCGGCCTTAAGGCCGGCCGCAGGCTTAACCGCCTGCGGGATGCCGGGGGATGAGGGCTTAGTACTGCCTCGTAAGAGTCTGGCGAAAACCGAAGATGTGTGGAGTACCGGTGGAGTAGGCCCGGGTCATCTCATCCTAAGCCACGTTCTTGGTTAGTGGCCCGGTCGCCCAGCCTTGAACACTCTCTCCTCTGTAGGAGAAGAGTAAGCTAGGGGAGGAAATAAGTGCATGGATGGTTGGAGGAAGCACAGATGGACCCCCCCCCCCCCCCCCCCCCCCCCGGAGCGACCAGTGCTGAGGCCGCGAGGCCGTTGACGTTCTGGGCCTCCACGGGCGATCGGGACTATCACACATACTTCCGGTGTCCGAAAAACCGCGAAAAACCTTCGACGGCTAGTAGCCGGCAGGTGGGAAAGGCCTTCTAGTGTGCGAGAGGAGCCCCAGGTAGCTACTGACCCCGTGTTAGGTTTTCCTGTCTCCGACGGTCGGAGCCCGTTGCGTATGGTGGGTGGTCGGGCATCCCGTGAGTGGGGCCGCACCATTGGGCAATCTCGATGCTCTCCCTGTCCTGGCCAGGCGGGCCAGTAATGGAGTCGAGATAATTGAAGGATCAGAGCAAAAAACTCGCTGTCCCCATTCCCTTCCCACGTCCCATTTCCCTTTCCGCTACTTCCCAGGGGAGGTCAGGGGAGCCTCCCCGGGCCCGCTCTCTCGGCTGTGGGTCGCTAATGTAGCATTTTCCCTAATATTTTATTTTTCCACCCACGGGTGGTCAAATTACAACTTGCCTACGGGCCTCCTCTTTTATTTTTCAATTGGGTTAAGCCTGTTGTGTGTAAACGGTGCAGGCAGGGGCCTATTATTTTTATTTCCTTTTCGGTTGCCCCAACCTATTCAATGTCGCTGTCAGAGACCATAACCAAAGGGTGGTGCTCTTTACCACTTCTGTGCCCTAAAAGTGAGCCAACTTGACCCTGATACCACCTGAGTGGTACAGCCCGCTCAAATAAAATAAAATAACACAAATAACAGTGGAAGCGACAGCAAAAGGCTCCCAGTTCTCCGCACAACAAGAGTTTGGGCTGTTATTGGTTACAAGAGGGAGCCACGTGACCTTATGGGGAAAAATTGAACACAGATCGGCTAGAGAGACAATGAAAAGGGTAGTCGCGTGATGCCGTGATATTGCAGGATGCTCAGTTACCGACGCCAATGAAGCCGGAAACCCGGAAAACCTTGTTTGATACGTGATCGCTTGGAGACACAAACATGAATAACACATCGCGGGCTAGTTGGTTCATCACAAGGCAGAACAGCGCAAGCTACACAGGGACAAGAAAGTAGACGAGACACACACAGAGCTGACTTACAACTGAAGGTTGATTTTTCTAGACACTTCAGTAAATACACCACAGCGTCAAGAAAATAAAAGCAACCGAGTCTGATAAACAGTCATCGCCACCAGAAATCACACAGGAGAACTCCGATCATCCAGCTACCGATAAGAACGGCAATTCCTTATCTATAAGGGCTATGGAGGGGGTGCTGACACAACTTTCTTTAAGATGCGCGATTTTCACGGCTTCAATGATTTCTCGAGTGGTTTTGTCATCACACCTGCCTGGAAGTGTCTGGAAAAATAAACCTTCAGTTGTAAGTCAGCGCTGTGTGTGTCTCGTCTACTTTCTTGTCCGTGTGTAGCTTGCTATGTTCTGCCTTGTGAAGACACAAGCATGAGCTATATATTTGTAGGTGCATGTTGCCCGGTTACAGTGCTAGATGACGGACCAGCCTGGACGACTGTGAGCGTGGGGGATTTTCCTTCTAAATGGATTACTGTTAATACTGGAAACGGTGACTTGCGATCCGGCTGCACAAATATCGTGCGAGTGCATGCTAGCCGTAGTAAGCAATGCCTCCACTAGAACCCAAGGTCTCTCCCGAATAAAAATGGCAGCAAATTGTTCTGCCTCCTTAAACCGACTGAAACTTTCGGTACCCGATACGGCTTACGTCGCAAAACATCGATGACGTGCCGTGAAGAGCTACCATGCCACATAAAAGGCGTAGTTAAGCTCATTGTTGTCTTTGCATTGCGCTTGTAATTCTGGACAGGTCGATCGTTTAGCCGATTAAGTTTAACAATGGACGAGGCCAGAGTCTCTAAACGAAGCATAGCAGCTATATTGTTTGAAAACTGCTCTCCACCGTCAGATTGGCGGTGAAATAGGCAAGTTGTCGCATTTGGGATCAACGCTCATAGAGCAAAGCGTGTCAACAATATTTTCTTTTGTACTCACTTCAAGGAGGCTCTTGAAAGAAATCACCTCGTCCGGGGTCATCCTGGTCGGACGGAATAGCGCCAGGACCAACGCCACCTGCGTAAAAAAATAGAGACCGGAGTCAAATAGCTCTCACACAGAAGCATCAGGGAAACAAGCGTGTGAATTTAAGCACGTGCTACGTGTTGAACTGTATACGCAGCGGCTTTTCACCATCAAAGAACCCCCTAATGGCGTCCACCGATTCTCGTGACCCTGCTAGTGTGACAAAACAGGGAGTGATAGGCGAAAGGGGAGAATCACTCACTTCTGTGGTCGGGCATAGACCCCTTCTCTGCGTTGTTGCTCTGCTCCCTGCATTTTCAAGCTAGCAGGGTCATAAGAATCAGCCGACGCCATTGGCTGGAAGGTGGTCCCTCGACGGGGAAAAGCCGCTGCGTTCTTGAGTTGTATCCGGCTATAGTGACTACTGGAAACAATTTCTCCTCGAGGGTACTGGCAACTTGCTATTCAATATCTCAGAGTACCTGGCAAATACACTCCACCTCATCTTAGCTATTTCACTCTCGTGGTCCTGATATGCGGTCGCTCTGGTCGGATACCATACAAGTACGAAACGTTTTTTCCCCGTCAAAGAACCCCTTTCCAGCCAATGGCGTCCGCCAATCCTCCCCAATGGTAATCGAAACTCCCTAGGACGTCCCATGGATATCCAAAACGTCCACAGGACATCCAAGGGAGCTTATTGCCCACTGGGTCGTGACCCTGCTAGCGTGACAATGCAGGGAGCGGCGCGACGATTCAGGGAGGTGATTATCCCCTTTCAAGCAGCCTACGCGAGCCAAGGAGAGCTTGGCTCGCGTAGGCTGCATGGCCGTAATTGCCCGTGGTTCTTTCTCCATACACCAAGGCAATCCTCAGTGCAGGTGAACTCACCTGAAATGCCAGCACCGCCGCCGCCACGCAGAAGACAATCATGGTGCGTTTGTGGCTGCCCAGGCGGTGCAGGGTCGGACGGCTGGAGCACTGGTTCCGCTCCGAGGATTCGACCAGCGCCTGCTGGGAACCTCCCATCACTGCTTCCAGCTTCATTGCGGCACCGGCACTGGTTAAGGCGTGCTCCTGTTTACAAGGGTTCGGACTGGGCTTCGCTGGTCCCTAGCTGCACGCGGTACGGGCTTCTTCTGAGCGTTGGTGGTGATGATGATGTCCTCAGGCTTATCGGCACATACCCACAGTCGGGGGTTGGCCTGGGTGCATAGCGGATACAAACGCACTCACGTGCAAGCACTGGAATATTTGGATATTTTTGGGACTTAAAGCTAGAATTTGTACAAAATAAAAAATGCGGAAAAGAAAAAGTAGTGAATTCACATTCTAGCAGAGGAATCTACCTGATGTAATTACATAGTCGTTAATATAATTGCACACTGGTTTGAGCGCATATCCCTTAGCGCTTGCCCGAAGGAGATGGAGAATCGGAATAGATAGAGGAAGCCCTATAGTCTAGCGAGCGAGATTTCCAAGTAAATTCTGCGGAGAGGAGCGAACCGCCGGCAGAAGAGGAAAAAGTGATCTATGGGCTGAATTTAACCACAAGGGCCATTCTATGAGGTGAACAACAACAACAACAACAAAGGTCTTCTTTTGCTTCATTTATGCCTCTCAAATATGAGCGATAATGGTGGCGTTAATATAGCAATGCTTTTCGAAATCTCTTAAACTTTTCGCGGGATATTGTTGGTTTTGATGCACGGTGAGCAGTAATTTATTTATTTATTTATTTATTTATTTATTTATTTATTTATTACCTCAAAGGCCCCGTTTGGGGCATTACATGAGGTATGGGCGGATTACATGCAGATTATATGAAGATTACATAGTACGTAAAGATTACAGGATACATAAAGATTAGGTTGGTTTAGGTTTAGGTTTGGTTTATGGGGTTTAACGTCCCAAAGCGACTCAGGCTATGAGAGACGCCGTAGTGGAGGGCTCCGGAAATGTCGACCACCTGGGGTTCTTTAACGTGCACTGACATCGCACAGTACACGGGCCTCTAGAATTTCTCCTCCAAAGAAATTCTAGCCGCCGCGGCCGGGATCGAACCCGCGTCTTTACAGGATACATAAAGATTACTGATTACATAAGGATGGCCTCAATATTTTTCTTGAAGTCGATGCAGTTGACGATGAGTACGCTTCCGGCGGCAGATCGTTCCAGTCCTGAGATGATATGACAAAAAAAGAATGGAAATGAGATGTAGTTCTTGCAGCGGGTGGGTATACGGTCTTGATGTGGTTGTTCAATGTGGTTGTTCTTGATGTGGTTGTTCAAGAGCACGAGTTCAATTTTATTTTTAGAGTTGCAAATGAAGAATTACCTCTCGTGTGCTTCTTCAACAGTGTTGCTAAAGAGAAAAAATTGCTGGCGGTTTAGCATTGCTAAGCACGAAATATTGTGCGAAAGCGCAGTTTCTTTGTTTTTGCAGGTGCACGTCACCGCCACGCACCCGAAAGCGCGATTGAGATGTCCACTGACCCAGGCAGCCAGTTATTTTTATTCATTAAAGGGCTTTTTCTCTCCCTCTTTGTTGTTGTTGCTGTTAGCCTTTCAAAAGATGGCACATACTCACACTGGGGGATCGACCAAGAATCGGGATGCGGAGTTTGCTTTTCACCTGTGCATATTAAAGGCAAAAAGAAAAAAGCACGCAGGAGAGCAACACCGGTAGATTCTCCCTCAAGTAGGGCAGGGACTGAAAGGGAATAAGAGGTATTCATTGTGGGCGCGCTACCAGACGGCGCGAGCGTCGTCGCGGCAAACGCGCCATGTTTGCGGTCGTTTCACGCCAGCTCGCGCAGTGTCACGGTACGCCGTGATTTACCCGGCCTGAACTGTTAGTGATCCGTAGCATATTTGCACGCAACTCCAGCAGTCTTCTTCTCACAGAGGTGAAACGGCGACAATGGAGCCAAAAATGATCGAGAGATTCAGGCTCACGCCAAGATGCACAGAGGGGAGATAGCGCCAATCCAGACCTGTGTAGATATATAAATTTAGAGGAGGGATAAGACAGCGCAACCTCGTCAGAGATACTTCAAGCTGCCGAGGTCGACAAACTCTTCTGCTCCAGGAATATCTCAGATGTTGATATTCTGCAGATGTTAAAAGGGCTGCGTCTTGCGCGCTTAGTAACGCACGTCGCCGAAACCTAGTTGCTGTGACACGCTGTAGCCGGGAAGATAGGAAGATAAGCATTCGCGAGGCTATCAGCGATCTCATTCACGGTCACACTGCTATACCCATATTAAACCAGCAACGTTCAAATGCGCAGGAAGTAGGGATAAGAATATGCTTAAAAGTGGTAGAGTCAACAAGCGAAGCGAGGGACGAACACAAAGATAAATAATCGACAATGACTGCCACTGCGGAAATAGATTGTTAAAGCAAGTACTACTGCCAGAAACTATGCTTGAAAAATAGGGGTGAAATCTGGAAGGCGTAGTGAAAAGCACCAGTGTAAACGTGGACAGAATTTTCCCACACCTGCCTTTTCGTTGCATTGCGAAGCGTCGGTTGCTATTGTAATGTTTGTGGGTAGGGTCCTTAAATTATCTTCTGACAGTCCATTTAGAAAACGAGGTGGTAAAAGTTTTGCATCTTGGGGGAAAATATCGTCGAAAACAATGTGGACAGAGCCCACTGCTTAGCGCTAGAAGGATGTTATAAATTTGCACATTTATAGGCTCAAGTAGTATTTGCACAAACAAAATGACTACTTCCATTTGCAGCCCTTCCCAATTTTGATTTCACTCGTTGTCGGTTGCTGATACCGCGCTCATTTGTGGAAGTGTACTCCGTAGTCGCATCTTGGTCTCACATTTATAGATTTGCCTTATGGACAAATGATATTGCAAACCAGCCAGTCGTCGGTAACATCCAAAGCAGTCTTCTAGAAAGTCGGTATGGACCTTCCCAAGAAGCACAAAGGGCATCTTGAGCTCCTCAAAGCAGTATCTTGCAACTTCAATAAATGCTTGAGTCGTCTGGATCAGAGCGCCATGAGTTTCACCAGACAACCTACAGGCATCCGCCCGCCTTTCCTTCCATCCCTCTAACCAGTCCAAGAAATCGCTCAAAAAGGCAAGCCTCCAGTCGAACGGATAAGGGTTTTCGATATATTCATCCCTTAGCCTCAGTCCTTTGAAGGGAGTTTTGACGTTGGCAACTTGAAACCGGCGGTTTTTTCGTGGTGTTTGAGCTTGTGCTTGGCTCCAGGCACCCGAAGTGCATTCGGTGCGCACTCACTGAACACTCGCAAAGCAAGTTTAACATCCTGTTTCTCAATTTCTGTTGGAGAAACAGCTTTCCTGGACAGAGTGTAGCCGTACCAGAGTAAGTTCTCACTCTCTAAATTATATGCGTCTTTGATTGTCTTAAAAATTGCGAGGACACTTTGGCAACTAAAGTGTTGAGAGGCGAAAGCCGAGGACACTAGCCATGACGACTTCCAGGGGATGTGACATCACACCGTTCCCGTGGCTATATCGATACCCAAATTGTACATCTTCCGGGGATCTTAAGTGTTAATTACGCTTCATTACACACCTCTCCGTATAATTTGACACAAATCCGACGTTTTGACGACCATTCTGCGACCATTCTGCGACAAGACAAACGATAGAGATCTTTCTTAAAATGGCAATAATAGTCGGATTGTTAGAAGTAACTGAAGACAGGGCAAAAAGCAGAGATAGAGAATCAGTGTAAAAATGAACAGGCGTAGAGGGAGGGTTGTGAATAGCCTAAACAACAGCAGAATGAAAGGCTACAAGCTCAGCGGCATAGGCGCTAGAGTGTGATTCTAAAGAGAGACGATGAACGTATACAATATTTTGTGTTGAGCTAAGAACAACAAATGGAGTGCCAGCTGAGCGAGGAGAGAAAGACCTATCAGTGTAAATATGCAGGGCACTTTGACAAGAAAAGAATACAGCTTCTTGAGAACTAAGTTGAACAAAAGAAAATTTGAATTTCAATGAGGGATAGTCGGACCAGGGATCGAATAAAGGTTGAATTTGTGAGGGGTCGTAAAAGGTATTGCCGTACACTACAGATGGACATAACGTGAAAAGCATAAACTCTGCGCATAACTCTAGATAAATAGGCAAAGGAAGAACGTTTGCTAGAACATGAAGAGCAGCGGTTCGCGTAGTGTTATAGACACCAGTAAGAGCCAGAAGGGTAATTCGTTGAAGCGATAAAACCCGATCTCTTAGCCGAGAAAGGGGGCAATCAAACCACCAAGCTGGAGCGGCATAGGTAATTGTAGGAAGAATAACCTGATGATAAATTTGGCGCATATGAGAAGGAGAAACACGAAAATGGAAATGAAACCAGTTAAGAAGCTTGGTGATAGATGCAAGAATTTTCGTTAGCAAATAATTAACATGGGGAATAAAGCTTAAGTGAGAGACAAAGAAAACACCTAATAATTTAATACTCGGTTCACACTTGAGTCTGTGTAATCGAATAGTCGGCTTACGCTTGTGCAACGCCGGGACTCCATTAAAAAACAAAACATAAGAACACTTTTTTAGGTTTAACTGAACGCGGCATGTGGTACACCAGTTTTGGATTAAAGTTAAAGCGTTTCAGCCCAGCGTTGACAACTCGCGGCTAGTTTTGCCAGGGATGAGTATATATAATGGTGTCATCTGCATATGCCTGAATGTGGATAGGTGAGGGGACAGGAAGGTTTAGGAGATCATATAGCAAAATGTTCCAAAGCAGTGGCGAAAGTGGTCAACCCTGCGGTCTGCCGAGGGAAGAAGGCACAGAAAGAGTACACGAAGGAGATTGATAGGTGAAATGGCGGTTATGAAGTAAATACTCCAGAAGGGAATATATATTTCGAGGACAACGACATTTTCGTAAAAAATGTAAAACCAGAGGGTGCCGAACACTATCAAATGCTCCTCTGAAGTCCAGAGAACTTAGAACCACGGGAATTTTTTTGTTTATAACTTTGTGAGAACTCCCGGAAATAATATAGAGCCTGAACAGAACTGCGGCCATGCGTGAAACCATACTAATTTCTATGAAGAAGTTTATTTTGGCGCAGGAAGTAATACAGCCGACCATATTGTCACGTTGTAGTGACGGCAGTCCAGCGGTCAGGAATACAGCAACAAGGCTTGCAAACGAAGCTCTTTATTTGGGCTGACTTGCGCCCGCAAAAGAACCGAATCACCCGGCGGCGCAAGCAACAAACGTGCTCGTCAGTCGTCGAACTACGAATGCCCGCTGCTCGCGGCATCGTTCAACTTAAAGCCGGCAAGGAAACTTCGAGATAACAGGTCGAGGTCATCTAGAGTAATCCGGAAACATGTAGATGCAGCTCGGCATGGCTGTGATCAATGAAGATTAGTCTGGTTGCTTCTCGCGTCACGAACACAAATGATAACACCCGTTTCCTGCTGCCTTGCGCGAACGAGCGGACACTGCAATGATACGTGGCAATATAGTAAACGCTCGAGCACTTTACCGAAAGACGAATTAATACATATCGGTCGGTAAGAATTCGGAAGGTGCTTTGGTCTATTCGGTCTGGGAATAAAAGCCGGCGTTACGCCGGCAAAAATGGCGGAGCTGCATCACGTAATCGGTAGTGTCGGGACTTGTGGACGAATCGGTGAATTCGAAAAATTCCCCAGGAAGACGGAGGGGCGAACCGAAGAAAAGTTCTGCTGGAGTGCAGCGAAGATCTTGTTTTAGCGCAGCACGGAGGCTGAGCAGAACCAGTGGTAGGGATGCAGTCCTGTGGGTAGTGTCGAGTTGGGCTTTCAGGGATTTTTTTTAGCGAACGATGGAAACGTTCGATCATGCCGTTGGCGATGGGATGGTAAGCAGTAGTTCTGACTCGTGAAGTGCCAAGTAAATTCGTAAGGTTATTGAAAAGAGAAGATTCAAACTGGGCGCCACGGTCGGTGGTGATGGTCCAGGGAACCCCGTACCGGGAGACCCAGCCGGAGACGAATGTCCTGGCGATGGTGTCACTGGTGGCGTCAGGCAGAGGGAACGCTTCGGGCCAGCGAGTAAACCGATCGACGCAAGTAAGATATGAATGTCCCGCGGAAGGAGGTCAGGGACCCAATAGGGTAAGGGTGCGGGCTAGTTGGTGATCCATAACATATAAATACCAGCGCAAAACAGCAGGACACACGACGAAGAACGAAGACACACAAGCGCTGACTTCTAACTGACATTTAATGGGTGAAAATGGGCTTAAATACTGGTTACCAACAACAAAATGAAAAAGAATATCTTTGCTTGTCACTTCTTCAGGAAGCGCAACTCCGCATCCGACAAGGCGATTGAAGGCGCGCTGACACAATTATCTTGCAGCCCGGCTATCTCAGCAGCCTCCTTGATCTCCCGCACTATCTGGTCCGAGTGCCAGCTGATTACCGAACAGCTGGTCAAGTCCGGAGTGCACTGCTCTTCTTTCCCTGTGATTCGGTCTTTGATGATGCATTTCCGCCGGTGCAGCGCCAGATTGCCTGTACCTGTCTCGAATGTCCTGTAGCGATGTCCTTTCAGCCGCTCATTCAGGCAACGACCCGACTGGCCGACGTAAACCTCGCCGCATGAAAGGGGAATGGAGTACACCACATCGCCTCAAGAAGATTGGTCGGTATGGTGAGGTTGATGTCGTATTTTCGGCCCCTATGAAATTAGGCACTCTATGCGCATGTGTCAACAAGGGAGATGGCGAGCGTCAGAACCCCTTCGTCGAATGTGTGGAGGGTGTGGTGTACTGTAATGTAGCGTAATGTAGGCGAGCGGCGCGCACACCAGCAGCGTGCTCTGACGTTACTCCGCGCATGCGCACAACTGACGAGGCGGGCGGCGTCTGCTTCGCCATCGGCGCAACGGCGAGGCGCGCGGCGCGTACACCAGCTGCGGGCTATGACACCACTCCGCGCATGAGCGCTGCTGGCGGAGCAGTGAGGCCACCGCACAGCGCGCAGCCACGCTGACCTCGCGAAGCGGCTGGCGTAGTGTAGCTATCGCTACAAAATCGATTCTTTTTTTTTCATTTGAACTGTTGTTTATTGCAAGCCATGGACAAGACAAACAAACAATGTCAGTACTAAGGAACTGAAAACGATGATGCGTACGATTTCAACAAAAAAGAACAAAAATAGACAACTACAGAGATTCCAGTCTTCCCTTTTTTATTTCTTTCACACATAGTGTGCTCCTTTCCTGGACTCCATTTGAAGGTGATTAGCCTGAACTATCGTGAGACTTCACGCAGGTATCCGATTAGAAAGGTTCCAATGTATGCATGACTGTACCATTGAGTACAAGCCATACTGAAGGACGCAAGCATACACAAGTGCTACAAGACAGGCAAAACTTTCTAGATCGGTGTAACATATCGTCTATTGCAAGTGCAATGCGCCGTATATTTCACATCGATCTCGGAAGTCAGGGAGTTGAGGAAGAGAGGGTAGGGGTGGGAGTGATTGAATGGCATAATTATTCCCTTCAATTGCCTCCCCGCCTTGTCCTGCAGTGGGTAGGGGAAAGGAAAATGGAAAGCCAATGCCAGAACTCAGCGCCTACATAAGCTTGGATGTGGCTGCGGTTCGAAAGAGCGCAACCTGCTCCCTGACCTCTCTAATCTCTGACCTGAGCTTTTGTTATCGTCCATGACCTTTTTAAGCTCTGAGCTGGGCTTTGTGTTTTCAATCGCCAACTCGGTGAGCAGATCGGCCATGGCGACGTCCCTGGCATTCTTGGAAGCCCGGGACTTCGCGGCAGATCCGTAGTTCCTCTTGCGGCTTTTCAAGTACGCCGGGTCCTTGTAGTCTGTGGCAAAAGCCCACAAGAGCGCTACCTCCTTGACCTCATTAAGCTCTCTCCTGGTGCTAACTGTTTTTACTCGAGGCAATACCGCTGCAGTCACAGTAGAAAGGAAAGCGTTTCAGATATCGCTTCTAGACTGTTTTTTCTTTGTAAGCCACTAAACATGTCGACGCATGTTGTGGACCTGACACGACAATCAAATGAAGGAAGGAAAAAAGATTGCGCTTGATTTCAGCGAAAAGAAAAATGGGATGACTAGAGTGGTTGACATTTTTTCGTAGAAAAATGTGTCTGCATAAAGAATGGAACAGAAGTTTCTTAAAAGCACAGGAACAAGTCGATGATGAGGTGCAAGTTCTCTAAACTTAAGTATTCCAAGTATTGCGGATGGGCACAAAAAAGGAAAATCGTTGGAAGTAAACGTGAAGCATGCACACTACCATATACACGTGGGCATACAAAAAACTAAAACATACGCCTAAAAAGAGTGTTCAATCGAAAACCTTGCGAAAATTAAAAACCAAATGTAAGTGTATCCTTATAGTATTCCTTTTTTCGAAAGGGGCTTGAATACAGGAGCCCATGGCTACGAGGCGCTCAAGAAAGTCATTGAAGAACCCAAAAAAGGGCGCGCATAGTGTGGGTAAAAGCAAAAATATAAAAAAAGTTCAGCAAAAAGACAACAAGTTTTTACACCCTCACATGACTATAGCAGCTGTGCGCCGAGGACGGAACACGTTCGTGCATTTGCACTATTCGCATTCGCATGTCAGAGAAAAATGACGGAACGAAACAATGGTTGAAAGCCGAAGCATCATCTGTTGTCGCAGGGCTACGCACTAAGACATAGCTCATGTAATCTGTAGCTGGATGCACAGACAAGAAGTCAAGATACCCGACACAGCAGGTATGTATACAAGGGCGGCGCAGATGTGTTAGTTTAGCTGAAGCGACAAATGCAGGCAGTCCTCTTACACGATGCGACAAATGCATACAAATGTGCGACTGAGATGCGAACCCTTAAGTCCATCACCTGCCCGCAATATCATTGCGCTCCCTCGGCGATGATTTGACCGCTGGAGTTACGCTCTGAGGACGCCATGCCATGGCGTCATGATCAGGGAACGAGGACGCCCGGGACGGCTACTCTGGTGGCTTCGGGTACGGCGTCCGTCTCCTATTCTGGCGTTCATTTCGAACTTTCCTCCGTTCTTCTTCTCCTCTCTTCGCAATGAAGTTCTCCCTGAAAGCTTTGTAGCGCAGGTCTTCTGTCAAGGACAGATGGCTGGGTACCCCCACTGTCGGGAACGGCATTTCTTCTCTGTTTTTAGAGACTGGGATTGAGACCCGGGCCTGAGAGTGAAGGTTGAAGGGCTGCGAAGTCATCGGTCTCCCGGCGGTTGACGGGGGACCGACCGCGCGTGGTGGCTCCATCCCTGGAAACGCCGGCTGCTGAGACCGGAGACTGACGATGGCTGAGACGACGCAGCTCGGGGGCAGTCCACTCGAATCCCAGAGGTGGCGATCCATTTGCAAAGTCAGCGCCGATCTTTGCAAAGGGTCGGTCCATGTTCCACCAGTGGCGCCAGAAGCGCCCGGCTCTTCATCCGTGTGCTCAGGGAACAAGTAGTCCAGGCACAGCATTTCGGGGGTGAAGTCGCTGATGTTGCTTCCTTCGGGAACGCGGGCGGCCGTCGTGGACTTGGAGCGTTCGACGTCACTCACGGCGGCGGCTTTGCTCTTGCGCGACAAGTCTATCGCGTGTTCTTGACAAGACTGAGCTCCCACGATGAGGCTTTCACCACATGAATCCCGCTCTGTAGACGCCAGCCGCGCGGACTGCACTTCGCTCAGGAAGGGCAGGGGGTCTTTGCCGCAGGTTGCCTTGGCCTTCCACTGTGCTCGTGGTCAAGATGCCTCCGGAGCCCAGGATATGCTGCATGGTGAAAAAGAATCCAGTAACAAAAAAGTCAAAAGGCTGCGTCTTGGGTATCAGCCGCCACGTGGAGCACAACAGCATCACGGCAGCAGGTCTTACAGATAGTATAAAGCATGCAGGTGCAGAACACATAACGACGTCTGTGTCCTCATGACGCATTGACCATGTCGCCAGATGTTACGCAAACTTTCGAAGTATTATAGTAAAATGAATTTGCCACGCTGATATGGGTTGCGTGATAAAACCACCCACCTTCGCTGTCGTTTCTAATGCAAATTGGCTCGCTCTCACGATTTGTGCGAATCGCTTGTGTGCCGCACTGTAAAAATGAAGTTTTGGAAGTTTTCTGAAAGAACCTGCTAAAATTTAAAAAATAAAGCTAGCAATGCATACAGACCTGGTTCTCTGTTGCTGCTACATGCTTCGCTGTTGGCGACTCCTTTGTATTTATTACTGTGGCTCCCAAATCTACCAAGCTCTTGTGAATGGCCAAAAAACATTGTTATACAAGGTAGCTGCCATATTATCAGAAGGCGGCATCTCCTGAGTAGCACTGAAGCACCGACTGTTGGGTTAATTAGCTTAGCCTGCCAAACAAACAGCGCAGCTGTGCACATGCACGGCTCTAAACAAACTAGGCAAAGCAGTGCTCAATAAAAAACGACCTTTATTTGGATTCTGTAACCACAATGTTTCCGCTTAGACAACTGCATTAACCACACAGGTAACGGAGTGGATTCTCTAACCACAATGTGCTATACGACTACGATGAACTATATCGACGGAAAATTACCAGCGCAAGAAACGTTTTCAGAATGCAAGGACCTGCCCTGCGTCCATCCTCCCTTCTGTGTTTGTCCGTTGTGTGCTTTGTTATGCTTCCTGAAAACGTAACCATCTAGGCTGTCTACAAGCTCCTTTAAAAGATAGTAACGCTATTTCTCTCTGGACACGACTCAAGACGTGTGCACGGCTAACGCTAATATGAAGACATCTCTATAATAGCCCGCAGAAACTAGGTGATCCTAAGACCAACGTAAAAAGTTGTAACTCTTTCCGAGAAAGGCCTTTTTTTTTTCGAACGAACAATTACGACAAGTGGCCAGAGTTAGCAGACGGTTCTTGCAAAATCAGGGCCACTAAATCGTCTTCCGACGGCAAATGAACAGAAAATAAAGGAGACCTTGTTGCCCACACCGCTCTCGACCACGGCATGGCAGGAAAGAAAAAAAAATGGCTGAGGCTTAACTTGGTTAAGCCTGGAGAATGCGAAGCATCATCGTGTCGCGTAATTTGGAGGCGCACAACCACAGCGACGGCGCGAGGTGGGCCCCCGTTTCTCCACTGTCGTGACGTCATCGTGTCACGTGGTGTGACGTCATGTATCACGTGATTTGGAGGCGCACAACCACAGACCACAGCGACGGTGCGAGGTGGGCCCCCGTTTCTCCACTGCCGTGACGTCATCGTGTCACGTGGTGTGACGTCATGTATCACGTGAGTTGGAGGCGCATAACCACGGTGAAGGGCTCAAGTGGTAGCTAAAGTAGTATGCTTCGCATAAAAACACATGGCCCTAGTCAGTGCTGAAGCAGTTTCCGAACATTGACACTGAAACTCTCTTGGAAGCAGTCTCGCCTTTGTAGATAATAGCCAAAGAAAACCAGGAACAGATTGCCAGCGATAATACATCGCAGCGATAAACTCTGCAATCTCAAGCAAATGTTATCTCCGTAGTTCATCCTCTGCTGACATAGTTCCGAAAATCGCGGTGTCGTCTTCTGGGAAACGCAGTAAGCATGCATTAAACGGTTCCCAACTAACACACAGCTGCCCGAACATTGCTTGAATTCCCACCCAAAATTGAAACAACATACTCGCCCACTGAATGCAGGCTGCTTTGCCCAACACCTACTAGCAAGTTAAATGGCGTGTTAATTTAACACTAACTCCTGGAAAACAAACAAGAACAAATGCACGACTGCAGAAAAATAAAACACGTTTTTTTTTTTTTTCACAGCCGGCACCTTACCAGCGAATCGCATGAAACTATCGTTCAGGTAATAAAAAGAAAGCAAACTAGTTTGCTTGTTTGAGCTCTCGATTCTAGGATAGTCGATAAAAAATTTGAACCAGGTCCAACGAACAAAGCCCGCATATTGAAATATGTGCTTAGCGCGGTCTTCCTGCAGTGGCATACAGCACAAACATAGAGACGGCGCACGTTTTGGCTTTAGGTGGCAGGAAATAAAGCTGCCAAAATAAGTGCACAAACAAGAAGCTCTAAGTCTTATTTATACCAATAGCTAATGACAAAAAATACCGATTTGAATTTCTGGAGACTTACCACAATCTCTCGGTTTCACTTTGGTAGATTACGGCAGGTATCCTTTTTTTCTCGCGTCTTCGTGGCATTCGTAAACAGCAATAATAATATCTTAACTAACCAACGTCCACGCCTACACTGGAAAAATATTATATAAAAGGTAAATTAGCGCTCGTAATGCGCACTGAGCGGTTATGGGAGTGCGCCGTTTTGTCAGAAAACAATCACATACCGAAAAGCTGAAGATGTCGTCCCACCGTCACAGATCACGGACAGCTCTCAACGAGTCGAAGCGTGGCTATGGTGGGCTGCTTGGCAGTGGTTCTCCTCCACAACTATTGGGCGTCGCTGATATGGAGCCAATGGGCGACCGGGATGCGCGCCTACCCGTGGTCGTTTGGTCAAGTTCTAAGGAAGGGGAGAAGATTACTTCAATATCGTGTATTTGTACATAGCTTATATTGCCGCTCTAACCCTGTCCTTTATTCTATCGCTCCCCCCTTTCTTTCCCTCTCCCTTCCTTCCCATTCCCTCTAGCTGGAGCCCAGGTGCTTCGGGATTCGATGACAGATACTGCGGCTAGCAACGCTTTTTCCTTCCATTTTAATTTTTATTCATAATAAATAGCCACCAAGAGCAACAACAGGGGAGTAATTTTCTACTGCCATCATCCCGCGTGAACAGAAGGAGCAAGTGTGATAGCTCAGATTAGCGGGTAATTCACGTGAGGTTCAAAACAACCAATGGACAAGACACAAGCGCTGAGCTTAACTAAACGGTTGTAATCGGTTTATGACAAGGACAGAACAACGCCTGCCACTTCCCCCCTGGCTAACTCGACGACTCACCCGTGTTGTTGTAACTGAAAGAGCGGTGAAAATGAAATTGCACGGGCCTGCCGACTGGCTCGAGCTGAGCCACCACCGCTGCCACGTGCAGATAGACGATAATTCAAAGATATGAGAGGAGAGAGTGAAAGAACCCCACATTTGTTGTACGGATAAAGAACGATAAGATTCGGAAAGAAGGGAAACTCTCTCTGGTCTCTCTCGCTCTCTATCCACTCACGTGAACGCCCGCCTGTTTCTTGGCCTGCGTCGATGGTCTGCCGACGTGAATCCTCTTGTGTGTCAGCTTGTTACCGTCGACGACAGTTGCCGTGGTGGTTACCATAGTGCTTCCGACCTTCTTGCGCGGAGCGGCTCGGTCACCACCCCTACGTGTGACAACGAAAGGGTACGCTTACCTGCGCTGCCTTCAATTATACCAGGCGTCAAAGCTGCCGCGGTGGCTCAGTGGTTATGGCACTCGGCTGCTGAACCGAAGTACGCGGGTTCGATCTGGGCCGCGGCGGTAGAATTTCGATGTAGGCGAAATTTTAGAGGCTCGTGTACTGTACGAGGTCAGTGCACGTTAGAACCTCGGGTGGTCGAAATTTACTACGGCGTCCTTCATAGCCTGAGTCGGTTTGGGACGTGAAACCCCCATAATTCATAAACAATTACTAGGAGTCAGTTAAATGAGGCGTCGCACTGTGGATGGCGTAGTCTCCGCTTTGTCTCTTTGGTTACTGTTATTTGGATACGGAGATAAGTAGTCACCAAGTTTCACAAAGCGCCGAAACGTCGCTGCAAGCTGTAAACCAAGCTAAGGGATGCGAGTGTGGTCAATGGCAAAAACATGTGAATGAAAATGCATATACAATATTTCGCTTTCTTTTACTGGAATGTTTTGCTGTCATGGAATGCTTGCTGATGCTACTCAATTTCACGCCAACAGGAGTAGCATGAAAGTCATGTCCCAGACAGAGCCGAATGATTTGCAGGGCAAATTATGCTAGGGCCTTTTGTATTGCATGCAATATATTGTATGCAATAGCGTCGCAAAGATAGCTGTTTCAAAATTTTTCACTTCGATTGTAACCACGTGTCTATTTCTACTGTACAGTCGTCAGCACGTCTGTCTAGAGCGCTCGGAAGGCCAGCCTTTGGCTGTATATACTCTAAAAGCTGCCATGCATGTTAGCTATCACCTGCTATCATTAGCACACGTCACAGCGCACCAGTCCGACTTTCATCTGGGCAAGTGCGGTCTCCACAAATGACGGTGTAAGAATAACATACTGAGGTGTTGACACTCTCCTCCCGCCGCGTGCGAGCGCGCCGCCTGCTCGCGGCCACAATATGTTCGGGGGAGGGAGCAGGTGTTGCCATGGCAACCGGTCGCTAACCTAGAGGGCGTTGCGAAAGGCGGGCCCATAAAGCCCCTCGATAATTTGAAAGTAGCGTCTTTCTGTGAACTATGCCGCCGCGCCGCGCACCGTCGCCGATCCTCCTCTCTCACCTCTCCCATCGGCGGTTTTCTCAACGGTGATTGGCTCCGCGGGCGGTCTCCGGGAAAAGCGCGCGGAACGTTCGCTCTTTTTGTGTTTTCATTTTTCGTCGGCGCCATTTTTTTTGCCAGCCGCCGCTGCTACGACCGAGCTGCCTGGCATTGCGCGCTTGCACTTCGCGTTATTCGCGCTCTTTTAGTGCAGCACTATGCCGAGTTGCTGCGCATTTCAGTGCACAAGCCGGCGTGAAAAAGCCTTTGTTCTTTTCGCGATCCCGAGCGGCAAAAAAGACAGCATTAGAAGAAAAAAGCGGCTGCACAACATCGGCCTCAAGAACTTTACCCCGACGAAGACTGCCCACCTCTGCGAGCAACTGTGCATTTCTTCCAAGCGACTGTGTATGCTGAAACTGCATGCATGCGCATCACAAAGCCAACAACCTCACTTAATTCACGGATCATTTTGCGTCGTTATGCGTGCTATTGTTGTCACTTCATGGTTCCGCTCAACGTGCTATAATAGCGGCGGCTGATGCATACAATGTGTGTGCATGTGTTAGCAAGTGTGGAAGCAAAAGTGTTGGTATGCGTGCAGCGGTAAATTTTTCGAACAGCTGGTAATGGTGCACATCGCAGTAATGCGGCGCATGTCCCGAGCGAGATTAAACGTAGATTTTTTTTTATGAATGCAACTTGTCTAACGATCTACGCTTATTTGTTGTTTTGCTGAACCGTTACGCTTCTACCAGGTGAGATTATCAATGCCACATTCTCGGAAAAGACCTCATATTGCATTCACATAAATAATTCGTTTTATAATCACTTCAGTGCTTTCCATTGTTGCCTGAATATACTCAAGTGTTGTAAATATCCAATGCATGCCTTTTTGTATATTCATTGCTACAGTTTGTGATCATTTGCTTTTGTTCAGCATGGTCGCGTAGCCTTTTGTTGACTACATCATCCGCTCAGAAACTATAGGCCTACATCTGCGCTGTTTCATTTCCCTAAGTATGTTTTTGTTTTCTGTGTTTTGTTTTGAGGACTGCACCCAACGGGTGACAAATGTCCACAGCTGGCTTATTCGTGGTTTTTATGTATATTTTCGGTGTAAAACTACATGACTCATCTGTAATAAACATTGCATCTGAAAAACTGTGTGTCATATTGTGACTGTATATATACTCAAGACTGATATTAGTCAGCCACTTGCTTTAGGATAGCCTTGACTGTGGCTGACCAAATTGCTAAGACCCTATAACTTTCTCTTGGGTTTTGTCACGGTCGTTGCTGTCAGTTTTTTCTTTCCTAACTTAACATCTCTTTAAGCGGATTTAAAAAGGAATAGAACGTGGGCGGAAAATGTCCAAGTGTGTCAAACTTTTGGGGTGGTCCACCTAAATTTGGAAGCCAACACTGAGTTTCCCATAGTCAAATTAGGTTGGACCCCAATGTTGGTCAAATATGGACGACGTCAAATTAATGTGTACCAGAGAGAGAAATTTTGGGGATAGCCCACCTAATTTTGGAGCCCACCATTGAATTGGTCATATTAAAATTAGGCTTGACACCAATTTTGATGAAATTCGGACAAGGTCAAATTTCGGTGGTTGAGAGGGCCAAATTTTGGGGTGCGGACACTTTCCTTGGATGACGGAAAAACGGTGCGCGGATCTTTGGCTCTCGGCTTCGGCTCGACATCACCTCAAGGTCGCCGACAGCGGGTGCTGAAGTCGTTTCATGCTTAACAGAAAAAAAGTTCATATTCGTTCTTAAGCCGCCGCAAAAATTCTCAACTACAAAAACGATTAAGCCGTTGCATGTGCACTGCGCGCGGTGCCGAATCTCAGACTGAACCTTAATGAAAAATTTCAGGACGGCCATCGAAGCAAATGCCCCAGCTTGTTCCCAGCAACCATCCCACTTCTGAAACTCCACTCGTGAACAACTTCGCGATAATTAGTTCGAAGTGAATCTACATTTAACTAAACATTGGTATGCTGAAAATATTCAGGAATGTTCAAATCTATTGTAGATATTATGCTTCATATACTATGCCTTGTTGAGACAGACGGTATTGAAAAGTCAAAAATAATGTGGGATGTATGCAGCAAGTGGTTTTGTTCGTGCCGCAAGCGCTCGTAATTGGCACTTTCATTGCGCGAACGAGACGCTAATTTACGTGGCTCGTGGTAGTCACGCGTGTCGCATGTCTTTCTCGTGTTTTTATTAAATAACAGAGAGTGTAAAAAAGCGCGAACTTAAGAGCGCGCGCATGTGTCAGCCAAGTGCCCGGACGGCGAGCGAGCGATGGCCAAAAAAGCGTGCTGTGTGCAGCGCGCGCAGTCGGCGGGCGAGAATATTCGAGGAGGAAAACGCCGGAGTGGAGGAGAGTGTCGCTACTTTCAAATTATCGAGGGGCTTTACGGGCCCACGCTTGGCGGCTCGGTCCGGCGCTCGGTGTGGCAGGAACACATGCGCAGAGCTCTGCGCATGTGTTCCTGCCACATTTATGAGTGTGCGGCTGCACTTCTGTGCTGTTTTAAACGCATTCTTTTATTTTGCAACAAGACCGTGCTGCACAATGGGAAGAAAGTGCTTCGTGCCCAACTGCAGTTCGGGGTACCGGACTTGCGCGCAGCGTATGCCATTACTCAAAGCTACTTCCGACAATGTTCGTTCGGAGAAGTGGCGCCGTGCGATTCCTAGGGCAGACCGGACTTTAATGCCCACTGACCATGCGTGCGCCAAGCATTTTGCAGAGGACGCGATATCCCGGGCATATTACGCGGAGTTCGATGGAAGAGTGCTACTTGACGCGGAAGAGAGGCCCGTGCTTTCCAGAAATGCAGTTCCTACCTTATTTTTGAACTGTCCCAAGTATCTCACGCGGCAAGAGATACCTAGAAAGCCACCTCGGAAGTCACCTAGAAAATTCCTTTTATCCGGAATTATCCGGAATTGTCATTAATATGTTTTAACATGCCACATTTTTTGCTACATTTGCTGTTTAGGTTACATCGAAAACTGCTGTTATCGCGCTGTGACACTGATTATATCTTGAACATTCACCCAGTTACAGCATTTTTTGTTTGCTCTGGGCATATGGTGTCTAATACAGTTCTGAAATTGTTTTTATTGTTTTTAAATTGTGGGAGTACAGGACAGTCCAAGCATCTGAGTTGGTGATTTCCTCGTATTTTTTCACCTCATTGTGAGTTTCGAAAGCGTACTTGGCTGAACGCTGACCCCTGCACACGTAAGTCCTTCAAGAGCCATTTAGCCTCCTGTAGAAAGGAGCTTAATGAAAATTATGCCCGTTCTAACATGCGCTGACAGCGCACAGTACACGAGCCCCTAGAATTTAGCCTCCATAGAAATTCGACCGCCGCGGCCGGGATCGAACCCGCGTCTTTCCGGTCAGCAGCCGACCACCATAACCACTGAGCCACCGCGGCGGCCGATAAGAATGGAGCAAGAAAATTTCCGGTGCGGCAATTTTCTACCATTGCGAGCGGAAAATGGTACCGGGACCCCCACTTACATTCGTTGTGCTTAGAGCTATGGGTAGATCGAATGAAACAGGAACCGAGCGAGGAACCGAAACGTGTATGGGCTTCGAGTGCTGTTCGACCGAGTCCATATCTTTAACTGCTTTACACACGATAATTTCATACAAACATAGTTTTCAGACTGGCACACTACTGATTTTAATTTCAAGCAAGGAATTTCCTTACAGTTTTGAATTCAATTCACGCCACCATAGCGAGAATCGAGCTGGAGCAGCGGAACCTCAAGGCGCCAGCACCGCTCAACTGGGCCCGCTGACATCTGCGCCATCTGTCGGCTTGCAGCCGAACTGCAAGGCACGCCCCGCCGCGGCCGAACATAATAGGGGTGCTCGTGCGGGCGCAGTGTCAACACCGCAGTATTCTTGCACCGTGCCACAAATCTACTGGCTTCGGTTCACGATTACGCGTCCTGGAGAATTTTGTCGCCGACTGTACATGCGCACGCCTGCTGATAACGTCTGGTTTAAGATAACGTGCATCTGAGCATGCGTCGCCGCCCTGGTGACACTGCCATCATCACTATCGCCCCGCCGGTCCGCAGCCGCGATCGCCGGTACAAACTTTGCAGCTTGCGGAACCAAAGCCGAGATAACACGTCTGGACGCAGGCTGCAGCAAAAATTTCCCGAAACGTATTGTTTCGGAATTTCGTTTAATTACCAGGGTAGTCGGTAGGTGCAAGGAAAAGCCAATGCCAGAGCTCAGCGCCTACATTCGCAAGCATGCTAATGCGGATCGCAAGAGCGCAATCTCCTCCCTTGCCTCTTAAAGCTCGGACATGAGCTTTAATTGCGAAAGCAATACTACTTGCCCTTTCCAGGATGACCACCATCGTGCCGCGGCGGTGACCACCATTGACCTTCATTTGACCTTGATTGCATTAGATTGGATTACATTAGATTGGATTGGACGGGATTAGATTACACTAGATTAGATTGCATTGGATTGGATAGCATTGGAATGGATTGGATGGGATTGGATTGCATAACCGATGCATCACCACAAGTCTAACCACAAGCACCACCACCAGCTACACTACCAGCTGTACCATGGCGTAGGTACGGATATTCATGGTAAAACAGCGCGGAAAAAACACGAGGACGGAACAAACACGAAAACACGAGCGCTGACTTTCAACTGACGATTTATTACGCACATGTGTACATATGTAGCATTCCCGCCAAACACTAAACAGAACAAAAAAAAACACTGCATCATCACTGAAAATATTAAATCTACATATCTACAAATGCATGCTCCAAAAAGGCTGTCATCCCATACGTCCACGCATTTTCACACCGTCTGAAGAAAGTGGGGCGAAAATTTCAAATTGATGTGGTATTTTCGTCTCGCAGAAAATTAAGCAACATTTGCCGAGCTGTGCAGCGGAAGCGAGAGGCCCTACTAGGAAGGAGGATCGGTGGTGGTTGTACCACAGCACACGTAGAGAGGAGGGTTGAGTGCATCGAGGGTGTTGTTTATAAGATTCCCCTTTCTTGCGGTGGGTGGTATGTTGGCCTGACTGGGAGATGTCTAAACGAACGCCTGAGGGAGCACCATAATTCTTTGGACAAGGCTGCCGGTTCGAATTTGGCGCTTCACTGCAGGCAACCTGAGCACACGTGCGCCCCATTGCTTCATCAGACATCCGTCATCTTCAAACATAGGGATCAGATAGTAAGAGAAATAGTAGAGGCGTATCACATTGACAAAGGGGGTACAGCATGCATTAGTAAGCCCTCATTATCACTGGCTAACCGCGAAATCACCTTTTTGGAGCATGCATTTGTAGATATGTAGATTTAATATTTTCAGTGATGATGCAGTGTTTTTTTTGTTCTGTTTAGTGTTTGGCGGGAATGCTATATATGTACACATGTGCGTAATAAATCGTCAGTTGAAAGTCAGCGCTCGTGTTGTCGTGTTTGTTCCGTCCTCGTGTTTTTTCCGCGCTGTTTTACCATGGATAGTAATAACCAACTTGCCCACCTTTCTGTACTTCTAAATGTACGGATATTGCTTTCGCAATTACCGGGATTAACCAAGCTAAGCCACAGATAATTTTTTATTGTCGTTCATGACCTTTTCAAGCTCTGAGATGAGCTTTGGGTTTTCAGCTGCCATCTCGACGAGACGGTCTGCCCCGGCGACCTCCCTGGCCTTCTAGGCAGTCGGGACTTCCTGGCAGCTTCGCTGTTTTTCCTACGGCGTTCCAAGTAATCCGGGCCCTTGTAGTCTTTCGGATCGGAACTCTGGCGTCTCATCGGACCGACGGTGCTGGTGCATTGCTCAGGAGGACCCCCCACACAGGCAGAGCCGCCGGTGACGCTTTGAGAGACCGTAGGGGAAGACGAGTTGCTGCTATCCGACGATGTACGGATGTTCGTCACTGTACTTGAACCGAAAGACTTCATGGCGTCGTGCATGGGGTACGAGAAGGCTTGCGAGTTCCATTTCGGCGGCCGACAAGGTACCAAGAGTCCAATATATTCTGCATGGGAAAAGAAAAAACACAAAAGAAAAGCTTTAAAAGGACTGAACACTTACCAAAACGTGTCATAAGATTATGGTGGAAATAAAAATGTCGTGCTTCTAATTGTGAGAATAGAGCACTACAGTATCTAGGAAACGAGAATTTATTATCGTAATTTGCCATTGAAAATCGTAAAAAAGCCACCTAGAGGTGAAACTCGAAATTATCGCTGTAGCCTACCATGTTACCACACCTCGGTAAAATATCGGTTGCTTTAAGTTCGCAGTTGTTTATTTTCTATTTGGAGTGTTCATGTGTTTTTGTTTATATTTAACGCTCTCTCCAGTGCGCCCTTCGACGAAAAGCAAAGCTTCCTTCGCATCATCGGTCATGCGCTTTTGGCTTTTGTGACTAGATGACGCCAGAATGTTTTGAATTTCTCGTGTAGATCACAGAGCGGCAACCACAGCCTACTAAAACGTTCGTCTACCAGGGGTTAATCGACTTTTGGAGTAGAAACTTCAATGGACGCTACTCCCCAATGGGCACTGAAACTTCATTAGACGTCCGCAGGACGTCTCAAAAGTCCCCAGTTCGTCCTGGGGAGTTTCAGTGTTTATTGGGTCTATAAATTAGAAATGTGTTTTTACTGTGGGTGAGATTTGTATAAGTTTTTGGTACAGCACTTCTGCCCACGTGCAAACACGTTCGCTGAGCGTGGTTTCCAGCGTCGGGATGCATATATAAAACGAGCGCACGCATAGATTAAAAAAATCGTGGTAAATATCTTCTACACCATTTCCAACAAAACCGCTGCGGAATACAGCACCTTAGACAGCAAGCTTTCCGTTGTGCTGAAAGAAATTGGGTTGCTAAGGTTCAGTGTGCCGTCCCTTTAAAAATTACAGCCGATCTAGCTTACTTGCCAAGTTGTGAAGTGTGCGTGCTTGCACGTCGCGTTTGATTTCGCTTTCAGGTCGAGGTTGGGGTTTAGAGGTCACGCTGCAGGCAAAGATCGACGAAATCGGTGACTGAGCACCTCAGTGGTGGCGCACTATAAAATTCTCGATTCGCGCCGACGCACCACCCGCGTCAGATTCGCGCCGTATCGACGGTATCAATAGACAGCTCAGCTCCATTCAACGACGCCTGGATCCGCACTCCACGTTTTCTCCCTGATAGACTTGGTGAAGGCAGGCCTACACGCAGACACCCACCGACCCGGACGACGTCCCGAAAACTGCAGTCTTTACCCCTTTCGGCTTGTTCGAGTTTCCCTTCATGAGCTTTGGCCTGAGGAACGCGGGAAAAACCTTTCAACGCTTAATCGACGAAGACGTCCGTTGCCTCGACTTCTGCTTCGTCTATCTTAACGACATATTGGTCTTTTCCCGTAACGCCGAACACTACACGCACCTTCGGCGTCTGCTCCGCCGTCAGCGCAACGGCGAGGCACGCGGCGCGTACACCCGCTGCGGGCTGTGACACCACTCCGCGTATGCCCACAGCTGGCGGAGCGGTGGTGCCACGGTTCAGCGCACAGCCACGCTGACCTCGCGAAGTGGCTGGCGTAGTGTAGCTATCGCTACAAAACCGCCTTTTTCATTTGAACTGTTGTTTATTGCAAGCCATATACAAGACAGTAGTGATGCAAAACTATCGCAAAATTGACTATCGATAATATTATCGATAGTAATACTACCGATTCTACTATCCCTTTCGCTCACGTCTCAGTAACAGAAGAAAAAACTATTAATTTTTATACAATAGTTCCTTAGGGATCCCTGCTGCTATCGACATCGCTGTTCACAGACTTCAATTGAGCTGTTCGGCCCTGGCGTTGTCAATTGACACCACAATACAAATATTACGCTCACGTCTGTTCACAGACTTCTGTTCACAGACTTCAATTGAGCTGTGCGGTCTAAAGAAGTAGCAGCATGGGAGGCATGGAGTGAAGAAGCCGAGGCGTAGCAAATTTGTTCATTTTTATCTCACTAACCATTCGTTCTTCTGCGCTCAGATTTTTATATGTTGCGTGAAACGCCTATCCAAGCTCACATCCCCGTCGGAAATATTACTGAATGCGCAGACACTGCGTTCGAACACATTTTTGAGATGTGCGATTTTGACACCATCAGGGCTCAACGGTTGCCAGCGGTGGCCGTTGAGTGATGATGGGTCATCTTTGTAGAATAGAATCCGCTAGTATTTTAGCAGATGCACCTATACTAACGGCCTTTTTAGACTGCTGACATGAATGTTCATTACAGAAAATGGACAAAATCTTAAAATTTGCTTTTTGATGAATTGTAAAACGGAAATTTTCGCTATTATACATGACGAATATTCGGACTGAGCCTGGTGGTGGTGGTGGTGAAAAACTTTAATCAAAGAGAGCTTGAGGGTTAAAAAATAAATAAATAAATAACCCTGCTGCATGGTCGGTATCCTTAGTCCGGGACACCGCATGACGAGGCCCCGTCTCGCGCCCGCTTGACCAGAGCCCTTTGGGACTCCAGTGTGGAGCAGTTGAGGAGGGCAGTCTCCCATGCCTCTCGGGTGGGGGTGGGGGAGGGGGGAAGGTGAGGATTCTGAGTACATGCCCACACCATGTGAAAGATATCGCAGATCTCTCCACAGTGCGGGCAGCGCCCATCTGTGTTCGGATCGAAGTGTTTTGCTATTGCAGGACAGAGAAGGGTTCCTGTCTGCAGGCGCCGCAGAGTTCGCTCCTCCGCCTTACTCAGCCCCTTGGCAGGTGCCGGGTAGAGACGGTGGCTGTCGCAATAATAAATTAGGATTTCGCGGAACCGCAGAAGCGGTTTATGAGCTTCTGAGCCATGAGAGCTAGGATGAGGAGCCCGGTGTGTGAGCGCTCGGGCGGCCGCATCAGCGGCCTCATTGCCTCGTAGACCCTGGTGTCCAGGAGCCCAGATAACTTTTGTGCGAGTTGGATGGGCGAGAGCGCGTCTTAGAATTTGCGAGGCCAGAGGTGATATTTCGCCTGCAAGATAATGTTCACAGGCCCGGCGAGAGTCTGTAATAACCGTTTTCGATTTTGGATCGGCGGCAGCGAGAGCTATTGCGACTTCCTCCGCTCGTGTTGAATTTGGGGCCCGAAAACATAGCCCATCGACATTCATTCCCCGGTGGACTACGGCAGCCGTGAAGAATCCCGCGGGCGACAGCCCTGTGATGTGCACGTAATAGACGCCCTCTTTATACCCATATTCCCTCTCAAGCGTGCGAACCCGCGCTTGTTGTCTGCCTTCATGTGAAGCCATGTCCATGTTACGCGGGAGCGGAGCGACCAAGAGCATGTGGCGCCACAGCACCGGGATGTTCTCCGTCCCCTCTGGTATGCATGTGTGTTGGATGTGTAAGCGGTTTAGCAGGCGGCGCCCAGGCACCGTCTGCGATAGCCGCGTATATTGGTTCACGAGGTGGGCCTCCCGCAACTCCTGATAGGAGTTTACCACTCCCAACGCCTTCAGTTTGGCGTTGGAGGTAGCCACCGGAAGGTCCAGTGCTCGCTTTGTTGCCTTCCTGATGATGGCGTCAATGCGCTCGTCTTGTTGTTTGGTGGTGCGTAGGTACGGCACGGCGTAGAGGATCCGGCTGGTCACGAAGGCATAGGCGAGCCGTAGCGCGTCCCTGCCCCGCAGACCACCCCGCTTGTTGGAAACACGGCGGATCATGCGCCCTACCTGTTCACCTATGCTCTTGAGTTTCGCTATAGTAGAGTCCGGCCTAAGTTTGTTATTGATGAACAGACCCAGGATCCGGAGCTCCGCCACTTCTCTGATGGGACCGCCTGACAGAGATATGTGTAGAGACGTGTTGTCCTTGTGGTTTGTCCTGACGTGTAGAAGCTCTGATTTGGCGGGAGCACATTGGAGACCACAGTCGGCAGCATATGCTTCGACTATGGTGGCGGCCTGCTGAAGGCGGTCCTCTATCTCCCCAAGGCTCCCCTCGGTGGTCCAGATTGTAATGTCGTCTGCGTAGAGTGCGTGTTTTATGCCATCTACCTGAGCCAGTCGGCCGGGCAGGTGCATCATGGCGATGTTGAAAAGGAGCGGTGATAACACCGCCCCCTGTGGTGTACCTCGTGTACCCATAGAGTACGGGCCGTACTCCTCGTCCTCGATCCGGAGGAGTGCCTGACGCGCAGAGAGGAAGTCTCTGACATAGGCGAAGACCTTCGCCCCGCAGTTAGTGGTGTTCAAGTTAGAGAGTATGGTGGCATGTTTAACATTGTCAAACGCCCCCTTAAGATCGAGGGCGAGAATGGCCTTGTCGTTTTGTTGCATGGCTGTGGGTCGTATTATGTCCCTGTGTAGTTGGAGTAGGACATCCTGTGCAGACATGTGCGGGCGGAACCCGAACATAGTGTCTGCAAAGAGGCCCTTACCCTCCATGTATGGAGAGAGGCGATCCCTAACCAGCGTCTCCATGAGCTTTCCCACACACGAGGTTAATGAGATGGGGCTCAAGTTGTCCGTAGTCACGGCTTTACCTGCTTTGGGGATGAACGTTACAAGGGATGTTTTCCATTCGAGTGGGAGCGGACACCCATCCCAGATCTGATTTATGTATTGTAGCAAATGGAGATATGCACAGTCGGAGAGGTTCGCCAACAGTTTCACTGTTATGCGATCCCGACCCGGTGCCCCACCTCGGCGCATTTTAGCCAGGGCCGCCTTAAGGTCATGCAACTCAAAAGGGGCGTCTAAATCCTGATTTGGCTTGCCGGAGTACGTGTACTCGGGCCCAACCGGGTCGTTTGTGCGGCAGAGATACCTGTCGCACAAAGTGTCCGCAAGTTGCGCCGTCGTACCTTGGTACCCGTGCAGAGCCCGCCGGAGCTGTTTTTGCGTCTCCCCTTTCGTTTGAGAAGGGGCGATGAGGCTGCGCAAGAGACGCCAAGTCCCCTTCGAGCTCATCTGACGCGCTGCCGAGTTGCAGCGTTCTATCCAATTGGCGTCTGTGAGCTGGGCGGCATATGCCGCAGCCTGCTCCGTAAGTTGTGCAATACGAGCTCTAAGCTTGCGATTCGTCTTGTGTTTCTTCCATCGTTTTGTTAAGCTCCGGCGCGCCTCCCACAGATGCAGGAGGTGATTGTCCACTGCGGGGATCTCGTCGGTGGTGTGAAGTGTTTGCGTGTGTTGTTTCTGTATGTTGGTGACCTGTGTTGCCCACTCCGCATAGCCGTCAGAGATTAGTACCGGAGGGACGTCCTGAATTCGAAATTGGTGCCAATTGGTTATTTTCGCCTGGCCCCATTTTTTACGGGCTGCCTTCGCCAAAAGCGTGATGCGGAGAAGGCAGTGGTCGCTGCCCAGGGTATCCCCCAGGTTCTCCCATGTGGCGTTTGTAGTGTTCCTAACCAGATATAAGTCAGGACACGTGTCACGGGTGACCGAGTTGCCCACACGTGTGGGGCAAGACGGATCCGTGAGCAACGTAAGACAAAGGGTGGAGATGAGCTCCGCCAGCTTGCGTCCCCTGGATTTCTCGAAGTGATAGCCCCAATGTAGACTGGGTGCGTTGAAATCCCCAATGATTACCAGGGGTTCATTGTCAGCCGACTTGAGAGCACGATAGAAAATTTCGCTGAAAGTAACACGCGGCTTATGCGGGGGGCAATACACATTAAGCACATGTATTGACGGGTCGCGGCGCCTGAGAGGCAGAACCCTCACCAGGGTGTATTCTTGCTCAGTCTCCAGATCAAGATCGACCTGAATCGCGGTGTATGCTTTATGCACCAGGATGCAGGTCGAGGGGCCCCCCTGAAACGAGCTATACTCAGAGAATTTAGCATCATTGCCGGGCTCTTGCAAAGCAAGAAGCGCCGGCATGTCACCAAGGGACTGCAGGTAGAGCTGGAGATGTGACCGTTTTTTGCAGGCTCTGAAACCCCTGCAGTTCCATTGAATGATTTCGAATTCGTCTAATTTTTTAGCTTTCTGAGAAGGTTTGCCAGCCATATTGATGTTTTTATTTTACAGTGCTGGGTAGCCACTCGGTTCGGAGGCCGGCGCAGCCCCAGGTAGGGGTTGCATCAACGCCGCGGCTATCGGCCCGGAACCGCTTTCTTCCGCTGCCTGTCGAGGAGCTATTTTACGTGTTAGCTGCGGGGAGTCGCAGGAGAGATAATTTTTTATTTGGGAGCTGACCCAGGGCTGCACCGCCTTAAGGACAGAGTCAGTCACCTGGGCCGCAATGTCGGGAAGCATTGTAGCAAATGCGGAACTGAACATGTCCTGAAAGGACTCGCGGACCGCAATCATAATTTGGTTCGGGAGCGCTGCTACCCGCTCCTCCAACTGCTCGGCTTTACGCTCCAGGGCCTCGAAGCGGCCGGCGTCCGTGGGGGCCGAATCGACCACCGTGTCCGCGGTTTGCCGCGAGACGCTAGTTAGGCAAGATGATACTGAGGATCCGTCATCACTATCCTCGGGCTCAGCGTTCTGCATGGGCTCGGACTGCCCGGCCTGCTTAGCTTCTAATTCTTGAATTTTACGGGCGAGAATTTGATTTTGGCGCCTGAGCTCCTCTACCTGCCGCTGTAGGGCGGATTCGGTGGGGGAGGGAGGGGGGGTGGGCCCAGAGACTAACCCACTCCAACTGCTCACCTGATTTTGGCGTGGTACCAGAGGTGGGAAATCCTCGGCTTTCAGGACCGGTGGCCTCGTCGGGTTCCCGGACTTCACAAATTTTGGCGGCCCGGACTGGGCCTTCTTGGGTTCGGGCCCCGGGGCCTGCTTGGGTCCGGCCGTGGGCGTCTGGGCCTTTTTGGGTCCCGGCGTCTGCTTCTGCTTTGGGGTGTGTGGGCGTCCCGGCTTGACGACCTTGCGGTACTTGACCGCGCAGCCAGGCGCTCCGGTGGGATGGCTGCCTCCGCAGATGAGGCAGCACGGGGAGCATTGATGTTCAGCTGGGCCACCGTCAGGAGCAGCAGCAACCTGAGCCCCGCAGCGTTCACAGCGTCCAGGCTGCGGCCGCGGGCAGGCGTCGGCCCGATGCCCCACCGTGCCACAGCGAGGGCAGGCAGGGATCGTTTTCTTATAGAAGCGGACGGGGAGACGCTCGCAACTATAAAGCACGGTCCGCGGCACCCTTGTCCCCACAAAGGTGACCACAGCAACCTGCGTTTTGGCCAGTTTGCGCACGGATAGTACGTTGGGGTCCTCACTGAGTTTTTTCTTGACAGTCTCAGATGTCTCGTCCGGGGAGACGGTGATGACGCCCTTGCAGAATTCGCCGGAGAGCTTAGGGTGGCCCCGGAATAGCAGCGTGCGGCCTCCGACCGGCAGCATGACGTCCCGGAGAAGCTTCTCCGCAGCTTCCACTGATTTCAGTGTGCACACGAGCACATTTTGCTCCCACACGGGCCACACTGCAAGCCCCACACTTGCGGCGTCCCCGAGGATGCTGCGAACGGCAGCGCCGGCGTGTCCGGGACCTAAGGTGGCCTTCAGGTCGATGGTTTCTCGTGGCTTAAGCACCACAATGATTTCGTCTTTCCCGATGCGGGGCGTGTGTTGCGGCCGCCACCGGGGCTGTTTTGCTTGTTGCACAGCTGCATGTTGAGCGTTCTCGCCCTGCACATGTGCAGAGCGTCCCGCCACCCGTTGCTGGCCGGCGTCCGTGTTGGCGTCCCAGGAGGCCTTAGTCTTCCTGCGTCCGCGCCATACGCGGACCATGTCTTGGAGGTATTCCTCCTCGCTGGGAAGAGGCTCTTCATGTTGAACGGTTTCCATGTTAACGATCCCTATGGAGGTGGGATCGTATCCGGTGACTTGGCCTTGGACCGCCATTGCCGAGGAATCCCAGAGGAAACCCCGAACGCTGCCGGCGCAGGCCTTGCCACCGTCAGGCTTAGCGCCGCAGAGATGGGGCGAGGTCTTCAAAGCACTGAAAATGGAACAAAATTCAGCGCACCTTGGCAAATGTGGTGTCCACGGATGCCGCTTAGGTTGCCGGAGACGATGGTGCCAAGCTTTCTACGGGAAAGAGTTGAGGACCGCAAATAACAGCGATCATTGGTAGAGCCGACGTGGCGTGCGACCGCTCGCGCTGCCTGCCACCGGCGTTTTCCAGCCTGGAAATGACCATGCGGATGTCGGCGAACAGCAACCGGACCAAAGGAATAGCGAGAACAAATGCACGCCTGACCTTGCGCTTTTATTCCCTTTTTTACCTCTATCCTCCTCCCGTGAGCTGTGAGCATCGACACTGAGCTGCAAGAAGCGACCGCGGTATTTACACTGAAACTCGCGCTCCGCCGCTCGTGCAGCACGTGTGGCGCGCCCTTGATGCTCGTATCAATGCAGCGTGTTTGGCTGTGTTTTCTTGAGAAAGCGTATTTGGTGTGCTGATAATCAGCTTCTGCTTTCTCCCCGGCCGAGAGATATCCCGAACTCATAAGCCTATGGATGAGATTGAATTTCCTGTCACCTGTAGGGAACAGCATTCGGTCAAGGCACAGACACGACGAGATTATGTTCCACTTTATGAATTATTCTATAGCAAACAGCTGGTTTGAAAACAAGCGCAAGCTTAGAGCTGTTTTATTACGGAAAATGTAATGACATTATAATTATTATAATATTATAGTAAAATAGATTTGCAATGCTGATATGAGTTGCGTGATAAAACCACCCGCCCTCGCTGTCGTTTCTAAGTCAAATATGCTCGCTATCGTCCTCGGCACGAATCGCTTGTGTGCCGCGCTGTAAAAATCACGAACTTTTGGAAGTTTTGCGAAAGAACCTGCTAAAAAGTAAAAGCAAGAAAACTGATAGCACTGAGGCGACCAACACACTGGAGCATGGCGATAGTAACACGTCCACATACCATATCGGTGGCTATTGTGACGTCCATGACATCAAAGTAATTTCCGCGCGTAAATAATTACAACTCGTGAAGGAAATTTTTCTCGCAGCAAGATCTCATGACGCACTTCCACAATCAAACTTCTGCACATTTATCTTTGCTGGATGACACAATCGTGCGGATAAGATTTGATGACGCGACATAGATATCTAATGCATTCGGATTAATAAAGCTAGCAATGCCTACAGTGCTGGTTCTCTGTTCCCGCTACATATCAATGCTTTCCTGGCCGATCCTATGCAGCAAAGCCTTTCGGCGACGTATGAATGGCCAAAAAACATTGTTGCTGACTTATACAAGGTGGCTGCCATATTATCATAAGGCGGCAACTCGTACAAAGCACTAAAGCGCAAACTGCTGGGCTAATTCGTTTTACATGGCAACCAAACAACGCAACCGTGCACATACATGGATATTAACAAACTAGGCAACACAGTGCTCAATAAAAAATGACGTTTATTTGGATTCTGTAACCAGAATTTTTCCGTGCAGACAACTGCATTAACCACACTGTTAATAGAGTCGATTCCCTAACCACAATGTGCGATACGACTACGATGAGCTATATGGACAAAAAATTACGACCGCAAGTGGCCGAATAACGAGCGCCCTCTTCAATTTTTTAACCAAAAACCGTCGTACGCAGAAGGCAATCTCGCATTCTTCATCGAAAAGGTTAGGAGAGACGACCGTTTATCTGTATGGGAGGGAACTTGTTGAAAGGACACAATAGAGCTGAGGCGCGAACGACAGGAACGGGTCGAGACAGGTACACGTCAAGGGAATGCATCATTGTAACCTTTGCACAACTTTCCTTTACACTCTACCTCGATAGCTGGCAATGTCTGGCGGGGCTTCAGGTTCACACAGATTTGGGGCAGCCCCGCACACCTTTTCGAAGAAGGACGCTGACTCATCTCCCCTCGCACTAAACCCTTCAGGCAGCATTGCAGCAAGCGAAAACGTGTCTGTAAACGAGGGCTTTTGGTTGGAAAACACCTTTCTGTAAGCCAGCTTTCCCGCAATATTGCAAGTTGTCCATTTTCAAAAAGCAAGCGCGGTCCTGCGTCCATCCTCCCTTCTGTGTTTGTCCATTGCATCCGCTATTACGCTGCCTGAAAACGCATCCATCTAGCCCGTCTGCAAGTTGTTCTAAAAGATATAGTAACGCTATTTTTTCCGGACTCGACTCAGCCATATGTGCACGGCTAACGCTAGTATAAACAGATCTCCATTATAGCCCGAAGAAACGAGCTGAACTTAATAACAACGTAAATAGCGGTAACTGTTTCTGACAAATGCCTGGTATTTTCCTCAAACGAATAATTACGCCAAGTCGCCAGAGTTAGCAGATCATTCTTGCAAAATCAGGGCCACTAAATCCTCTTTTTACGGCAAATGGACAGAAAATAAAGGAGGCCTGGTTGCCAAGACCACTCTCGACCACGGCATGGCAGGAGAGAAATAAAATACGCATGACCCTAGTCAGTGGTGAAGCAGTTTCCGAACATGGACGCTGAAACTCTTAACCCTCTTGGATGCAGACTCGCCTTTAGATATTAATAGCTAAAGAAAACCGGCAACAAAATGACAGCGATAAACTTCTGCAACCTAATTCAAATGCTATCTGCGTAGTTCATTCGCTGCTGGCATAGTTCCGAGAATCGCGGTGACGTCTTCAGGGAAACGAAGTCAGCATCAAACGGTTCCCAAGTAAAGATACACACACTACTGAACTAACATCGGTTGGATTCCTGCTAAAATAGAATCGTATGAAACTGCCGTTTACGATATAAAAACAAAAAACAAAGCAGGTTTGCTAGTTTGAGCTCTCGATTCTAGGAGAGTCGACAAAACAAATTTGAACCATGGTCCAACGAACACAGTGCGCATACTAAAATCTGTGCTCAGCGCGGTCTCCCTGCAATGGCATACGGCACTAACATACAGACTGCGCACGTTTTGGCTTTACGTGCGATTCGGCTTCATTAGTTGTAGCGCCGCGTAAAGCTCGTCCTCGGGATATCCAGGTCGCGTCTTCTGCGGGCTGCTCGCACGGGCCTTCTAGAGGGAACTCATCCAAACACAGGGCTCGGCTGTGTATAAATCCTCATAGAAGCAGCGCGCGGCATTTAGCACCCCATCCGCGCTGGCTGTTAAGCCTGGCCCGCATGGAGCGTTTTTTACCCGCGAAATCGCGCCGCGCGCTCGACGCCGACGAATTCACTCCCGCATGGTGAGCAGCCGAGCGGCGCGCGCTACGGGCGCGTTACGGGATGCGTTGACAAGATGGCGGCGCCCTGCTCGCCCACTTCGAAATAAATACATGTCACCGCTGTATTCTTCGACGTGATAGCTCGTTCAAATGGTAGCGGTTCACTTTTATTCCGCCTACTCTTGCCCACGCGTAGAGGTATAAGCGATAACTAGACCTTGTTTTTCAGATAATTTGGCGATTTTCAAGCTCTTAGGCCTAACTAAATAGTGTGTGTTTACCTCGCAAGAACGACACCTGGTGAAGCAGTTCTCTAGCTTTTAGTCACTTGCTACATTTTCATCTATTTGCAGTTTTTCTTCTTGGAACGAAAAAATGCTCGCAACGCACCCATCGTAGTTATCAGTAGTTACGGATAAAAAATTCCTTCAACACAGCGTTGATGCGCTTTGGCGTCTTGTCACTAGATGGCGCTACCTGAGGGACGGCGCGGCCAGCTGAAAGCGACTCCCCCGAAAGACAACACGCTGCTCGGCCGTTTCGGCCGAGAAACACGAAGCCCAATCCCCGGTACTATAGTGAACTAGAACTCGGTACCCTCGGAGCGCCAAACGCCCGTCTTTCCGGGAAGCACGACGCAGTTACACGACGCAGATACCCGAGAAGCGGCGCAGCTACAGTGCCAGAGAGAGCTCGCGAGCGCGTCTCTCGGCCGGCGTGGCTCCGTACAGAGTCACGTGACGCCCGCTCCGGCTCTGATTGGCCCTCTGTCGCTGCCCTCTCCCAGCGTCGGCGCGGCGTCGACGTTTTTTTTTCTGTTTCGACAGAACCCGACGATTTGGCAAAAACGTCCTCTCCGGCGGCAAAAAAAACGCTCCGGTGCCGTCGACGCCGACGAATCGCCCAGAAAAACGCTCCATGCGGGCCACGAGCGTCTGTGGCGGGGTCAGCTGCCGCGGTGAGCGTGTCGCTCTTTGTCGCGAGCCGGCGGCGCAACAGGTGTCGAGCACACCATACTTCTCGCTCCCACCGCTCGGCCCGCGCAGTTGCGCGCAGCCTGTCCCAACGGCTCCTTGCATAGCGCCGTCAGGGTTGGAGCAATGCTCGGTCCCTGCGAGAGGGGGGCGGATAGCGCGATGATACTATCAGACACTATTCGGATTTCCTCCCGTTCCTCTCGCGCTAACTTAATGCCCCACTCTTGAAAAGTCTCCTTAACGCGTTGCTTCATCTCGTCCCAAGACTGCGCTGACATTGATGGGGTGACGTGCTGTTGTATCGTACGTGCGACATCTCGGGCTACGCGGGCGTCGTCTAAGAGTCTGACATTCAGCCTCCAGCACCCCTTGGCTCGCGGTGCAATGTCTGGGGCACACAGACGGGTGACAAGCAACCTGTGGTCGCTTAGGGCGGTTGGAAAAACCCATGCGGATTGCAGGCTGCTCGAGAGGCTCGGCGAGACGTATGCCCTGTCGATACGGCTCTCGCTGCCGCGGCCCGTCCAGGTCATGCCTGCACGACCTGGCTGCAGCGCGCGCCAGCAGTCTATAAAGTCGAACTCGCCCACAAGGTCGCGCAATGCCCGTGCGCTAGGGGCTCGCGCACCTTGCGCAGAGACCTGCCGCGTTGTGAGCGGCGATCGGTAGGAAACAAAACACAATTGAAATCGCCAAGGAGTTTGACTCGCGCAGGGCCCACCAGCTTAACATCTAACCCCTCAAAGAACTGAAGTTGGCCGCGGCGGCAAGGTGCGTAGATGTTACACACGCGCATGCCGTTGTTCAAATCAGTTGAAATGAAGCGGCCTTCAGTGTCTCGGTCATGGCGCAGCACCTTGAGTCCGATGTCTCGAAGGAAAACAAGAGCGACCCCCCCCCCCCCCCTCCCCGCGATCCCTTTGTCCCAAAGCTCCAGTATGATTTCGTACCGAACGACGTATCGAAGTTAGCAATTCGCGCCTGCCTGTGGACATACGTCTCTTGCAAGGCTAACACGTCGACGCGCTTGCTTCGCGCGACGTGCACGACTTCCGCTCGTTTAGCTGCCCTCGTGAGGCCGCGACAATTCAGCTTGCCTAGTACAAGGGAGAAAGCCGTGGTGGTGGGGGGCGAGCGGGAGGGATGCGGGGGGGACGGGCAGTCGGTTAGTCCGACGTTGAAAGGGGTTCCCCCTCCGCGTCCGGCGAGAGGGGAGTCTGGCGTTGATTCATATCTTGTCAATGCAGAGCACGTGCGAGCTCTACGTCGTGGTGCTCCGCGGAATAACCGAAGACGCGCACCATCTTCGCCCTCGCGCCTCTGTACTCAAAAGTCACTGCTGTGCCCTGAACCTCAACTACGGGATCCTGTAACAACTTTTCCACAGCAGCACGCGTCTTAAGAAAGACCTCAGACTTTCCTCCCGTGAAATCCTGAACGCCTCCAAGCTCATTCTTATTGAAGCGTTTGACGAAAATCTTAGTGAACTCTACCGTGGTTGTGCCATGCGGGACACGACCGAAAAACGTAAAAGGCTTGAGCCTTTTCGCTGCCGCCATGGCGGCGACGCCGGGCGCGCGCGCGCCCTGCACGTGGTCGTCTTCTCTTTATGCTCGAACCATAACTCAACGCTGCACACAAAATGCAACATGCGGGACAGGAAAAACGGCCAGCTGGTCTACTTACCACTCCCCAGCGAGGTATCTCAAACCGCCAGGGTTCAGCAGGCCCCGCGTCGCGGTCGGACTAGGTAGTCCTAGCCGCAGGGAACACAAACACACGGAAATCCAGTGCCGCGTCCAGACAACACGATGAAGAAAGCGCGACGAGTCCTTCCCGAGACTACACAAGACTAGCACTGATCCAGGAGTGCGGTCCAGTGGTTTTGCATGCCTTTTTATATGCTTTGCAAATACAGAAGTTAGGGCGGTTATGTTTGAAGGCCCGCCCCAGACTTCGCTAACCAATGAAATTTCAATATACAATAGCCCCAGCCCCTGTAGGTTGAGCACAACCTTGAACCCAGGGCTTGGGAAAGCGAAAAAAGAAACACAAAGAGAACATTTCAGGACTCACTCTCCACGCGGGACTCCTCGCCCTCTAAGCGTGATTCTCTCCCTTCTCCACTCTGGTCTCCTCACCCGCGTGTAGCTTCTCCAAGAAAGACGACAACAGGGCGAGTCACGTGCTGAATCATCTTATGAGTGTGCAGTAGCAGAGGCAGGAAACGAGCTGCACGGTGCTTCGGTGCTGTGAATCATGCCAGCAAACAAAAGGGCCCTTCGCGGAACGCCCAATTCCCATGTTCCCAGTTTCCGGAAAGTGGTACAGGAATCCGCTGGCACATTTTCTTTAGAGCCCCGGCAGACGTGGCGACCCTGCTAAGTGGGCAGCCACTTCCGGGCTTTTGTATATATTTGTGGTGGACGCGGGTGCGGAGCAGGTGGTTTTACCAAGAGATCTCAACGTAGACCGGAGGCGCGCAGTGGCCTCAAGCAAAAGTTAAGAAAGATGCTGGCGGCCTCACATCTCGTTTTTACATTGGTAGATTACGGCGGGTATCCTTTTTCTCTCGTGTCTCCGTTGCATTCGTAAACAGCAATAATAATATCGTAACCATCCAACGTTGACACCTACACAGGAAAAATAATACATAAAAGGCAAATGGACCACTTGCAAAATTGCGGGAAAGCGGACTTACAGGAAGATGTTTTCCAACGAAAGACTCTCGTTCACAGACACGTTTTCGCTTCCTGCAATGCTGCATGAAGGCTTTAGCAGGAGGGCAGATGAGTCAGCAGCCCTGCACTGTGTCCTTCTTCGAAAAAGTGTGCGGGGCTGCCCCCAAATATGCGTGAACGTGAAGCCCCGCCGGACATTGCCAGCTTTCGAGGTAGAGTGTAAAGGAAAGTTGTGCAAAGGTTACAATGATGCATTCCCTTGACGAGAACCTGTCTTGACCCGTTCCTGTCGTTCGCGCCTCGGCTCTACTGTGTCCTTTCAACAATTTCCCTCCCATACAGATAAAGGGTCGTCTCTCCTCTCCCTTTTCGAAGAAGAATGCGAGATTGCCGTCTGCGTACGAGGGTTTTTGGTTGGAAAATTGCAGAGGGCGCTCGTTATTCTGCAGTTGTCCATTAGCACTGGTAATGCGCAAGGAGCGGTTATGGGAGTGGGCCGTTTTGTGAGAAAACAATCCCATACCGAAAGCGGACGATGTCGTCCCACCGTCGCAGACCACAGACAGCTCTCAATGAGTCGAAACGCGGCTATGGTGGGCTGCTTGCTTGCGATTCAAGGGTCCGTGCGCTGGTATGGTGGAGCCAGCAGCGATCGCATCGCCAGCGCCCCCGCACGGCACTCCCTGCGTTAACTGGATGCCCAGTGTGTTTCCGTCAACCTGTCCGCATAGCAGACGCGCGGTGACATCGTTGCGAGAATGGCATTTCGGCGGGACACCTGCTTTTATGCGGATTTGGGCAATGTTCGAAATTACACATCTTTCCCCGTTGAAAATGAGAAGGCGGGAAATGGACCATACATTTCATTTATTTGTCCCTTAAAGGCCTGAAGGGATTACATAAGGGGGGCGTACATACAGGTTGGAGGGTAGTGGCAGAGAACACAGAAAAAAGAAAGGGGGAAAAATACACGGGGTACAAAAAGAGTACAATGATATACAAACTAAAAGCAAGAAATAAACATACAAAAAGAAAACAAGGAACAGTTGGCACTTCGGTGTCGCAGTATGAATATGTTTATGAGAAGTGATTAGCCAGTTTCTCGCGGAAAAGGTGGCGATCGGAGCATGTTATTTTGTTGTAGGGAAGGCCATTCCAGAGCACTATGGCGTCGGCCAAAAATGAACTGCTCATTGCGGAGGTGCGGGTTTTAATGCGTGCCTTTGGGTTACTGTGGTTTAGGCGGGATGACGTACGTGGGGGTGGCTGCGGCAACAAATGTCTTGGTGAGCGATAAAAGAAAGAGTGAAAGAGGCATAGACGGGAAATAACACGGCGAGTTGCTAGAGTTTGAAGGCCGAGAGATCGTTCTAGTAATGTTACGCTGGCATTTCTTGAGTACTGCGATGTAATGAAACGGGCGGCGCGATTTTGAATGGCTTCAAGGTCTGAGATGAGATACGATTGTGATGGATGCCAGACAGATGACGCGTACTCCAATTTAGGACGTACGAATGTTATGTATGCCAACTTTTTTACTTCAGGTGATGCAGATTTTAGATTGCGCCGGAGAAAACCAAGTGTGCGTGATGCTTTGGAACAGATGGTCTGAATGTGTGTTGTCCATGACAGTGATGATGTGATGTGTACTCCTAGGTATTTATAAGATGATGTTCTGGTGACGGCGACCGATTTTATGTTGTAAGTGCTATCAATAACTGTGTTTTTGCTGGAGAATGATATGGATTGACATTTATTTAGATTAAGAGGCATGTGCCATTTGTCACACCACGCTGAGATAGTGGTTAGATCCTGCTGAAGAGCGGCAATGGCGCTGGCGCCGTGGAAGGGGCTTTAAATTACGGGCATGGACAAAAGAGAGATGTTATTCTACAAAAAGGCCATCCAAAAGGATCTTGAGGAGAGAATCGCAATTTCCCTCATTACAAAAGGCCTGGCAGCAGTTAAGCGGTTTGTTTTTGTTTGGATTGCTTTTATTTTAGTTTCTGAGCAGAAGTTATGAAGCGTTGATGAAGGTGGCATCAACAACGAAAAGTGCGCGTGAGCAGTTCGACAGCACACCTCATAAAAATAAGAACTGCCGACCTCCAGTATTGGGCCATGCCCTTACGTCACCAAGGATATTCTGTAGTGCTGCAACTTCTTACGGTAAGCTTCGTGGCCTGCTTAATGTATTTGGCCTCTGAAAATGTGCTGTACAGCGGTTTAAACTGACCACTTGTTGTAATCCCTGTCAGCTTCTTTACAAGTCTTTTTTCCAATCCAAAAGGTCTCGTTCCCCGAAGACACCCTGTATTCTTAGAAGAAACGAAAAAAGGCAAGTTCCTCCTTCTATGTTAACTCAGGAATGTTTCCAGTAGACTGCAAGATGACTCAGGGAGGGGTGTCCAAAGCATACATGGGTTGACTACCCCCCCCCATTTACCAGTAAAATAGAGGGCGAAGGGGATAGTCCAGCGCCTTGCTTTTCCAGCGTGACTGGTTTCGGGCCACTCTTCAGGCTTCAGCCTTGAAGAGCGACTCGCAAATGTGAATGCGCCGTAAAGAGATCGACGCCTGCCGTTTTTCGTTTCCGCCAAGACTGCGAGAGTGTCGTCCGGGAAGGAGAGCTTTCACGTGAAAACAAACCTCGCAAAGAAGGTGGCTTACGAATTTCCCCAAGTGGTTCCTAACGTATGTAGTAGTAGTGTCTTTGCAAGATGCGATGCAGTTCTGTTCCAACTTCCACATGACGATGCAGGAAAGAAGATGGAAAAAATAGCTAGACAGGAGTTGGCACATGGGACGATAATTCACGAAGTAACTTCAGTACAAACCTAATGATGACATGCTACATCTAGTTTCTATTGCTTTCGGGTTGGGCTGATCATCGATTCTGAGAAGTCATGGCTGTGTTGCAGTCCCGACGGCAGTGTGATGTCGGGCGGCACTTTTCAACTTATTGAAATTAAGTGCCCTTACAGTCTAAGGAACAAGTATCTGATTGACCCAGACAAAGAAATCAGCTATGTGCCATTCATTATATGAATGGACACTTTCAGTTGCGTAAAACCCATTCGTAGAACACGCAGATAATGATAATGCTGTATGTCCTGAGAATTGACACTGCTTTACTTTATGTGTATTGTCTTCAGAGGAGCATAGCTCTAACAATAAAAAAGGACGAAGCATTTCTTGCCGACTATGTACCAATGTTAGAGGACTTTTATTTCAGCTATTTCCTGAAAACACTGATTAAATGAATGCCCAACGGCATTTTGACTATCGCTGTCTGCAAACTGAACGAGAGTTGCATCCACCTTTTGACCCCACCTTTCGCCCCCCCTGTAAACCAGGTCGCGCCGCCCGGATGGATAGGAGCGCCCCCTTTGAAACGGGGTGGTGGCAATTGCCACTATGCTCAGCTTTTCTTTCTTTGTTTTTGTTCACCTCTGTTGTTAATTCTCATTAAGATTCGCCATCTTCTTTACGTACGGTTTCCTACACTTCTAACCTTATGTCACATGTCTGCTTTTCAGCCACCAATCCTCCAATCGCTTTCTGCTAACTTCCACTGCAGAATTATTTACACGATCATTGTTATCTTTAAACCCTAGGGACTCAGAAAGAGTGACCTGTGGCTGCATCGACATCCGGATGGATACCATCACATTTGATTATGAGGTGTTCAACTGTTTCCACAGATCTACCACTCACTGCACATGTGTCATCTTCGTTAAATTTCTTTTTGTAGCAGCGCATTCTAAGACACCCTGACCTAGCTTCAAAAAGTAGGGCACGGCCTCTTGAGTTATCATAGAAAAATTCTTTCCTCATTTGCCTTTTCTAGTATCGATATAGTTCTACACTATGCTTCTTTTCCATTGATTTAATCCAATTCTTAACTTCCGCGTTTTTAACTTGTCGTTTAATGCTCTTTCTTTCTCCGTCCTCCTGACCGGCATACTTAGTGGTTATTTTTCTAGCACCACGCGCGAACAATGAAACAACGAAACGCGCGCGTTTGGTGCTTCCATACGTGAGGAGAACCAGCGATTCACTTGCGCGCATTCTGGGAAAATATGGAATCTACGTTGCTCACAAACCTGTTTCGACAATAAGCCGCGTTCTTACCACGACCGAAAGACCGCGTCCCCAGAGAAAAACAACCTGGTGTCATTTGCAAAATCCCGAGCTCCAAGCGCCCGGCTTCATACGTCGGCGAAACGAAAAACCTCCCCCAAAGAATAAACAAAACAAGAATGACGTCCGGCAAATGAATTCGGAAGCCAACCCCCTCGCCGAACACTGCGAGCGCGCCGACCACCCAATAGCCTTCGAGGAAGTGAGCGTCTTGGCCGTGGAGCCAAACATGTTCAAGAGACGACATGTGGAGTCATGGCACATCCGGCTCACAAAGGCGGCGATGAATAGAACTCCAGGAACGCTCCCCTCTGCGGACGTTAGTGGACTCCCCCACGTGCTAAGAAAGGGAAAGCGAAGGCAACACCCCGCTGCTGCTGGCACACTTTAGTCACCCCTGAAGATGGGACCGAGTTGGTCCCGAAGCGTTGGGCAAAATTAAAATATTGGTTGGCGTCAGTTTTTTTATCTCAGCTATCAAAAACCCCACCAGACGGATGTCCGTCGAAGATGTTTTCGTTCAAATCGTCTATTTTACGCAGTCGCCCTCGCAGTCGTCAGTCGGTCCGGTCTCACGCGTGATCCTAGGAGCACCTAAACATGCCTCCGCACAGCACGGCTGTCAACTGTCAATGGACAGCGAGGATGCGCGCCTCCCTGTGGTCGTTGGGTCAAGTTCTAAGGCAGGGGAGAAGATTACTTCAATATCGTGTATTTGTACACAGTGTATATTGCCGCCCTACCCTTGTCCTTTCTCCTATCGCTCCCCATTTCTTTCCCTCTCCCTGTCTCTATAGCTGCAGCTCAGGTGCTTAAGGTTTCGGTGGCAGATACGGCGGCTAGCAAAGTCTTTTCCTTCCATTTTTACTTTTATTAATAATAAATAGCCAGAACAACAGCGGAGAAGGTTTCTACTGCCTTCATCACAAGTGAACAGAAGGAGCAAGAATGATGGTTCGGGCTAGTGGGTATTTCGCGTGAGGTTCAAAACAAGGAGCACGACACAAGCGCTAAACTTAACTAGACGGTTTTACGGGTTTATGGCAGGGACAAGAAAACGCCAGCCACTTTCCTCCTGGCTAACTCGAAGACCCACCCGTGTTGTTGCGACTGAAAGAAGGGTGAAAATGAAATTGCACGGGCCTGCCGTCTGGATCGAGCTGAGCCCCCACTGCTGCCACGTGCAGATAGATGAGAATTCAGAGATATGAGAGGAAAGAGTAAAAGAACCCCACATGTGCTGTACAGATAAAGAACGATAAGATTCGGAAAGAAGGAAAACTCCCTCTGGTCTCTCTCGCTCTCTATCCGTTTTGAAATTATAAATCACACAGCCGTTGAGTATTGACCCGTAGCAAGCGGCGCACGTCTTTCGCGTGTTTCGCAGTGACGGACGGAACCAACTCCTCACAAGGCCAGACAAGAGCATCCGACTGGCACTCATTTCGTGGGCCCAACAAGTCGCCCCCCCCCCCCCCCCCCCCCCCTGGGGGCCACACCAAGCTCACCTGCCCTAAATCCCGTCAATCTATGGCAATAAAATTGTTTCTCTCTCTCTCTCTCTTGGCGTGTTTCGCGAGCAACTTAGACCGCGTGTCCTCGGACGCTGTCGTCGGCTCAGGTTTTGAGTTCGTGCCCTCGGAAACCTGCCCCACTCCCGTGAACGCCCGCCTGTTTCTTGGCCTGCGTCTATGGTCTGCCGACATGAATCCTCTTATGTGTCAGCTTGTTACACCTTCTTGTGCGGAGCGGCTCGGTCACAACACCAACGTGAAACTACGAAAGGATACGCTTACCTGCGCTGATTTCAATTATACCAGGCGTCAAAACCGCCGTGGTGGCTGAGTGGTTATGGCACTCGGCTGCTGAACTGAAAGACGCGGGTTTGATCCGGGCCGCGGCGGTAGAATTTCGATGGAGGCGAAATACTAGAGGCTCGTGTACTGTACGAGGTCAGTGAATGTTAAAGAACCTCGGGTGGTCGAAATTTACTACGGCGTCCCTCATAGCCTGAGTCGGTTTGGGACGTGAAACCCCCATAATTCATAAACAATTACCAGGAGTCAGTGAAATGAGGCGTCGCACAGTGGGTGGCGTAGTCTTCCGCTTTGTCTCTTTGGTAACTGTTATTAGGATACGGAGACAAGTGCAGAAACGAATTTGACAGAGAGTCGAAACGCCGTGGGAGGCTGTAGACCAAGCCAGGGGATGCGAGTGTGGTCAATGGCAAAAATATGTGAATGAAAATGCATATACAATTTTCGCTTTCTTTAACTGGAATGTTTTGCTGTCCTGGAATGTGTGCAGTTGGAATGCGTATCGATGCTATTCAATTTTACGCCAACAAGAGTGCCATGAAAGAAGTGTCCCAGACAGTGCAGAATGATTTGCAAGGCAAATTATGCTTGGGCCTTTTGTATTGCATGCAATATCTGCGTCGCAAAGAAAGCTGTTTAAGAATTTTTAACTTCGATTGTAACCATGTGTCTATTTCTGCTGTGCAGCAGTCAGCACATCTATCTAGAGCGCTTGGAAGGCCAGCTGTTGGCTGCGTATACTATAAAAGCTGCCATGCATGTGAGCTATCACCTGATATCACTAGCACACATCACAGCACGCGAGTCCGACTTACATCTGGGCAAGTGTGGTCTCAAGCCCGCGGCTAATCACACAGCTATTGACTTCGGTTCCCGATGACGCATCCTGGAGACTTTTGTCCCCGACTGTACATGTGCTACGCCTACTGATAACCTGAAAGTAGTTCGGACGGCGCGAAAACAACAAAGACAAAGGAGACACGAACACAACAGGACGGGCGCCAACTTGCAACTGAAGTTATTGCACCAGACCCCTACATTTTATGCATCACCCCAGCCATATCTCGCAAGCCTATCACACAACAAAACGAAATTGTCATCACAAGTCCTAACACCGGAAGTAGGCGCAACTATTACAGATAGATATGCGTTCTGCACTATACACATGATAACATTGTCCTTATTTTATAAGTCTCAAGATTAGAAGAGCGCGCAACCCACATGAAAGCAATTCATTCTCAAAAGAAATAGACACGCTTGAACAAGGCAATCAGAGCGCAAACTCAACAGTCCTGATTTAACACAAAATGTGATAATGAAAGAAAAACCAACAACAAAACCAACAACATTGTATGCTGGGCATACAATCCCAGATCAAAGAAAGGGCTGTTGCCGTTTGATAGTGCTCATTCAAAACTCATAAAAAGAGCAATAATCGTTAATTCCCTTCTGAGTGCTTTAAGAAAGTCGTGCCATCACAGGGTGTCATCGAGCTTTGCTGCCCATATTCAGAGATTGCATGAAGCGGGTTACCCGCCCCATTTGATTTTGGCTGTTTCTGAAATATTAGTTTCGAGATTGAAGCGGCCTCGGGATGAGAAACTTCTAGAAGCAAGAAAAAAATCGGTCCCTGTGATTCCCTACATGCATAAGGTTTCCCATGGCATTAAAAAAGTCGCAAGCAAACATCAGGTGCAGGTTGTGTTCTCGGCCCCATCTAAGTTGTCAAAGATTTGCACTATGTCAAAACCGGAGAAGAAACGACCGGTTTGCCCTATTAAACATCAAAAACAGTTCACGAAATGCAGATCACAAGGGGTATATCAGATTCCTCTAAGCTGCGGTCTTGTGTACATAGGGCAAACCGCTCGATGTTTTAATGAACGTGCCAGCGAACACATGCGGAATGTGCGCCAACAACATGGAAGTTTCCTTGCTGACCACTGCAAGACTTGCAAAGGGTGTAGTCCGGAATTGAGCAAAACAGTTTTTTTGAAGAGCGGTAAAGACAGATTTGAGCGGAAAGTAGTGGAGGCATTTTTTATTAAAAAAGCGGGAAGCGCATGCGTGAGTAGGCCTTCAATTTCAATTAGTGACGCTGAGGTGGCTTTTCTCGAAGGCTGTCTTTAGATTTTAACGTTTTATCTTTGACGCTGGGAGGCTTTCTCAATGATTTTGACGCTAGAAATAGTTCATTGACGCTGGGAGGTTTCCCCGAAGGTTTAAGTTTTCATGTCCACCAAAAATTTTCCGCTTTTGTTGGTTTTTCTTTCATTATCACTTTCATTATAATTTTCTTTCAAATCAGGATTGTTGAGTTTGCGCTCTGATTGCCTTGTTCAAGCGTGTCTATTTTTTTTGAGAATGAATTGCTTTCATGTGGGTTGCGTGCTCTTCTAATCTTGAGACTTATAAAATAAGGAAAATGTTATCATGTGTATAGCGCAGAACGCATATCTGTCTGTAATAGTTGCGCCTACTTCCGGTGTTAGGACTTGTGATGACAATTTCGTTTTGTTGTGTGATAGGCTTGCGAGACATGGCTGGGGTGATGCATAAAATGTACGGGTCTGGTGCAATAAACTTCAGTTGCAAGTTGGCGCCTGTCCTGTTGTGTTCGTGTCTCCTTTGCCTTTGTTGTTTTCGCGCCGTCCGAACTACTTTCAAGATATGAACCAACTAGCCCAAGTCAAAGTACTTCTACTGATAACGTCTGGCTTGAGAAAGCGCTCCTGACTTTCTTCAGGGACTCGGGGCTGCATTCCCGCCTATAATCTTTAAGTGTTCAGTGCGCGCCCTCTGTCTCTGACATAGTGGTCGCTGGACACTTAGACAACTCATTTCCTTGCCGCTCTTTTTCCTTTTTTCCCCTTTGTTCCCCTCCCCAAGTGTAGGGTAGCCAACTAGGCATCGCTTGGTTAACCTCCCTGCCTTTCCGTCCTTTTCTCTCTCTCTCTCTCTTTTTGAGATAGCGTGCATCTAGGCATGCGTCACTACTCTGATGACACAGCCATCATCACTATCGCCGCGCCGGTCCGCAGCCGCGATCGCCGGTAAAGGCGTTGCAGGCCGCGGAACCAAAGCCGAGATAACACGTCTGGACGCAGGCTGCAGCAAAAATTTTCCGAAACGTATTCTTTCGGAATTCCGTTTAATTACCAGTGTAGTGGGTAGGGGCAAGGAAAAGCCAATGCCAGAACGCAGCGGCTACGTTGTCTTGCACGTTGATAAGGCTCGCAAGAGCGCAGCCTCCTCCCTGGCCTCTTGAAGCTCGGACATGAGCTTTTCGCTATCAATCACGACTTTTTCAAGCTCTAAGCTGAGCTTTGCGTTATGAACTGCCAACTCGTCGAGCCGGTCTGCCCTGGCGACCTCCCTGGCCTTCTTGGCAGCCAGAAACTTCCTGGCTGCTTCGCTGTTCTTCCTGCGGCGTTCCAAGTAATCCGGGTCCTTGTAGTCTTTCGGACCGGAACTCTTGTGTCTCATCGGACCGCCGGTGCTGGTGCATTGCTCAGGAGGACCCCCCACATAGTCAGAGCCGCCGGTGACGCTTTGAGAGACTGTAGGGGAAGACGAGTTGCTGCTATCCGACGATGTACGGATGTTCGTCACAGCGCTCGAACCGAAGGATTTCATGGCGTCGGTCGTCCAGCGGCAGCTTCTGGTAGGCTTCGTTGTTCTTCTTGCGGTGTTCCAAGTAATCCGGGTCCTTGTAGACTTTCGGACTGGAACTCTGGCGTCTCATCGGACCGTCGGTGCTGGTGCATTGCTTTAATTAAATTAAAATCGCCAAAGAGTATGACTCGCGCAGGGCCCACCAGCTTATCATCTAACCCTTCAAAGAACTGAAGTTGGCCGCGGCGGCAAGGTGCGTTAATGTTACACACGCGCATGCCGTTGTTCAAATCAGTTGAAATTAAGCGGCCTTCAGTGTCTCGGTCATGGCGCAGCACCTTGAGTCCGATGTCGCGAAGGAAAACAAGAGCGACCCCCCCCCCCCCCCCGTTCTCCCCCGATCCCCTTGTCCCAAAGCTCCAGTATGATTTCGTACCGAACGACGTGTCGAAGTATACGTCTCTTGAGAGGCTAACACGTCGACGCGCTTGCTTCGCGCCACGCGCACGACTTCCGCTTGTTTAGCTGCCCTCGTGAGGCCGCGACAATCCAGCTTGCCTAGTACAAGGGAGGAAGCCGTGGTGGTGGGGGGCGAGCGGGAGGGATGCGAGGGGGACGGGCACTCGGTTAGTCAGACGTTGAAAGGGGTTCCCCCTCCGCGTCCGGCGAGAGCGGAGTCTGGAGTTGATTCATAACTATTGTCTGAAACAAACTCGCACTAATATGCCTTGCCCCCAAAGAACTGGTAGGGGTTGACACGCCTGTCTCGTCATCGCTGTCAGCCTCGCTTTCGCTAGAACTAGCTGGACGTGGCGGGTGCTTAAGGAAGGCGCAGGAGGACCCCCCACACAGGCAGAGCCGCCGTTGACGCTTTGAGAGACTGTAGGGGAAGACGAGTTGCTGCTATCCGACGATGTACGGATGTTCGGCACAGCGCTCGAACCGAAGGATTTCATGGCGTCGGTCGTCCAGCGGCAGCTTCCGGTAGGCTTCGTTGTTCTTCTTGCGGCGTTGATTCATAACTATTGTCTGAAACAAACTCGCAGTAATATGCCTTGCCCCCATAGAACTGGTAGGGGTTGACACGCCTGTCTCGTCATCGCTGTCAGCCTCAGCATCGCTGTCACAGCGCTCGAACCGAAGGATTTCATGGCGTCGGTCGTCCAGCGGCAGCTTCTGGTAGGCTTCGTTGTGTCGAAGTTAGCAATTTGCGCCTGCCTGTGGACATACGTCTCTTGCAAGGCTAACACGTCGACGCGCTTGCTTCGCGCCACGTGCACGACTTCCGCTTGTTTAGCTGCCCTCGTGATGCCGCGGCAATCCAGCTTGCCTTGTACAAGGGGAAAGCCGCGGTGGTGGGGGGCGAGCGGGAGGGATGCGAGGGGGACGGGCAGTCGGTTAGTCAGACGTTGAAAGGGGTTCCCCCTCCGCGTCCGGCGAGAGCGGAGTGAGTTGATTCGTAACTATTGTCTGAAACAAACTCACAGTAATATGCCTTGCCCCCACAGAACTGGTAGGGGTTGACACGCCCGTCTCGTCATCGCTGTCAGCCTCTCTTTCGCTAGAACTAGCTGGACGTGGCGGGTGCTTAAGGAAGGCGCAGGAGGACCCCCCACACAGGCAGAGCCGCCGGTGACGCTTTGAGAGACTGTAGGGGAAGACAAGTTGCTGCTATCCGACGATGTACGGATGTTCGGCAGAGCGCTCGAACCGAAGGATTTCATGGCGTCGGTCGTCCAGCGGCAGCTTCCTCTAGGCTTCGTTGTTCTTCTTGCGGCGTTGATTCATAACTATTGATTCATAACTATTGTCTGAAACAAACTCACAGTAATATGCCTTGCCCCCACAGAAGTGGTAGGGGTTGACACGCCTGTCTCGTCATCGCTGTCACAGCGCTCGAACCGAAGGATTTCATGGCGTCGGTCGTCCAGCGGCAGCTTCTGGTAGGCTTCGTTGTGTCGTAGTTAGCAATTTGCGCCTGCCTGTGGACATACGTCTCTTGCACGGCTAACACGTCGACGCGCTTGCTTCGCGCCACGTGCACGACTTCCGCTTGTTTAGCTGCCCTCGTGAGGCCGCGACAATCCAGCTTGCCTAGTACAAGGGAGAAAGCCGTGGTGGTGGGGGGCGAGCGGGAGGGATGCGAGGGGGACGGGCAGTCGGTTGACACGCTTGTCTCGTCATCGCTGTCAGCCTCAGCATCGCTGTCACAGCGCTCGAACCGAAGGATTTCATGGCGTCGGTCGTCCAGCGGCAGCTTCTGGTAGGCTTCGTTGTTCTTCTTGCGGCGTTCCAAGTAATCCGGGTCCTTGTAGACTTTCGGACCGGAACTCTGGCGTCTCATCGGACTGCCGGTGCTGGTGCATTGCTCAGGAGGACCCCCCACACAGGCAGAGCCGCCGGTGACGCTTTGAGAGACTGTAGGGGAAGACGAGTTGCTGCTATCCGACGATGTTCGGATGTTCGTCACAGCGCTCGAACCGAAGGATTTCATGGCGTCGGTCGTCCAGCGGCAGCTCCTGGTAGGCTGGCGGCTCATTGGCAGGGCTTTGACTGCATGAATCGAACTCTGGAGACGGGGACAGTAAGTGTAGGACGTCGAGGAAGCCTCGAACGGGGCAGCTGGGGAGTTCCATTTCGGCGGCCGACAAGGTACGAAGAGTCCAATATATTCTGCGGGGGGAAAGAAAAAAAACACAAAAGAAAAGCTTTAAAAGGGCTGAACACTGACCAAAACGTGTCATAAGATTATGACGGAAATAAAAATGTCGCGCTTCTAATTGTGAGAATTGAGCACTGCAATATCAAGGAAACGAGAATTTATTATCGTAATTTGCCATTGAAAACCGTATAAAAAGCCATCTAGCGGTGAAACTCGCAATTATCACTACAGCCTACCATGTTACCACATCTCGGTAAAAAATCGCTTGCTTCAAGTTCGCAGTTTATTTTTCTTTCTGGAGAGTTCATGCTTTTTTATATTTAACGCTCTCTCCAGTGGCAACGCTTCCTTCGCATCATCGGTCATGGGCTTTTGGCTTTTGTAACTAGATGGCGCCAGAATGTTTTCAATTTCTCGTATAGATCACAGAACGGCAACCACAGCCTACTAAAACGTTCGTAGAGCAGGGGTGAATCGATCAATGCGTCGCAACAGCTTTTGGATTGGAAACTGCAATGAAGGCTTCTCCCCAATGGGCACTGAAACTTCTTTAGACGTCTGCAGGACGTCTCAAACGTCCCCAGTTCGTCCTGGGGAGTTTCAGTGTTTATTGGGTCTATAAACTAGAAACGTGATTTTACGTTGGGTGAGATTTGTATAAGTTTTTGGTACAGCACTTTTGCCCACGTGCAAACACGCTCGCTGAGCGTGGTTTCCAGCGTCGGGTGTCATATGTAAAACGAGCGCACGCATAGATAAAAAAAACAAAACAAAAAACGTGGTAAATATCTTCTACACCATTTCCAACAAAACCGCTGCGGAATACAGCACCTTAGACAGCAAGCTTTTCGTTGTGCTGAAAGAAATTGGGTTGTTAAGGTTCAGTGTGCCGTCCCTTTAAACATTACAGCCGATCTAGCTTACTTGCCGAATTGTGAAGTGTGCGTGCTTGCACGTCGCGTTTGATTTCGCTTTCAGGTCGAGGTTGGGGTTTAGAGGTCACGCTGCAGGCAAAGATCGACGAAATCGGTGACTGAGCACCTCAGTGGTAGCGCACTATAAAATTCTCGATTCACGCCGACGCACCACCCGCGTCAGATTCGCGCCGTATCGACGGTATCAATAGACAGCTCAGCTCCATTCAACGACGCCTGGATCAGCACTCGCCGACGCACCACCCGCCAAGCCGTCGCCACTTCACTTTGTCCCGAAGAAGACCGAAGGCTGGCGGCCCTGTGGGGAGTACTGCGCCCTCAACGCCGGCACCATACCCGGCAGGTACACCGTTCACCACATACAGGACTTCGGCCATCGCATTTATGGCTGCCACGTTTTCTCCCTGCCAGACTTGGTGAAGGCAGGCCTACACGCAGACACCCACCAACCCGGACTACGTCCCGAAAACTGCAGTCTTTACCCCTTTCGGCTTGTTCGAGTTTCCTTTCATGAGCTTTGGCCTGAGGAACGCGGGACAAACCTTTCAACGCTTCATCGACGAAGACGTCCGTGGCCTCGACTTCTGCTTCGTCTATCTTAACGACATATTGGTATTTTCCCGTAACGCCGAACGCTACACGCACCTTCGGCGTCTGCTCCGCCGTCAGCGCAACGGCGAGGCACGCGGCACGTACACCCGCTGCATGCTGTGACACCACTCCGCGCATGCGCACAGCTGGCGGAGCGGTGGCGCCACGGCTCAGCGCACAGCCACGCTGACCTCGCGAAGTGGCTGGCCTAGTCTAGCTATCGCTACAAAACCGCCTTTTTCATTTGAAATGTTTATTGCAAGCCATGGACAAGACAGTAGTGATGCAAAACTATCGCAAAATTGACTATCGATAGACTATCGATAGTAATACTACCGATTCTCCCTTTCGGCCCTGGCGTTGTCAATTGACACCACAACACAAATATTACGCTCACGTCTCAGTAACAGAAGAAAATACTATTAATTTATAATACAATAGTTCCTTAGGGATCCCTGCTGCTATCGACATCGCTGTTCACAGACTTCCATTGAGCTGTGCGGTCTAAAGAAGAAGTAGCAGCATGGGAGCCATCTAGTGAAGAAGCCGAGGTGTAGCAAATTTGTTCATTTTTATCTCACTAACCCTTCGTTCTTCTGCGCTCAGATTTTTATATGTTGCGTGAAACGCCTATCCAAGCTGACAACCCCTTCGGAAATATTATTGAATGCGTTGACACTGCGTTAACGTAATAACTTAATAAGCCGAACTTAATAACAACGTAAATAGTGGTAACTGTTTCTCACAAATGCCTACTATTTTCCTCAAACGAATAATTACGCCAAATCGCCAGAGTTAGCGGATGATTCTTGCAAAATCAGGGCCACTAAATTCTCTTTTTACGGCAAATGGACAGAAAATAAAGGAGGCCTGGTTGCCAAGACCGCCCTCGACCACGGCATGGCAGGAGAGAAATAAAAAACGCATGACCCTAGTCAGTGGTGAAGCAGTTTCCGAACATTGACGCTGAAACTCTTAACCCTCTTGGAAGCAGACTCGCCTTTAGATATAATAGCTAAAGAAAACTGGCAACAAAATGGCAGCGATAAACTTCTGCAACCTAATTCAAATGCTATCTGCGTAGTTCATTCTCTGCTGGCATAGTTCCGAGAATCGCGGTGACGTCTTCTGGGAAACGAAGTCAGCATCAAACGCTTCCCAAGTAAAAATACACTACTGCCCTAACATTGGTTGGATTCCTGCTAAAATAGAATCGTATGAAACTGCCGTTTACGATATATAAAAAAAAGCAGGTTTGCTAGTTTGAGCTGTGGATTCTAGGAGAGTCGACAAAACAAATTGAACCATGGTCCAACGAACACAGTCCGCATACTAAAATCTGTGCTTAGCGCGGTCTCCCTGCAATGGCATACGGCACTAACATACAGACTGAGCACGTTTTGGCTTTAGGTGCGATTCGGCTTCATTAGTTGTAGCGCCGCGTAAAGCTCGTCCTCGGGATATCCAGGTCGCGTCTTCTGCGGGCTCCTCGCACGGGCCTTCTAGCGGGAACTCATCCGAAGCACAGGGCTCGGCTGTGTATAAATCCTCATAGAAGCACCGCGCGGCATTTAGCACCCCATCCGCGCTGGCTGTTAGAGCGTCTGTGGCGGGGTCAGCTACCGCGGTGAGCGTGTCGCTCTTTGTCGCGAGCCGGCGGCGTAACAGGTGTCGAGCACACCATACTTCTCGCTCCCACCGCTCGGCCCGCGCAGTTGCGCGCAGCCTGTCCCAACGGCTCCTTGCGTAGCGCCGTCAGGGTTGGAGCAATGCTCGGTCCCTGCGAGAGGGGGGCGGATAGCGCGATGATACTATCCGACAGTATTCGGATTTCCTCCCGTTCCTCTCGCGCTAACTTAACGCCCCACTCTTGATAAGTCTCCTTAACGCGTTGCTTCATCTCGTCCCAAGATTGCGCTGAATTGATGGGGTGACGTGCTGTTGTATCGTACGTGCGACATCTCGGGCTACGCGGGCGTCGTCTAAGAGTCTGACATTCAGCCTCCAGCACCCCTTGGCTCGCGGTGCAATGTCTGGGGCACACAGACGGGTGACAAGCAACCTGTGGTCGCTTAGGGCGGTTGGAAAAACCCATGCGGATTGCAGGCTGCTCGAGAGGCTCGGCGAGACGTATGCCCTGTCGATACGGCTCTCGCTGCCGCGGCCCGTCCAGGTCATGCCTGCACGACCTGGCTGCAGCGCGCGCCAGCAGTCTATAAAGTCGAACTCGCCCACAAGGTCACGCAGTGCCCGTGCGCTAGGGGCTCGCGCACCTTGCGCAGAGACCTGCCGCGTTGTGAGCGGCGATCGGTAGGAAACAAAACACAATTGAAATCGCCAAGGAGTATGACTCGCGCAGGGCCCACCAGCTTAACATCTAACCCCTCAAAGAACTGAAGCAGGCCGCGGCGGCAAGGTGCGTAGATGTTACACACGCGCATGCCGTTGTTCAAATGAGTTGAAATTAAGCGGCCTTCAGTGTCTCGGTCATGGCGCAGCACCTTGAGTCCGATGTCTCGAAGGAAAACAAGAGCGACCCCCCCCCCCCCCCCCCCCCGATTCCTTTGTGCCAAAGCTCCAGTATGATTTCGTACCGAACGACGCATCGAAGTTAGCAATTTGCGCCTGCCTGTGGACAAACGTCTCTTGCAAGGCTAACACGTCGACGCGCTTGCTTCGCGCGACGTGCACGACTTCCGCTCGTTTAGCTGCCCTCGTGAGGCCGCGACAATTCAGCGTGCCTAGTACAAGGGAGAAAGCCGTGGTGGTGGGGGGCGAGCGGGAGGGATGCGGGGGGGACGGGCAGTCGGTTAGTCAGACGTTGAAAGGGGTTCCGCGTCCGGCGAGAGGGGAGTCTGGAGTTGATTCATATCTTGTCAAACGGATGCAGAGCACGTGCGAGCTCTACGTCGTGGTGCTCCGAGGAATAACCGAAGACGCGCACCATCTTCGCCCTCGCGCCTCTGTACTCAAAAGTCACTGCTGTGCCCTGAACCTCAACTACGGGATCCTGTAACAACTTTTCCACAGCAGCACGCGTCTTAAGAAAGACCTCAGACTTTCCTCCCGCGAAATCCTGAACGCCTCCAAGCTCATTCTTATTGAAGCGTTTGACGAAAATCTTAGTGAACTCTACCGTGGTTGTGCCATGCGGAACACGACCGAAAAACATAGAAGGCTTGAGGCTTTTCGCTGCCGCTATGGCGGCGACGCCGGGCGCGCGCGCGCTCTGCACGTGGTCGTCTTCTCTTTATGCTCGAACCATAACTCAACGCTGCACACAAAATGCAACATGCGGGACAGGAAAAACGGCCAGCTGGTCTACTTACCACTCCCCAGCGAGGTATCTCAAACCGCCAGGGTTCAGCAGGCCCCGCGTCGCGGTCGGACTGCGAGTGCCGCGTCCAGACAACACGATGAAGAAAGCGCGACGAGTCCTTCCTGAGACTACACAAGACTAGCACTGATCCAGGAGTGCGGTCCAGTGGTTTTGCATGCCTTTTTATATGCTTTGCAAATACAGAAGTTAGGGCGGTTATGTTTGAAGGCCCGCCCCAGACTTCGCTAACCAATGAAATTTCAATATACAATAGCCCCAGCCCCTGTAGGTTGAGCACAACCTTGAACCCATTGCTTGGGAAAGCGAAAAAAGAAACACAAAGAGAACATTTCAGGACTCACTCTCCACGCGGGACTCCTCGCCCTCTAAGCGTGATTCTCTCCCTTCTCCACTCTGGTCTCCTCACCCGCGTGTAGCTTCTCCAAGAAAGACGACAACAGGGCGAGTCACGTGCTGAATCATCTTATGAGTGTGCAGTAGCAGAGGCAGGAAACGAGCCGCACGGTGCTTCGGTGCTGTCAATCATGCCAGCAAACAAAAGGGCCCTTCGCGGAACGCCCAATTCCCATGTTCCCAGTTTCCGGAAAGTGGTACAGGAATCCGCTGGCACATTTTCTTTAGAGCCCCGGCAGACGTGGCGACCCTGCTAAGTGGGCAGCCACTTCCGGGCTTTTGTATATATTTGTGGTGGACGCGGGTGCGGAGCAGGTGGTTTTACCAAGAGATCTCAACGTAGACCGGAGGCGCGCAGTGGCCTCAAGCAAAAGTTAAGAAAGATGCTGGCGGCCTCACATCTCGTTTTTACATTGGTAGATTACGGCGGGTATCCTTTTTCTCTCGTGTCTCCGTTGCATTCGTAAACAGCAATAATAATATCGTAACCATCCAACGTTGACACCTACACAGGAAAAATAATACATAAAAGGCAAATGGACCACTTGCAAAATTGCGGGAAAGCGGACTTACAGGAAGATGTTTTCCAACGAAAGACTCTCGTTCACAGACACGTTTTCGCTTCCTGCAATGCTGCATGAAGGCTTTAGCAGGAGGGCAGATGAGTCAGCAGCCCTGCACTGTGTCCTTCTTCGAAAAAGTGTGCGGGGCTGCCCCCAAATATGCGTGAACGTGAAGCCCCGCCGGACATTGCCAGCTTTCGAGGTAGAGTGTAAAGGAAAGTTGTGCAAAGGTTACAATGATGCATTCCCTTGACGAGAACCTGTCTTGACCCGTTCCTGTCGTTCGCGCCTCGGCTCTACTGTGTCCTTTCAACAATTTCCCTCCCATACAGATAAAGGGTCGTCTCTCCTCTCCCTTTTCGAAGAAGAATGCGAGATTGCCGTCTGCGTACGAGGGTTTTTGGTTGGAAAATTGCAGAGGGCGCTCGTTATTCTGCAGTTGTCCATTAGCACTGGTAATGCGCAAGGAGCGGTTATGGGAGTGGGCCGTTTTGTGAGAAAACAATCCCATACCGAAAGCGGACGATGTCGTCCCACCGTCGCAGACCACAGACAGCTCTCAATGAGTCGAAACGCGGCTATGGTGGGCTGCTTGCTTGCGATTCAAGGGTCCGTGCGCTGGTATGGTGGAGCCAGCAGCGATCGCATCGCCAGCGCCCCCGCACGGCACTCCCTGCGTTAACTGGATGCCCAGTGTGTTTCCGTCAACCTGTCCGCATAGCAGACGCGCAGTGACATCGTTGCGAGAATGGCATTTCGGCGGGACACCTGCTTTTATGCGGATTTGGGCAATGTTCGAAATTACACACCTTTCCCCGTTGAAAATGAGAAGGCGGGAAATGGACCATACATTTCATCTATTTGTCCCTTAAAGGCCTGAAGGGATTACATAAGGGGGGCGTACATACAGGTTGGAGGGTAGTGGCAGAGAACACAGAAAAAAGAAAGGGGGAAAAATACACGGGGTACAAAAAGAGTACAATGATATACAAACTAAAAGCAAGAAATAAACATACAAAAAGAAAACAAGGAACAGTTGGCACTTCGGTGTCGCAGTATGAATATGTTTATGAGAAGTGATTAGCCAGTTTCTCGCGGAAAAGGTGGCGATCGGAGCATGTTATTATGTTGTAGGGAAGGCCATTCCAGAGCACTATGGCGTCGGCCAAAAATGAACTGCTCATTGCGGAGGTGCGGGTTTTAATGCGTGCCTTTGGGTTACTGTGGTTTAGGCGGGATGACGTACGTGGGGGTGGCTGCGGCAACAAATGTCTTGGTGAGCGATAAAAGAAAGAGTGAAAGAGGCATAGACGGGAAATAACACGGCGAGTTGCTAGAGTTTGAAGGCCGAGAGATCGTTCTAGTAATGTTACGCTGGCATTTCTTGAGTACTGCGATGTATTGAAACGGGCGGCGCGATTTTGAATGGCTTCAAGGTCTGAGATGAGATACGATTGTGATGGATGCCAGACAGATGACGCGTACTCCAATTTAGGACGTACGAATGTTATGTATGCCAACTTTTTTACTTCAGGTGATGCAGATTTTAGATTGCGCCGGAGAAATCCAAGTGTGCGTGATGCTTTGGAACAGATGGTCTGAATGTGTGTTGTCCATGACAGTGATGATGTGATGTGTACTCCTAGGTATTTATAAGATGATGTTCTGGTGACGGCGACCGATTTTATGTTGTAAGTGCTATCAATAACTGTGTTTTTGCTGGAGAATGATATGGATTGACATTTATTTAGATTAAGAGGCATGTGCCATTTGTCACACCACGCTGAGATAGTGGTTAGATCCTGCTGAAGAGCGGCAATGGCGCTGGCGCCGTGGAAGGGGCTTTAAATTACGGGCATGGACAAAAGAGAGATGTTATTCTACAAAAAGGCCATCCAAAAGGATCTTGAGGAGAGAATCGCAATTTCCCTCATTACAAAAGGCCTGGCAGCAGTTAAGCGGTTTGTTTTTGTTTGGATTGCTTTTATTTTAGTTTCTGAGCAGAAGTTATGAAGCGTTGATGAAGGTGGCATCAACAACGAAAAGTGCGCGTGAGCAGTTCGACAGCACACCTCATAAAAATAAGAACTGCCGACCTCCAGTATTGGGCCATGCCCTTACGTCACCAAGGATATTCTGTAGTGCTGCAACTTCTTACGGTAGGCTTCGTGGCCTGCTTAATGTATTTGGCCTCTGAAAATGTGCTGTACAGCGGTTTAAACTGACCACTTGTTGTAATCCCTGTCAGCTTCTTTACAAGTCTTTTTTCCAATCCAAAAGGTCTCGTTCCCCGAAGACACCCTGTATTCTTAGAAGAAACGAAAAAAGGCAAGTTCCTCCTTCTATGTTAACTCAAGAATGTTTCCAGTAGACTGCAAGATGACTCAGGGAGGGGTGTCCAAAGCGTACATGGGTTGACTATCCCCCATTTACCAGTAAAATAGAGGGCGAAGGGGATAGTCCAGCGCCTTGCTTTTCCAGCGTGACTGGTTTCGGGCCACTCTTCAGGCTTCAGCCTTGAAGAGCGACTCGCAAATGTGAATGCGCCGTAAAGAGATCGACGCCTGCCGTTTTTCGTTTCCGCCAAGACTGCGAGAGTGTCGTCCGGGAAGGAGAGCTTTCACGTGAAAACAAACCTCGCAAAGAAGGTGGCTTACGAATTTCCCCAAGTGGTTCCTAACGTATGTAGTAGTAGTGTCTTTGCAAGATGCGATGCAGTTCTGTTCCAACTTCCACATGACGATGCAGGAAAGAAGATGAAAAAAATAGCTAGACAGGAGTTGGCACATGGGACGATAATTCACGAAGTAACTTCAGTACAAACCTAATGATGACATGCTACATCTAGTTTCTATTGCTTTCAGGTTGGGCTGATCATCGATTCTGAGAAGTCATGGCTGTGTTGCAGTCCCGACGGCAGGGTGATGTCGGGCGGCACTTTTCAACTTATTGAAATTAAGTGCCCTTACAGTCTAAGGAACAAGTATCTGATTGACCCAGACAAAGAAATCAGCTATGTGCCATTCATTATATGAATGGACACTTTCAGTTGCGTAAAACCCATTCGTAGAACACGCAGATAATGATAATGCTGTATGTCCTGAGAATTGACACTGCTTTACTTTATGTGTATTGTCTTCAGAGGAGCATAGCTCTAACAATAAAAAAGGACGAAGCATTTCTTGCCGACTATGTACCAAAGTTAGAGGACTTTTATTTCAGCTATTTCCTGAAAACACTGATTAAATGAATGCCCAACGGCATTTTGACTATCGCTGTCTGCAAACTGAACGAGAGTTGCATCCACCTTTTGACCCCACCTTTCGCCCCCCCTGTAAACCAGGTCGCGCCACCCGGATGGCGCCACCCGGAAGCCAACCCCCTCGCCGAACACTGCGAGCGCGCCGACCACCCAATAGCCTTCGAGGAAGTGAGCGTCTTGGCCGTGGAGCCAAACATGTTCAAGAGACGACATGTGGAGTCATGGCACATCCGGCTCACAAAGGCGGCGATGAATAGAACTCCAGGAACGCTCCCCTCTGCGGACGTTAGTGGACTCCCCCACGTGCTAAGAAAGGGAAAGCGAAGGCAACACCCCGCTGCTGCTGGCACACTTTAGTCACCCCTGAAGAAGGGACCGAGTTGGTCCCGAAGCGTTGGGCAAAATTAAAATATTGGTTGGCGTCAGTTTTTTTATCTCAGCTATCAAAAACCCCACCAGACGGATGTCCGTCGAAGATGTTTTCGTTCAAATCGTCTATTTTACGCAGTCGCCCTCGCAGTCGTCAGTCGGTCCGGTCTCACGCGTGATCCTAGGAGCACCTAAACATGCCTCCGCACAGCACGGCTGTCAACTGTCAATGGACAGCGAGGATGCGCGCCTCCCTGTGGTCGTTGGGTCAAGTTCTAAGGCAGGGGAGAAGATTACTTCAATATCGTGTATTTGTACACAGTGTATATTGCCGCCCTACCCTTGTCCTTTCTCCTATCGCTCCCCATTTCTTTCCCTCTCCCTGTCTCTATAGCTGCAGCTCAGGTGCTTAAGGTTTCGGTGGCAGATACGGCGGCTAGCAAAATCTTTTCCTTCCATTTTTACATTTATTAATAATAAATAGCCAGAACAACAGCGGAGAAGGTTTCTACTGCCTTCATCACAAGTGAACAGAAGGAGCAAGAATGATGGTTCGGGCTAGTGGGTATTTCGCGTGAGGTTCAAAACAAGGAGCACGACACAAGCGCTAAACTTGACTAGACGGTTTTACGGGTTTATGGCAGGGACAGGAAAACGCCAGCCACTTTCCTCCTGGCTAACTCGAAGACCCACCCGTGTTGTTGCGACTGAAAGAAGGGTGAAAATGAAATTGCACGGGCCTGCCGTCTGGATCGAGCTGAGCCCCCACTGCTGCCACGTGCAGATAGATGAGAATTCAGATATGAGACGAAAGAGTAAAAGAACCCCACATGTGCTGTACAGATAAAGAACGATAAGATTCGAAAAGAAGGAAAACTCCCTCTGGTCTCTCTCGCTCTCTATCCGTTTTGAAATTATAAATCACACAGCCGTTGAGTATTGACCCGTAGCAAGCGGCGCACGTCTTTCGCGTGTTTCGCAGTGACGGACGGAACCAACACCTCACAAGGCCAGACAAGAGCATCCGACTGGCACTCATTTCGTGGGCCCAGGAAGTCGCCCCCCCCCCCCCCCCCCTGGGGGCCACACCAAGCTCACCTGCCCTAAATCCCGTCAATCTATGGCAATAAAATTGTTTCTCTCTCTCTCTCTCTCTCTTGGCGTGTTTCGCGAGCAACTTAGACCGCGTGTCCTCGGACGCTGTCGTCGGCTCAGGTTTTGAGTTCGTGCCCTCGGAAACCTGCCCCACTCCCGTGAACGCCCGCCTGTTTCTTGGCCTGCGTCTATGGTCTGCCGACATGAATCCTCTTATGTGTCAGCTTGTTACACCTTCTTGTGCGGAGCGGCTCGGTCACAACACCAACGTGAAACTACGAAAGGATACGCTTACCTGCGCTGATTTCAATTATACCAGGCGTCAAAACCGCCGTGGTGGCTGAGTGGTTATGGCACTCGGCTGCTGAACTGAAAGACGCGGGTTTGATCCGGGCCGCGGCGGTAGAATTTCGATGGAGGCGAAATACTAGAGGCTCGTGTACTGTACGAGGTCAGTGAATGTTAAAGAACCTCGGGTGGTCGAAATTTACTACGGCGTCCCTCATAGCCTGAGTCGGTTTGGGACGTGAAACCCCCATAATTCATAAACAATTACCAGGAGTCAGTGAAATGAGGCGTCGCACAGTGGGTGGCGTAGTCTTCCGCTTTGTCTCTTTGGTAACTGTTATTAGGATACGGAGACAAGTGCAGAAACGAATTTGACAGAGAGTCGAAACGCCGTGGGAGGCTGTAGACCAAGCCAGGGGATGCGAGTGTGGTCAATGGCAAAAATAGTGAATGAAAATGCATATACAATTTTCGCTTTCTTTAACTGGAATGTTTTGCTGTCCTGGAATGTGTGCAGTTGGAATGCGTATCGATGCTATTCAATTTTACGCCAACAAGAGTGCCATGAAAGAAGTGTCCCAGACAGTGCAGAATGATTTGCAAGGCAAATTATGCTTGGGCCTTTTGTATTGCATGCAATATCTGCGTCGCAAAGAAAGCTGTTTAAGAATTTTTAACTTCGATTGTAACCATGTGTCTATTTCTGCTGTGCAGCAGTCAGCACATCTATCTAGAGCGCTTGGAAGGCCAGCTGTTGGCTGCGTATACTATAAAAGCTGCCATGCATGTGAACTATCACCTGATATCACTAGCACACATCACAGCACGCGAGTCCGACTTACATCTGGGCAAGTGTGGTCTCAAGCCCGCGGCTAATCACACAGCTATTGACTTCGGTTCCCGATGACGCATCCTGGAGACTTTTGTCCCCGACTGTACATGTGCTACGCCTACTGATAACCTGAAAGTAGTTCGGGCGGCGCGAAAACAACAAAGACAAAGGAGACACGAACACAACAGGACGGGCGCCAACTTGCAACTGAAGTTATTGCACCAGACCCCTACATTTTATGCATCACCCCAGCCATATCTCGCAAGCCTATCACACAACAAAACGAAATTATCATCACAAGTCCTAACACCGGAAGTAGGCGCAACTATTACAGATAGATATGCGTTCTGCACTATACACATGATAACATTGTCCTTATTTTATAAGTCTCAAGATTAGAAGAGCGCGCAACCCACATGAAAGCAATTCATTCTCAAAAGAAATAGACACGCTTGAACAAGGCAATCAGAGCGCAAACTCAACAGTCCTGATTTAACACAAAATGTGATAATGAAAGAAAAACCAACAACAAAACCAACAACATTGTATGCTGGGCATACAATCCCAGATCAAAGAAAGGGCTGTTGCCGTTTGATAGTGCTCATTCAAAACTCATAAAAAGAGCAATAATCGTTAATTCCCTTCTGAGTGCTTTAAGAAAGTCGTGCCATCACAGGGTGTCATCGAGCTTTGCTGCCCATATTCAGAGATTGCATGAAGCGGGTTACCCGCCCCATTTGATTTTGGCTGTTTCTGAAATATTAGTTCAGAGATTGAAGCGGCCTCGGGATGAGAAACTTCTAGAAGCAAGAAAAAAATCGGTCCCTGTGATTCCCTACATGCATAAGGTTTCCCATGGCATTAAAAAAGTCGCAAGCAAACATCAGGTGCAGGTTGTGTTCTCGGCCCCATCTAAGTTGTCAAAGATTTGCACTATGTCAAAACCGGAGAAGAAACGACCGGTTTGCCCTATTAAACATCAAAAACAGTTCACGAAATGCAGATCACAAGTGGTATATCAGATTCCTCTAAGCTGCGGTCTTGTGTACATAGGGCAAACCGCTCGATGTTTTAATGAACGTGCCAGCGAACACATGCGGAATGTGCGCCAACAACATGGAAGTTTCCTTGCTGACCACTGCAAGACTTGCAAAGGGTGTAGTCCGGTATTGAGCAAAACAGTTTTTTTGAAGAGCGGTAAAGACTGATTTGAGCGGAAAGTAGTGGAGGCATTTTTTATTAAAAAAGCGGGAAGCGCATGCGTGAGTAGCCCTTCAATTTCAATTAGTGACGCTGAGGTGGCTTTTCTCGAAGGCTGTCTTTAGATTTTAACGTTTTATCTTTGACGCTGGGAGGCTTTCTCAATGATTTTGACGCTAGAAATAGTTCATTGACGCTGGGAGGTTTCCCCGAAGGTTTAAGTTTTCATGTCCACCAAAAATTTTCCGCTTTTGTTGGTTTTTCTTTCATTATCACTTTCATTATAATTTTCTTTCAAATCAGGATTGTTGAGTTTGCGCTCTGATTGCCTTGTTCAAGCGTGTCTAATTTTTTTGAGAATGAATTGCTTTCATGTGGGTTGCGTGCTCTTCTAATCTTGAGACTTATAAAATAAGGAAAATGTTAACATGTGTATAGCGCAGAACGCATATCTGTCTGTAATAGTTGCGCCTACTTCCGGTGTTAGGACTTGTGATGACAATTTCGTTTTGTTGTGTGATAGGCTTGCGAGATATGGCTGCGGTGATGCATAAAATGTACGGGTCTGGTGCAATAAACTTCAGTTGCAAGTTGGCGCCCGTCCTGTTGTGTTCGTGTCTCCTTTGCCTTTGTTGTTTTCGCGCCGTCCGAACTACTTTCAAGACATGAACCAACTAGCCCAAATCAAAGTACTTCTACTGATAACGTCTGGCTTGAGAAAGCGCTCCTGACTTTCTTAAGGGACTCGGGGCTGCATTCCCGGCTATAATCTTTAAGTTTTCAGTGCGCGCCCTCTGTCTCTGTGACATAGTGGTCGCTGGACACTTAGACAACTCATTTCCTTGCCGCTCTTTTTCCTTTTTTCCCCTTTGTTCACCTCCCCAAGTGTAGGGTAGCCAACTAGGCATCGCTTGGTTAACCTCCCTGCCTTTCCGTCCTTTTCTCTCTCTCTCTCTCTTTTTGAAATAGCGGGCATCTAGGCATGCGTCACTACTCTGATGACACAGCCATCATCACTATCGCCGCGCAGGTCCGCAGCCGCGATCGCCGGTAAAGGCGTTGCAGGCCGCGGAACCAAAGCCGAGATAACACGTCTGGACGCAGGCTGCAGCAAAAATTTTCCGAAACGTATTCTTTCGGAATTCCGTTTAATTACCAGAGTAGTGGGTAGGGGCAAGGAAAAGCCAATGCCAGAACGCAGCGGCTACGTTGTCTTGCACGTTGATGCGGCTCGCAAGAGCGCAGCCTCCTCCCTGGCCTCTTGAAGCTCGGACATGAGCTTTTTGCTATCAATCACGACTTTTTCAAGCTCTAAGCTGAGCTTTGCGTTATGAACTGCCAACTCGTCGAGCCGGTCTGCCCTGGCGACCTCCCTGGCCTTCTTGGCAGCCCGAAACTTCCTGGCTGCTTCGCTGTTCTTCCTGCGGCGTTCCAAGTAATCCGGGTCCTTGTAGTCTTTCGGACCGGAACTCTTGTGTCTCATCGGACCGCCGGTGCTGGTGCATTGCTCAGGAGGACCCCCCACACAGTCAGAGCCGCCGGTGACGCTTTGAGAGACTGTAGGGGAAGACGAGTTGCTGCTATCCGACGATGTACGGATGTTCGTCACAGCGCTCGAACCGAAGGATTTCATGGCGTCGGTCGTCCAGCGGCAGCTTCTGGTAGGCTTCGTTGTTCTTCTTGCGGCGTTCCAAGTAATCCGGGTCCTTGTAGACTTTCGGACTGGAACTCTGGCGTCTCATCGGACCGTCGGTGCTGGTTCATTGCTTTAATTAAATTAAAATCGCCAAAGAGTATGACTCGCGCAGGGCCCACCAGCTTATCATCTAACCCTTCAAAGAACTGAAGTTGGCCGCGGCGGCCAGGTGCGTTGATGTTACACACGCGCATGCCGTTGTTCAAATCAGTTGAAATTAAGCGGCCTTCAGTGTCTCGGTCATGGCGCAGCACCTTGAGTCCGATGTCGCGAAGGAAAACAAGAGCGACCCCCCCCCGTTCTCCCCCGATCCCCTTGTCCCAAAGCTCCAGTATGATTTCGTACCGAACGTACGTGTCGAAGTTAGCAATTTGCACCTGCCTGTGGACATACGTCTCTTGAGAGGCTAACACGTCGACGCGCTTGCTTCGCGCCACGCGCACGACTTCCGCTTGTTTAGCTGCCCTCGTGAGGCCGCGACAATCCAGCTTGCCTAGTACAAGGGCAAAAGCCGTGGTGGTGGGGGCGAGCGGAAGGGATGCGAGGGGGACGGGCAGTCGGTTAGTCAGACGTTGAAAGGGGTTCCCCCTCCGCGTCCGGCGAGAGCGGAGTCTGGAGTTGATTCATAACTATTGTCTGAAACAAACTCACAGTAATATGCCTTGCCCCCACAGAACTGGTAGGGGTTGACACGCCTGTCTCGTCATCGCTGTCAGCCTCAGCATCGCTGTGACAGCGCTCGAACCGAAGGATTTCATGGCGTCGGTCGTCCAGCGGCAGCTTCTGGTAGGCTTCGTTGAGTCGAGGTTAGCAATTTGCGCCTGCCTGTGGACATACGTCTCTTGCATGGCTAACACGTCGACGCGTTTGCTTCGCGCCACGTGCACGACTTCCGCTTGTTTAGCTGCCCTCGTGAGGCCGCGACAATCCAGCTTGCCTAGTACAAGGGAGAAAGCCGTGGTGGTGGAGGGCGAGCGGGAGGGATGCGAGGGGGACGGGCAGTCGGTTAGTCAGACGTTGAAAGGGGTTCCCCCTCCGCGTCCGGCGAGAGGAGAGTCTGGAGTTGATTCATAACTATTTTCTGAAACAAACAATAATATGCCTTGCCCCCACAGAACTGGTAGGGGTTGACACGCCTGTCTCGTCATCGCTGTCAGCCTCGCTTTCGCTAGAACTAGCTGGACTTGGCGGGTGCTTAAGGAAGGCGCAGGAGGACCCCCCACACAGGCAGAGCCGCCGGTGACGCTTTGAGAGACTGTAGGGGAAGACGAGTTGCTGCTATCCGACGATGTACGGATGTTCGTCACAGCGCTCGAACCGAAGGATTTCATGGCGTCGGTCGTCCAGCGGCAGCTTCTGGTAGGCTTCGTTGTTCTTCTTGCGGCGTTCCAAGTAATCCGGGTCCTTGTAGACTTTCGGACCGGAACTCTGGCGTCTCATCGGACTGCCGGTGTTGGTGCATTGCTCAGGAGGACCCCCCACACAGGCAGAGCCGCCGGTGACGCTTTGAGAGACTGTAGGGGAAGACGAGTTGCTGCTATCCGACGATGTTCGGATGTTCGTCACAGCGCTCGAACCGGAGGATTTCATGGCGTCGGTCGTCCAGCGGCAGCTCCTGGTAGGCTGGCGGCTCATTGGCAGGGCTTTGACTGCATGAATCGAACTCTGGAGACGGGGACAGTAAGTGTAGGACGTCGAGGAAGCCTCGAACGGGGCAGCTGGGGAGTTCCATTTCGGCGGCCGACAAGGTACGAAGAGTCCAATATATTCTGCGGGGGGAAAGAAAAAAAAACACAAAAGAAAAGCTTTAAAAGGGCTGAACACTGACCAAAACGTGTCATAAGATTATGACGGAAATAAAAATGTCGCGCTTCTAATTGTGAGAATTGAGCACTGCAATATCAAGGAAACGAGAATTTATTATCGTAATTTGCCATTGAAAACCGTATAAAAAGCCATCTAGTGGTGAAACTCGCAATTATCACTACAGCCTACCATGTTACCGCATCTCGGAAAAAAATCGCTTGCTTCAAGTTCGCAGTTTATTTTTCTTTCTGGAGAGTTCATGCTTTTTTATATTTAACGCTCTCTCCAGTGGCAACGCTTCCTTCGCATCATCGGTCATGGGCTTTTGGCTTTTGTAACTAGATGGCGCCAGAATGTTTTCAATTTATCGTATAGATCACAGAACGGCAACTACAGCCTACTAAAACGTTCGTAGAGCAGGGGTGAATCGAACAATGCGTCGCAACAGCTTTTGGATTGGAAACTGCAATGGAGGCTACTCCCCAATGGGCACTGAAACTTCATTAGACGTCCGCAGGACGTCTCAAACGTCCCCAGTTCGTCCTGGGGAGTTTCAGTGTTTATTGGGTCTATAAACTAGAAATGTGATTTTACTGTGGGTGAGATTTGTATAAGTTTTTGGTACTGCTCTTTTGCCCACGTGCAAACACGCTCGCTGAGCGTGGTTTCCAGCGTCGGGTTGCATATATAAAACGAGCGCACGCATAGATTAAAAAAATCGTGGTAAATATCTTCTACACCATTTCCAACAAAACCACTGCGGAATACAGCACCTTAGACAGCAAGCTTTCCGTTGTGCTGAAAGAAATTGGGTTGCTAAGGTTCAGTGTGCCGTCCCTTTAAAAATTACAGCCGATCTAGCTTACTTGCCCAATTGTGAAGTGTGCGTGCTTGCACGTCGCGTTTGATTTCACTTTCAGGTCGAGGTTGGGGTTTAGAGGTCACGCTGCAGGCAAAGATCGACGAAATCGGTGACTGAGCACCTCAGTGGTGGCGCACTATAAAATTCTCGATTCACGCCGACGCACCATCCGCGTCAGATTCGCGCCGTATCGACGGTATCAATAGACAGCTCAGCTCCATTCAACGACGCCTGGATCCGCACTCGCCTACGCACCACCCGCAAAGACGTCGCCACTTCACTTTGTCCCGAAGAAGACCGAAGGCTGGCGGCCCTGTGGGGAGTACTGCGCCCTCAACGTCGGCACCATACCCGGCAGGTACACCGTTCACCACATACAGGACTTCGGCCATCGCATTTATGGCTGCCACGTTTTCTCCCTGCTAGACTTGGTGAAGGCAGGCCTACACGCAGACACCCACCAACCCGGACGACGTCCCGAAAACTGCAGTCTTTACCCCTTTCGGCTTGTTCGAGTTTCCCTTCATGAGCTTTGGCCTGAGGAACGCGGGACAAACCTTTCAACGCTTAATCGACGAAGACGTCCGTGGCCTCGACTCCTGCTTCTTCTATCTTAACGACATATTGGTCTTTTCTCGTAACGCCGAACACTACACGCACCTTCGGCGTCTGCTCCGCCGTCAGCGCAACGGCGAGGCACGCGGCGCGTACACCCGCTGCGGGCTCTGACACCACTCCGCGCATGCCCACAGCTGGCGGAGCGGTGGTGCCACGGCTCAGCGCACAGCCACGCTGACCTCGCGAAGTGGCTGGCGCAGTGTAGCTATCGCTACAAAACCGCCTTTTTCATTTGAACTGTTGTTTATTGCAACCCATATACAAGACAGTAGTGATGCAAAACTATCGCAAAATTGACTATCGATAGTAATACTACCGATTCTACTATCCCTTTCGGCCCTGGCGTTGTCAATTGACACCACGATACAAATATTACGCTCACGTCTCAGTAACAGAAGAAAATACTATTAATTTTTATACAATAGTTCCTTAGGGATCCCTGCTGCTATCGACATCGCTGTTCACAGACTTCAATTGAGCTGTGCGGTCTAAAGAAGTAGCAGCATGGGAGGCATGGAGTGAAGAAGCCGAGGCGTAGCAAATTTGTTCATTTTTATCTCACTAACCATTCGTTCTTCTGCGCTGAGATTTTTATATGTTGCGTGAAACGCCTATCCAAGCTCACATCCCCGTCGGAAATATTACTGAATGCTCAGACACTGCGTTCGAACATGAATGAATGAATGAATGTTCATTACAGAAAATGGACAACATCTTAAAATTTCCTTTTTGATGAATTGGAAAATGGAAACTTTCGCTATTATACATGATGAATATTCGGACTGAGCCTGGAAATGACCATGCGGATGTCGGCGAACAGCAACCGGACCAAAGGAATAGCGAGAACAAATGCACGCCTGACCTTGCGCTTTTATTCCCTTTTTTACCTCTATCCTCCTCCCGTGAGCTGTGAGCATCGACACTGAGCTGCAAGAAGCGACCGCGGTATTTACACTGAAACTCGCGCTCCGCCGCTCGTGCAGCACGTGTGGCGCGCCCTCGACGCTCGTATCAATGCAGCGTGTTTGGCTGTGTTTTCTTGAGATAGCGTATTAGGTGTGCTGATAATCAGCTTCTGCTTTCTCCCCGGCCGAGCGATATCCCGAACTCATAAGCCTATGGATGAGATTGAATTTCCTGTCACCTGTAGGGAACAGCATTCGGTCAAGGCACAGACACGACGAGATTATGTTCCACTTAGAACTTAGATTTGCCGACCTTCGCGCTGGGCGCTACGGAAGTGCTTCGCGAAGCACGATAGAGGAGGGCGTTACAGATTCGAGGAAAGCCTTTATCTTGACCACAGTCGCCTTCCACGAAGGCTATGCAAGTTTTGAACATGTGAGCTGTTGACGTGACGTACACAAGCTGGAACACAAACCTGGCAGGAACAAGAACGCGGAGGTATGATACAAAACGCAAGGTAAACAGGAGCGAGGGAAGTTTTTTGTGGAAACTGCGAGACTATCTATCGATTACAAAGTAAAAAAAGCTTCTTTATAGATCTCCACACTGCAAAATAAGAAATTTTTTCGTTAATTTCTTTCTTGTCGGTTGCGGTTCCCAAAACGGTCCCACTAGCATTTTACACCCATTGAGCCCTGATGTCCGATTTTGACACCATACCTGTAAATCGATTAATACTCGCGTGGTTATGGGGACTTAGGCATTGTAAAAACTCGGAGCAAAAATATCTACGGCCAAAATAAAAAATCCAGGGCCGAAAGGGATCGATAGTAGCACTATGGATAGTAGAATCGATAGTATTACTATCGATAGGAAGACTATCCGTACTGTTTTTTTTTTTATGCGCACAGAAAGACGACACAATAAGAGAAGGTAGACAGGATGGAGCGCAAACTTTCAACTGTTTTATTCCGGAAAAAGTAAGGACATTATAATTGTTATAATATTATAGTAAAATAGATTTGCGATGCTGATATGAGTTGCGTGATAAAACCACCCGCCCTCGCTGTCGTTTCTAATTCAAATATGCTCGCTATCGTGCTCGGCACGAATCGCTTAAGTTGTGTGACGCGCTGTAAAAATGACGAACTTTTGGAAGTTTTCTGATAGAACCTGCTAAAAAGTCAAAGAAAGAAAACTGATAGCACTGAGGCGACCAACACACTGGAGCATGGCGAAAGTAACACGTCCACATACTATATCGGTGGCTATTGTGACGTCCATGACATCAAAGTAATTTCCGTGCGTAAATAATTACAACTCGTGAAGGAAATTTTTCTCGCAGCAAGATCTCATGACGCACTTCCACAATCAAACTTCTGCACATTTATCTTTGCTGGATGACACAATCGTGCGGATAAGATTTGATGACGCGACATAGATATCTAATGCATTCGCATTCATGGGCGTCCGGAGGGGGGGGCAAGGGGGGGCGGTTGCACCCCCCTGGAAAATCACTCACTCGAACCGTGAGTGATGGCCGCACACCAGGGGCGGTGGTGCGCTCAGTCAAAAGGGTAAAAGCAGCCCCGCATGGTCACATTGCGAAATGCCGCGTCCGGGCGTGCGTCGTTCCGCCGTTTTCAAACCACGCCATCGTTAGCTCTACTGAAGGGCGACCTGTTCCAGACATACAGCGGCACCGGCGAGCATGTTTTCGAGCCGCCTTGAGATGGGTGTCTGTTTCTTTGATCTCTAGAGAGATAGCGACACGGAGGCAGACAGTGCACGGGGCATCTTGTTTTCGCCTATGTCGTTACGGTCACCGATGAATTCTTAAGGAGGGAAGGACAAATCAGCCGTGTCCACCCCCGCTTTGTCGGGCTGCTCAGGGGCAAGCGGGCGATGAGTTGGCGCCGCCGCCGCTCGCTGTCTCCTCCGATCCACGTGTAGCGCAGTTCGGTAGAAGCGCCGCTTTCAGAATCTCCGGCAAAGGGGATTAGCTGCTTTTGTTCACGGCGACGCAGTCTCCCGAGGCGCCCCCACACCAGCGTTCTTTGCGTCTTCTGTGAAAACCAGCGCCTTTGGTCAACGCAGCCCGATGGCGCCTGCCTGGCTCGCCTGTCACCTCTGGCTGGGCCTCAAATCACAACAGCGCCCATGTACTGTGCGTGTCAGTGCATGGTAAAGAGACCCAGGTGGTCGACATTACCCGGAACTCTGTACTACTCCATCCCTCATAGCCTGAGTCGTTTTGGGGCTCTGAACCCCATAAAAACACAAAAACAAATTTTCCGACCGGAGTGGCGAGTGTCCCTTCCCCTCGGAAGTTGCGCGGCGTTCCTTTCACCCCCAAAGTGCGCATTCGGGGATACTGCGGCAAGTAAGCCCTCGCAAGTGTGCGCGCCTCTGTGTTTGTGCTTGGGTGTTTTTAGTGGCCGGTTGTCAGCGAAGCTGAGAACAACCAAGACAGCGGACGAGAAAACGACGAGCGGCGAGCAGTGTGTGTGGGGTTGCTCGACTGTGCGGATGCGCAAGCAAGATGGAGCGAGGTGTATGAAGCTGCGAGCGTGCATTTATCTTGTAAATAAGTTTTCGTTGTATATATAGTCATCTTTTGTTTTCAACGTACGCGTTCAACAGTTTTTCCAATCAATGTGTATGATGAGTGTGCACCGAGAGCGTGTAATGAAGCACAGAAGTGAATTTATCACACGTGTAATTACGCAATTCGCCCAGAAAATTCCGAGGCGCCTACAGTTGCTGTTCAAGGAAGGCTGACTGAGTGACTGTAGTTGCGTGTTTGCGAACATATTGTGCTGTGTGCTGGTCATCAATCCGGGTGAGTCGAGAACCCGTATGCAGGAAGACTGAGCACTCTTCTCCACGAAGTGATATAGCATCTTTTTGCATTTTTTATTAATTTTAGTTGTTTCTTCGTTGATAAACTCCAATGTACCTCTCCTAGCCGCGCTTTAATTTGCTGTTTGTAATTTTTCTTTCATGTGTGCATTTTGTTTAATTTTTATTTATATATAAATAAATAAATTTACTCCGCAAATAGCGCCTTTTTGCTACGAACATACCCCCCCCCCCCGGGGCACCAACGGGGCCCCCCCCTGCAAAAAATTCTGCGGACGCCCTTGTTCGCATTAATAAAGCTAGCAATGCCTACAGTGCTGGCTCTCTGTTTCCGCTACATATCAATGCTTTCCTGGCCGATCCTATGCAGCAAAGCCTTTTGGCGACGTATGAATGGCCAAAAAGCGTGGCCAAAAATGGCCAAAAATGACTTATGCAAGGTGGCTGCCATATTATCATAAGGTGGCAACTCGTACGAAGCACTAAAGCGCAAACTGCTGGGCTAATTCGTTTTACATGGCAACCAAACAACGCAGCCGTGCACATACATGGATACTAAAAAAACTAGGCAACACAGTGCTCAATAGAAAACGACGTTTATTTGGATTCTGTAACCAGAATTTTTCCGTGCAGACAACTGCATTAACTGCAGTTAATGGAGTCGATTCCCTAACCACAATGTGCAATACGACTACGTTGAGCTATATGGACAAAAAATTACGACCGCAAGTGGCCGAACAGACAACTTGCAGAATAACGAGCGCCCTCTACAATTTTCCAACCAAAAACCCTCGTACGCAGACGGCAATCTCGCATTCTTCTTCGAAAAGGGAGAGGAGAGACGTCCGTTTATCTGTATGGGAGGGAAATTGTTGAAAGGACACAATAGAGCCGAAGCGTGAACGAGAGGAACTGGTCGAGACAGGTACTCGTCATGGGAATGCAGCTTTGTAACCTTTGCACAACTTTCCTTTACACTCTTAACTCGAAAGCTGGCAATGTACGGCGGGGCTTCAGGTTCACGCAGATTTGGGGGCCGCCCCGCACACCTTTTCGAAGAAGGACGCTGACTCCACTCTCCTCGCACTAAACCCTTCAGGCAGCATTGCAGCAAGCGAAAACGTGTCTCTAAACGAGGGTTTTTGGTTGGAAAACATCTTTCTGTAAGTCAGCTTTCCCGCAATTTTGCAAGTTGTCCATTAAAACAAGCGCCGGTCCTGCGTCCATCCACTCTTCTGTGTTTGTCCATTGAATCCGCTATTATGCTTCCTGAAAACGCAACCATCTAGCCTGTCAGCAAGTTGTTCTAAAAGATATAGTAACGCTATTTTTTCCGGAGTCGACTCAGCCATATGTGCACGGCTAACGCTAGTATGAACATCTCTATTATAGCCCGAAGAAATAAGCTGAACTTAATAACAACGTAAATAGCGGTAACTGTTTCTGACAAATGCCTGGTATTTTTCTCAATCGAATAATTACCCCAACTCGCCAGAGTTAGCAGATGATTCTTGCAAAATCAGGGCCACTAAATCCTATGTTTACGGCAAATGGACAGAAAATAAAGGAGGCCTGGTTGCCAAGACCGCCCTCGACCACGGCATGGCAGGAGAGAAATAAAAAACGCATGACCCTAGTCAGTGGTGAAGCAGTTTCCGAACATTGACGCTGAAACTCCGAACCCTCTTGGAAGCAGACTCGCCTTTAGATATAATAGGTAAAGAAAACCGGCAACAAAATCGCAGCGATAAACTTCTGCAACCTAATTCAAATGCTATCTGCGTAGTTCATTCTCTGCTGGCATAGTTCCGAGAATCGCGGTGACGTCTTCTGGGAAACGAAGTCAGCATCAAACGGTTCCCAAGTAAAGATACACACACTACTGAACTAACATTGGTTGGATTCCTGCTAAAATAGAATCGTATGAAACTGCCGTTTACGATATAAAAACAAAAAACAAAGCAGGTTTGCTAGTTTGAGCTCTCGATTCTAGGAGAGTCGACAAAACAAATTTGAACCATGGTCCAACGAAAACAGTGCGCATACTAAAATCTGTGCTCAGCGCGGTCTCCCTGCAATGGCATACAGCACTAACATACAGACTGCGCACGTTTTGGCTTTACGTACGATTCGGCTTCATTAGTTGTAGCGCCGCGTAAAGCTCGTCCTCGGGATATCCATGTCGCGTCTTCTGCGGGCTGCTCGCACGGGCCTTCTAGAGGGAACTCATCCGAAGCACAGGGCTCGGCTGTGTATAAATCCTCATAGAAGCACCGCGCGGCATTTAGCACCCCATCCGCGCTGGCTGTTAAGCCTGGCCCGCATGGAGCGTTTTTTACCCGCGAAATCGCGCCGCGCGCCCGACGCCGACGAATTCACTCCCGCATGGTGAGCAGCCGAGCGGCGCGCGCTACGGGCGCGTTACGGGATACGTTGACAAGATGGCGGCCCCCTGCTCGCCCACTTCGGAATAAATACATGTCACCGCTGTATTCTTCGACGTGATAGCTCGTTCAAATGGTAGCGGTTCGCTTTTATACCGCCTACTCTTGCCCACGCGTAGAGGTATAAGCGATAACTAGACCTTTTTTTGCAGATAATTTGGCGATTTTCAAGCTCTTAGGCCTAACTAAATAGTGTGTGCTTACCTCGCAAGAACGACACCTGGTGAAGCAGTTGTCTAGCTTTTAGTCACTTGCTACATTTTCATCTATTTGCAGTTTTTCTTCTTGGAACGAAAAAAGGCTCGCAACGCACCCATCGTAGTTATCAGTAGTTACGGATAAAAAATTTCTTCAACACAGCGTTGATGTGCTTTGGCGTCTTGTCACTAGAAGGCGCTACCTGAGGGACGGCGCGGCCAGCTAAAAGCGACTCCCCCGAAAGACAACACGCTGCTCGGCCGTTTCGGCCGAGAAACCCGAAGCCCAATCCCCGGTACTATAGTGAACTAGAACTCGGTACCCTCGGAGCGCCAAACGCCCGTCTTTCCGGGAAGCACGACGCAGTTACACGACGCAGATACCCGAGAAGCGGCGCAGCTACAGCGCCAGAGAGAGCTCGCGAGCGCGTCTCTCGAACGGCGTGGCTCCGTACAGAGTCACGTGACGCCCGCTCCGGCTCTCATTGGCCCTCTGTCGCTGCCCTCTCCCAGCGTCGGCGCGGCGTCGACGTTTTTTTTCTGTTTCGACAGAACACGACGATTTGGCAAAAACGTCCGCTCCGGCGGGAAACAAAACGCTCCGGTGCCGTCGACGCCGACGAATCGCCCGGAAAAACGCTCCATGCGGGCCACGCTTTAGAGCGTCTGTGGCGGGGTCAGCTACCGCGGTGAGCGTGTCGCTCTTTGTCGCGAGCCGGCGGCGCAACAGGTGTCGAGCACACCATACTTCTCGCTCCCACCGCTCGGCCCGCGCAGTTGCGCGCAGCCTGTCCCAACGGCTCCTTGCGTAGCGCCGTCAGGGTTGGAGCAATGCTCGGTCCCTGCGAGAGGGGGGCGGATAGCGCGATGATACTATCAGACACTATTCGGATTTCCTCCCGTTCCTCTCGCGCTAACTCAATCTCGTCCCAAGATTGCGCTGACATTGATGGGGTGACGTGCTGTTGTATCGTACGTGCGACATCTCGGGCTACGCGGGCGTCGTCTAAGAGTCTGACATTCAGCCTCCAGCACCCCTTGGCTCGCGGTGCAATGTCTGGGGCACACAGACGGGTGACAAGCAACCTGTGGTCGCTTAGGGCGGTTGGAAAAACCCATGCGGATTGCAGGCTGCTCGAGAGGCTCGGCGAGACGTATGCTCTGTCGATACGGCTCTCGCTGCCGCGGCCCGTCCAGGTCATGCCTGCACGACCTGGCTGCAGCGCGCGCCAGCAGTCTATAAAGTCGAACTCGCCCACAAGGTCGCGCAGTGCCCGTGCGCTAGGGGCTCGCGCACCTTGCGCAGAGACCTGCCGCGTTGTGAGCGGCGATCGGTAGGAAACAAAACACAATTGAAATCGCCAAGGAGTATGACTCGCGCAGGGCCCACCAGCTTAACATCTAACCCCTCAAAGAACTGAAGTTGGCCGCGGCGGCAAGGTGCGTAGATGTTACACACGCGCATGCCGTTGTTCAAATCAGTTGAAATCAAGCGGCCTTCAGTGTCTCGGTCATGGCGCAGCACCTTGAGTCCGATGTCTCGAAGGAAAACAAGAGCGACCCCCCCCCCCCCCCCCCCCCCCCCGATTCCGTTGTCCCAAAGCTCCAGTATGATTTCGTGCCGAACGACGTATCGAAGTTAGCAATTTGCGCCTGCCTGTGGACATACGTCTCTTGCAAGGCTAACACGTCGACGCGCTTGCTTCGCGCCACGTGCACGACTTCCGCTTGTTTAGCTGCCCTCGTGAGGCCGCGACAATTCAGCTTGCCTAGTACAAGGGAGAAAGCCGTGGTGGTGAGGTGCGAGCGGGTGGGATGCGGGGGGGACGGGCAGTCGGTTAGTCAGACGTTGAAAGGGGTTCCCCCTCCGCGTCCGGCGAGAGGGGAGTCTGGCGTTGATTCATATCTTGTCAATGCAGAGCACGTGCGAGCTCTACGTCGTGGTGCTCCGAGGAATAACCGAAGACGCGCACCATCTTCGCCCTCGCGCCTCTGTACTCAAAAGTCACTGCTGTGCCCTGAACCTCAACTACGGGATCCTGTAACAACTTTTCCACAGCAGCACGCGTCTTAAGAAAGACCTCAGACTTTCCTCCCGTGAAATCCTGAACGCCTCCAAGCTCATTCTTATTGAAGCGTTTGACGAAAATCTTAGTGAACTCTACCGTGGTTGTGCCATGCGGGACACGACCGAAAAACGTAAAAGGCTTGAGCCTTCTCGCTGCCGCCATGGCGGCGACGCCGGGCGCGCGCGCGCCCTGCACGTGGTCGTCTTCTCTTTATGCTCGAACCATAACTCAACGCTGCACACAAAATGCAACATGCGGGACAGGAAAAACGGCCAGCTGGTCTACTTACCACTCCCCAGCGAGGTATCTCAAACCGCCAGGGTTCAGCAGGCCCCGCGTCGCGGTCGGACTAGGTAGTCCTAGCCGCAGGGAACACAAACACACGGAAATCCAGTGCCGCGTCCAGACAACACGATGAAGAAAGCGCGACAAGTCCTTCCCGAGACTACACAAGACTAGCACTGATCCAGGAGTGCGGTCCAGTGGTTTTGCATGCCTTTTTATATGCTTTGCAAATACAGAAGTTAGGGCGGTTATGTTTGAAGGCCCGCCCCAGACTTCGCTAACCAATGAAATTTCAATATACAATAGCCCCAGCCCCTGTAGGTTGAGCACAACCTTGAACCCAGGGCTTGGGAAAGCGAAAAAAGAAACACAAAGAGAACATTTCAGGACTCACTCTCCACGCGGGACTCCTCGCCCTCTAAGCGTGATTCTCTCCCTTCTCCACTCTGGTCTCCTCACCCGCGTGTAGCTTCTCCAAGAAAGACGACAACAGGGCGAGTCACGTGCTGAATCATCTTATGAGTGTGCAGTAGCAGAAGCAGGAAACGAGCCCCACTGTGCTTCGGTGCTGTCAATCATGCCACCAAACAAAAGGGCCCTTCGCGGAACGCCCAGTTCCCATGTTCGCAGTTTCCGGAAAGTGGTACAGGAATCCGCTGGCACGTTTTCTTAGAGCCCCGGTAGCCGGCAGACGTGGAGACCCTGCTAAGTGGGCAGCTACTTCCCGGCTTTTGTATATATTGTGGTGGACGCGGGTGCGGAGCAGGTGGTTTTACCAAGAGATCTCAGCGTAGACCGGAGGCGCGCAGTGGCCTCAAGCTAAAGTTAAGAAAGATGCTGGCGGCCTCACATCTCGTTTTTACATTGGTAGATTACGGCGGCTATCCTTTTACTCTCGTGTCTCCGTAGCATTCGTAAACAGCAATAATAATATCGTAACCATCCAACGTCGACACCTACACAGGAAAAATAATACATAAAAGGCAAATGGACCACTTGCAATATTGCGGGAAAGCTGACTTACAGGAAGATGTTTTCCAACGAAGGACCCTCGTTCACAGACACGTTTTCGTTGCCTGCAATGCTGTATGAAGGGTTTAGCGCGAGGGGAGATGAGTCAGCAGCCCTGCACTGTGTCCTTCTTCGAAAAGGTGGGCGGGGCTGCTCCCAAATCTGCGTGAACCTGAAGCCCCACCGGACATTGCCAGCTTTCGAGGTAGAGTGTAAAGGAAAATTGTGCAAAGGTTACAATGATGCATTCCCTTGACGAGAACCTGTCTTGACCCGTTCCTGTCGTTCGCGCCTCGGCTCTACTGTGTCCTTTCAACAATTTCCCTCCCATACAGATAAAGGGTCGTCTCTCCTCTCCCTTTTCGAAGAATAATGCGAGATTGCCGTCTGCGTACGAGGGTTTTTGGTTGGAAAATTGCAGAGGGCGCTCGTTATTCTGCAGTTGTCCATTAGCACTGGTAATGCGCAAGGAGCGGTTATGAGAGTGGGCCGTTTTGTGAGAAAACAATCACATACCGAAAAGCGGACGATGTCGTCCCACCGTCGCAGACCACAGACAGCTCTCAATGAGTGGAAACGCGGCTATGGTGGGCTGCTTGCTTGCGATTCAAGGCTCCGTGCGTTGGTATGGTGGAGCCAGCAGCGATCGCATCGCCAGCGCCCCCGCACGGCACTCCCTGCGTTAACTGGATGCCCAGTGTGTTTCCGTCAACCCGTCCGCATAGCAGACGCGCAGTGACATCGTTGCGAGAATGGCATTTCGGCGGGACACCTGCTTTTATGCGGATTTGGGCAATGTTCGAAATTACACACCTTTCCACGTTGAAAATGAGAAGGCGGGAAATGGACCATACATTTCATTTATTTGTCCCTTAAAGGCCCGAAGGGATTACATAAGGGGGGCGTACATACAGGTTGGAGGGTAGTGGCAGAGAACACAGAAAAAAGAAAGGGGGGAACAATACACGGGGTACAAAAAGAGTACAATAATATACAAACTAAAAGCAAGAAATAAACATACAAAAAGAAAACAAGGAACAGTTGACACTTCGGTGTCGCAGTATGAATACGTTTATGAGAAGTGATTAGCCAGTTTCTCGCGGAAAAGGTGGCGATCGGAGCATGTTATTATGTTGTAGGGAAGGCCATTCCAGAGCACTATGGCGTCGGCAAAAAATGAACTGCTCATTGCGGAGGTGCGGGTTTTAATGCGTGCGATTGGGTTACTGTGGTTTAGGCGGGATGACGTACGTGGGGGTGGCTGCGGCAACAAATGTCTTGGTGAGCGATAAAAGAAAGAGTGAAAGAGGCATAGACGGGAAATAACACGGCGAGTTGCTAGCGTTTGAAGGCCGAGAGATCGTTCTAGTAATGTTACGCTGGCATTTCTTGAGTACTGCGATGTAATGAAACGGGCGGCGCGATTTTGAATGGCTTCAAGGTCTGAGATGAGATACGATTGTGATGGATGCCAGACAGATGACGCGTACTCCAATTTAGGACGTACGAATGTTATGTATGCCAACTTTTTTACTTCAGGTGATGCAGATTTTAGATTGCGCCGGAGAAAACCAAGTGTGCGTGATGCTTTGGAACAGATGGTCTGAATGTGTGTTGTCCATGACACTGATGATGTGATGTGTACTCCTAGGTATTTATAAGATGATGTTCTGGTGACGACGACCGATTTTATGTTGTAAGTGCTATCAATAAATGTGTTTTTGCTGGAGAATGATATGGATTGGCATTTATTTAGATTAAGAGGCATGTGCCATTTGTCACACCACGCTGAGGTAGTGGTTAGATCCTGCTGAAGAGCGGCAGTGGCGCTGGCGCCGTGGATGGGGCTGTAAATTACGGGCATGGACAAAAGAGAGATGTTATTCTACAAAAAGGTCATCCAAAAGTATCTTGATGAGATAATCGCAATTTCCCTCATTACAAAAGGCCTGGCAGTAGCTCAGTGGTTTGTTTTTGTTTGGATTGCTTTTATTTATGTTCCTGAGCAGAAGTTATGAATCGTTGATGAAGGTGGCACCAGGAACGAAAAGTGCGCGTGAGCAGTTCGACAGCACACCTCATAAAAACAAGAACTGCCGACTTCCAGTATTCAGCCATGTCCTTACGTCACCAAGGATATTCTGTAGTGCTGCAACTTCTTACGGCAAGCTTCGTGGCCTGCTTAATGTATTTGGACACTGAAAATGTGCTGTACAGCGGTTTAAACTGACCACTTGTAATGGACAATGGATGGATAGGAGCGCCCCCTTTGAAACGGGGTGGTGGCAATTTCCACCATGCTCAGCTTTTCTTTTTTTATTATTTTTTGTTTACTGTGTTGGCAATTCTCATTAAGATTCACCATCATCTTTACCTACGGTTTCCTACAATTCTAACCTTATGCCACATCTCTGCTTTTCAGCCACCAATCCTCTAATCGCTTTTTGCCAACTTCCACTGCAGATTTATTTACATGACCATTGTTATCTTTAAACCCTAGGGCCTCAGGAAGAGTCACTGTGTCGATGCAGGCAAAACTTGCAGAATAACGAGCCCCCTCTACAATTGTCCAACAAAAAACCCTCCTATGCAGACAGCAATCTCGCATTCTTCTTCGAAAAGGGAGAGGAGAGACGTCCCTTTATCTGTATGGGAGGGAAATTGTTGAAAAGACACAATAGAGCCGAGGCGCGAACGACAGGAGCGGGTCGAGACAGGTACTCATCAAGGGAATGCATCATTGTAACCTTTCCAGAACTTTCCTTTGCACTCTACTGCGAACGCTGGTAATGTCCGGCGGGGCTTCAGGTTCACGCAGATTTGGGGGCAGCCCTGCACACCTTTTAGAAGGACACAGTGCAGGGCTGCTGGCTTATCTCCCCTCGCGGTAACCCTATCAGGCAGCAGGGCAGGAAGCGAAAACGCGCCTGTGAACGAGGGTTTTCGGCTGGATAACATCTTCCTGTAAGTCAGCTTTCCCGCAATTTTGCATATTTACAACTTGTTTTTCCAAACCAAAAGGGCTCGTTTGGCGAAGGCACCCTCGTATTATTCGAAGAAACGAAAAAAGGCAAGTTCCTCCTTCTATAAATGTTTCCAGTAGACTGCAAGATGACTCAGGGAGGGGTGTCCAAAGCATACATGGGTTGACTACCCCCCCTTTAACCAGTAATTTAGAGGGCAGAGGGGATAGTCCAGCGCCTTGCTTTTCCAGCATGACTGGTTTCGGGCCAATCTTCAGGCTTCATCCTTGAAGAGCGACTCGCAAATGTGAATGCGCCGTAAAAAGACGCCTGCCGCTTTTCGTTTCCGCCAAGACTGCGAGAGTGTCATCCGGGAAAGAGAGCTTTCACGGGAAAACAAACCTTGCAAAGAAGGTGGCTTACAAATTTCCCCAAGTGGTTCCTCACATATGTAGTAGCAGTGTCTTTACAAGATGCGATGCAGTTCTGTTCCAACTTCCACATGAAGATGCAGGAAAGAAGATGGAAAAAATAGCTAGACAGGAGTTGACACATGGGACGACAATTCACGAAGTAACTTGAGTACAAACCTAATGATGACATGCTACATCTAGTTTCCATTGCTTTCAGGTTGGGCTGATCATCGATTCTGAGCAGTCATGGCTGTGTTGCAGTCGCGACGGCAGCGTGATGTCGGGCGGCACATTTCAACTTATAGAAATTAAGTGCCCTTACAGTCTAAGGAACAAGTGTCTGATTGACCCAGACAAAGAAATCAGCTATGTGCCATTCATTATGTGAATTGACACTTACAGTTGCGTAAAACCCAGTCGCAGTACACGCAGATAATGATACTGCTCTATGGCCTGAGAATTGGCACTGCTTTACTTTATGTGTATAGTTCTCAGAGAAGCATAGCTCTAACAATAAAAAGGACGGAGCATTTCTTGCCGACTATGTTCCAAAGTTAGAGGACTTTTATTTCAGCTATTTCCTGAAAACACTGATTAAATGAATGCCCAACGACATTTTGACTATCGCTGTCTGCAAACTGAACGAGAGTTGCATCCACCTTTTGACCCCCCGTTTCGCCCCCTCTGTTAACCAAATGGCGCCACGCGGATGGATAGGAGCGCCCCCTTTGAAACGTGGTGGTGGCATTTGCCACCCTGCTCAGCTTTTCTTTCTTTGTTTTTGTTCAACTGTGTTGTTAATTTTCATTAAGATTCTCCACCTTCTTTCACTACGGTTTTCTACACTTCTAACCTTATGTCACATGTCTGGTTTTCAGCCACCAATCCTCCAATCGCTTTCTGCTAACTTCTCCTGCTGATTTATTTACACGATCATTGTTATCTTTAAACCCTAGGGACTCAGGAAGAGTGGCCTGTGGCTGCATCGACATCCGGATGGATACCATCACATTTGATTATGAGGTGTTCAACTGTTTCCACAGATATACCACTCACTGCACATGTGTCATCTTCGTTAAAGTTCTTTTTGTAGCTGCGCGTTCTAAGACACCCTGACCTAGCTTCAAAATGTAGGGCACTGCCTCTCGAGTTATCATAGAAAAATTCTTTCCTCATCTGCCTTTTCTAGTATCGATATAATTCTACACTACATTTAATCCAATTTTTAAGTTCCGCGTTTTTAACCTGTCGTTTAATGCTCTTTCGTTCTCCGTCCTCCTGACCGGCGTACTTAGTGGTTAGTTTTCTAGCACCACGCGCCAACAATGAAAGAACGAAACGCGCGCGCGTGGTGCTTCCATACGTGAGGGGAACCAGCGAGGCACTCGCATGCATTCTGGGAAAATATGAAATCTACGTTGCTCACACACCTGTTTCGACAATAAGCCGCTTCTTACCACGACCGAAAGACCACGTCCCCAGAGAAAAACAACCTGGTGTCATTTACAAAATCCCGTGCTCCAAGCGCCCGGCTTCATACGTCGGCGAAACAAAAAACCTCCACCAAAGAATAAGGCAACACACGAATGACGTCCGGCTAATGAATTCGGAAGCCAACCCCCTCGCCGAACACTGCGAGCGCGCCGACCACCCAATAGCCTTCGAGGAAGTGAGCGTCTTGGCCGTGGAGCCAAACATGTTCAAGACACGACATGTGGAGTCATGGCACATCCGGCTCACAAAGGCGGCGATGAATAGAACTCCAGGAACGCTCCCCTCTGCGGACGTTAGTGGACTCCCCCACGTGCTAAGAAAGGGAAAGCGAAGGCAACACCCCGCTGCTGCTGGCACACTTTAGTCACCCCTGAAGAAGGGACCGAGTTGGTCCCGAAGCGTTAGGCAAAATTAAAATATTGGTTGGCGTCAGTTTTTTTATCTCAGCTATCAAAAACCCCACCAGACGGATGTCCGTCGAAGATGTTTTCGTTCAAATTGTCTATTTTACGCAGTCGCCCTCGCAGTCGTCAGTCGGTCCGGTCTCACGCGTGATCCTAGGAGCACCTAAACATGCCTCCGCACAGCACGGCTGTCAACTGTCAATGGACAGCGAGGATGCGCGCCTCCCTGTGGTCGTTGGGTCAAGTTCTAAGGCAGGGGAGAAGATTACTTCAATATCGTGTATTTGTACACAGTGTATCTTGCCGCCCTACCCTTGTCCTTTCTCCTATCGCTCCCCATTTCTTTCCCTCTCCCTGTCTCTATAGCTGCAGCTCAGGTGCTTAAGGTTTCGGTGGCAGATACGGCGGCTAGCAAAGTCTTTTCCTTCCATTTTTACTTTTATTAATAATAAATAGCCAGAACAACAGCGGAGAAGGTTTCTACTGCCTTCATCACAAGTGAACAGAAGGAGCAAGAATGATGGTTCGGGCTAGTGGGTATTTCGCGTGAGGTTCAAAACAAGGAGCAAGACATAAGCGCTATACTTAACTAAACGGTTTTACGGGTTTATGGCAGGGACAGGAAAACGCCAGCCACTTTCCTCCTGGCTAACTCGAAGACCAACCCGTGTTGTTGCGACTGAAAGAAGGGTGAAAATGAAATTGCACGGGCCTGCCGTCTGGATCGAGCTGAGCCCCCACTGCTGCCACGTGCAGATAGATGAGAATTCAGAGATATGAGAGGAAAGAGTAAAAGAACCCCACATGTGCTGTACAGATAAAGAACGATAAGATTCGGAAAGAAGGAAAACTCCCTCTGGGCTCTCTCGCTCTCTATCCGTTTTGAAATTATAAATCACACAGCCGTTGAGTATTGACCCGTAGCAAGCGGCGCACGTCTTTCGCGTGTTTCGCAGTGACGGACGGAACCAACTCCTCACAAGGCCAGACAAGAGCATCCAACTGGCACTCATTTCGTGGGCCCAGGAAGTCGCCCCCCCCCCCCCCCCTGGGGGCCACACCAAGCTCACCTGCCCTAAATCCCGTCAATCTATGGCAATAAAATTGTTTCTCTCTCTCTCTCTCTTGGCGTGTTTCGCGAGCAACTTAGACCGCGTGTCCTCGGACGCTGTCGTCGGCTCAGGTTTTGAGTTCGTGCCCTCGGAAACCTGCCCCACTCCCGTGAACGCCCGCCTGTTTCTTGGCCTGCGTCTATGGTCTGCCGACATGAATCCTCTTATGTGTCAGCTTGTTACACCTTCTTGTGCGGAGCGGCTCGGTCACAACACCAACGTGAAACTACGAAAGGATACGCTTACCTGCGCTGATTTCAATTATACCAGGCGTCAAAACCGCCGTGGTGGCTGAGTGGTTATGGCACTCGGCTGCTGAACTGAAAGACGCGGGTTTGATCCGGGCCGCGGCGGTAGAATTTCGATGGAGGCGAAATACTAGAGGCTCGTGTACTGTACGAGGTCAGTGAATGTTAAAGAACCTCGGGTGGTCGAAATTTACTACGGCGTCCCTCATAGCCTGAGTCGGTTTGGGACGTGAAACCCCCATAATTCATAAACAATTACCAGGAGTCAGTGAAATGAGGCGTCGCACAGTGGGTGGCGTAGTCTTCCGCTTTGTCTCTTTGGTAACTGTTATTAGGATACGGAGACAAGTGCAGAAACGAATTTGACAGAGAGTCGAAACGCCGTGGGAGGCTGTAGACCAAGCCAGGGGATGCGAGTGTGGTCAATGGCAAAAATATGTGAATGAAAATGCATATACAATTTTCGCTTTCTTTAACTGGAATGTTTTGCTGTCCTGGAATGTGTGCAGTTGGAATGCGTATCGATGCTATTCAATTTTACGCCAACAAGAGTGCCATGAAAGAAGTGTCCCAGACAGTGCAGAATGATTTGCAAGGCAAATTATGCTTGGGCCTTTTGTATTGCATGCAATATCTGCGTCGCAAAGAAAGCTGTTTAAGAATTTTTAACTTCGATTGTAACCATGTGTCTATTTCTGCTGTGCAGCAGTCAGCACATCTATCTAGAGCGCTTGGAAGGCCAGCTGTTGGCTGCGTATACTATAAAAGCTGCCATGCATGTGAACTATCACCTGATATCACTAGCACACATCACAGCACGCGAGTCCGACTTACATCTGGGCAAGTGTGGTCTCAAGCCCGCGGCTAATCACACAGCTATTGACTTCGGTTCCCGATGACGCATCCTGGAGACTTTTGTCCCCGACTGTACATGTGCTACGCCTACTGATAACCTGAAAGTAGTTCGGACGGCGCGAAAACAACAAAGACAAAGGAGACACGAACACAACAGGACGGGCGCCAACTTGCAACTGAAGTTATTGCACCAGACCCCTACATTTTATGCATCACCCCAGCCATATCTCGCAAGCCTATCACACAACAAAACGAAATTGTCATCACAAGTCCTAACACCGGAAGTAGGCGCAACTATTACAGATAGATATGCGTTCTGCACTATACACATGATAACATTGTCCTTATTTTATAAGTCTCAAGATTAGAAGAGCGCGCAACCCACATGAAAGCAATTCATTCTCAAAAGAAATAGACACGCTTGAACAAGGCAATCAGAGCGCAAACTCAACAGTCCTGATTTAACACAAAATGTGATAATGAAAGAAAAACCAACAACAAAACCAACAACATTGTATGCTGGGCATACAATCCCAGATCAAAGAAAGGGCTGTTGCCGTTTGATAGTGCTCATTCAAAACTCATAAAAAGAGCAATAATCGTTAATTCCCTTCTGAGTGCTTTAAGAAAGTCGTGCCATCACAGGGTGTCATCGAGCTTTGCTGCCCATATTCAGAGATTGCATGAAGCGGGTTACCCGCCCCATTTGATTTTGGCTGTTTCTGAAATATTAGTTCAGAGATTGAAGCGGCCTCGGGATGAGAAACTTCTAGAAGCAAGAAAAAAATCGGTCCCTGTGATTCCCTACATGCATAAGGTTTCCCATGGCATTAAAAAGGTCGCAAGCAAACATCAGGTGCAGGTTGTGTTCTCGGCCCCATCTAAGTTGTCAAAGATTTGCACTATGTCAAAACCGGAGAAGAAACGACCGGTTTGCCCTATTAAACATCAAAAACAGTTCACGAAATGCAGATCACAAGTGGTATATCAGATTCCTCTAAGCTGCGGTCTTGTGTACATAGGGTAAACCGCTCGATGTTTTAATGAACGTGCCAGCGAACACATGCGGAATGTGCGCCAACAACATGGAAGTTTCCTTGCTGACCACTGCAAGACTTGCAAAGGGTGTAGTCCGGTATTGAGCAAAACAGTTTTTTTGAAGAGCGGTAAAGACAGATTTGAGCGGAAAGTAGTGGAGGCATTTTTTATTAAAAAAGCGGGAAGCGCATGCGTGAGTAGCCCTTCAATTTCAATTAGTGACGCTGAGGTGGCTTTTCTCGAAGGCTGTCTTTAGATTTTAACGTTTTATCTTTGACGCTGGGAGGCTTTCTCAATGATTTTGACGCTAGAAATAGTTCATTGACGCTGGGAGGTTTCCCCGAAGGTTTAAGTTTTCATGTCCACCAAAAATTTTCCGCTTTTGTTGGTTTTTCTTTCATTATCACTTTCATTATAATTTTCTTTCAAATCAGGATTGTTGAGTTTGCGCTCTGATTGCCTTGTTCAAGCGTGTCTATTTTTTTTTAGAATGAATTGCTTTCATGTGGGTTGCGTGCTCTTCTAATCTTGAGACTTATAAAATAAGGAAAATGTTATCATGTGTATAGCGCAGAACGCATATCTGTCTGTAATAGTTGCGCCTACTTCCGGTGTTAGGACTTGTGATGACAATTTCGTTTTGTTGTGTGATAGGCTTGCGAGATATGGCTGCGGTGATGCATAAAATGTACGGGTCTGGTGCAATAAACTTCAGTTGCAAGTTGGCGCCCGTCCTGTTGTGTTCGTGTCTCCTTTGCCTTTGTTGTTTTCGCGCCGTCCGAACTACTTTCAAGATATGAACCAACTAGCCCAAGTCAAAGTACTTCTACTGATAACGTCTGGCTTGAGAAAGCGCTCCTGACTTTCTTAAGGGACTCGGGGCTGCATTCCCGCCTATAATCTTTAAGTTTTCAGTGCGCGCCCTCTGTCTCTGTGACATAGTGGTCGCTGGACACTTAGACAACTCATTTCCTTGCCGCTCTTTTTCCTTTTTTCCCCTTTGTTCCCCTCCCCAAGTGTAGGGTAGCCAACTAGGCATCGCTTGGTTAACCTCCCTGCCTTTCCGTCCTTTTCTCTCTCTCTCTCTCTCTTTTTGAGATAGCGTGCATCTAGGCATGCGTCACTACTCTGATGACACAGCCATCATCACTATCGCCGCGCCGGTCCGCAGCCGCGATCGCCGGTAAAGGCGTTGCAGGCCGCGGAACCAAAGCCGAGATAACACGTCTGGACGCAGGCTGCAGCAAAAATTTTCCGAAACGTTTTCTTTCGGAATTCCGTTTAATTACCAGTGTAGTGGGTAGGGGCAAGGAAAAGCCAATGCCAGAACGCAGCGGCTACGTTGTCTTGCACGTTGATGCGGCTCGCAAGAGCGCAGCCTCCTCCCTGGCCTCTTGAAGCTCGGACATGAGCTTTTCGCTATCAATCACGACTTTTTCAAGCTCTAAGCTGAGCTTTGCGTTATGAACTGCCAACTCGTCGAGCCGGTCTGCCCTGGCGACCTCCCTGGCCTTCTTGGCAGCCCGAAACTTCCTGGCTGCTTCGCTGTTCTTCCTGCGGCGTTCCAAGTAATCCGGGTCCTTGTAGTCTTTCGGACCGGAACTCTTGTGTCTCATCGGACTCCGGTGCTGGTGCATTGCTCAGGAGGACCCCCCACACAGTCAGAGCCGCCGGTGACGCTTTGAGAGACTGTAGGGGAAGACGAGTTGCTGCTATCCGACGATGTACGGATGTTCGTCACAGCGCTCGAACCGAAGGATTTCATGGCGTCGGTCGTCCAGCGGCAGCTTCTGGTAGGCTTCGTTGTTCTTCTTGCGGTGTTCCAAGTAATCCGGGTCCTTGTAGACTTTCGGACTGGAACTCTGGCGTCTCATCGGACCGTCGGTGCTGGTGCATTGCTTTAATTAAATTAAAATCGCCAAAGAGTATGACTCGCGCAGGGCCCACCAGCTTATCATCTAACCCTTCAAAGAACTGAAGTTGGCCGCGGCGGCAAGGTGCGTTAATGTTACACACGCGCATGCCGTTGTTCAAATCAGTTGAAATTAAGCGGCCTTCAGTGTCTCGGTCATGGCGCAGCACCTTGAGTCCGATGTCGCGAAGGAAAACCAGAGCGACCCCCCCCCCCCCCCCCCCCCCCCCCGTTCTCCCCCGATCCCCTTGTCCCAAAGCTCCAGTATGATTTCGTACCGAACGACGTGTCGAAGTATACGTCTCTTGAGAGGCTAACACGTCGACGCGCTTGCTTCGCGCCACGCGCACGACTTCCGCTTGTTTAGCTGCCCTCGTGAGGCCGCGACAATCCAGCTTGCCTAGTACAAGGGAGAAAGCCGTGGTGGTGGGGGGCGAGCGGGTGGGATGCGAGGGGGACGGGCAGTCGGTTAGTCAGACGTTGAAAGGGGTTCCCCCTCCGCGTCCGGCGAGAGCGGAGTCTGGAGTTGATTCATAACTATTGTCTGAAACAAACTCACAGTAATATGCCTTGCCCCCAAAGAACTGGTAGGGGTTGACACGCCTGTCTCGTCATCGCTGTCAGCCTCGCTTTCGCTAGAACTAGCTGGACGTGGCGGGTGCTTAAGGAAGGCGCAGGAGGACCCCCCACACAGGCAGAGCCGCCGTTGACGCTTTGAGAGACTGTAGGGGAAGACGAGTTGCTGCTATCCGACGATGTACGGATGTTCGGCACAGCGCTCGAACCGAAGGATTTCATGGCGTCGGTCGTCCAGCGGCAGCTTCCGGTAGGCTTCGTTGTTCTTCTTGCGGCGTTGATTCATAACTATTGTCTGAAACAAACTCGCAGTAATATGCCTTGCCCCCATAGAACTGGTAGGGGTTGACACGCCTGTCTCGTCATCGCTGTCAGCCTCAGCATCGCTGTCACAGCGCTCGAACCGAAGGATTTCATGGCGTCGGTCGTCCAGCGGCAGCTTCTGGTAGGCTTCGTTGTGTCGAAGTTAGCAATTTGCGCCTGCCTGTGGACATACGTCTCTTGCAAGGCTAACACGTCGACGCGCTTGCTTCGCGCCACGTGCACGACTTCCGCTTGTTTAGCTGCCCTCGTGATGCCGCGGCAATCCAGCTTGCCTAGTACAAGGGAGAAAGCCGTGGTGGTGGGGGGCGAGCGGGAGGGATGCGAGGGGGACGGGCAGTCGGTTGACACGCCTGTCTCGTCATCGCTGTCAGCCTCAGCATCGCTGTCACAGCGCTCGAACCGAAGGATTTCATGGCGTCGGTCGTCCAGCGGCAGCTTCTGGTAGGCTTCGTTGTTCTTCTTGCGGCGTTCCAAGTAATCCGGGTCCTTGTTGACTTTCGGACCGGAACTCTGGCGTCTGATCGGACTGCCGGTGCTGGTGCATTGCTCACGAGGACCCCCCACACAGGCAGAGCCGCCGGTGACGCTTTGAGAGACTGTAGGGGAAGACGAGTTGCTGCTATCCGACGATGTTCGGATGTTCGTCACAGCGCTCGAACCGAAGGATTTCATGGCGTCGGTCGTCCAGCGGCAGCTCCTGGTAGGCTGGCGGCTCATTGGCAGGGCTTTGACTGCATGAATCGAACTCTGGAGACGGGGACAGTAAGTGTAGGACGTCGAGGAAGCCTCGAACGGGGCAGCTGGGGAGTTCCATTTCGGCGGCCGACAAGGTACGAAGAGTCCAATATATTCTGCGGGGGGAAAGAAAAAAAACACAAAAGAAAAGCTTTAAAAGGGCTGAACACTGACCAAAACGTGTCATAAGATTATGACGGAAATAAAAATGTCGCGCTTCTAATTGTGAGAATTGAGCACTGCAATATCAAGGAAACGAGAATTTATTATCGTAATTTGCCATTGAAAACCGTATAAAAAGCCATCTAGCGGTACAACTCGCAATTATCACTACAGCCTACCATGTTACCACATCTCGGTAAAAAATCGCTTGCTTCAAGTTCGCAGTTTATTTTTCTTTCTGGAGAGGTCATGCTTTTTTATATTTAACGCTCTCTCCAGTGGCAACGCTTCCTTCGCATCATCGGTCATGGGCTTTTGGCTTTTGTAACTAGATGGCGCCAGAATGTTTTCAATTTCTCGTATAGATCACAGAACGGCAACCACAGCCTACTAAAACGTTCGTAGAGCAGGGGTGAATCGATCAATGCGTCGCAACAGCTTTTGGATTGGAAACTGCAATGAAGGCTACTCCCCAATGGGCACTGAAACTTCATTAGACGTCCGCAGGACGTCTCAAACGTCCCCAGTTCGTCCTGGGGAGTTTCAGCGTTTATTGGGTCTATAAACTAGAAACGTGATTTTACTGTGGGTGAGATTTGTGTAAGTTTTTGGTACAGCACTTCTGCCCACGTGCAAACACGTTCGCTGAGCGTGGTTTCCAGCGTCGGGTGTCATATGTAAAACGAGCGCACGCATAGATAAAAAAAAAAAAAAAACGTGGTAAATATCTTCTACACCATTTCCAACAAAACCGCTGTGGAATACAGCACCTTAGACAGCAAGCTTTCCGTTGAGCTGAAAGAAATTGGGTTGTTAAGGTTCAGTGTGCCGTCCCTTTAAAATTTACAGCCGATCTAGCTTACTTGCCGAATTGTGAAGTGTGCGTGCTTGCACGTCGCGTTTGATTTCGCTTTCAGGTCGAGGTTGGGGTTTAGAGGTCACGCTGCAGGCATAGATAGACGAAATCGGTGGCTGAGCACCTCAGTGGTGGCGCACTATAAAATTCTCGATTCGCGCCGACGCACCATCCGCGTCAGATTCGCGCCGTATCGACGGTATCAATAGACAGCTCAGCTCCATTCAACGACGCCTGGATCAGCACTCGCCGACGCACCACCCGCGAAGACGTCGCCACTTCACTTTGTCCCGAAGAAGACCGAAGGCTGGCGGCCCTGTGGGGAGTACTGCGCCCTCAACGCCGGCACCATACCCGGCAGGTACACCGTTCACCACATACAGGACTTCGGCCATCGCATTTATGGCTGCCACGTTTTCTCACTGCTAGACTTGGTGAAGGCAGGCCTACACGCAGACACCCACCGACCCGGACGACGTCCCGAAAACTGCAGTCTTTACCCCTTTCGGCTTGTTCGAGTTTCCTTTCATGAGCTTTGGCCTGAGGAACGCGGGACAAACCTTTCAACGCTTCATCGACGAAGACGTCCGTGGCCTCGACTTCTGCTTCGTCTATCTTAACGACATATTGGTATTTTCCCGTAACGCCGAACGCTACACGCACCTTCGGCGTCTGCTCCGCCGTCAGCGCAACGGCGAGGCACGCGGCGCGTACACCCGCTGCGGGCTGTGACACCACTCCGCGCATGCCCACAGCTGGCGGAGCGGTGGTGCCACGGCTCAGCGCACAGCCACGCTGACCTCGCGAAGTGGCTGGCGTAGTGTAGCTATCGCTACAAAACCGCCTTTTTCATTTGAACTTGTTTATTGCAAGCCATATACAAGACAGTAGTGATGCAAAACTATCGCAAAATTGACTATCGATAGTATTATCGATAGTAATACTACCGATTCTACTATCCCTTTCGGCCCTGGCGTTGTCAATTGACACCACAATACAAATATTACGCTCACGTCTCAGTAACAGAAGAAAATACTATTAATTTTTATACAATAGTTCCTTAGGGATCCCTGCTGCTATCGACATCGCTGTTTACAGACTTCAATTGAGCTGTGCGGTCTAAGGAAGTAGCAGCATGGGAGGCATGGAGTGAAGAAGCCGAGGTGTAGCAAATTTGTTCATTTTTATCTCACTAACCATTCGTTCTTCTGCGCTCAGATTTTTATATGTTGCGTGAAACGCCTATCCAAGCTCACTTCCCCGTCGGAAATATTACTGAATGCTCAGGCACTGCGTTCGAACATGAATGAATGAATGAATGTTCATTACAGAAAATGGACAAAATCTTAAAATTTGCTTTTTGATGAATTGGAAAATGGAAATTTTCGCTATTATACATGATGAATATTCGGACTGAGCCTGGAAATGACCATGCGGATGTCGGCGAACAGCAACCGGACCAAAGGAATAGCGAGAACAAATGCACGCCTGACCTTGCGCTTTTATTCCATTTTTTTTACCTCTATCCTCCTCCCGTGAGCTGTGAGCATCGACACTGAGCTGCAAGAAGCGACCCCGGTATTTACACTGAAACTCGCGCTCCGCCGCTCGTGCAGCACGTGTGGCGCGCCCTCGACGCTCGTATTCATGCAGCGTGTTTGGCTGTGTTTTCTTGAGAAAGCGTATTTGGTGTGCTGATAATCAGATTCTGCTTTCTCCCCGGCCGAGAGATATCCCGAACTCATAAGCCTATGGATGAGATTGAATTTCCTGTCACCTGTAGGGAACAGCATTCGGTCAAGGCACAGACACGACGAGATTATGTTCCACTTTATGAATTATTCTATAGCAAACAGCTGGTTTGAAAACAAGCGCAAGCTTAGAGCTGTTTTATTCCGGAAAAAGTAATGACATTATAATTATTATAATGTTATAGTAAAATAGATTTGCGATGCTGATATGAGTTGCGTGATAAAACCACCCGCCCTCGCTGTCGTTTCTAAGTCAAATATGCTCGCTATCGTCCTCGGCACGAATCGCTTGTGTGCCGCGCTGTAAAAATGACGAACTTTTGGAAGTTTTGTGAAAGAACCTGCTGAAAAGTAAAAGAAAAAAAACTGATAGCACTGAGGCGACCAAAACACTGGAGCATGGCGAAAGTAACACGTCCACATACCATATCGGTGGCTATTGAGAACGCCATGCCTTGGCGTCATTATCAGGGAACGAGGACGCCCGGGACGGCTACTCTGGTGGCTTCGGGTATGGCGTCCGTCTCTTATTCTGGCGTTCATTTCGAACTTTCCTCCGTTCCTCTTCTCCTCTCTTCGCAGTGAAGATCTCCCTGAACGCTTTGTAGCGCAGGTCTTCTGTCAAGGACAGATGGCTGGGTACCCCCACTGTCGGGAACGGCATTTCTCCCCTGTTTTTAGAGACTGGGATTGAGACCCGGGCCTGAGAGTGAAGGTTGAAGGGCTGCGAAGTCATCGGTCTCCCGGCGGTTGACGGGGGAACGACCGCGCGTGGTGGCTCCATCCCTGGAAAGGCCGGCTGCTGAGACCGGAGACTGACGATGGCTGAGACGACGCAGCTCGGGGGCAGTCCACTCGGATCCCAGAGGTGGCGATCCATTAGCAAAGTCAGCGCAGAGCTTTGCAGCGGGCCGGTCCATGTTCCACCAGTGGCGCCAGAAGCGCCCGGCTCTTCATCCGTGTGCTCAGGGAACAAGTAGTCCAGGCACAGCATTTCGGGGGTGAAGTCGCTGATGTTGCTTCCTTCGGGAACGTGGGCGGCCGTCGTGGACTTGGTGCCTTCGAAGCCACTCACGGCGGCGGCTTTGCTCTTCCGCGACAAGTCCATCGCGTGTTCTTGACAAGACTGAGCTCTCACGATGAGGCTTTCACCACATGAATCCCGCTCTGTAGACGCCAGCCGCGCGGACTGCTCTTCGCTCGGGAAGGGCAGCTGGTCTTTGCCGTAGGTTGCCTTAGCCTTCCATTGTGCGTGTGGTCAAGATGCGTCCAGAGCCCAGGATATGCTGCACGGTGAAAAAGAATCCTGCAAAAAAAAGTAAAAAGGCTGCGTCTTGGGTATCAGCCACCACATGGAGCACAACAGCATCACGGCAGCAAGTCTGACAGATAGTATAAAGCATGCAGGTGCAGAACACATAACGACGCCTTTGTCCTCATGACGCATTGACCATGTCGCCAGATGTTACGCAAACTTTCGCAGTATTATAGTAAAATGAATTTGCCACGCTGATATGGGTTGCGTGATAAAACCACTCACCTTCGCTGTCGTTTCTAATGCAAATTGGCTCGCTCTCGCGATTTGTGCTAATCGCTTGTGGGCCGCACTGTAAAAATGAAGTTTTGGAAGTTTTCTGAAAGAACCTGCTAAAATTTAAAAAAAAATAAAGCTAGCAATTCATACAGACCTGGTTCTCTGTTGCTGCTACATGCTTCGCTGTTGGCGACTCCTTTGTATTTATTACTGTACCTCCCAAATCTACCAAGTCCTTGTGAATGGCCAAAAAACATTGTTATACAAGGTGGCTGCCATATTATCAGAAGACGGCATCTCCTGAGTAGCACTGAAGCACCGACTGTAGGGCTAATTAGCTTAGCGGGCCAAACAAACAGCGCAGCTGTGCACATACACGGCTCTAAACAAGCTAGGCAAAGCAGTGCTCAATAAAAAACGACCTTTATTTGGATTCTGTAACCACAATGTTTCCGTTTAGACAATTGCATTAACCACACAGGTAATGGAGTGGATTCTCTAACCACAATGTGCTATACGACTACGATGAACTATATCGACGGAAAATTACCAGCGCCAGAGGTCGAATTATAGTAACGTTTTCAGAATGCAAGGACCTGTCCTGCGTCCATCCTCCCTTCTGTGTTTGTCCGTAGTGTGCTTTGTTATGCTTCCTGAAAACGTAACCATCTAGGCTGTCTACAAGCTCCTTTAAAAGACAGTAACGCTATTTCTCTCTGGACACGACTCAAGACGTGTGCACGGCTAACGCTAATACAAACACATCTCTAGAATAGCCCGCAGAAACTAGGTGATCCTAACACCAACGTAAAAAGTTGTAACTCTTTCCGACGAATGCCTGTTTTTTTTTCGAACGAACGAACAATTACGCCAAGTCGCCAGAGTTAGCAGACGATTCTTGCAAAATCAGGGCCACTAAATCGTCTTCCGACGGCAAATGCACAGAAAATAAAGGAGGCCTGGTTGCCAAGACAACTCTCGACCACGGCATGGCAGGAAAGAAAAAAAAAACGCATGACCCCAGTCAGTAGTGAAGCAGTTTCCGAACATTGACGCTGAAACTCTGAACCCTCTTGGAAGAAGTCTCGCCTTTGTAGATAATAGCCAAAGAAAAAGCAGGAACAGATTGCCAGCGATAATACATCGCAGTGATAAACTCTGCAATCTCATGCAAATGTTATCTCCGTAGTTCATCCTCTGCTGACACAGTTCCGAAAATCGCAGTGTCGTCTTCTGGGAAACGCAGTAAGCATTAAACGGTTCCCAAGTAACACACAGCTGTCCGAACATTGCTTGGATTCCCACCAAAATTGAAACAACATACTCGCCCACTGAATGCAGACTGCTTTGCCCAACACCTACTAGCAAGTTAAATGGAGTGTTAATTTAACACTAACTCCTGGAAAACAAACAAGAACAAATGTACGACTGCAGAAAAAAACGTTTTTTTTTTCACAGCCCGCACCTACTAGCGAATCGCATGAAACTGTCGTTCACGTAATAAAAAAAAAAGCAAACTAGATTTGCTTGTTTGAGCTCTCGATTCTAGGATAGTCAATAAAACATTTGAACCGGGTCCAACGAACGAAGCCCGCATATTAAAATGTGTGCTTAGCGCGGTCTTCCTGCAGTGGCATACGGCACAAACATCGAGACGGCGCACGTTTTGGCTTTAGGTGGCAGGAAATAAAGCTGCCAAAATAAGCGCACAAACAAGAAGCTCTAAGTCTTATTTATACCAATAGCTAATGACAAAAATTTCTGAGTTGAATTTCTGGAGATTTACCACAACCTCTCGGTTTCACTTTGGTAGATCACGGCAGGTATCCTTTTTTTCTCGTGTCTTCGTGGCATTCGTAAACAGCAATAATAATATCGTAACTAACCAACGTCCACGCCTACACTGGAAAAATAATACATAAAAGGTAAATTAGCGCTCGCAATGCGCACTGAGCGGTTATGGGAGTGCGCCGTTTTGTCACAAAACAATGACATACCGAAAAGCTGAAGATGTCGTCCCACCGTCACAGATCACGGACAGCTCTCAACGAGTCGAAGCGTGGCTATGGTGGGCTGCTTGGCAGCGGTTCTCCTCCACAACCATTGGGCGTCACTGATGTACAGCCAAGGGGCGGCGAGGATGCGCGCCTCCTCGTGGTCGTTGGGTGAAGTTTCAAGACAGAGGAGAAGATTACTTCAATATCGTGTATTTGTACATAGCTTATATCGCCGCCCTACCCCAGTCCTTTCTTCTATCGCTCCCCCCTTTCTTTCCCTCTCCCTTTTTTTTAATTCCCGCTAGCTGCAGCCCAGGTGCTTCGGGATTCGATGACAGATACTGCGGCTAGCAATGCCTTTTCCTTTCATTTTTATTTTTATTAATAATAAATATCCACCAAGAACAGCAACAGGGGAGTAAGTTTCTGCTGCCGTCATCACACGTGAACAGAAGGAGCAAGTGTGATAGCTCGGATTAGTGGGTAATTCACGTGAGGTTCAAAACAACCAAGGGACAAGACACAAGCGCTGAGCTTAACTGAACGGTTGTAATCGCTTTATGACAAGGACAGAAAAACGCCAGCCACTTCCCTGCTGGCTAACTTGAGGACCCACCCGTGTTGTTGTAACTGAAAGAGCGGTGAAAATGAAATTGCACGGGCTTGCCGACTTGATCGAGCTGAGCCACCACCGCTGCCACGTGCAGATAGACGATAATTCAAAGATATGAGAGGAGAGAGTGAAAGAACCCCACATTTGTTGTACGGATAAAGAACGATAAGATTCGGAACGAAGGAAAACTCTCTCTTGTCTTTCTCGCTCTCTATCCACTCACGTGAACGCCCGCCTGTTTCTTGGCCTGCGTCGTTGCTGACGTGAATCCTCTTCTGTGTCAGCTTGTTACAGTCGACGACAGTAGCCGAGGTGGTTACCCTGCTGCTTCCGACCTTCGTGCGCGGAGCGGCTCGGTCACAACACCAACGTGAAACTACGAAAGGGTACGCTTACCTGCGCTGCCTTCAATTATGCCAGGCGTCAAAGCTGCCGCGTTGGCTCAGTGGTTATGGCACTCGGCTGCTGAACCGAAGGACGCGGGTTCGATCCGGGCCGCGGCGGTAGAATTTCGATGGAGGCGAAATTCTAGAGGCTCGTGTACTGTACGAGGTCAGTGCACGTTAGAACCTCGGGTGGTCGAAATTTACTACGGCGTCCTTCATAGCCTGAGTCGGTTTGGGTCGTGAAACCCCCATAATTCATAAACAATTACTAGGAGTCAGTTAAATGAGGCGTCGCACTGTGGATGCGTAGTCTCCGCTTTGTCTCTTTGGTTACTATTATTTGGATACGGAGATAAGTACAGTCACCAACTTTCACAAAGCGCCGAAACATCGCTGCAAGCTGTAAACCAAGCTAAGGGATGCGAGTGTGGTCAATGGCAAAAACATGTGAATGAAAATGCATATACAATATTTCGCTTTCTTTTACTAGAATGATTTTGTGTCATGGAATGCTTGCTGATGCTATTCAATTTCACGCCAACAGGAGTAGCATGAAAGTCATGTCCCAGACAGAGCAGAATGATTTGCAGGGCAAATTATGCTTGGGCCTTTTGTATTGCATGCAATATATTGTATGCAACAGCGTCGCAGATAGCTGTTTCAAAATTTTTCACTTCGATTTTAACCACGTGTCTATTTCTACTGTACAGTCGTCAGCACGTCTGTCTAGAGCGCTCGGAAGGCCAGCCTTTGGCTGTATATACTCTAAAAGCTGCCATGCATGTTAGCTATCACCTGCTATATTAGCACACGTCACAGCGCACCAGTCCGACTTTCATCTGGGCAAGTGCGGTCTCCACAAATGACGGTGTAAGAATAATATACTGAGGTGTTGACACTCTCCTCCCGCCGCGTGCGAGCGCGCCGCCTGCTCGCGGCCACAATATGTTCGGGGGAGGGAGCAGGTGTTGCCATGGCAACCGGTCGCTAACCTAGAGGGCGCTGCGAAAGGCGGGCCCATAACAATGGTCATGTAAATAAATCTGCCGTGGAAGTCAGCAAAAAGCGATTGGAGGATTGGTGGTTGAAAAGCAGAGATGTGGCATAAAGTTAGAATAGTAGGAAACCGTAGGCAAAGTTGATGGAGAATCTTAATGAGAATTGCCAACACAGTAAACAAAAAAATAATAAATAAAGAAAAGCTGAGCATGGTGGCAATTGCCACCACCCCGTTTCAAAGGGGGCGCTCCTATCCATCCATCCATCCATCCATCCATCCATAAAGCCCCTCGATAATTTGAAAGTAGCGTCTTTCTGTGAACTATGCCGCCGCGCCGCGCACCGTCGCCGATCCTCCTCTCTCACCTCTCCCATCGGCGCTTTTCTCAACGGTGATTGGCTCCGCGGGCGGTCTCCGGGAAAAGCGCGCGGAACGTTCGCTCTTTTTGTGTTTTCATTTTTCGTCGGCGCCATTTTTTTGCCAGCCGCCGCTGCTACGACCGAGCTGCCTGGCATTGCGCGCTTGCACTTCGCGTTATTCGCGCTCTTTTAGTGCAGCACTATGCCGAGTTGCTGCGCATTTCAGTGCACAAGCCGGCGTGAAAAAGCCTTTGTTCTTTTCGCGATTCCGAGCGGCAAAAAAGACAGCATTAGAAGAAAAAAGCGGCTGCACAACATCGGCCTCAAGAACTTTACCCCGACGAAGACTGCCCACCTCTGCGAGCAACTGTGCATTTCTTCCAAGCGACTGTGTATACTGAAACTGCATGCATGCGCATCACAAAGCCAACAACCTCACTTAATTCACGGATCATTTTGCGTCGTTATGCGTGCTATTGTTGTCACTTCATGGTTCCGCTCAACGTGCTATAATAGCGGCGGCTGATGCATACAATGTGTGTGCATGTGTTAGCAAGTGTGGAAGCAAAAGTGTTGGTATGCGTGCAGCGGTAAATTTTTAGAACCGCTGGTAATGGTGCACATCGCAGTAATGCGGCGCATGTCCCGAGCGAGATTAAACGTACATTTTTTTTTATGAATGCAACTTGTCTAACGATCTACGCTTATTTGTTGTTTTGCTGAACCGTTACGCTTCTACCAGGTGAGATTATCAATGCCACATTCTCGGAAAAGACCTCATATTGCATTCACATAAATAATTCGTTTCATAATCACTTCAGTGCTTTCCATTGTTGCCTGAATGTACTCAAGTGTTGTAAATATCCAATGCATGCCTTTTTGTATATTCATCGCTACAGTTTGTGATAATTTGCTTTAGTTGAGCATGGTCGCGTAGCCTTTTGTTGACTACATCATCCGCTCAAAAACTATAGGCCTACATCTGCGCTGTTTCATTTCCCTAAGTATGTTTTTGTTTTCTGTGTTTTGTTTTGAGGACTGCACCCAACGGGTGACAAATGTCCACAGCTGGCTTATTCGTGGTTTTTATGTATATTTTCGGTGTAAAACTACATGACTCATCTGTAATAAGCATTGCATCTGAAAAACTATGTGTCATATTGTGACTGTATATATACTCAAGACTGATATTAGTCAGGCACTTGCTTTAGGATAGCCTTGACTGTGGCTGACCAAATTGCTAAGACCCTATAACTTTCTCTTGGGTTTTGTCACGGTCGTTGCTATCAGTTTTTTCTTTCCTAACTTAACATCTCTTTAAGCGGATTTAAAAAGGAATAGAACGTGGGCGGAAAATGCCCAAGTGTGTCAAACTTTGGGGGTGGTCTACCTAAATTTGGAAGCCAACACTGAGTTTCCCATAGTCAAATTAGGTTGGACCCCAATGTTGGTCAAATATGGACGACGTCAAATTAATGGGTACCAGAGAGAGAAATTTTGGGGATAGCCCACCTAATTTTGGAGCCCACCATTGAATTGGTCATATTAAAATTAGGCTTGACACCAATTTTGATGAAATTCGGACAAGGTCAAATTTCGGTGGTTGAGAGGGCCAAATTTTGGGGTGCGGACACTTTCCTTGGATGACGGAAAAACGGTGCGCGGATCTTTGGCTCTCGGCTTCGGCTCGACATCACCTCAAGGTCGCCGACCGCGGGTGCTGAAGTCGTTTCATGCTTAATAGAAAAAAAGTTCATATTTGTTTTCAAGCCGCCGCGAAAACTCTCAACTACAAAAACGATTAAGCCGTTGCATGTGCACTGCGCGGTGCCGAATCTCAGACTGAAACTTAATGAAAAATTTTAGGATGGCCATAGAAGCAAATGCCCAAGATTGTTCCCAGCAACCTTCCCACTTCTGAAACTCCACTCGTGAACAACTTCGCGATAATTAGTTCGAAGTGAATCTACATTTAACTAAACATTGGTATGCTGAAAATATTCAGGAATGTTCAAATCTATTGTAGATATTATGCTTCATATACTATGCCGTGTTGAGACAGACGGTATTGAAAAGTCAAAAAGAATGTGAGATGTATGCAGCAAGTGGTTTTGTTCGTGCCGCAAGCGCTCGGAATTGGCACTTTCATTGCGCGAACGAGACGCTAATTTACGTGGCTCGTGGTAGTCACGCGTGTCGCATGTCTTTCTCGTGTTTTTATTTAATAACTGAGGGTGTAAAAAAGCGCGAACTTAAGAGCGCGCGCATGTGTCAGCCAACTGCCCGGACGGCGAGCGAGCGATGGCCAAAAAAGCGTGCCGTGTGCAGCGCGCGCAGCCGGCGGGCGAGAATATTCGAGGAGGAAAACGCCGGAGTTGAGGAGAGTGTCGCTACTTTCATATTATCGAGGGGCTTTACGGGCCCACGCTTGGCGGCTCGGTCCGGCGTGGCGCGGCTCTGCGCATGTGTTCCTGCCACATTTATGAGTGTGCGGCTGCCCTCCTGTGCTGTTTTAAACGCATTCTTTTATTTTGCAACAAGACCGTGCTGCGCAATGGGAAGAAAGTGCTTCGTGCCCAACTGCAGTTCGGGGTACCGGACTTTAATGCCCACTGACCATGTGTGCGCCAAGCATTTTGCAGAGGACGCGATATCCCGGGCATATTACGCGGAGTTCGATGGAAGAGTGCTACTTGACGCGGAAGAGAGGCCCGCGCTTTCCAGAAATGCAGTTCCTACCTTATTTTTGAACTGCCCCAAGTACCTCACGCGGCAAGAGATACCTAGAAAGCCACCTCGGAAGCCACCTAGAAAATTCCTTTTATCCGGAATTGTCATTAATATGTTTTAACATGCCACATTTTTTGCTACATTTGCTGTTTAGGTTACATCGAAAACTGCTGTTATCGCGCTGTGACACTGATTATATCTTGAACATTCACCCAGTTACAGCATTTTTTGTTTGCCCTGGGCATATGGTGTCAATACAGTTCTGAAATTTTTTTTATTGTTTTTCAATTGTGGGAGTACAGGACAGTCCAAGCATCTGAGATGGTGATTTCCTCGTATTTTTTCACCTCATTGTGAGTTCCGAAAGCGTACTTGGCTGAACGCTGACCCCTGCACACGTAAGTCCTTCAAGAGCCATTTAGCCTCCTGTAGAAAGGAGCTTAATGAAAATTATGCCCGTTCTAACATGCGCTGACAGCGCACAGTACACGAGCCCCTAGAATTTAGCCTCCATAGAAATTCGACCGCCGCGGCCGGGATCGAACCCGCGTCTTTCCGGTCAGCAGCCGACCACCATAACCACTGAGCCACCGCGGCGGCCGATAAGAATGGAGCAAGAAAATTTCCGGTGCGGCAATTTTCTACCATTGCGAGCGGAAAATGGTACCGGGACCCCCACTTACATTCATTGTGCTTAGAGCTATGAGTAGATCGAATGAAACAGGAACCGAGCGAGGAAGCGAAACGTGCATGGTCTTCGAGTGCTGTTCGACCGAGTCCATATCTTTAACTGCTTTACACACGATAATTTCATACAAACATAGTTTTCAGACTGGCACACTACTGATTTTAATTTCAAGCAAGGAATTTCCTTACAGTTTTGAATTCAATTCACGCCACCATAGCGAGAATCGAGCTGGAGCAGCGGAACCTCAAGGCGCCAGCACCGCTCAACTGGGCCCGCTGACATCTGCGCCATCTGTCGGCTTGCAGCCGAACTGCAAGGCACGCCCCGCCGCGGCCGAACATAATCGGGATGCTCGTGTGGGCGCAGTGTCAACACCGCAGTATTCTTGCACCGTGCCACAAATCTACTGGCTTCGGTTCACGATTACGCGTCCTGGAGAATTTTGTCGCCGACTGTACATGCGCACGCCTGCTGATAACGTCTGGTTTAAGATAACGTGCATCTGAGCATGCGTCGCCGCCCTGGTGACACTGCCATCATCACTATCGCCCCGCCGGTCCGCAGCCGCGATCGCCGGTACAAACTTTGCAGCTTGCGGAACCAAAGCCGAGATAACACGTCTGGACGCAGGCTGCAGCAAAAATTTCCCGAAACGTATTGTTTCGGAATTTCGTTTAATTACCAGGGTAGTCGGTAGGTGCAAGGAAAAGCCAATGCCAGAGCTCAGCGCCTACATTCGCAAGCATGCTAATGCGGATCGCAAGAGCGCAATCTCCTCCCTTGCCTCTTAAAGCTCGGACATGAGCTTTAATTGCGAAAGCAATACTACTTGCCCTTTCCAGGATGACCACCATCGTGCCGCGGCGGTGACCACCATTGACCTTCATTGCATTAGATTGGATTACATTAGATTGGATTGGACTGGATTAGATTACACTAGATTAGATTGCATTGGATTGGATTAGATTGCATTGGATTGTATAGGAGTGGATTGGATAGCATTGGAATGGATTGGATGGGATTGGATTGCATAACCGATGCATCAGCACAAGTCTAACCACAAGCACCACCACCAGCTACACTACCAGCTGTACCATGGCGTAGGTACGGATATTCATGGTAAAACAGCGCGGAAAAAACACGAGGACGGAACAAACACGACAACACGAGCGCTGACTTTCAACTGACGATTTATTACGCACATGTGTACATATATAGCATTCCCGCCAAACACTAAACAGAACAAAAAAAAACACTGCATCATCACTGAAAATATTAAATCTACATATCTACAAATGCATGCTCCAAAAAGGCTGTCATCCCATACGTCCACGCATTTTCACACCGTCTGAAGAAAGTGGGGCGAAAATTTCAAATTGATGTGGTATTTTCGTCTCGCAGAAAATTAAGCAACATTTGCCGAGCTGTGCAGCGGAAGCGAGAGGCCCTACTAGGAAGGAGGATCGGTGGTGGTTGTACCACAGCACACGTAGAGAGGAGGGTTGAGTGCATCGAGGGTGTTGTTTATAAGATTCCCCTTTCTTGCGGTGGGTGGTATGTTGGCCAGACTGGGAGATGTCTAAACGAACGCCTGAGGGAGCACCATAATTCTTTGGACAAGGCTGCCGGTTCGAATTTGACGCTTCACTGCAGGCAACCTGAGCACACGTGCGGCCCATTGCTTCATCAGACATCCGTCATCTTCAAACATAAGGATCAGATAGTAAGAGAAATAGTAGAGGCGTATCACATTGACAAAGGGGGCACAGCATGCATTAGTAAGCCCTCATTATCACTGGCTAACCGCGAAATCACCTTTTTGGAGCATGCATTTGTAGATATGTAGATTTAATATTTTCAGTGATGATGCAGTGTTTTTTTTGTTCTGTTTAGTGTTTGGCGGGAATGCTATATATGTACACATGTGCGTAATAAATCGTCAGTTGAAAGTCAGCGCTCGTGTTGTCGTGTTTGTTCCGTCCTCGTGTTTTTTCCGCGCTGTTTTACCATGGATAGTAATAACCAACTTGCCCACCTTTCTGTACTTCTAAATGTACGGATATTGCTTTCGCAATTACCGGGATTAACCAAGCTAAGCCACAGATAATTTTTTATTGTCGTTCATGACCTTTTCAAGCTCTGAGATGAGCTTTGGGTTTTCAGCTGCCATCTCGACGAGACGGTCTGCCCCGGCGACCTCCCTGGCCTTCTAGGCAGTCGGGACTTCCTGGCAGCTTCGCTGTTTTTCCTACGGCGTTCCAAGTAATCCGGGCCCTTGTAGTCTTTCGGATCGGAACTCTGGCGTCTCATCGGACCGACGGTGCTGGTGCATTGCTCAGGAGGACCCCCCACACAGGCAGAGCCGCCGGTGACGCTTTGAGAGACCGTAGGGGAAGACGAGTTGCTGCTATCCGACGATGTACGGATGTTCGTCACTGTACTTGAACCGAAAGACTTCATGGCGTCGTGCATGGGGTACGAGAAGGCTTGCGAGTTCCATTTCGGCGGCCGACAAGGTACCAAGAGTCCAATATATTCTGCATGGGAAAAGAAAAAACACAAAAGAAAAGCTTTAAAAGGACTGAACACTTACCAAAACGTGTCATAAGATTATGGTGGAAATAAAAATGTCGTGCTTCTAATTGTGAGAATAGAGCACTCCAGTATCTAGGAAACGAGAATTTATTATCGTAATTTGCCATTGAAAATCGTAAAAAAGCCACCTAGAGGTGAAACTCGAAATTATCGCTGTAGCCTACCATGTTACCACACCTCGGTAAAATATCGGTTGCTTTAAGTTCGCAGTTGTTTATTTTCTATTTGGAGTGTTCATGTGTTTTTGTTTATATTTAACGCTCTCTCCAGTGCGCCCTTCGACGAAAAGCAAAGCTTCCTTCGCATCATCGGTCATGCGCTTTTGGCTTTTGTGACTAGATGACGCCAGAATGTTTTGAATTTCTCGTGTAGATCACAGAGCGGCAACCACAGCCTACTAAAACGTTCGTCTACCAGGGGTTACTCGACTTTTGGAGTCGAAACTTCAATGGACGCTACTCCCCAATGGGCACTGAAACTTCATTAGACGTCCGCAGGACGTCTCAAACGTCCCCAGTTCGTCCTGGGGAGTTTCAGTGTTTATTGGGTCTATAAATTAGAAATGTGTTTTTACTGTGGGTGAGATTGGTATAAGTTTTTGGTACAGCACTTCTGCCCACGTGCAAACACGTTCGCTGAGCGTGGTTTCCAGCGTCGGGATGCATATATAAAACGAGCGCACGCATAGATTAAAAAAATCGTGGTAAATATCTTCTACACCATTTCCAACAAAATCGCTGCGGAATACAGCACCTTAGACAGCAAGCTTTCCGTTGTGCTGAAAGAAATTGGGTTGCTAAGGTTCAGTGTGCCGTCCCTTTAAAAATTACAGCCGATCTAGCTTACTTGCCCAGTTGTGAAGTGTGCGTGCTTGCACGTCGCGTTTGATTTCGCTTTCAGGTCGAGGCTGGGGTTTAGAGGTCAGGCTGCAGGCAAAGATCGACGAAATCGGTGACTGAGCACCTCAGTGGTGGCGCACTATAAAATTCTCGATTCGCGCCGACGCACCACCCGCGTCAGATTGGCGCCGTATCGACGGTATCAATAGCCAGCTCAGCTCCATTCAACGACGCCTGGATCCGCACTCGCCGACGCAGCACCCGCAAAGCCGTCGCCACTTTGTCCCGAAGAAGACCGAAGGCTGGCGGCCCTGTGGGGAGTACTGCGCCCTCAACGCCGGCACCATACCCGGCAGGTACACCGTTCACCACATACAGGACTTCGGCCATCGCATTTATGGCTGCCACGTTTTCTCCCTGCTAGACTTGGTGAAGGCAGGCCTACACGCAGACACCCACCAACCCGGATGACGTCCCGAAAACTGCAGTCTTTACCCCTTTAGGCTTGTTCGAGTTTCCCTTCATGAGCTTTGGCCTGAGGAACGCGGGACAAACCTTTCAACGCTTAATCGACGAAGACGTCCGTGGCCTCGACTTCTGCTTCTTCTAAACGACATATTGGTCTCTTCCCGTAACGCCGAACACTACACGCACCTTCGGCGTCTGCTCCGCCGTCAGCGCAACGGCGAGGCACGCGGCGCGTACACCCGCTGCGGGCTGTGACACCACTCCGCGTATGCCCACAGCTGGCGGAGCGGTGGTGCCACGGCTCAGCGCACAGCCACGCTGACCTCGCGAAGTGGCTGGCGTAGTGTAGCTATCGCTACAAAAGCGCCTTTTTCATTTGAACTGTAGTTCATTGCAAGCCATATACAAGACAGTAGTGATGCAAAACTATCGCAAAATTGACTATCGATAATATTATCGATAGTAATACTACCGATTCTACTATCCCTTTCGCTCACGTCTCAGTAACAGAAGAAAATACTATTAATTTTTATACAATAGTTCCTTAGGGATCCCTGCTGCTATCGACATCGCTGTTCACAGACTTCAATTGAGCAGTGCGGTCTAAAGAAGTAGCAGCATGGGAGGCATGGGGAGAAGAAGCCGAGGTGTAGCAAATTTGTTCATTTTTATCTCACTAACCATTCGTTCTTCTGCGCTCAGATTTTTATATGTTGCGTGAAACGCCTATCCAAGCTCACATAGCGGTAGGAAATATTACTGAATGCGCAGACACTGCGTTCGAACACATTTTTGAGATGTGCGACTTTGACACCATCAGGGCTCAACGGCTAGCGGTGGCCATTGAGTGATGATGGCTCATCTTTGTAGAATAGAATCCGCTAGTATTTTAGCAGATGCACCTATACTAACGGCCTTTTTAGACTGCTGACATGAATTTTCATTACAGAAAATGGACAAAATCTTAAAATTTGCTTTTTGATGAATTGTAAAATGGAAATTTTCGCTATTATACATGATGAATATTCGGACTGAGCCTGGAAATGACCATGCGGATGTCGGCGAACAGCAACCGGACCAAAGGAATAGCGAGAACAAATGCACGCCTGACCTTGCGCTTTTATTCCTTTTTTTTACCTCTATCCTCCTCCCGTCAGCTGTCAGCATCGACACTGAGCTGCAAGAAGCGACCGCGGTATTTACACTGAAACTCGCTCTCCGCCGCTCGTGCAGCACGTGTGGCGCGCCCTCGACGCTCGTATCAATGCAGCGTGTTTGGCTGTGTTTTCTTGAGAAAGCGTATTTGGTGTGCTGATAATCAGCTTCTGCTTTCTCCCCGGCCGAGAGATATCCCGAACTCATAAGCCTATGGATGAGATTGAATTTCCTGTCACCTGTAGGGAACAGCATTCGGTCAAGGCACAGACACGACGAGATTATGTTCCACTTTATGAATTATTCTATAGCAAACAGCTGGTTTGAAAACAAGCGCAAGCTTAGGGCTGTTTTATTCCAGAAAAAGTAATGACATTATAGTTATTATAATATTATAGTAAAATAGATTTGCGATGCTGATATGAGTTGCGTGATAAAACCACCCGCCCTCGCTGTCGTTTCTAAGTCAAATATGCTCGCTATCGTCCTCGGCACGAATCGCTTGTGTGCCGCGCTGTAAAAATGACGAACTTTTGGAAGTTTCGTGAAAGAACCTGCTAAAAAGTAAAAGAAAGAAAACTGATAGCACTGAGGCGACCAAAACACTGGAGCATGGCGAAAGTAACACGTCCACATGCCATATCGGCGGCTATTGTGACGTCCATGACATCAAAGTAATTTCCGCGCGTAAATAATTACAACTCGTGAAGGAAATTTTTCTCGCAGCAAGATCTCATGACGCACTTCCACAATCAAACTTCTGCACATTTATCTTTGCTGGATGACACAATCGTGCGGACAAGATTTGATGACGCGACATAGATATCTAATGCATTCGGATTAATAAAGCTAGATATGCCTACAGTGCTGGTTCTCTGTTGCCGCTAAATATCAATGCTTTCCTGGCCGATCCTATGCAGCAAAGCCTTTCGGCGACGTATAAATGGCCAAAAAACATTGTTGCTAACCATGGGCGTCCGGAGGGGGGGGGCAAGGGGGGGTGGCTGCACCCCCCTGGAAAATCACTCACTCCCTGCCCTGGTTAACCTCCCTGCCTTTCCGTCCTTTTTTCTCTCTCTCTCGAACCGTGAGTGATGGCCGCACGCCAGGGGCAGTGGTGCGCTCAGCTAAAAGGGTGAAAGCAGCCCCGCTTCCACGCTTTGGGTCACATCTGCGAAATGCCCCGCCCGGGCGCGCGTCGTTCCGCCGTTTTCAAACCACGCCATCGTTAGCTCTGCTGAAGGGCGACCTGTTGCACACATACAGTGGCACCGGCGAGCATGTGTTTCGAGCCGTCTTGAGATGGGTGTCTGCTTCTTTGATCTCTAAAGAGAAAGCGACACGGAGGCAGACAGTGCACAGGGCATCTTGTTTTCGCCTTCGTCGCTCGCTATAATCAGGATACGTTCGTACGCCGGCCACCGATGATTTCTTCAGGAGGGAAGGACAAATCAGCCGTGTCCACCCCCACTTTGTCGGGGTGCTCAGGGGCAAGCGGGCGATCAGACGGCGCCGCCGCCGCTCGCTGTCTCCTCCGATCTTCGGGAGAGCGCAGTTCGGTAGAAGCGCCGCTTTCAGAATCTTCGGCAAAGGGGATTAGCTGCTTTTGTTCACGGCGACGCAGTCTCCAGAGGCGCCCCACACCAGCGTTCCTTACGTCTTCTCCGAAAACCAGCGCCTTTGGTCAACGCAGCCGGATGGCGCCTGCCTGGCTCGCCTGTAGCCTCTGGCTGGGCCTCAAATCACAACAGCGCCCATGTACTGTGCGATGTCAGTGCATGGTAAACAGACCCAGGTGGTCGACATTATCCGGAACTCTGTACTACTCCGTCCCTCATAGCCTGAGTCGTTTTGGGACTCTGAACCCCATAAAAACACAAAAAACAAATTTTCCGACCGGAGTGGCGAGTGTCCCTTCCCTCGGAAGTCGCGCGGCGTTCCTTTCACCCCCAGAGTGCGCATTCGGGGATACTGCGGCAAGTAAGCCCTTGCACGTGTGCGCGCCTCTGTGTTTGTGCTTCGGTGTTTTTAGTGGCCGGTTGTCAACGAAGCTGAGAACAACCAAGACAGCGGACGAGAAAACGACGAGCGGCGAGCAGTGTGTGTGCGGTTGCTCGACTGTGTGGATGCGCGAGTAAGATGGAGCGAGGTGTATGAAGCTGCTGGCGTGCATTTATCTTGTAAATAAGTTTTCGTTGCATATATAGTCATCTTTTGTTTTCGACGTACGCGTTCAACTGTTTTTGCAATCAATATGTATGATGAGTGTGCACCGAGAGCGTGTAATGAAGCACTGAAATGAATTTATCACCCGTGTAATTACGCATTTCGCCCAGAAAAATCTGAGGCGCCTACAGTTGCTGTTCAAGGAAGACTGACTGAGTGAGTGAGTGACTGTAGTTGCGTGTTTGTGAACATATTGTGCTGTGTGCTGGTCATCAATCCGGGTGAGTCGAGAACCCGTACGCAGCAAGACTGAGCCCACTTCTCCACGAAGTGATTGTATCTTTTTGCATTTTTTTATTAGTTTTAATGGTTTCTTCGTTGATAAACTCCAATGTATCTCTCCTAGCTGCGCTTTATTTGCTGTTTGTAATTTTTCTTTCTTGCGTGTATTTTACTTATTTTTTATTTATATATAAATAAATAAATTTACTCCGCAAATAGTGCCTTTTTGCTACGATTATACCCCCCCCCCCCCCCCAACAACCAATTGGGCCCCCCCCTGCAAAAAATTCTGCGGACGCCCTTGTTGCTAACTTATACAAGGTGGCTGCCATATTATCATAAGGCGGCAACTCGTACGAAGCACTAAAGCGCAAACTGCTGGGCTAATTCGTTTTACATGGCAACCAAACAACGCAACCGTGCACATACATGGATATTAACAAACTAGGCGACACAGTGCTCAATAAAAAACTACGTTTATTTGGATTCTGTAACCAGAATTTTTCCGTGCAGACAACTGCATTAACTGCAGTTAATGGAGTCGATTCCCTAACCACAATGTGCAATACGACTACGTTGAGCTATATGGACAAAAAATTACGACCGCAAGTGGCCGAATAGACAACTTGCAGAATAACGAGCGCCCTTTACAATTTTCAAACCAAAAACCCTCGTACGCAGACGGCAATCTCGCATTCTTCTTCGAAAAGGTTAGGAGAGACGTCCGTTTATCTGTATGGGAGGGAAATTGCTGAAAGGACACAATAGAGCCGAGGCGCGACCAACAGGAGCGGGTCGAGACAGGTGCTCGTCATGGGAATGCAGCATTGTAACCCTGCACAACTTTCCTTTACACTCTACCTCGAAAGGTGGCAATGTACGGCGGGGCTTCAAGTTCTCGCGGATTTGGGGGCAGCCCCGCACACCTTTTCGAAGGACGCTGACTCATCTCCCCTTGCGCTAAACCCTTCAGGCAGCAGTGCAGGAAGCGAAAACGTGTCTGTAAACGAGGGTTTTTGGTTGGAAAACATCTTTCTGTAAGTCAGCTATCCCGCAATTTTGCAAGTTGTCCATTATGGTGACGTTTTCAAAAAGCAAGCGCCGGTCCTGCGTCCATCCTCTCTTCTGTGTTTGTCTATTGCATCCGCTATTATGCTTCCTGAAAACGCAACCATTTAGCCTGTCAGCAAGTTGTTCTAAAAGATATAGTAACGCTATTTTTTCCGGACTCGACTCAGCCATATGTGCACGGCTAACGCTAGTATGAACATCTCTATTATAGCCCGAAGAAATAAGCTGAACATAGTGGTAACTGTTTCTGACAAATGCCTTGTATTTTTATCAATCGAATAATTACGCCAAGTCGCCGGAGTTAGCAGATGATTCTTGCAAAATCAGGACCACTAAATCCTCTTTTTACGGCAAATGGACAGAAAATAAAGGAGGCCTGGTTGCCAAGACCACTCTCGACCACGGCATGGCAGGAAAGAAAAAAAAAAAAACGCATGACCCTAGTCAGTGGTGAATCAGTTTCCGAACATTGACGCTGAAACTCTTAACCCTCTTGGAAGCAGACTCGCCTTTAGATATAATAGCTAAAGGAAACCGGCAACAAAATGGCAGCGATAAACTTCTGCAACCTAATGCAAATGCTATCTGCGTAGTTCATTGTCTGCTGGCATAGTTCCGAGAATCGCGGTGACGTCTTCTGGGAAACGAAGTCAGCATCAAACGGTTCCCAAGTAAAAATACACTACTGCCCTAACATTGGCTGGATTCCTGCTAAAATAGAATCGTATGAAACTGCCGTACACGATATAAAAAAACAAAACAAAGCAGGTTTGCTAGTTCGAGCTCTCGATTCTAGGAGAGTCGACAAAACAAATTGAACCATGGTCCAACGAACACAGTCCGCATACTAAAATCTGTGCTTAGCGCGGTCTCCCTGCAATGGCATACGGCACTAACATACAGACTGCGCACGTTTTGGCTTTAGGTGCGATTCAGCTTCATTAGTTGTAGCGCCGCGTAAAGCTCGTCCTCGGGATATCCAGGTCGCGTCTTCTGCGGGCTGCTCGCACGGGCCTTCTAGAGGGAACTCATCCGAAGCACAGGGCTCGGCTGTGTATAAATCCTCATAGAAGCACCGCGCGGCATTTAGCACCCCATCCGCGCGCCCGCATGGAGCGTTTTTTACCCGCGAAATCGCGCCGCGCGCCCGACCAAAGGCCCGACGCCGACGAATTCACTCCCGCATGGTGAGCAGCCGAGCGGCGCGCGCTACGGGCGCGTTACGGGATACGTTGACAAGATGGCGGCGCTCTGCTCGCCCACTTCGGAATAAATACATGTCACCGCTGTATTCTTCGACGTGATAGCTCGTTCAAATGGTAGCGGTTCGCTTTTATTCCGCCTACTCTTGCCCACGCGTAGAGGTATAAGCGATAACTAGACATTTTTTTGCAGATAATTTGGCGATTTTCAAGCTCTTAGGCCTAACTAAATAGTGTGTGTTTACCTCGCAAGAACGACACCTGGTGAAGCAGTTGTCTAGCTTTTAGTCACATGCTACATTTTCATCTATTTGCAGTTTTTCTTCTTGGAACGAAAAAAGGCTCGCAACGCACCCATCGTAGTTATCAGTAGTTACGGATAAAAAATTTCTTCAACACAGCGTTGATGTGCTTTGGCGTCTTGTCACTAGATGGCGCTACCTGAGGGACGGCGCGGCCAGCTAAAAGCGACTCCCCCTAAAGACAACACGCTGCTCGGCCGTTTCGGCCGAGAAACCCGAAACCCAATCCCCGGTACTATAGTGAACTAGAACTCGGTACCCTCGGAGCGCTAAACGCCCGTCTTTCCGGGAAGTACGACGCAGTTACACTACGCAGATACCCGAGAAGCGGCGCAGCTACAGTGCCAGAGAGAGCTCGCGAGCGCGTCTCTCGGCCGGCGTGGCTCCGTACAGAGTCACGTGACGCCCGCTCCGGCTCTCATTGGCCCTCTGTCGCTGCCCTCTCCCAGCGTCGGCGCGGCGTCGACGTTTTTTTTCTGTTTCGACAGAACCCGCCGATTTGGCAAAAACGTCCTCTCCGGCGGCAAAAAAACGCTCCGGTGCCGTCGACGCCGACGAATCGCCCGGAAAAACGGAAAAACGGGGTCAGCTACCGCGGTGAGCGTGTCGCTCTTTGTCGCGAGCCGGCGGCGCAACAGGTGTCGAGCACACCATACTTCTCGCTCCCACCGCTCGGCCCGCGCAGTTGCGCGCAGCCTGTCCCAACGGCTCCTTGCGTAGCGCCGTCAGGGATGGAGCAATGCTCGGTCCCTGCGAGAGGGGGGCGGATAGCGCGATGATACTATCAGACAATCGGATTTCCTCCCGTTCCTCTCGCGCTAACTTAATGCCCCACTCTTGAAAAGTCTCCTTAACGCGTTGCTTCATCTCGTCCCAAGATTGCGCTGACATTGATGGGGTGACGTGCTGTTGTATCGTACGTGCGACATCTCGGGCTACGCGGGCGTCGTCTAAGAGTCTGACATTCAGCCTCCAGCACCCCTTGGCTCGCGGTGCAATGTCTGGGGCACACAGACGGGTGACAAGCAACCTGTGGTCGCTTAGGGCGGTTGGAAAAACCCATGCGGATTGCAGGCTGCTCGAGAGGCTCGGCGAGACGTATGCCCTGTCGATACGGCTCTCGCTGCCGCGGCCCGTCCAGGTCATGCCTGCACGACCTGGCTGCAGCGCGCGCCAGCAGTCTATCAAGTCGAACTCGCCCACAAGGTCACGCAGTGCCCGTGCGCTAGGGGCTCGCGCACCTTGCGCAGAGACCTGCCGCGTGGTGAGCGGCGATCGGTAGGAAACAAAACACAATTGAAATCGCCAAGGAGTATGACTCGCGCAGGGCCCACCAGCTTAACATCTAACCCCTCAAAGAACTGAAGTTGGCCGCGGTGGCAAGGTGCGTAGATGTTACACACGCGCATGCCGTTGTTCAAATCAGTTGAAATTAAGCGGCCTTCAGTGTCTCGGTTATGGCACAGCACCTTGAGTCCGATGTCTCGAAGGAAAACAAGAGCGACCCCCACCCCCCCGATTCCTTTGTCCCAAAGCTCCAGTATGATTTCGTACCGAACGACGTATCGCAGTTAGCAATTTGCGCCTGCCTGTGGACATACGTCTCTTGCAAGGCTAACACGTCGACGCGCTTGCTTCGCGCGACGTGCACGACTTCCGCTCGTTTAGCTGCCCTCGTGAGGCCGCGACAATTCAGCTTGCCTAGTACAAGGGAGAAAGCCGTGGTTGTGGGGGGCGAGCGGGAGGGATGGGGGGGGGGGGGGGACGGGCAGTCGGTTAGTCAGACGTTGAAAGGGGTTCCCCCTCCGCGTCCGGCGAGAGGGGAGTCTGGAGTTGATTCATATCTTGTCAAACGGATGCAGAGCACGTGCGAGCTCTACGTCGCGGTGCTCCGCGGAATAACCGAAGACGCGCACCATCTTCGCCCTCGCGCCTCTGTACTCAAAAGTCACTGCTGTGCCCTGAACCTCAACTACGGGATCCTGTAACAACTTTTCCACAGCAGCACGCGTCTTAAGAAAGACCTCAGACTTTCCTCCCGTGAAATCCTGAACGCCTCCAAGCTCATTCTTATTGAAGCGTTTGACGAAAATCTTAGTGAACTCTACCGTGGTTGTGCCATGCGGGACACGACCGAAAAACGTAAAAGGCTTGAGCCTTTTCGCTGCCGCCATGGCGGCGACGCCGGGCGCGCGCGCGCCCTGCACGTGGTCGTCTTCTCTTTATGCTCGAACCATAACTCAACGCTGCACACAAAATGCAACATGCGGGACAGGAAAAACGGCCAGCTGGTCTACTTACCACTCCCCAGCGAGGTATCTCAAACCGCCAGGGTTCAGCAGGCCTCGCGTCGCGGTCGGACTAGGTAGTCCTAGCCGCAGGGAACACAAACACACGGAAATCCAGTGCCGCGTCCAGACAACACGATGAAGAAAGCGCGACGGGTCCTTCCGAGTCCTTCCCGAAAAAGTGCGGTCCAGTGGTTTTGCATGCCTTTTTATATGCTTTGCAAATACAGAAGTTAGGGCGGTTATGTTTGAAGGCCCGCCCCAGACTTCGCTAACCAATGAAATTTCAATATACAATAGCCCCAGCCCCTGTAGGTTGAGCACAACCTTGAACCCAGGGCTTGGGAAAGCGAAAAAAGAAACACAAAGAGAACATTTCAGGACTCACTCTCCACGCGGGACTCCTCGCCCTCTAAGCGTGATTCTCCCCCTTCTCCACTCTTGTTGCCGCACCCGCGTGCAGCTTCTTCAAGAAAGACGACAACAGGGCGAGTCACGTGCTGAATCATCTTATGAGTGTGCAGTAGCAGAGGCAGGAAACGAGCCCCACGGTGCTTCGGTGCTGTCAATCATGCCAGCAAACAAAGGGCCCTTCACGGAACGCCCAGTTCCCATGTTCCCAGTTTCCGGAAAGTGGTACAGGAATCCGCTGGCACGTTTTCTTAGAGCCCGGGTAGCCAGCAGACGTGGCGACCCTGCTAAGTGGGCAGCCACTTCCGGGCTTTTGTATATATTTGTGGTGGACGCGAGTGCGGAGCAGGTGGTTTTACCAAGAGATCTCAGCGTAGACCGGAGGCGCGCAGTGGCCTCAAGCTAAAGTTAAGAAAGATGCTGGCGGCCTCACATCTCGTTTTTACATTGGTAGATTACGGCGGGTATCCTTTTTCTCTCGTGTCTCCGTAGCATTCGTAAACAGCAATAATAATATCGTAACCATCCAACGTCGACACCTACACAGGAAAAATAATACATAAAAGGCAAATGGACCACTTGCAAAATTGCGGGAAAGCTGACTTACAGGAAGATGTCTTCCAACGAAAAACGCTCGTTCACAGACACGTTTTCGCTTCCTGCAATGCTGTATAAAGGGTTTAGCGCGAGGGGAGATGAGTCAGCAGCCCTGCACTGTGTCCTTATTCGAAAAAATGTGCGGGGCTGCCCCCAAATCTGCGTGAACCTGAAGCCCCACCGGACATTGCCAGCTTTCGAGGTAGAGTGTAAAGGAAAATTGTGCAAAGGTTACAATGATGCATTCCCTTGACGAGAACCTGTCTTGACCCGTTCCTGTCGTTCGCGTCTCGGCTCTACTGTGTCCTTTCAACAATTTCCCTCCCATACAGATAAAGGGTCGTCTCTCCTCTCCCTTTTCGAAGAATAATGCGAGATTTCCGTCTGCGTACGAGGGTTTTTGGTTGGAAAATTGCAGAGGGCGCTCGTTATTCTGCAGTTGTCCATTAGCACTGGTAATGCGCAAGGAGCGGTTATGGGAGTGGGCTGTTTTGTGAGAAAACAATCACATACCGACAAGCGGACGATGTCGTCCCACCGTCGCAGACCACAGCCAGCTCTCAATGAGTCGAAACGCGCCTATGGTGGGCTGCTTGCTTGCGATTCAAGGCTCCGTGCGCTGGTATGGTGGAGCCAGCAGCGACCGCATCGCCAGCACCCCCTCACGGCACTCCCCGCGTTAACTGGATGCCCAGTGTGTATCCGTCAACCCGTCCGCATAGCAGACGCGCAGTGACATCGTTGCGAGAATGGCATTTCGTCGGGACACCTGCTTTTATGCGGATTTGTGCAATGCTCGAAATTACACACCTTTCCCCGCTGAAAATGAGAAGGCGGGAAATGGACCATACGAAAGAGAGATGTTATTCTACAAAAAGGTCGTCCAAAAGGATCTTGATGAGATAATCGCAATTTCCCTCATTACAAAAGGCCTGGCAGCAGTTCAACGGTTTGTTTTTGTTTGGATTGCTTTCATTTATATTCCTGAGCAGAAGTTATGAATCGTTGATGAAGGTGGCATTAAGAACGAAAAGTGCACGTGAGCAGTTCGACAGCACACCTCATAAAAACAAGAACTGCCGACTTCCGGTATTCAGCCATGTCCTTACGTCACCAAGGATATTCTGTAGTGCTGCAACTTCTTATGGTAAGCTTCGTGGCCTGCTTAATGTATTTGGTCACTGAAAATGTGCTGTACAGCGGTTTACACTGACCACTTGTTGTAATTCCTGTCAGCTTCTTTTTAAGTCTTTTTTCCAAACCAAAAGGTCTCGTTCCCCCAAGACACCCTCGTATTATTCGAAGAAACGAAGAAAGGCAAGTTGCTCCTTCTATGTTAACTCAGGAATGTTTCCAGTAGACAGCAAGATGACTCAGGGAGGGGTGTCCAAAGCCTACATGGGTTGACTACCCCCCATTTACCAGTAAAATAGAGGGTGAAGGGGATAGTCCAGCGCCTTGCTTTTCCAGCATGACTGGTTTCGGGCCATTCTTCAGGCTTCAGCCTTGATGAGTGATGAGTGACAAGTCAGCAAGAAAGGCAAGTTGCTCCTTCTATGTTAACTCAGGAATGTTTCCAGTAGACTGCAAGATGACTCAGGGAGGGGTGTCCAAAGCCTACATGGGTTGACTACCCCCCATTTACCAGTAAAATAGAGGGTGAAGGGGATAGTCCAGCGCCTTGCTTTTCCAGCATGACTGGTTTCGGGCCATTCTTCAGGCTTCAGCCTTGATGAGTGACTCGCAAATGTGAATGCGCCGTAAAGAGACGCCTGTCGCTTTCCGTTTCCGCCAAGACTGCGAGAGTGTCATCCGGGAAGGAGAGCTTTCACGGGAAAACAAACCTTGCAAAGAAGGTGGCTTACAAATTTCCCCAAGTGGTTCCTGACATGTGTAGTAGTAGTGTCTTTGCAAGATGCGATGCAGTTCTGTTCCAACTTCCACATGACGATGCAGGAAAGAAGATGGAAAAAATAGCTAGACAGGAGTTGGCACATGGGACGACAATTCACGAAGTAACTTCTGTACAAACAACGCGGTACAAACTAACGATGACATGCTACATCTAGTTTCTATTGCTTTCAGGTTGGGCTGATCATCGATTCTGAGAAGTCATGGCTGTGTTGCAGTCCGGACGGCAGTGTGATATCGGGCGGCACATTTCAACTTATTGAAATTAAGTGCCCTTACAGTCTAAGGAACCAGTATCTGATTGGCCCAGACAAAGAAATCAGCTATGTGCCATTCATTATATGAATGGACACTTTCAGTTGCGTAAAACCCATTCGTAGAACACGCAGATAATGATAATGCTGTATGTCCTGAGAATTGACACTGCTTTACTTTATGTGTATTGTCCTCAGAGGAGCATAGCTCTAACAATAAAAAAGGACGAAGCATTTCTTGCCGACTGTGTACCAAAGTTAGAGGACTTTTATTTCAGCTATTTCCTGAAAACACTGATTAAATGAATGCCCAACGGCATTTTGACTATCGCTGTCTGCAAACTGAACGAGAGTTGCATCCACCTTTTGACCCACCTTTCGCCACCTCTGTAAACCAGGTCGCGCCACGCGGATGGATAGGAGCGCCCCCTTTGAAACGGGGTGGTGGCAATTGCCACTATGCTCAGCTTTTCTTTCTTTGTTTTTGTTCACCTCTGTTGTTAATTCTCATTGAGATTCGCCATCTTCTTTACGTACGGTTTCCTACACTTCTAACCTTATGTCACATGTCTGCTTTTCAGCCACCAATCCTCCAATCGCTTTCTGCTAACTTCCACTGCAGATTTATTTACACGATCATTGTTATCTTTAAACCCTAGGGACTCAGAAAGAGTGACCTGTGGCTGCATCGACATCCGGATGGATACCATCACATTTGATTATGAGGTGTTCAACTGTTTCCACAGATCTACCACTCACTGCACATGTGTCATCTTCGTTAAATTTCTTTTTGTAGCAGCGCGTTCTAAGACACCCTGACCTAGCTTCAAAAAGTAGGGCACGGCCTCTTGAGTTATCATAGAAAAATTCTTTCCTCACTTGCCTTTTCTAGTATCGATATAGTTCTACACTATGCTTCTTTTCCATTGATTTAATCCAATTCTTAACTTCCGCGTTTTTAACTTGTCGTTTAATGCTCTTTCTTTCTCCGTCCTCCTGACCGGCATACTTAGTGGTTATTTTTCTAGCACCACGCGCGAACAATGAAACAACGAAACGCGCGCGCGTGGTGCTTCCATACGTGAGGAGAACCAGCGAGGCACTTGCGCGTATTCTGGGAAAATATGAAATCTACGTTGCTCACAAACCTGTTTCGACAATAAGCCGCGTTCTTACCACGACCGAAAGACCGCGTCCCCAGAGAAAAACAACCTGGTGTCATTTGCAAAATCCCGAGCTCCAAGCGGCCGGCTTCATACGTCGGCGAAACGAAAAACCTCCCCCGAAGAATAAGGCAACACAAGAATGACGTCCGGCTAATGAATTCGGAAGCCAAGCCCCTCGCCGAACACTGCGAGCGCGCCGACCACCCAATAGCCTTCGAGGAGGTGAGCGTCTTGGCCGTGGAGCCAAACATGTTCAAGAGACGACATGTGGAGTCATGGCACATCCGGCTCACAAAGGCGGCGATGAATAGAACTCCAGGAACGCTCCCCTCTGCGTACGTTAGTGGACTCCCCCACGTGCTAAGAAAGGGAGAGCGAAGGCAACACCCCGCTGCTGCTGGCACACTTTAGTCACCCCTGAAGAAGGGACCGAGTTGGTCCCGAAGCGTTGGGCAAAATTAAAATATTGGTTGGCGTCAGTTTTTTTATCTCAGCTATCAAAAACCCAACCAGACGGATCTCCGTCGAAGATGTTTTCGTTCAAATCATCTATATTACGCAGTCGCCCTCGCAGTCGTCAGTCGGTCCGGTCTCCACGCGTGATCCTAGGAGCACCTAAACACGCGTCCGCGCAGCACGGCTGTCAACTGAATGGGCAGCGAGGTTGCGCGATCAACACCTTTGGGGAGTTACGAGAAGCTCATCTTAACAATCAATACTTGCGCCTAAGCAAAACACCTGCGGGGAGCCGCCTTCTGACCCGCTTACACATATCCTACGCAACACATACAGAAGAACGGGTCCGCATCCCTGAAGCCTGGCGCTTTGCACTCCAGGTGCGACCCCTTCCGAAGAACATGACTGCAGACACCCATGATGGTCGCCGTCTCGCGCGGGCGGAGGCTATTTCTCAACAATATGGCCATAAGCCAGGTGTCTTCTATGTGGATGCGGCCGGCCCACACCGTGGGGGTTGGTACACGGCGGCCGTCATCCACCTAAACACTACAGTTCAGGGCCTTACTTTCCGTGCCCCAAACATTACATTTGCGGAAGAGATCGCCATTGCACTGGCCGCCGCAGATCCAGAGTCCCAAGTCATTATTACGGACTCCAGGGGCGCCTGCCGCAATATTGAGCAAGGTTATATTCCAGACCGTGCTTTCAAAATTCTCCACGCATGCGAATACACAGGGTTTCCGACCCATCGTACCATCGTGTGGGCTCCGGCTCATGCGGGTCTTGAGGGGAACGAGGCAGCAGACGCTGCCGCCCGCGCGCTTACTCACCGGGCGTCGCCTCATCCGCAGCCTGATCCGGAATTCAATTTCAATCCGGCCATCACCTTTAAAGAGGTCACCTCTCTTTATCAAAATTTTCATGGTCTCTATCCCCCTCCCTGTAAAGGCCTCACCAGGGTGGAGGAGCGCTGGCTTCTCCGCCTCTATACCAATACTGTACTGTGCCCGGCAGTACTTAAGCACTTCAATTCTTCTTTCTCGGGCGCGTGCCCACACTGTGAGGAGGAGTTTTCGGACACCTACCACATGGTGTGGGCATGCCCTTCCAATCCTGCCTACCCACCCCACCTCCACCCCACTCGAGAGGACTGGGAAGCTGCCCTGCGCGGCTGCTCCGAACTCCATGCCCAACAGGCATTGGTAGCTAGAGCCCGGGCCGCTGCGGAAGCTACAGGGATCCCGGACTAGGGATCCCTCCTAGTGTTTGTAAGGGGCGGGCCCTTCCGGCTCGCCCCATCGACCTCTCACTGTAAATAGAAATAAAAGTTTTCCTCCTCCTCCTCCCTGTGGTCGTTGGGTCAAGTTCTAAGGCAGCGGAGAAGATTACTTCAATATCGTGTATTTGTACAAAGTAATGTATATTGCCGCCCTACCCCTGTCCTTTCTCCTATCGCTCCCCATTTCTTTCCCTCTCCCTGTCCCTATAGCTGCAGCTCAGGTGCTTCAGGTTTCGATGGAAGATACGGCGGGTAGCAAAGTCTTTTCCTTCCATTTTTACTTTTATTAATAATAAATAGCCAGACCAACAACAGGGGAGAAGGTTTCTACTGCCTTCATCACACGTGAACAGAAGGAGCAAGAATGATGGTTCGGGCTAGTGGGTATTTCGCGTGAGGTTCAAAACAAGGAGCAAGAGACAAGCGCTAAACTTAACTAGACGGTTTTATGGGAGGGACAGAAAAACACCAGTCACTTTCCTCCTGGCTAACTCGACGACCTACTCGTTTTGTTGCGACTGGAAGAAGGGTGAAAATGAAATTGCACGGGCCTGCCGACTGGATCGAGCTGAGCCACCACCGCTGCCACGTGCAGATGGACGATAATTCAAAGATATGAGAGGAGAGAGTAAAAGAACCCCACATTTGTTGTACGGATAAAGAACGATAAGATTCGGAAAAAGGAAAACTCCCTCTGGTCTCTCTCGCTCTCCATCCGTTTTGAAATTATAAATCACACAGCCGTTGAGCATTGACCCGTAGCAAGCGGCGCACGTCTTTGGCGTGTTTCGCAGTGAAGGATGGAACCAACTCCTCAGAAGGCCAGACAAGAGTATCCGACAGGCACTCATTTCGTGGGCCCAGGAAGTCGCCCCCCCCCCCCCCCCCTGGGGGCCACACCAAGCCCACCTTCCCTAAATCCCGCAAATCTATGGCAATAAAGTTGTTTCTCTCTCTCTCTCTTGGCGTGTTTCGCGACATCTTAGACCGCGTGTCCTCGGACGCTGTCGTCGGCTCAGGTTTTGAGTTCGTGCCCTCGGAAACCTGCCCCACTCCCGTGAACGCCCGCCTGTTTCTTGGCCTGCGTCTATGGTCTGCCGACATGAATCCTCTTATGTGTCAGCTTGTTACACCTTCTTGTGCGGAGCGGCTCGGTCACAACACCAACGTGAAACTACGAAAGGATACGCTTACCTGCGCTGATTTCAATTATACCAGGCGTCAAAACCGCCGTGGTGGCTGAGTGGTTATGGCACTCGGCTGCTGAACTGAAAGACGCGGGTTTGATCCGGGCCGCGGCGGTAGAATTTCGATGGAGGCGAAATACTAGAGGCTCGTGTACTGTACGAGGTCAGTGAATGTTAAAGAACCTCGGGTGGTCGAAATTTACTACGGCGTCCCTCATAGCCTGAGTCGGTTTGGGACGTGAAATCCCCATAATTCATAAACAATTACCAGGAGTCAGTGAAATGAGGCATCGCACAGTGGGTGGCGTAGTCTTCCGCTTTGTCTCTTTGGTAACTGTTATTAGGATACGGAGACAAGTGCAGAAACGAAATTTGACAGAGAGTCGAAACGCCGTGGGAGGCTGTAGACCAAGCCAAGGGATGCGAGTGTAGTCAATGGCAAAAATATGTGAATGAAAATGCATATAGAATTTTCGCTTTCTTTTACTGGAATGTTTTGCTGTCTTGGAATGTGTGCAGTTGGAATGCGTATCGATGCTATTCAATTTTACGCCAACAAGAGTGCCATGAAAGACGTTTCCCAGACAGTGCAGAATGATTTGCAAGGCAAATTATTTATTTGTTTATTCAAATACCCTAAAGGCCCTCAGGCCGCCGCGGTGGCTCAGCGGTTATGGTGCTCGGCTGCTGACCCGAAAGACGCGGGTTCGATCCCGGCCGCGGCGGCTAGAATTTCTTTGGAGGAGAAATTCTAGAGGCCCGTGTACTGTGCGATGTCAGTGCACGTTAAAGAACCCCAGGTGGTCGAAATTTCCGGAGCCCTTTACTACGGCGTCTCTCATAGCCTTAGTCGCTTTGGGACGTTAAACCCCATAAACCAAACCAAACCTAAAGGCCCTCTGCAAGAGGGTATTACATAGGGGGGGCACACGAAACACACTAATAAGAATATGCGAGAAACAAAATAGTAAGAATAAACAATTTCAGCAAACACCAATATTAGAAGTGGATTAAAGTTCGAATAAAGATAAGATAAAAGTGTGAAAATTGAAACACCGGGGGTTCAACGATAACACAAAAAGAAAAAACTACAATACGATATCGAACAAGATGCACAGGTATTACACAAAAACGCACAGAGACGTCAAATTCTGATATGAGTCCACAGCTTTTAAGAAATTGATCGGTGTTAACTTCAGTGGCAATATCTGATGGTAGGTTATTCCAGTCAGCTATGGTTTTGGGGATAAATGATTGTGCGTAATGGGCCGAGTGGCATGCTGGGCGTTTGACTTTTCAGGGATGATCACGGCGAGGAAAAATGACAGGGGGTGACTGAAAGAAGTCGTCGCGCAAACGATCATAATGATAAAGTTTGTGAAAGAGAGATAAGCGGGCGTGTTTCCGTCGTAGTGATAGCGGATGCAGTTCGGCACGAATTTTTAATGAAACACTGGAGTACGGAGAATAATCTGAAAAAATGAAGCGAGCAGCAACGCTTTGCAGGGATTCAATGTTAGGTACACTCTAAAAAAAAAGGTAGTTGAGGTTACTACATTTTAGGGTAGTAACGACTGTCACATATATGACTACCTAGGTAGTAACTGTACGTAGTAACTGCAAGGTAGTAACGTTTACTACATCTCAGTAACTGTACGTAGTAACTGCGAGGTAGTAACATTTACTACCTCTCGAGAGAAAACACCTTAAGAAATAATCTAATGACTTTTGACATTAGAATCGTATGCATATAAGATAGTAATAGTGCAAAATAAGAGCAAAAAAAAAAACTAGAGCAAAAACAAAAAAGAAAAAAATCCCTGCTTTCAGGAGGATTCGAACCGCGGACCTTTGACTTATATGCTGAAGTTGTTTCTATCCTGTTTCTATACTTTCTATCCTGCCACGCTAACCACTACGCCACGCCACCAGACGTTAACTTGTCAACTTATGTGCCGTGATATGTGCAGCCACAGTTGTTTCTTGTTCTTTTCATTGCGTGTAAATGTAGCAGCAGCATCTACATTCTCGCACGGGACAACAATGTTGTTGAGAAGGACCTTTCAGTGGCTGATGGCCAATGACATAAGGAAACCTTCTGTGTTAACGAAAAAGAGTCTCTGCTGAGTTTTTATTGTCGAAAGACATGAATACCTGACTTCGTGGTGACTTTCTAATGTGTCACAAGGAGTGCATATACATGACATCAGAAACTCAATGCCCGTTTTTGTGCATCTTGTAGTGAACCAGAAGGAAAAATGAGCACAAGTCAGGCACAATAGCTTGGGGTTGGTGAAAAAGTGCAATTAAGAAATCAAACTAAAGAGTGGAACACATACGCGCTGCGTATATTGTATTGAAAACAAAAAACAGCACTGGCAATTTTGTTAGATCTGCTGCCAATTAGATAACCCTTTTCATTATATAAAAACATGGGGCATTGAGTAGCAATGTCACCGGGAATGTTAGTATACGTACATGTGCATATTCCGATCATCCATTTCCAGATCAAGGTAGTAATGGATACTACCAGGGTTATAATGAGGTAGTACAAGTGTAGTAACTGCCAAAAAAACGTAGTAACAGCAGAAGTTACTACCTTGTTACTACTTAATTTTCTTCGAGTAGTAACAAGGTCGTAGCAACATAGTACATAGGTAGTAGGGGTTAAAAAAAGGTTGTAACAGCAGCCGTTACTACGTTTTCACTACCTTTTTTTCTAAGAGTGTATAATGTAGTCTTGGCTCGGGTCTTATGCTTGGGCCTTTTGTATTGCATGCAATATCTGCGTCGAAAAGAAAGCTGTTTCAAAATTTTTAACTTCGATTGTAACCATATGTCTATTTCTGCTGTGCAGCAGTCAGCACATCTATCTAGAGCGCTTGGAAGGCCAGCTGTTGGCTGCGTATACTCTAAAAGCTGCCATGCATGTTAGCTGTCACCTGATATCACTAGCACACATCACAGCACGCGAGTCCGACTTACATCTGGGCAAGTGTGGTCTCAAGCCCGCGGCTAATCACACAGCTATTGACTTCGGTTCCCGATGACGCATCCTGGAGACTTTTGTCCCCGACTGTACATGTGCTACGCCTACTGGTAACTTGAAAGTAGTTCGGACGGCGCGAAAACAACAAAGACAAAGGAGACACGAACACAACAGGACGGGCGCCAACTTGCAACTGAAGTTATTGCACCAGACCCCTACATTTTATGCATCACCCCAGCCATATCTCGCAAGCCTATCACACAACAAAACGAAATTGTCATCACAAGTCCTAACACCGGAAGTAGGCGCAACTATTACAGATAGATATGCGTTCTGCACTATACACATGATAACATTGTCCTTATTTTATAAGTCTCAAGATTAGAAGAGCGCGCAACCCACATGAAAGCAATTCATTCTCAAAAGAAATAGACACGCTTGAACAAGGCAATCAGAGCGCAAACTCAACAGTCCTGATTTAACACAAAATGTGATAATGAAAGAAAAACCAACAACAAAACCAACAACATTGTATGCTGGGCATACAATCCCAGATCAAAGAAAGGGCTGTTGCCGTTTGATAGTGCTCATTCAAAACTCATAAAAAGAGCAATAATCGTTAATTCCCTTCTGAGTGCTTTAAGAAAGTCGTGCCATCACAGGGTGTCATCGAGCTTTGCTGCCCATATTCAGAGATTGCATGAAGCGGGTTACCCGCCCCATTTGATTTTGGCTGTTTCTGAAATATTAGTTCAGAGATTGAAGCGGCCTCGGGATGAGAAACTTCTAGAAGCAAGAAAAAAATCGGTCCCTGTGATTCCCTACATGCATAAGGTTTCCCATGGTATTAAAAAAGTCGCAAGCAAACATCAGGGGCAGGTTGTGTTCTCGGCCCCATCTAAGTTGTCAAAGATTTGCACTATGTCAAAACCGGAGAAGAAACGACCGGTTTGCCCTATTAAACATCAAAAACAGTTCACGAAATGCAGATCACAAGTGGTATATCAGATTCCTCTAAGCTGCGGTCTTGTGTACATAGGGCAAACCGGTCGATGTTTTGATGAACGTGCCAGCGAACACATGCGGAATGTGCGCCAACAACATGGAAGTTTCCTTGCTGACCACTGCAAGACTTGCAAAGGGTGTAGTCCGGAATTGAGCAAAACAGTTTTTTTGAAGAGCGGTAAAGACAGATTTGAGCGGAAAGTAGTGGAGGCATTTTTTATTAAAAAAGCGGGAAGCGCATGCGTGAGTAGGCCTTCAATTTCAATTAGTGACGCTGAGGTGGCTTTTCTCGAAGGCTGTCTTTAGATTTTAACGTTTTATCTTTGACGCTGGGAGGCTTTCTCAATGATTTTGACGCTAGAAATAGTTCATTGACGCTGGGAGGTTTCCCCGAAGGTTTAAGTTCTCATGTCCACCAAAAATTTTCCGCTTTTGTTGGTTTTTCTTTCATTATCACTTTCATTATAATTTTCTTTCAAATCAGGATTGTTGAGTTTGCGCTCTGATTGCCTTGTTCAAGCGTGTCTATTTCTTTTGAGAATGAATTGCTTTCATGTGGGTTGCGTGCTCTTCTAATCTTGAGACTTATAAAATAAGGAAAATGTTATCATGTGTATAGCGCAGAACGCATATCTGTCTGTAATAGTTGCGCCTACTTCCGGTGTTAGGACTTGTGATGACAATTTCGTTTTGTTGTGTGATAGGCTTGCGAGATATGGCTGGGGTGATGCATAAACTGTACGGGTCTTGTGCAATAAACTTCAGTTGCAAGTTGGCGCCCGTCCTGTTGTGTTCGTGTCTCCTTTGCCTTTGTTGTTTTCGCGCCGTCCGAACTACTTTCAAGACATGAACCAACTAGCCCAAATCAAAGTACTTCTACTGATAACGTCTGGCTTGAGAAAGCGCTCCTGACTTTCTTAAGGGACTCGGGGCTGCATTCCCGCCTATAATCTTTAAGTTTTCAGTGCGCGCCCTCTGTCTCTGTGACATAGTGGTCGCTGGACACTTAGACAACTCATTTCCTTGCCGCTCTTTTTCCTTTTTTCCCCTTTGTTCCCCTCCCCAAGTGTAGGGTAGCCAACTAGGCATCGCTTGGTTAACCTCCCTGCCTTTCCGTCCTTTTCTCTCTCTCTCTCTCTTTTTGAAATAGCGTGCATCTAGGCATGCGTCACTACTCTGATGACACAGCCATCATCACTATCGCCGCGCCGGTCCGCAGCCGCGATCGCCGGTAAAGGCGTTGCAGGCCGCGGAACCAAAGCCGAGATAACACGTCTGGACGCAGGCTGCAGCAAAAATTTTCCGAAACGTATTCTTTCGGAATTCCGTTTAATTACCAGTGTAGTGGGTAGGGGCAAGGAAAAGCCAATGCCAGAACGCAGCGGCTACGTTGTCTTGCACGTTGATGCGGCTCGCAAGAGCGCAGCCTCCTCCCTGGCCTCTTGAAGCTCGGACATGAGCTTTTCGCTATCAATCACGACTTTTTCAAGCTCTAAGCTGTGCTTTGCGTTATGAACTGCCAACTCGTCGAGCCGGTTCTCCCTGGCGACCTCCCTGGCCTTCTTGGCAGCCCGAAACTTCCTGGCTGCTTCGCTGTTCTTCCTGCGGCGTTCCAAGTAATCCGGGTCCTTGTAGTCTTTCGGACCGGAACTCTTGTGTCTCATCGGACCGCCGGTGCTGGTGCATTGCTCAGGAGGACCCCCCACACAGTCAGAGCCGCCGGTGACGCTTTGAGAGACTGTAGGGGAAGACGAGTTGCTGCTATCCGACGATGTACGGATGTTCGTCACAGCGCTCGAACCGAAGGATTTCATGGCGTCGGTCGTCCAGCGGCAGCTTCTGGTAGGCTTCGTTGTTCTTCTTGCGGTGTTCCAAGTAATCCGGGTCCTTGTAGACTTTCGGACTGGAACTCTGGCGTCTCATCGGACCGTCGGTGCTGGTGCATTGCTTTAATTAAATTAAAATCGCCAAAGAGTATGACTCGCGCAGGGCCCACCAGCTTATCATCTAACCCTTCAAAGAACTGAAGTTGGCCGCGGCGGCAAGGTGCGTTAATGTTACACACGCGCATGCCGTTGTTCAAATCAGTTGAAATTAAGCGGCCTTCAGTGTCTCGGTCATGGCGCAGCACCTTGAGTCCGATGTCGCGAAGGAAAACAAGAGCGACCCCCCCCCCTCCCCCGTTCTCCCCCGATCCCCTTGTCCCAAAGCTCCAGTATGATTTGGTACCGAACGACGTGTCGAAGTATACGTCTCTTGAGAGGCTAAAGCCCCACCTCGATGGACAGTTCCGAGGCGTACGGGCGGAGCGCCTGCGCGCCCAGCACGCGCCGCGACGGACGTCGGAAAATGGCACTCACCTCCATGTCCCTGGTGCTGGCTCGCTCCCCCTCGCGAGCCGACTGAAAAAATGTCAAGCCGTGAAGAAAAGGGGTTGGGGGGCGCTGAAAGGACGAATTAAACCGCGAAGAAAAGTTCGCGGAACCCGAAAGAGGCTCAAGCCGTGAAGAAAAGACTCCCCGAGAGCCCCGCGGTCCTCCCATTGTTGTAAACAGGACCCCGCTTCCGACGCGCGCGCGAGCGCCCGTGCGCAGGCGCCGGTATCTGACATGCACAGATATCTGCGCCCCGCTCGCGCCTGCTCGCGCGTCGCGCCTTGCGCATGCGCAGACAGGCTCCAGCGTACGCCCGTGCGCGTAGGCGCTTCGCGTGTACGCCTCGGAAGTGTCCATCGAGGTGGGGCTTAACACGTCGACGCGCTTGCTTCGCGCCACGCGCACGACTTCCGCTTGTTTAGCTGCCCTCGAGAGGCCGCGACAATCCAGCTTGCCTAGTACAAGGGAGAAAGCCGTGGTGGTGGGGGGCGAGCGGGAGGGATGCGAGGGGGACGGGCAGTCGGTTAGTCAGACGTTGAAAGGGGTTCCCCCTCCGCGTCCGGCGAGAGCGGAGTCTGGAGTTGATTCATAACTATTGTCTGAAACAAACTCACAGTAATATGCCTTGCCCCCAAAGAACTGGTAGGGATTGACACGCCTGTCTCGTCATCGCTGTCAGCCTCGCTTTCGCTAGAACTACCTGGACGTGGCGGGTGCTTAAGGAAGGCGCAGGAGGACCCCCCACACAGGCAGAGCCGCCGTTGACGCTTTGAGAGACTGTAGGGGAAGACGAGTTGCTGCTATCCGACGATGTACGGATGTTCGGCACAGCGCTCGAACCGAAGGATTTCATGGCGTCGGTCGTCCAGCGGCAGCTTCCGGTAGGCTTCGTTGTTCTTCTTGCGGCGTTGATTCATATATCTGAAACAAACTCGCAGTAATATGTCTTGCCCCCATAGAACTGGTAGGGGTTGACACGCCTGTCTCGTCATCGCTGTCAGCCTCAGCATCGCTGTCACAGCGCTCGAACCGAAGGATTTCATGGCGTCGGTCGTCCAGCGGCAGCTTCTGGTAGGCTTCGTTGTGTCGAAGTTAGCAATTTGCGCCTGCCTGTGGACATACGTCTCTTGCAAGGCTAACACGTCGACGCGCTTGCTTCGCGCCACGTGCACGACTTCCGCTTGTTTAGCTGCCCTCGTGATGCCGCGGCAATCCAGCTTGCCTTGTACAAGGGCGAAAGCCGCGGTGGTGGGGGGCGAGCGGGAGGGATGCGAGGGGGACGGGCAGTCGGTTGACACGCCTGTCTCGTCATCGCTGTCAGCCTCAGCATCGCTGTCACAGCGCTCGAACCGAAGGATTTCATGGCGTCGGTCGTCCAGCGGCAGCTTCTGGTAGGCTTCGTTGTTCTTCTTGCGGCGTTCCAAGTAATCCGGGTCCTTGTAGACTTTCGGACCGGAACTCTGGCGTCTCATCGGACTGCCGGTGCTGGTGCATTGCTCACGAGGACCCCCCACACAGGCAGAGCCGCCGGTGACGCTTTGAGAGACTGTAGGGGAAGACGAGTTGCTGCTATCCGACGATGTTCGGATGTTCGTCACAGCGCTCGAACCGAAGGATTTCATGGCGTCGGTCGTCCAGCGGCAGCTCCTGGTAGGCTGGCGGCTCATTGGCAGGGCTTTGACTGCATGAATCGAACTCTGGAGACGGGGACAGTAAGTGTAGGACGTCGAGGAAGCCTCGAACGGGGCAGCTGGGGAGTTCCATTTCGGCGGCCGACAAGGTACGAAGAGTCCAATATATTCTGCGGGGGGAAAGAAAAAAAACACAAAAGAAAAGCTTTAAAAGGGCTGAACACTGACCAAAACGTGTCATAAGATTATGACGGAAATAAAAATGTCGCGCTTCTAATTGTGAGAATTGAGCACTGCAATATCAAGGAAACGAGAATTTATTATCGTAATTTGCCATTGAAAACCGTATAAAAAGCCATCTAGCGGTGAAACTCGCAATTATCACTACAGCCTACCATGTTACCACATCTCGGTAAAAAATCGCTTGCTTCAAGTTCGCAGTTTATTTTTCTTTCTGGAGAGGTCATGCTTTTTTATATTTAACGCTCTCTCCAGTGGCAACGCTTCCTTCGCATCATCGGTCATGGGCTTTTGGCTTTTGTAACTAGATGGCGCCAGCGTGTTTTCAATTTCTCGTATAGATCACAGAACGGCAACCACAGCCTACTAAAACGTTCGTAGAGCAGGGGTGAATCGATCAATGCGTCGCAACAGCTTTTGGATTGGAAACTGCAATGAAGGCTACTCCCCAATGGGCACTGAAACTTCATTAGACGTCCGCAGGACGTCTCAAACGTCCCCAGTTCGTCCTGGGGAGTTTCAGTGTTTATTGGGTCTATAAACTAGAAACGTGATTTTACTGTGGGTGAGATTTGTATAAGTTTTTGGTACAGCACTTTTGCCCACGTGCAAACACGCTCGCTGAGCGTGGTTTCCAGCGTCGGGTGTCATATGTAAAACGAGCGCACGCATAGATAAAAAAAAAAAAAACGTGGTAAATATCTTCTACACCATTTCCAACAAAACCGCTGCGGAATACAGCACCTTAGACAGCAAGCTTTCCGTTGTGCTGAAAGAAATTGGGTTGTTAAGGTTCAGTGTGCCCTCCCTTTAAAATTTACAGCCGATCTAGCTTAATTGCCGAATTGTGAAGTGTGCGTGCTTGCACGTCGCGTTTGATTTCGCTTTCAGGTCGAGGTTGGGGTTTAGAGGTCACGCTGCAGGCATAGATAGACGAAATCGGTGGCTGAGCACCTCAGTGGTGGCGCACTATAAAATTCTCGATTCACGCCGACGCACCATCCGCGTCAGATTCGCGCCGTATCGACGGTATCAATAGACAGCTCAGCTCCATTCAACGACGCCTGGATCAGCACTCGCCGACGCACCGCCCGCGAAGACGTCGCCACTTCACTTTGTCCCGAAGAAGACCGAAGGCTGGCGGCCCTGTGGGGAGTACTGCGCCCTCAACGCCGGCACCATACCCGGCAGGTACACCGTTCACCACATACAGGACTTCGGCCATCGCATTTATGGCTGCCACGTTTTCTCACTGCTAGACTTGGTGAAGGCAGGCCTACACGCAGACACCCACCGACCCGGACGACGTCCCGAAAACTGCAGTCTTTACCCCTTTCGGCTTGTTCGAGTTTCCTTTCATGAGCTTTGGCCTGAGGAACGCGGGACAAACCTTTCAACGCTTCATCGACGAAGACGTCCGTGGCCTCGACTTCTGCTTCGTCTATCTTAACGACATATTGGTATTTTCCCGTAACGCCGAACGCTACACGCACCTTCGGCGTCTGCTCCGCCGTCAGCGCAACGGCGAGGCACGCGGCGCGTACACCCGCTGCGGGCTGTGACACCACTCCGCGCATGCGCACAGCTGGCGGAGCGGTGGTGCCACGGCTCAGCGCACAGCCACGCTGACCTCGCGAAGTGGCTGGCGTAGTGTAGCTATCGCTACAAAACCGCCTTTTTCATTTGAACTGTTGTTTATTGCAAGCCATATACAAGACAGTAGTGATGCAAAACTATCGCAAAATTGACTATCGATAGTATTATCGATAGTAATACTACCGATTCTACTATCCCTTTCGGCCCTGGCGTTGTCAATTGACACCACAATACAAATATTACGCTCACGTCTCAGTAACAGAAGATAATACTATTAATTTTTATACAATAGTTCCTTAGGGATCCCTGCTGCTATCGACATCGCTGTTCACAGACTTCAATTGAGCTGTGCGGTCTAAAGAAGTAGCAGCATGGGAGGCATGGAGTGAAGAAGCCGAGGTGTAGCAAATTTGTTCATTTTTATCTCACTAACCATTCGTTCTTCTGCGCTCAGATTTTTATATGGTGCGTGAAACGCCTATCCAAGCTCACATCCCCGTCGGAAATATTACTGAATGCGCAGACACTGCGTTCGAACACATTTTTGAGATGTGAGATTTTGACACCATCAGGACTCAACGGTTGCCAGCGGTGGCCATTGAGTGATGATGGGTCATCTTTGCAGAATAGAATCCGCTAGTATTTTAGCAGATGCACCGATACTACCGGCCTTTTTAGACTGCTGACATGAATGTACATTACAGAAAATTGACAAAATCTTAAAATTTGCTTTTTGATGAATTGTAAAATGGAAATTTTCGCTATTATACATGATGAATATTCGGACTGAGCCTGGAAATGACCATGCGGATGTCGGCGAACAGCAACCGGACCAAAGGAATAGCGAGAACAAATGCACGCCTGACCTTGCGCTTTTGTTCCCTTTTTTTACCTCTATCCTCCTCCCGTGAGCTGTGAGCATCGACACTGAGCTGCAAGAAGCGACCGCGGTATTTACACTGAAACTCGCGCTCCGCCGCTCGTGCAACATGTGTGGCGCGCCCTCGACGCTCGTATCAATGCAGCGTGTTTGGCTGTGTTTTCTTGAGAAAGCGTATTTGGTGTGCTGATAATCAGCTTCTGCTTTCTCCCCGGCCGAGAGATATCCCGAACTCATAAGCCTATGGATGAGATTGAATTTCCTGTCACCTGTAGGGAACAGCATTCGGTCAAGGCACAGACACGACGAGATTATGTTCCACTTTATGAATTATTCTATAGCAAACAGCTGGTTTGAAAACAAGCGCAAGCGAGACGCAGTGTGCCGCGCGCAAGCTTAGAACTTAGATTTGCCGACCATCGCGCTGGGCGCTACGGAAGTGCTTCGCGAAGCTCGATAGAGGAGGGCGTTACAGATTCGAGGAAAGCCTTTATCTTGACCACAGTCGCCTTCCACGAAGGCTATGCAAGTTTTGAACATGTGAGCTGTTGACGTGACGTACAGAAGCTGGAACACAAACCTGTCAGGAACAAGAACGCGGAGGTATGATACAACACGCAAGGTAAACAGGAGCGAGGGAAGTTTTTTGGGGAAACTGCGAGATTATCTATCGATTACAAAGTAAAAAAAGCTTCTTTATAGATCTCCACGCTGCAAAATAAGAATTTTTTTGTTAATTTCTTTCTTATCGGTTGCGGTTACCAAAACGGTCCCACTAGCATTTTACACCCATTGAGCCCTGATGTCCGATTTTGACACCATACCTGTAAATCGATTAATACTCGCATGGTTATGGGGACTTAGGCATTGTAAAAACTCGGAGCAAAAAAATCTACGGCCAAAATAAAAAACCCAGGGCCGAAAGGGATCGATAGTAGCACGATAGATAGTAGAATCGATAGTATTACTATCGATAGTACCGCTATCGATAGTAAGACTATCCATACTGAGATTTCTTTTATGCGCACAGAAAGACGACACAATAAGACAAGGTAGATAGGACGGAGCGCAAACTTTCAGCTGTTTTATTCCGGAAAAAGTAATGTCGTTATAATTATTATATTATAGTAAAATAGATTTGCGATGCTGAAATGAGTTGCGTGATAAAACCACCCGCCCTCGCTGTCGTTTCTAATTCTAATATGCTCGCTATCGTGCTCGGCACGAATCGCTTGTGTGACGCGCTGTAAAAATGACGAACTTTTGGAAGTTTTCTGAAAGAACCTGCTAAAAAGTAAAAGAAAGAAAACTGATATCACTGCGGCGACCCACACTGGAGCATTGCGAAAGCAAAACGTCCACATACTATATCGGTGGCTATTTTGACAATGGCAATTTTGACGTCGAAGTAATTTCCGCGCGTAAATAATTACAACTCGTGAAGGAAATTTTTCCCGCAGCAAGATCTCATGACGCACTTCCACAATGAAACTTCTGCACATTTATTCTTGCTGGATGACACAATCGTGCGGATAAGATTTGATGATGCGACATAGATATCTAATGCATTCGCATTAATAAAGCTAGCAAAGCCTACAGTGCTGGTTCTCTGTTGCCGCTACATATCATTGCTTTCCTGGCCGATCCTATGCAGCAAAGCCTTTCGGCGACGTATGAATGGCCAAAAAACATTGTTGCTGACTTATACAAGGTGGCTGCCATGTCATCATAAGGCGGCAACTCGTACGAAGCACTAAAGCGCAAACTGCTGGGCTAATTTGTTTTACATGGCAACCAAACAACGCAACCGTGCACATACATGGATATTAACAAACTAGGCAACACAGTAATCAATAAAAAACGACGTTTATTTGGATTCTGTAACCAGAATTTTTCCGTGCAGACAACTGAATTAACTGCAGTTAATGGCGTCGATTCCCTAACCACAATGTGCAATACGACTAAAAATTACGACCGCAAGTGGCCGTATAGACAACTTGCAGAATAACGAGCGCCCTCTACAATTTTCCAACCAAAAACCCTCGTACCCAGACGGCAATCTCACATTCTTCTTCGAAAAGGTTAGGAGAGACTTCCGTTTATCTGTATGGGAGGGAAATTGTTGAAAAGACACAATAGAGCCTAGGCGCGAACGAGAGGGGTGGGTCGAGACAGGTACTCGTCTAGGAATGCAGCATTGTAACCTTTGCACAACTTTACTTTACACTCTAACTCGAAAGCTGGTAATGTCCGGCGGGGCTTCAGGTTCACGCAGATTTGGGGGCAGCCCCGCACACCTTTTCGAAGAAGGACGCTGACTCAACTCCCCTCGCACTAAACCCTTCAGGCAGCATTGCAGCAAGCGAAAACGTGTCTCTAAACGAGGGTTTTTGGTTGGAAAACATCTTTCTGTAAGTCAGCTTTCCCGCAATTTTGTAAGTTGTCCATTATGGTGACGCTTTCAAAAAGCAAGCGCCGGTCCTGCCTAAATCCTCTCTTCTGTGTTTGTCTATTGCATCCGCTATTATGCTTCCTGAAAACGCAACCATTTAGCCTGTCAGCAAGTTGTTCTAAAAGATATAGTAACGCTATTTTTTCCGGACTCGACTCAGCCATATGTGCACGGCTAACGCTAGTATGAACATCTCTATTATAGCCCGAAGAAATAAGCTGAACATAGTGGTAACTGTTTCTGACAAATGCCTTGTATTTTTCTCAATCGAATAATTACGCCAAGTCGCCAGAGTTAGCAGATGATTCTTGCAAAATCAGGGCCACTAAATCCTCTTTTTACGGCAAATGGACAGAAAATAAAGGAGGCCTGGTTGCCAAGACCACTTTCGACCACGGCATGGCAGGAAAGAAAAAAAAAACGCATGACCCTAGTCAGTGGTGAAGCAGTTTCCGAACATTGACGCTGAAACTCTTAACCCTCTTGGAAGCAGACTCGCCTTTAGATATAATAGCTAAAGGAAACCGGCAACAAAATGGCAGCGATAAACTTCTGCAATCTAATGCAAATGCTATCTGCGTAGTTCATTGTCTGCTGGCATAGTTCCGAGAATCGCGGTGACGTCTTCTGGGAAACGAAGTCAGCATCAAACGGTTCCCAAGTAAAAATACACTACTGCCCTAACATTGGTTGGATTCCTGCTAAAATAGAATCGTATGAAACTGCCGTACACGATATAAAAAAACAAAACAAAGCAGGTTTGCTTGTTCGAGCTCTCGATTCTAAGAGAGTCGACAAAACAAATTGAACCATGGTCCAACGAACACAGTCCGCATACTAAAGTCTGTGCTTAGCGCGGTCTCCCCGCAATGGCATACGGCACTAACATACAGACTGCGCACGTTTTGGCTTTAGGTGCGATTCGGCTTCATTAGTTGTAGCGCCGCGTAAAGCTCGTCCTCGGGATATCCAGGTCGCGTCTTCTGCGGGCTGCTCGCACGGGCCTTCTAGAGGGAACTCATCCGAAGCACAGGGCTCGGCTGTGTATAAATCCTCATAAAAGCACCGCGCGGCATTTAGCACCCCATCAGCGCTGGCTGTTAGAGCGTCTGTAGCGGGGTCAGCTACCGCGGTGAGCGTGTCGCTCTTTGTCGCGAGCCGGCGGCGCAACAGGTGTCGAGCACACGATACTCTCGCTCCCACCGCTCGGCCCGCGCAGTTGCGCGCAGCCTGTCCCAACGGCTCCTTGCGTAGCGCCGTCAGGGTTGGAGCAATGCTCGGACCCTGCGAGAGGGGGGCGGATAGCGCGATGATACTATCGGACACTATTCGGATTTTCTCCCGTTCCTCTCGCGCTAAATTAACGCCCCACTCTTGAAAAGACTCCTTAACGCGTTGCTTCAGCTCGTCCCAAGATTGCGCTGACATTGATGGGGTGACGTGCTGTTTTATCGCACGTGCGGCATCTCGGGCTGCGCGGTCGTCGTCTAAGAGTCTGACATTCAGCCTCCAGCACCCCTTGGCTCGCGGTGCAATGTCTGGGGCACACAGACGGGTGACAAGCAACCAGTGGTCGCTTGGGGCGGTTGGAAAAACCCATGCGGATTGCAGGCTGCTCGAGAGGCTCGGCGAGACGTATGCCCTGTCGATACGGCTCTCGCTGCCGCGGCCCGTCCAGGTCATGCCTGCACGACCTGGCTGCAGCGCGCGCCAGCAGTCTATCAAGTCGAACTCGCCCACAAGGTCACGCATTGCCCGTGCGCTAGGGGCTCGCGCACCTTGCGCAGAGACCTGCCGCGTTGTGAGCGGCGATCGGTAGGAAACAAAACAATTGAAATCGCCAAGGAGTATGACTCGCGGAGGGCCCACCAGCTTAACATCTAACCCCTCAAAGAACTGAAGTTGGCCGCGGCGGCAAGGTGCGTAGATGTTACACACGCGCATGCCGTTGTTCAAATCAGTTGAAATTAAGCGGCCTTCAGTGTCTCGGTTATGGCACAGCACCTTGAGTCCGATGTCGCGAAGGAAAACAAGAGCGACCCCCCCCCCCCCCCCCCCGATCCCTTTGTCCCAAAGCTCCAGTATGATTTCGTACCGAACGACGTGTCGAAGTTAGCAATTTGCGCCTGCCTGTGGACATAAGTCTCTTGCAAGGCTAACACGTCGACGCGCATGCTTCGCGCGACGTGCACGACTTCCGCTCGTCTAGTTGCCCTCGTGAGGCCGCGACAATTCAGCTTGCCTAGTACAAGGGAGAAAGCCGTGGTGGTGGGGGGCGAGCGGGAGGGATGCGGGGGAGACGTGCAGTCGGTTAGTCAGACGTTGAAAGGGGTTTCCCCTCCGCTTCCGGCGAGAGGGGAGTCTGGAGTTGATTCATAACTATTGTCTGAAACAAACTCACAGTCACATGCCTTGCCCCCACAGAACTGGCAGGGGGTCGACACGCCTCTGTCTCGTCATCGCTGTCAGCCTCGCTTTCGCTAGAACTAGCTGGACGTTGCGGGTGCTTAAGGAAGGCGCGCTTTGTTAGGGGCTCCCCTGTTGAAGAACTTGAGCTTGCTTCCGGGAAGCTGTTCTTGGTCTGCTTCTTTGTCTTCTTCCTGAGACTTCGCTTGCGTTTTGGTGGTCTCTTCCGGGGGGATCGGAACCACGTCCACTGGACCTTCAGCCTGGGCTGAGGTCTCCAGGGACGCGGATCCGCTTGCTTTCTTGTTCCACAGGGGGTTGCCCTTCGGTGGAAATGCTCTCGGCCGCCGCGTTGGCTTTCGGGGCTTCTTCATCTGTGGTTGAAGCGGCCGCCTGGCTCACGGTGGGCACGGGCTGCTCCCAGGCCACTGGCGGCACTCCTTCCTCTTCGCCCACAATCGACGCAAAAGTGCGTTACTTGCAGGCCCGCACGTCGTGGTCCTCGCCGCACTTCGGACACGCGGCCTCGCAGGTCTCGTGCCCGTAGGCCCCACACCTAACGCACTGCGGTGTTTCGCAGCTTGCCCCCATGTGGCCCTCAAAGCCACACTTCCGCCAGACGCGAACAACGCCCTCGTACTAGCATTGCACGGTGGCGTCGATCACCTCGACGAAGTTGGGGACGGCCCCCTTCATCTCTATCTTAACGCGCCTGATCCCCGTGGTCACGCTAACAATCTTGCCAAATGGATGCAGAGCACGTGCGAGCTCTACGTAATGGTGGTCCGCGGAATAACCGAAGACGCGCACCATCTTCGCCCTCGTGCCTCTGTACTCAAAAGTCACTGCTGTGCCTTTAACCTCAACTACGGGATCCTGAACGCGGCGGCGACGCCGGGCGCACGCGCCCACTGCACGTGGTCGCCTTCTCTTTATGCTCGAACCCTAACTCAACACGGCACACAAAATGCAACACGCGGGTCAGGAAAAACGGCCAGCTGGTTTACTTACTACTGCTCAGCGAGGTATTTCAAACCGCCAGGGTTCAGCAGGCCCCGCGTCGTGGTCGGTCTAGGTAGTCCTAGCCGCAGGGAACACAAACACACGGATATCCAGTGCCGCGTCCAGACAGCACGATGAAGAAAGAGCGACGAGTCCTTCCGTGTCCTTCCCGAAAAAGTGCGGTCCAGTGGTTTTGCATGCATTTTTATATGCTTTGCAAATACAGAAGTTAGGGCGGTTATGTTTGAAGGCCCGCCCTAGACTTCGCTAACCAATGAAATTTCAATATACAATAGCCCCAGCCCCTGTAGGTTGGGCACAACCTTTAAACCAGGGCTTGTCAAAGCGAAAAAAGAAACATAAAGTAAACATTTTAGGACACACTCTCCACGCGCGACTCCTCGCCCTCTCCGCGTGATTCTCTCCCCTTTCCACTCTGGTCGCCTCACCCCCGCGTCGCTTCTCCAAGAATGACCAGTTCTAGGTGAACAACAGGGCGAGTCACCTGCAGAATCATCTGTAACGGACACGTGTCGTGTTCGTATCAGTGCCGCACATCAGTGATTGCATCGCGCCGATGCGCAACAGTAATGCGCAGTAGGTACAGCGCTCTCGCTAGTGCCCATAAAAGCTGTGCCTTCAATAAACAGTGGTTCTTTCTTGCACTGACCATGCTGCTGTAAGCGTCGTCCCTCCGGCTGGTTACATGGTGTCAGAAGCGGCCCTTTGAGGCCTAAGGAAATCGACCCTGCGTCCGGCGTGCTATGGACCTGCTGAAGACACCAGAGCCATTGCGGCTGACTGGTAACGTAACAGAAAACTGGAAGCGTTTTAAGCAGAAATTCGAGTTATTTCTGCAGGCGACAGAGACTAAGGACCAGCCCAAATCGGAAGCATCCAAGGCGGCACTCCTGTTGAGCATCGCTGGCGACGACGCTTTGGACGTCTTCAACAACTTCCAGTTTGGCGACAATGAAGACAAGACGAACTACAGCACCTTGGTGAGCAAGTTTGATGCTTATTGTGCCGAAGTTAGCAATGAAGTACATGAAAGATACGTATTCCGTTCAAGAAAGCAAGCGGAGGGAGAACCTTTTGAAAAATTTGTTCGTGACTTGAAAAAGCAAGCGGCACAGTGCAACTTTGGCACGCTGCAAGAATCGATGATCAGGGACCATATTGTATTTGGCACGTGTAATCCTCGACTACGTGAGAAGATGCTGCGGGACAACCAGCTGACGTTGAAAAAAGCAGAGGAAATGTGCAGAGCAGCAGAGACGCTAGCACAGCGGAATGAAGTTTGGCACAGAGGGGACGACAGTGTCGACGCGATTTCGAGGCGCGCGGCTCCCTCGAAAGAGGGGAAAGAAGCAAAAAAACAGTTTCGTTGTCGTAAGTGCAACCGCTGGCACAAACCTAAGCAATGCCCAGCTTTTGGAAAGAAGTGTCGTTTGTGTCACAAGCTGAACCATTTCGCAAGTTGCTGTACGTCAGCCGGGGTCAGTGAAGTGCGAGAACAGCAAGACGCGGACTTTGACATCCTAGAAGTCACCACGGCAAAGCGCGAGAGGGATTGGATGGTCAAAGCTCAAGTTCGTAACTGTGCGATCCGTTTTAAAGTGGACACCGGATCGCAAGCAAGCTTGTTTCCTATGTCCATTTACCAAAAACTGCGGGGTGCAGAACTGCAGCCGACTAATTCGGTCCTGCGGGCGTATAACGGAGGCATCATAACGTGTTTTGGAACGTGTACGCTTGAAGTCCGTCTTGGGAACACTTCTGCCACAGTGAAGTTCTTTGTGGTGAAAAATGGGCGTCAAGCCATACTTGGGCTAGAAGCGAGTGAAGCTCTGGGGCTATATTACAGCGTAGGGTATGTGCCGTAGACAAGACCGCAACTGATGACCTTCTGAAAAATTTCGGGCACATATTCCAGGGCCTCGGGTGTTTGCAGCAGGCGTACAGTATGGTCTTGTCACCTGAAGCGACACCAGTAGTGCAACCAGCGCGACGAGTTCCGGTGGCGCTAGAAGAACCCCTTAAAAAAGAACTTGACCGAATGGTACGTGCTGGCATCATTGTTAGGGTGAACGAGCCTACCGACTGGGTCAGCCCTTTAGTTTCGGCAAAGAAGAAAGATGGCACTCTAAGGGTGTGTATGGATCCCAGGGCTATCAACAAGTTCATAAAGAGGCAGCATTTCCCGCTTCCTAAGCGAGAAGATTTGGAAGCCCGTTTAACAAATGCCCAGTACTTCAGCTGCCTTGATGCAAATTCGGGCTATCATCAGATACCGCTTGATGAGCGGACTTCGAGGATATGCACTTTTTCTTCGCCGTTCGGGAGATACCGTTTTCTCCGGCTGCCCTTTGGCATTTCTTCCGCACCAGAGGTATTTCAACAAAGCATGAGCCAAGTCTTTGATGGCCTACCCGGCGTATTGGTATATGTTGACGATATTTTAGTATGGGGTTCCAGTAGACAAGAACATGATGAGCGGTTGATAGCAGCGCTAAAAGCTGCCGAGAAAGCCGGCTTGACTTTCAACATCCAGAAGTGCAAGTTTAGGGTGAAAGAAGTCAGATTCCTTGGCGATATCATAGGCCGAACGGGCATATCGCCTGACCCTAAGCTGATCAAAAACTTGGTGAATGTACCAACACCAACGTCCAAGAGTGACGTTCAGCGAATGCTAGGTGTGCTCAATTACTTTGGTAAATTTGTCCCACGACTGTCCGAGCGAACAACGCTTCTACGTGAGCTTATCAAGACGCGCTCAGAATTCCAATGGACAGATAACCATGCGCAGGAGTGGAAAAAACTAACCCAAATCCTGACCACCGCCCCCCTTCTCGCAATCTTTGATCCGCTGCGAAAAACCAAGATTACCTGTCGCATCAAAAGACGGCGTTGGTGCAGCATTACTGCAAGACTACAGTGGTGAGTGGAGGCCCGTAGCATACGCATCCCGTGTTTTAACGCAAACCGAGAAGAATTATGCCCAAATTGAGAAAGAGGCACTTGGGATATGTTTTGGCTTCGAAAGGTTTCACGAGTTCGTGTACGGTAGAAACGGGCTTATCGAAACGGACCACAAACCGCTGGTAGCGATAGCACGAAAGGAAATTGCTGACATGCCACCACGAGTGCAACGATTTTTTTTGCGTTTGCTAAAGTACGACTTTGTCTTGCAGTACATTCCAGGAAAACATCTGGTTCTCGCTGATATGTTGTCACGGTCAACACAGGATCAGGGCGAAGAAAAAGTTGGCGCAACACACGACGTTGAGGTTCACGCCGTCCAGTCCTTGGGCTACATGGTCACCTCCGACACGCTGCGGTCGCTACAGCTGGAAACTGCACGGGACTGCTACCTCCAGACTGTGATAGCATGCTTGGTGGACGGGCAGCCAGTGACAGGTGAACTCAAGCCATTTTTGCACTAACTCTCTGTCGTTAATGGAGTAGTGCTGAAAGGCACTAAAGTCGTCATACCGAAAAGTATGCGACGAATCATGTTGGAAAGAATTCATGCGGGCCACCTTGGGATGCAAAAATGTAAGGAGAGGGCTCGGAAACTTATTTTTTGGCCTGGTCTGAATGGCGACATCACTGCCCGTGTGGAAAGCTGTGCAACGTGCAGAAAATACGCGTACAGGCAGCCACAAGAACCCTTGCTAATGCGACCCGTTCCAAAATGTGCTTGGCACAGGGTTGGAGTAGATATCTTTTCCTATGCGGGCAAGTCGTACGTGGTTGCGTATGATGCATTTTCAAATTTTCCCGAGGTCGACACGCTCGACAACACAACTGCGGAAACCACGATCGCAGCCCTTAGCGCCATGTTCGCCCGGTATGGTATACCAGTGGAAGTATGCACGGATAACGGACCCCAGTTCTCGAGCCATGAATTTGCCACGTTTGCCAGAGCATATGACTATCATCATATAACATCGAGCCCCCGTTATCCGCAGTCGAACGGCTTGGCGGAAAAAGGAGTGCAGATCGTGAAGCGGATCCTGAAAAAGACCCTCGAGGCCCGGGAGGACTTCTGGCTTGGTCTTCTTGCATATCGCTCTACACCACTGGAAGATGGGCATTCTCCGGGTGAGCTTCTTCAGCGAAGGCGACTTCGTTCTAACCTTCCCGACTTCGGCGGGGTGGCTCGTACTAAAGTAAGGAAACGCCACCAAGCCAGGGCTGGAAAGCCGTTGGCAGCACTACACCGAGGCTCAACGGTGCGACTTCAGGATGCTGCTGGTTGGTCGCGTAAAGCGAAGGTCGTTGCTGAAAGCGCTCCACGTACAAACCAAACATCAAGGTATGCTGCGGCGGAACCGCCGGCATCTGCTTAGGACTGCGGAGCAGTACACCAGTGACAGCGACGACGACACTTGTACGGGTTCCCACCCCTGTACACAGCAACCTACGACACCAGCTGAATCAGGTGCACAATCCTCTAGAGTGACCTCTGCTGCAAACGGTGAGGAATCGTCGCGACCAGCAAGTGGCCGCGATTCTCCATCGAGCATCCCATCGCCGCCCACCGTGAGAAGATCAACTCGGACCTCCCGGCCCCCACAGAGGCTACGCTATGACGAACACTTTAATCAAGTGCCCTAACTGTGACTGTTATATTGAAGTGTCTCATTTTGTTCTTTCCCGAGGGAGGATGTAACGGACACGTGTCGTGTTCGTATCAGTGCCGCACATCAGTGATTGCATCGCGCCGATGCGCAACAGTAATGCGCAGTAGGTACAGCGCTCTCGCTCGTGCCTATAAAAGCTGTGCCTTCAATAAACAGTGGTTCTTTCTTGCACTGACCATGCTGCTGTAAGCGTCGTCCCTCCGGCTGGTTAGGAGCGTGCAGCAGCAGAGGCAGGAAACGAGCCCCGCGGTCCTTGGGTGCTGGCAACAATGCCAGCGAACAAAAGGGCCCTTCGCGGAACCCTCAACATGTTCGCAGGTTTCCGGACAGTGGTACAGGAATCCGCTGGCACGCTTTCATCGTGCCCCGCGGTCTAGGATGCTAGCAGCCGGCTGTCGCGGCGACGCTGCTAAGCAGGCAGCCACTTCCGGGTTTTTGTATATGTTTGTGGAGGACGGTGGCTTTACCGAGAGATATCCGCGTAGACCGGAGGCACGCAGTGGCCTCAAGCTAAAGTTAAGAAAGATGGCGGGGGCCTCATATCTCGTTTTCACTTTGGTAGATTACGGCGGGTATCCTTTTTCTCTCGTGTCTACGTGGCATTCGTAAACAGCAACAATAATATCGTAACTATCCAACGTCGACACTTACACAGGAAAAATTGGTAATGCGCAAGGAGCGGTTATGGGAGTGCGCCGTTTTGTGAGAAAACAATCACATACCGAAAAGCGGACGATGTCGTTCCGCCGTCGCAGACCACAATGAGTCGAAACGCGGCTATGGTGGGCTGCTTGCTTGCGATTCAAGGCTCCGTGCACTGGTATGGTGGAGCCAGCAGCGACCGCGTCGCCAACGCCCCCTCGTTAACTGGATTGCCAGTGTGTTTCCGTCAACCCGTCCGCATAGCAGACGCGCAGTGACGCCGTTGCGAGAATGGTATTTCGGCGGGACACCTGCTTTTATGCGGTGCTTTTATGTCCAATGGAGCATACAATGGACAAAAGAGGGATGTTATCCTACAAAAAGGTCGTCCAAAAGGATCTTGATGAGATAATCGCAATTTCCCTCATTACAAAAGGCCTGACAGCAGTTCAACGGTTTGTTTTTGTTTGGATTGCTTTTATCTGCGTTCCTGAGCAGAAGTTATGAATCGTTGAAGGTGGCACCACGAACGAAAAGTGCGCGTGAGCCTTTCGACAGCACACCTCATAAAAACAAGAACTGCCGACTTCCGGTATGCAGCCATGTCCTTACGTCACCAAGGATCTTCCGTAGTGCTGCAACCATAGAGTAACATAAAAGTAAAGAGCGGACACTCGAGCCCTTTCGCGGCCGAGTTCGGCGCTTCCCCGTTTCCGCCAGATGGCACTGAACGTGCAAATAAAAAAAAAAGAAAAAGAGTATGGTCTTGGCATGCCTTGGCTTCCTTCTGCGGAGTGACTGATGCGCTCATTGTCACCCTGACAGAATGCACGTAGTAGGTTCCCTGCCGCTTGCCAAGCGCACGCGATGCGTGGCATAACGCCTTTGCGGCTTGTGGGTGACGTGTTCGCCGCGGCGTCCAGGCAAGCGATCAAAGCCAAACGCTTTTGACGAGCGTTGCACGTCGAAACCTGGATAATCGTTGCGTGCTCCGTCATCGTCGCGCTGGTGGCCGGCTGCTCAGCTGGGCAATGTGACACCGCCTCCTCCGCGAGAGTGGAGAACGCACAAGACGCAATGAAAGTAGAGCCTCCAAGATTCCTGTTAGGTCCTATCATCTCCGAGGCCAGTGCGGTTCCCCGGGTCCGCTAGGTGCGCTGTGCACAAAAGTCGGCCGCTGGGGCCTACGGGAGTGTCCGCTCTTTACTTCTATATTACTCTATGCTGCAACTTCTTACGGTAAGCTTAGTGGCCTGCTTAATGTATTTGGCCACTGAAAATGTGCTGTACAGCCGTTTAAACTGATAACTTGTTGTAATCTCTGTCAGCTTCTTTACAAGTCTTTTTTCCAATCCAAAAGGTGTCGTTCCCCGAAGACACCCTGTATTCTTAGAAGAAACGAAAAAAGGCAAGTTCCTCCTTCTATGTTAACTGAGGAATTTTTCCAGTAGACTGCAAGATGACTCAGGGAGGGGTGTCCAAAGCGTACATGGGTTGACTACCCCCCCCCCCCCCCCCGCCCCCATTTACCAGCAAAATAGAGGGCGACGGGGGTAGTCCAGCGCCTTGCTTTTCCAGCATGACTGGTTTCGGGCCATTCTTCAGGCTTCAGCCTTGAAGAGCGAATCGCAAATGTGAATGCGCCGTAAAGAGACGCCTGCCGCTTTTCGTTTCCGCCAAGACTGCGAGAGTGTCATCCGGGAAGGAGAGCTTTCACGGGAAAACGAACCTTGCAAAGAAGGTGGCTTACAAATTTCCCCAAGTGGTTCCTAACATATGTAGTAGTAGTGTCTTTGCAAGATGCGATGCTGTTCTGTTCCAACTTCCACATGACGATGCAGGAAAGAAGATGGAAAAAATAGCTAGACAGGAGTTGGCACATGGGACGACAATTCACGAAGTAAGTTCCGTACAAACAACGCGGTACAAACTAATGATGACATGCTACATCTAGTTTCTATTGCTTTCAGGTTGGGCTGATCATCGATTCTGAGGTTGGGCTGATCATCGATTCTGAGCAGTCATGGCTGTGTTGCAGTCCCGACGGCAGTGTGATGTCGGGCGGCACATTTCAACTTATTGAAATTGAGTGCCCTTACAGTCTAAGGAACAAGTATCTGATTGACCCAGACAAAGAAATCAGCTATGCGCCATTCATTATATGAGTGGACACTGTCAGTTGCGTAAAACCCATTCGTAGAACACGCAGATAATGATAATGCTGTATGTCCTGACAATTGACACTGCTTTACTTTATGTGTATTGTCCTCAGAGAAGCATAGCTCTAACAATAAAAAAGGACGAAGCATTTCTTGCCGACTATGTACCAAAGTTAGAGGACTTTTATTTCAGCTATTTCCTCAAAACACTGATTAAATGAACGCCCAACGGCATTTTGACTATCGCTGTCTGCAAACTGAACGAGAGTTGCATCCACCTTTTGACCCCACCTTTCGCCCCCTCTGTAAACCAGGTCGCGCCACGCGGATGGATAGGAGCGCCCCCTTTGAAATGGGGTGGTGGCAATTGCCACCATGCTCAGCTTTTCTTTCTTTATTTTTGTTCAACTCTGTTGTTAATTCTCATTAAGATTCGCCATCTTCTTTACGTACGGTTTCCTACACTTCTAACTATATGTCACATGTCTGCTTTTCAGCCACCAATCCTCCAATCGCTTTCTGCTAACTTCCACTGCTGATTTATTTACATGACCATTGTTATCTTTAAACCCTAGGGCCTCAGGGAGAGTGACTGTGGCTGCGTCGACATCCGGATGGATGCCATCACATTTCAGTATGAGGTGTTCAATTGTTTCCACAGATCTACCACACACTGCACATGTGTCATCTTCGTTAAATTTCTTTTTGTAGCTGCGCGTTCTAGGACACCCTGACCTAGCTTCAAAAAGTAGGGCACTGCCTCTTGAGTTATCATAGAAAAATTCTTTCCTCATTTGCCTTTTCTAGTATCGATATTTATTTATTTATTTTTTTATTTGGGAATACTGCAGAGTCAGCTGACTCCAAGCAGGAGTGGACACAAAAAAAAAACAATTACAAGAATCAAGAATACAAGAATAGACGAATACAAGAAACAATACAAGAATACAAGTACAAGTACAACTTCACCCCAACATTTTTAGGTTTTTAATGAACTCTGGCGCACTGGGACTGTCGACAATATTCTTAGGTAATTTATTCCAAGCGCGTATGGTTGTCGGAAAAAATGAATACTTAAAGGTATCGTTTAGGGGGCTATATTCACGAATCATTTTCCCGTTATCAAAACGCGAGCTTGTGCGTAGTGTGTGAGGGGTAATGAAATTATGATTGTTGTCTATTATATTGTTCTATATTAAATACAAGTATTTTAATCTGCCTTCGGAACGCCTCGCTCGTAGTGTCTCGAGACCAAGATAATCAATCATTTCTGTCACGCTGTCAGTGCGTTTATATTTATTACAAATGAATCTGGCCGCGGTTCTTTGAATCCTTTCTAATTTGGAAATATTTTTCTTTGTATAAGGGTCCCATAGACACGAGGCATACTCCAGACATGGCCGAACCAACGCTTTATAGGCTGCTAGTTTCACGTGCATGGGGGCTTTTGAAAGCTTGCGTCTAATAAACCAGAGAGATTTAAAGGCTTTGTTGCAGACTGTATTAATATGAAAATCCCAACTCAGATTGTGTGTAATAGTAACTCCGAGGTATTTAACAGACGGCGATTCCTTAAGTGCAGTGCCATTTACAGAATAAGAATGTTGTAAAACGGTTTTGTTCCTGGATATGCGGAGGACTAAGCACTTATCAGCATTTAAAAACATGTTCCAATTTGCGCACCAACCTGAAACGTCAGCAAGGGCTTTGTTAAGTTTAATTTGGTCAGTTGCACATTTAACAGTGGTGTAAAGAACGCAGTCATCTGCGAAAAGCTTTATCTTATCATCACTGTGTATGACTTTTACGATATCATTAACATAAATAAGGAATAAAATCGGTCCCAGAACCGAGCCTGTGGTACCCCTGATGTCACCTGCAGTGCCTCCGAGCAGTACTTGTCAACTTGGACGTACTGATACCTGTTTTCTAGGTAAGCCCTAATGAACTCGATAAGTCTGCTATTTATTCCCATGTCGTAAAGTTTCTGTAATAATTTATTATGTGGCATTTCATCAAATGCTTTCGCATAGTCTAAAAATATAGCATCAATCTGTTCTTTGTTATTAATCGCGAGAGAAAAATCATGGCATGCACTAAGGAGCTGCGTTACAGTCGACAAACCACGCCGAAACCCGTGCTGTGCGTCTGATAACAGTTTGTTTTCTTCGAGAAATACGGTCAAGTGTCGGCAGATTATATGTTCTAATATTTTGCAACTAGTTGAGGTCAAGGAAATTGGACGGTAATTGGATACACTCAGGCGATCAGTTGACTTGAATATGGGTATGATACGAGCACCCCTCCAGTCTGCCGGAAGAGAACACTGTGCTAGTGACGCGTTAAAAATGAGGAACAAGTAATGCGAAATCCATTCCGCGTAACGGTGCAGGAAAACTGTAGGAATGTTATCGGGGCCGCCCGATTTTTTAGCATCAAGGTTAAGGAGCAAGTTTAAAATACCTTCCCGACTCACAATGACATCAGGCATAGAAGAAAAATACCCAGCAGGCTCGGTAACAAGATGACTATCCTTCTGGGCGTATACGGATTGAAAGTACCTGTTAAATTCATCGGCAACTGGTTTTGCCTCTGAGACTGGGCAGCCGTCAACCATCAACGAAATACTATTGGATTTGGTGCCACTTATATACCTCCAAAATTTCCCTGGTGCTTCTTTCATGAAATTGCCTAAAGTTGTAGTGAAGAAAGTGTCCTTAGCCTTTTTGACCTCAGTTTTCAGCGCTGCGCTTAGAGTGTTAATAGCAGGGTCTCGAGACCGACCTGATCGTCTCATTCTCTTAAGCTTTATTTTCATGTGTATGATCTGTCTCGTAACCCAGGGGTTTTGTTTCTTTTTCTTAATCCTGTCAGGAACAAACATGGCAATACAATGAAGACAAATTTGCTTGAATTTACACCACAAAACATTCACATCTACGTCAACATTAAAACCGTCCAAATTCATTTCTAAACAGTCCAGGATGCTTTCATCGTCTGCCCTGTTGAAATCTTTCACAACAATCACAGGCTTGCTTTTGCCACAATACCTTTCAAAGGAAAAGGTGCCAAATACTAAGTTGTGATCAGAGAGCCCGTTCATCACATCAACAGTGTCACATTTGACAGCGGAACTTATAAACAATAAATCAAGAATATGCCTAGTGGTTGCAGTTATTCTGGTAGGGTCAGTAACAATTTGAGCTAGACCACATGAAAATGCAGTGTTCAAAAGAATCTCTGAGTGTCTAACATTCATGCCCATCGTATTCATGGTTGACCAATCGATGTTCGGCAAATTGAAATCCCCAGCTAAGAAAAACTTTACGTGCTCACCCCGAAAACGCTGTAAAATCCGGTATCGCGGCAAACCGGATTTTACCGGAACATATCGGTTTCATGCCGGTCCGGTATCACTCTCATACCGGCGAGAGCCGTCCGGTTTGATCGCTATACCGGTTCATACCGGTCCGGTATTGATCCCAAACCGGACAGACCGCTCCGGTACGGAGCTCATACCGGACAGTCCATTCCCGGTTCAAAGCTCAAACCGGACAGACCAGTCCGGTACGGAGCTCAAACCGGACAGACTAGTCCGGTACGGAGCTCAAACCGGACATACCAGCCTGTATTCAGAGCGATATGTGCTGCAGTTTTGGTGCTTGGTCTGCAGATTGACTGTTGTACGCCAGCAGATATTTTTAAGGGGAAGGGGGGGGGGGGGGGGGGGGGGGATAAGCGTGCGCATAAGTGCGATAATCAACACATACACGGTTTTGTTGAAAGGGTTAGGAAAAGAAAAGGGCTAAGCGTGGCAAAACATGCAGTTTGTGTATGAAAGGCGGGGGCTGCATGAAGGTGAATGGAGCGCAACCGCCATATTGGCTTCCCGTGCAGCACCCTGACAAAGCCAGGGCTGCTGTGTGCGGGCAAACGGCTAGTATACATCCGCCAGCAGTCTTCGTAAGTCCTGCGCAGATTACTCTGGGTTTCACAGTGCAGAACTTCACGACTGGCTGATAAACATGGCGAGCCTCCGGTGACTGCGCCAGAGGCTCCAAAAGGTTTGTTACTGTCGCGTTCATTGCAGCAGCTTTCTTAATGTTCGCTAGCGGCAGTCTGTAGCGACGCATCGGTGAAGAAATAAAATTCTTGGTTTTCGTGCAGGAATTCTTTGCACTTCTTCTTCATCAAGTGATAGTCCATTGATAACGCAACTTGTCCAAGCGCCATCCCGGGCGGTCCCACCCTTCACTCCATCAGGAAGACATACTAATCACAAATCGCCCAGAACATTTCTATCGACGAAGAAAAAGTTAATTCAACGGACGCTTCGTGCTAGCTAAAAGATACAGCGCTCGAGAGAACAAAATAAAAACAAAAACCACCTGTAGAAACCTTACACGAGTAACCCGTCTCTTCGCAATTTTTTTTTAAAGCTTTTTTTTTCTCTCATCACTGCCTTCTCTGCTTTTCCTGGGTCTGAGAATTCTCAAGGCCTGCGCGCTTTCCTTTCCCCCCGCTCTGACGTCAGCCACTTTGGCCGTTGACCCCTCCGCATTCCTCCGACACTGAGACGTCTCCTTTCTTCCCTCAACCAGTTCTGCACCCTTCCGTAGTCGTGTAGCCGGACATGTCAGCGTGCGCTGCTGCGTTTTATTGCTGTTGCGTTCGTGAGTGCTGGCTAGGAAATTGCTTGTCATCGTGATACCTAAATCTTTGCGTGTCGTGACCTGCTGTTGAAGCAATGGGTCGCTGCTGCGTGCCCAACTGTAGAGTAAACTATGACAACGGACCAAAAGTGCTTGTGTTTTCGTTCCCAAAAGACTCACGTAGGATTACGTGGGAGCGTGCTGTTCGCCGCGACGACGTCGACATACGGACTGTGCGAGATTCTAAGGTACTGTACGTTGTGTCTGCGCATCGAAGCAATCGTTGAAGTCTAATAATTTATCACGGTGCTAAAATATGGACAAGGTGCGGTTCTAAAATTCATGGGACGCGATGTTTGCCCTAGACTGCTGGTATCTGTAAATATATCTTTTTCTCTTATGTACCAGGCAGTGTTCTTGTGTGGTTGAAAGATACAAATTTTCAAGTTCAGGGCGGGCGTTCATGTCATGGTTAAATAAATATGCCTATGAATATCATCGAATTTTGCAGAGAGCATACATACACTAACGAGATATATTCTTGCATCTTGATTCAACGTTTCGACTATATTTAGTGTGCGTAGTGTTTTGGCTAAAGAATGCTCAGTATATTTAGGTAATTGAAGCGATTCTATGCATTTGCGCAATGAATAAAGTAATAATGGCCGTTAATTGCATGTCACAGTTCTCAATGCATTATGTTGTGTGTCAGTGCCCAATTAAATGATAAGCTGGGGGCATTATGTACTACCAATCATATTTACTTTTCAGCAGGTGCTTTTGACTACTTCATTGGCCAGAACCCTGTAGAGACCCCAGCGCCGGTAGATCGTCGCAAAGAGTTAAATTATTACCTCAGTGAGCTGGTTCAAGACATGCGAAAAAAATAAACATCTTTTGGAGTTTTTGATGCATTATAATACTCACCAAGCTACCAATACTTGGTAAAAGCTGGGAGCAAATAACGCAATTGCACATCGACTGCAATACGAGTCGCTGATAATCGCAGATTACCAGTTTCTGAGGCTCTGTATATTGCAGCATTTGGCATGTACACTTATGGCCCCAGTTTTTGGGCAGATTTAGTCCAAGTGGAATATATTTGAAGCATTTTATTCCTGCCTTTGTCCTGTGATACAGGGCCCTCCTGTATAATACGGGCCTAGCCTGTAGAATACAGGACTGTCCTGTATGCCGGTATGAATTTTAAACCGGAACCGCATACCGGGTTATTGTACAGGATTTGCGATACCGGATTACCTGAGTATCCTGTACAAAACAGGAGAGTCCTTATTATACAGGACTGTCCTGTTTCATACAGGATATTCCGGTAATCCGGTATCGCAAATCCTGTACAATAACCCGGTATGCGGTTCCGGTTTAAAATTCATACCGGATTTTTCAGTAGGATAGAGTTGCTCGAGAAATGCAAGATCTGCCGTAGGAGGGCGGTATACAACACCGAGAGCTGCAGAGTTACCGTAAAAATCAATTTTACAAAAGATGCTTTCGTGTTTAGGAATAGCTGGAAAAATTGTCACATTAATGTTTTCCTTAACTACAATAGCAACTCCACCCCCTCGGGATTGCCTGTCACATCTAAATAGTTTATACGATGGGGGGATGATTTCATTATCGAGCACACCGGCGTGCAACCAGGTCTCCGTCAGCAGCGTGACATGCGGGTCAAGGTCATAGAGCCGCGCTTCAAATCCGACACTTTTATTCACGATACTCTGCACATTTAAAGAAAGTAACCTTAGTTGACAAGTGTTATTTCCTGGTCATTTGGGTGCCCCGTTTGCGGCCATTCGCCGGGTTCTCACTCGATTTTGAGGCAAAGCCTGGTTTTCGTTATCTTGTGCAATGCGGTCGTCTGAATCTGCACCGGGCCCCACAAGCTCCCGTCTTTCGTTTTTTTCCTCATCCCACACGTACGTCACCTTGTTGAGAACGAGCTTATCGTACTTCAGATACGCTTTATCTTCAGGCGTGAGAGTGTCTTTAACGGACGACCATAGCTGCTTTCTTATTTTTTGGATTCTGAATGAATAATCCTCCGACAAAGAATAATCAGTGCCCTTTAGTTTCTTTGCATTTCTCAGGAGCTCCATTTTTTCATTGAAATCAAAAAACCGCATTATCACTGGGCATAGTTCTACACTATGCTTCTTTTCCATTGATTAAATCCAATTTTTAACTTCCGCGTTTTTAACTTGTCGTTTAATGCTCTTTCTTTCTCCGTCCTCCTGACCGGCATACTTAGTGGTTAGTTTTCTAGCACCATCGGCCAACAATGAAACAACGAAACGCGCGCGCGTGGTGCTTCCATACGTGAGGGGAACCAGCGAGGCACTCGCGCGCATTCTGGGAAAATATGGAATCTACGTTGCTGACAAACCTGTTTCGAGAATAAGCCGCTTCTTACCACGACCGAGAGACCACGTCCCCAGAGAAAAACAACCTGGTGTCATTTGCAAAATCCCGTGCTCCAAGTGCCCGGCTTCATACGCCGGCGAAACAAAAAACCTCCCCCAAAGAATAAGGCAACACAAGAATGATGTCCGGCTAATGAATTCGGAAGCCAACCCCCTCGCCGAACACTGCGAGCGCGCCGACCACCCAATAGCCTTCGAGGAAGTGAGCGTCTTGGCCGTGGAGCCAAACATGTTCAAGAGACGACATGTGGAGTCATGGCATATCCCACTCACAAAGGCGGCGATGAAAAAACTCCAGGAACGCTCCCCTCTGCGGACGTTAGTGGACTCCCCCACGTGCTAAGAAAGGGAGAGCGAAGGCAACACCCCGCTGCTGCTGGCACACTTTAGTCACCCCTGAAGAAGGGACCGAGTTGGTCCCGAAGCGTTGGGCAAAATTAAAATATTGGTTGGCGTCAGTTTTTTTATCTCAGCTATCAAAAACCCCACCAGACGGATCTCCGTCGAAGATGTTTTTGTTCAAATCGTCTATTTTATGCCGTCGCAGTCGTCAGTCGGTCCGGTCTCCACGCGTGATCCTAGCAGCACCTAAACATGCCTCCGCACAGCACGGCTGTCAACTGTCAATGGGCAGCGAGGTTGCGCGCCTCCCTGTGGTCATTGGGTCAAGTTCTAAGGCAGCGGAGAAGATTACTTTAATATCGTGTATTTGTACACAATGTATAGTGCCGCCCTACCCCTGTCCTTTCTCCTATCGCTTCCAATTTCTTTCCCTCTCCCTGTCCCTATAGCTGCAGCTCAGGTGCTTCAGGTTTCGATGGCAGATACGGCGGCTAGCAAAGTCTTTTCCTTCCATTTTTACTTTTATTAATAATAAATAGCCAGAACAACAACAGCGGAGAAGGTTTCTACTGCCTTCATCGCACGTGAACAGGAGCAAGAATGATGGTCCGGGCTAGTGGGTATTTCGCGTGAGGTTCAAAACAAGGAGCAAGACACAAGCGCTAAACTTAACTAGACGGTTTTACGGGTTTATGGCAGGGACATGAAAGCGCCAGCCACTTTCCTCCTGGCTAATTCGACGACTCACCCGTGTTGTTGTTCCGACTGAAAGAAGGGTGAAAATGAAATTGCACGGGCCTGCCGACTGGATCGAGCTGAGCCACCACCGCTGCCACGTGCAGATAGACGATAATTCAAAGATATGAGATAAGAGAGTGAAAGAACCCCACATTTGTTGTACGGATAAAGAACGAGAATATTCGAAAAGAAGGAAAACTCCCTCTGATCTTTCTCGCTCTCTATCCACTCACGTGAACGCCCGCCTGTTTCTTGGCCTGCATCGTTGCTGACGTGAATCCTCTTCTGTGTCAGCTTGTTACAGTCGACGACAGTAGCCGAGGTGGTTACCCTGCTGCTTCCGACCTTCGTGCGCGGAGCGGCTCGGTCACCACCCCTACGTGTGAGAACGAAAGGGTACGCTTACCTGCTCTGCCTTCAATTATACCAGGCGTCAAAGCTGCCGCGGTGGCTCAGTGGTTATGGCACTCGGCTGCTGAACCGAAGTACGCGGGTTCGATCCGGGCCGCGGCGGTAGAATTTCGATGGAGGCGAAATTCTAGAGGCTCGTGTACTGTACGAGGTGAGTGCACGTTAAAGAACCTCGGGTGGTCGAAATTTACTACGGCGTCCCTCATAGCCTGAGTAGGTTTGGGACGTGAAATCCCCCTAAATCATAAACAATTACCAGGAGTCAGTGAAATGAGGCGTCGCACTGTGGATGGCGTCACCAAATTTGACAAAGCGCCGAAACGTCGCGGGAGGCTGTAGACCAAGCGACGGGATGCGAGTGTGGTCAATGGCGAAAATATGTGACTGAAAATGCATATACAATATTGCGCTTTCTTTTACTGGAATGTTTTGCTGTCTTGGGATGCGTGCTGATGCTATTCAATTTCACGCCAACAGGAGTACCATGAAAGTCATGTCCCAGACAGTGCAGAATGATTTGCAAGGCAAATTATGCTTGGGCATTATTGCATGCAATGCGTCGCAAAGATAGCTGTTTCAAAATTTTTAACTTCGATTGCAACCACGTGTCTATTTCTACTGTACAGTCGTCAGCACGTCTCTCTAGAGCGCTCGGAAGGCCAGCCTTTGGCAGCATATACTATAAAAGCTGCCATGTATGTTAGCTATCACCTGCTATCATTAGCACACATCACAGCGCATGAGTTCGACTTTCATCTGGACAAGTGCGGTCTCCAGCCCGCGGCTAATCACACAGCTATTGACTTCGGTTCACGATGACGCGTCCTGGAGACTTTTGTCGCCGACTGTACAGGCGCTACGCCTGCTGATAACGTCTGGTTTAAGGTGGCGGTCCCACTCTGACGGTGAGCGGGAACCATTTTTGGCGATATTTGTACGTCGACTGTACCTCGCTCGTTCGCTTCATAAATATGGTTCAGATATCTCCGAAAAGCTAGTTTTCTCTGCTTTTAAAAGATGCATTTGGTTTAACGGTAGCTGCAGATTTGTTTCAACTGTAAAAGAAAACGCAGAGATGAAAACTGGCAGTTGAGCTCAACTTGTCTCAGGAAATGCAAAATTGTGAAAAACCTCTTGCACCTAGAGAAATATCTTTCGAGATACTTTGAGATGTGATGCTAGTGCGCATATTTAAGCATGTAGAAGTGCGTGTATAGATTAGTTTATTAGCCACGCTTGTTTGAAAATCATAGAAAACAGAACAATGTAATCTACAATAACTTTTGGGATATGCATTGCATTGCGGCGACTTTTTGTACAGTTTGAGACCGTCTAATCGCTCATCCATTCTGAAAATTTCATGCATTTGCCTTGTTTAGTTTAAAAGTTATTCCTGATCAAAGTTAGCGTTTTTTCGAAATAGTTAAAAACGGAATGCAATACTGTTCAGGTAACCAGCACGTGGCAGTTGTGAGATTTTGCGTGAAGAAACTTAATACTTCGCTCTACGCGGCTAAGCATCGCCTTTACTCTACGGCTTTTGGGGAATGCGCAATGTCTAGTTGATCTTAGCTACCTTTTTTGTTCTCCTTATGAAGGGCACAAGCTCTTGAAACGTTCCGCGGCTTCTTTTTTTCTGGCAAATATACTCTTAAAATGTCGGTCTCTCATTCTTTTAATCAACTTGTAACAATTGCCAACAACAAAGTCCACAGAATACAAACAATAATAGCAATAACGCAGAGACATGCGATAAATGTAGATAAATGTAGTAAGTAGCGCCATCTACACACATGCACGTGTACTAAATAATCAAAGTTCAAAAAAATAACGAGTGTGGCGCTGCCAAACATTTACAATCAGGAGGTGTTCACGAGAGGGAACGATATCTCTACGATGTTTGCACGTTTCCCCCGATTTTGCCCTATGTTACAGTGTACTATGTAGTGTGTGTCGAACTTCCAAGCAGATTTTCGCCATATTGCTTTGCTGGATTGTTTTGTAGCGTAAAGCTAGTAAAGCCACACTACGCGGGTCAGAGCCGAGTTTTGCGCGAGTGTGCTGCCGCCTGTTATGCGCATGCGCGAGAACCGCGTGACGTCACGAGAGGCGCAGGTCCGCAGGTGCGTCCCTTCCTCGCCACAGCCGGTGCGAGCTCCTCGCTGCCGGCGCCGCCGGCGTGCGCTCCTCTCCGACGCGTGACCTCGTGTTTACGACAGTTGCGCCGCGCGCTACTGCGCATGCGCGAGGAGGGTGCGCGGAGAAATGACGGTCGCGCTCAACCTGTACGCTCTGGTGAGCTAAGGAGAGTCGAGCAGCTGCCAAACGGCGCTGAAGACTGGAAGATGTAAATTCTTCCGATCCCGAGGTTGTCGCCTGGCAGTTCGCCGTCGAGCAGCCAAGGCGAAACGTGCGGCCGAAACACCGGAGCGCTTTACGCTACGTATATCCAGGCATAGCAGAGCTAAGCCACTGCCAATTTTTTTCACCTGACGCTACGAAACGCATTCTGGACGTCGTATTATTTTTCGAGGACAGCTTTGGCATTACTAAAGCGACAGGAAAGGGAAGAGACAGGCTTTCGCTTCGTGCTGCCGGTTGTTCGTTGTTCCGGCTAGCGCTGTGGAGGGGAAGTTAGAGAGCGCTCGATTCGCCTGCACTCACTGCACCAGTTCGGCAAAGTTCTGCGGCAGCGGCGGTGCGGCGAGTGTGTACCGCTAGTTCCGGCACTTTGAGCGCAGTTTGGCACTGTCTGCTTCCAAAACGGATGGTCGAGTGCAGGCCTGGTCGTCGCTAGCCTTTGCGATGCCAATGAATTGCAGCCAGCTGTTCACAGCCTACATCAGCGGCAGCCAACATCTCGTATCTCATGAAGAAATGTGCAAACAGCACATCACAATAACATGTTGCCCTGAATCAGCCTCGATCCGTTTCTTCGGAGAACTCGAGCAGCGTTCTAGCTTGTCGACGAGTGAAAGTTACTTGAGTCTCCGCCGTTTATCACAACCCGCAAACCATCATCTGCTTCCATGGCGGCTGCAGCTGCACTATTTCAGCACTAACCATGGAGCAGGTGTAGTTTTCCTGAACTAGACTCACACTTCTTTCAAACGAATGCCGTGGTTCAGAAGGCGCCATGCTCCTCCGCTGAAATGAATCCATGTGGTATATAAGTCGGGTACAACTCAAGAACGAAGCAGCACATGCCCATCAAAGGAGACCGCTTAGCCAAGCGCGTCGACCGAACAGTTTTCTGTTCGGTCTCCATAGGTGCGCCGCGAAAGCACCGGTGGAGACTGAAGCCGCCACGACCGTCTGTTGCCGAATATGGCCCCACCTGTAACATTCAACGCTTTTGCGCAAAAGACGCTCTCGCGCGGACATATGAGAAAGGTGAGCACCCCAGCCCTCTCCCCCCCCTCCCCCTTTAGTGGCCAGCGCAGCTGAGACAATAAACAGGGGCACCACACCTTCGCCTTTCTCCCCGTCTTTTCCCCTGCTCCAGCTCAGGTGCTCCTAGAGACGATGGCAGATGCCGGGGCAGCAAAATATTTTCCTTTCTTTTTGGGTTATTATTCTTTTAGCCTTATCCCGAACAAATGACATCCACCCTCGGCGACACGGGGACAAAGCGCCGACTCCTTCGCTCTCTTTCGCAGGCTTGGCTGCATGCACAGCCACACAAATCGACGTGATTGGCTGGAGAGCTCCCTCTGAGTTGCGTGTGCCGCTTCGTTCTTTTGTTGTAACCGACTATAGTGCTGAGAAGTCCCCTTTTCGGGAACTGGCACAAAGGACCGCCCCCTCCCCTTGCTGCGCGTCCCTCCTGCAGGCGGGGTAGACTAGCGCCGCAGGAAAAGGAATTCTCGGAAAATGATTACAAGCACGTTATAAGCGGTGTTTACATGACGGGTTGAGTTGAGGATTTGAGCTGAAAACCGGTTACTGGGTTCATGTAAACGAGTCGGATCCGGGAGTCGAGGGGGCGAGTCCAGTCAACTCTGCTGCAGGGGGTGGGTTGACTCACTCGACCCCAACAGCAGATAGCACGTAAACCGGTCGGAGTCTGGTTAGTGGAAGGGGAGGGGATAAATGCGAACCTGTTATTCTCTTGCGCCGTTGCGCCTCCGAGGCAGCCGTGCATGCCGCAATCTTCCAGGCTGCCACTGCCCTTTCCCGCTGCGCCGCTCGACGCTTGGTGCCGCTGCTGTTGAACCGGTCGCGACTCGCTAAAATCGAGTTCATGTAAACATGCAGTCATGTTGGGCTGACCTTGCTCAACTCGATCTCCTGGCTCGACCCGCCGAAGTCGGGTTCATGTAAACGAGGCTATAGTTGCCTGACAATAGACGGTGTGAAAATAGCAGCTGTTCCTTCAGTTTCCAGGTACGCGCGCGTGGACACGCACGCATACACACACACATACGCGGGCGCACTTTTTCAATCTTTGATCCAACCAAATCGAGTCAAATCGACGCAAGGCAAGAAAGATATACATATCAGCACGCGATGGAAAATTCTGGAGGGAATAAGCAACCTAATGATGCAAACTGTATGCAAGAAAGACGTACGTCTAAAATGAATAAGGGCACGCAGTTGAGGGTCCAAACGAGAGAGGGGAGGGGGTCGCCCTAAGTGCCTACAGAACTATCGCTTTGTAGCCGACCCCCCCTTTTTTTTTTGGCAGCCTTCCTGCACCCCCCCCCCCCCCCCCTTCTTCGTACAATGTCTATAAAAAAGTCTCGAGTCCGCCTTGTGAATGGTATGCATCTAGCTGTATACTGCATTTTTGTGAACCTTGGCAATATTCCGTCTTAGTTGATCGGAATTGGTTGCAAGGTGCCGCCGCATGTACGACGAATATTTGCTTCTGAGGTAAACATATTTCGACACCCTGCGGTGCTAACCCTTTCAATAGCAATTTCACGTCTCTTGCGCAATGTCGATTCATCTCAAAGGTAAACAGAAATTGACAATTGCCCACTTCTCTCTGCCTTTTTCTTTACCAAGCATAGTTTATAAGGTTGGACAGGCATCCGCTGAGCGTTGACTAAATTGTATAGCTGTTTTTGTTATAGTTTTCTTATCATAGATGCAATACCATTTGATAAAAAAATATATTTTTTTCAGCGCTAGAGTTTGCAGGTGACACTCTAGACCTGGAGTGTTCCGACTACTACTAATATTACTATGCATCAACAGTGACGAAGTGATTGCACGCGCAAAAGACGAGGGCAGAAGAAAGGACACAAGAAAGGCACCGATTTCAACTATAAGGTTCATTGAAAAAAAATAAAACAGAAACGCTAGAAATATATACATGGGACATAAACATAAATAATTTGCTTTATATCACACCTTCCTTATTTTTGGCATCCGCTTTCTCTTTTCGCTTACTTAGTAATTTGCGCTGTGCAATTATGTCGACAATTATCACTAACCCTCCCAAGTTTCCACTGTATCGACGTTGTGCCTTTTGCGATGCAAGCTGGGCAGCATTATTTTCTTTCCTTTTCTTTGCTCCCACTAATATATGTCACGACATTGAAAACAGTAAAGTCTGTAGTCGGGTAAAACTCAAGAACGAAACGGCACATTCCTTCAAAGGAGGCCCTCCAGATAGTAACATCGACGGTACAGCTTTCTGTGGCTACTCAGCCAAGGCTAAACAAGACAGGGAAGGAAACGGTCCTCTGTTCCCGTTTGGACAAAGACGGTACCCTCTTTGCCCCGGCTCTCCAACTTTTTCCCTTCACCCTTCCGGAACCATAGACCGAATAAAGGAAGCTCCACTCTCTTTGGCTTTGGCAAGGGACAGGCAGAGAAAGAAGCATGCGGAACCACCCCAGCCAACACCTCCCCCCACGCACGACGGGGACTAGCAGCCGGGTTTGCCATGGTTCGTTTGTAATCCTCTGAAGGCAGGTGCAGCAGCAAAAGAAAAGCCTTCACGCAGCACGGGTCAAGAAAGGACCGGACACGTATCTCAACACCTCAACCAAAACCAGTCTCGGGTCGCTGGGGGCAAGACGGGTAGGCACTTTCTCAGTGATGGATCAGTGTCGTAGCCTGGTGGCAGAATATGAACTACTTTCAAGATGGCGGCAGTGGAACCGCCACCTTAAGGCGGGGGCTTTAGCGGGGGTACCACGGCGGCCATCTTGGACAAGACGTTAGTTCAACCACCAGGGCGGCTCCACTTGTCCGTGGAAGCGAAAAAGCGCTCCTCCGAGACGGTCTGGTCCTCCTCTCTGCGTTACCTTGACCTCCTCTCCCTCGCGTTGTGGCAGAAGGAGGCGGTTAGTCACGGAGGGGGGATAAACGCCACGACAATGACGACCGCGCTCGAATGTGTTTGGCACACCCGTACTGCTTCTTTCGCCCCTACGCACCCCTTGGCGGCCCTGCCATGGTGCCTGGCGATTCTTTTTTAGGAGGCACTATTTCGACTGCGACCTTTTGCGGGGCTAGTTGATGTGACATTGTGTTCAGTTGGAGTCAGCGCCCGTCCTGTCCGTCGTTCTGTGTGTTTTGTGTAGAATTTAGCGCTGTTTTTACTTTCCTGAACACGAAGTCTCTATATCTTTGACATTTACAGAAATTATATTTTGTTTCCATTTTTTCCAGAGTTGTACACGTTGTTTTATAGTTATTCTTTTCTCGCGACCCTGACCAATATTTTGATGACTAGCAGCGGCAGCCACGGCAAGCAATATTACAAAATAAAGCTTCGTAGGTTCCACTGGCATCCATAACAAAGGGCCACAAGACATCTATGGGCTATGGCCTTCGTAAAACTATGGATGATGTCGAAATGGATGCAGCGGAATAGTAGATGACCTCTTGGTTTCAATGGGCGGTTGCCATGTGTGTTGTCACAGCCTTTTCTGCGGTCAAAGGCGCGTGGCGCGTAGCTTGTGTGCTATTGATTCCCGTTCACCATGCAAACGTTTATTTCGCAATTCCAGGAAAAGCACCTGCAGTGAAACATCAACCCGAGATTTCGAAGCATGGCCAGTGTTTTTATTGTTTACTCACACGTTGCTGACAGTGCTATGTAGAATTCTAAGAGACAGCTGATATGGTAACAGTAAATAAGAGAAAATGGGCAGAAAAAGGCATATCAGAATGGTACAAACATATTGCGTTCAAGTCGTTGGGTCAGTAGCTGCGGAGAGGAAAAGAAAGCAATATCCCAGTGTGTTAACCCCCTTCACCTCCCACCCGTTCCCGATAATAGCTTGGGAGAGGTAGTCTGTGACGTTGAGATACGTTGCAAGTATTGCTGATTTTCTTTTTTTCCACCCGCGCATCCATGCATGATAACAAAAATCCCGAAAGTGCTTACGGCCGCAGCCGGCAACATTCTTTTCGTTCACATTTTATTGTCAAATAAACTACTACCACCACCAAGGTTAGAAAAACGAAAAGGAAACACTGGCTGTGAAACTTCGACTGGAGACTGCGGGACATAGCTGGCAAGAGCTAATAAGTACTCATTACAATCGCGTCGAGTTTCTACCTACTGTAGCCTTAGCATAGCATTTCCATCCATTCATTGGAACTGCATTTTGTTGCCACACGAGGCAACGTTCCTGCTTTTGTGATATCGTTAGTGATCAGCACGAAATTGTGATAATTCCAACAGTTCTAGTTCCCTGCTGTCTTGTGAACACGGATGTGAGCGTGCGCCAGCATCTGTCTAGAAAATAAGCGATCGAATGTGGATATTGCACTACCCCCCCCCCCCCCCCCCCCCGCCCCCTCCTCCCATCTTTTTGTACTGGCACTGTTTGTGTAGTAAATTTGTATTGTAAAAGGCTCATTTTTTCTCCATTCCAGGGAATGCGGGAAGTCAGAGCTATACGCACCGTGGTAGTCCGCTAGCTGATGTCCGCAAAATCAGTGGACTTTTGCTTTCACGTCACTTTTCAACTGAAATCGCTTCTGCTGCTCTGTTTCGTTTGCTCTGTTTCGTGTTTGCTCTAACATAAGAAAACATTTGGTCCTCACGCTGAGGTCTGGGGCGAATCGATCCTTGCACAATTAGTGAATTTCGGCGATAGGTAGCGGAAATTCGCAGATCTGGCCTCCCAGTGGTCTGTATTGTCCAGGAGCCGATGCGAAATATATGGCGGCGTTTCAAGACAGCGCTTCTCAACCGATGAGCCATAGCGCGAGGCAGGGGTGCAAGATCGTGTCTTCGCCCTAGGATAATTATCTCTGGCCGCCTCCTCTCTCGCTACTCACAGCGTTCCCTGTGCTCCTAACACGGAGCGCCCGGTAGCTCTCTCGCTGGAAAAAAAAAATCTTTTAGAATAGCTGTGGAAACTGCGCAACGGCACCGGTTGTCAGAGCGTCAGCCAACACAGGGCATTCGTCCCGTAGATACATGAGTTCAGTCCGCATTTTGAGGGAATGCGAAAAAAAAAAATCGAGGAAGAGAGTAGAGGAGTCTCGGTTTTCCTTCTCAAAAGTTGCTCTTTCGAATACTCAGCTCGACCTGCACTCTGACCGCATTTCTTTTGATCGTAATAGTACGTTCAAAAAAGCGCTTGAGTAAGAGGCCTCAAGGGTCCAACTGCAAATTTTGCAGTAACACTTATTTCGTCGATCGTGTTCAAAAAACTGCGCGAAAAAATACCCAGGAAGCGAGAAATAAATACGCCAACTGGCAGTACGGTTTTCTTTTTTTACTTTTTCGCGAAGTGTTGCAGTCACCTGATGCGCTAACCCCTGCGCCTTGGCAGCGACACGCGGTACGCCGGAGTCTCTAATGTCAAGTGCGAGCCATCTTGGGCCGGCACAGCAGCATACTCGATATCCGTAGCGGCAACTATTTTTCTGATGAAACATGTCTGTTCAAAAAGAAACAACAGTGGAGCGAAGGCATAAGTCTAAACAGATCACATCAAAATTTGGAAAAAATATCATCTACCAACCACGCGCACGGATGTCGAACCTGCTTCTTCAGCCACACCTGATTGTATAGTTGTTATAAAGGTTATTCACGTGACAAAAGCGTGATAAGCCACTTGCCCAGAAAATTTGTTAATGGCATCCACTCCAGAGGCACACGAGGGGCATAGTTTGTCAGTAGCCTCCAGTTGATGCCTTCTGAAGAAATGAGCACTGTTAGGGCACCCCTGTTGGCACCCTCATTTTTTGTACGATGTGCACGATGATCGGCTACCGGGATACAGGGTCGCCACAAACGAGCCTCCTAGAGCCCTCAAATCCTCAATAGTCCTGGAAGCCAGGCTAGTCGAGGAAGACTGCATACTACATGTCTACTCGAAACGCAAAGCTCAACTTAGCAACTAATTTCTCATGATGAGAGCTGTGCCCGCTTCAGCACTCCTGCGTAACACAAAAACTGCAACAACTAAAACTCTTTATTATGAGAAATAAATAACCATCCAAAAAATATAAAAACCGGAAAAGAGAAACAGACAATAAAGTGGCTGGACTGCCAATTGTTTATTCGCAAGTCTGGGGCTCAAATATATACAGGGCACTCAGTCACACGATCCGCGCACAACTGCTATCACATCAACCCTCCTTCGTGGAATCACAGTTTGCAACGACTTCAGCATCTTCAATCTGACCGTCGATCTCCAAGTTCCGGTTTCCTGCTTATTGTACAAAAGTATCTTTGCAGAAGCAGCGTCTGAAAATCATTGCAAAATACAGTGATATACAATAAATCGGCAAAAAGAACAACAAAAGCGACAGAACGCTTTCAGCGCATAGCAATAAATCCACAACACGCAGAAAGGACTTCTTTATTAGAAGTCATTTACTATCAAGGCCTGGTGATTATTAAAAAAACATATAATGCAGCAGAACAATCACTACAACATGCGGCTCCTTTCTTTGCAATGAGAAAAGCCCCAAAGAACCTCGCGCGCTGTCTTATTCGCGACTCCTGCCAAGAACCTTGACACTGTCAAGCGCCGGCTCCCATTTCCACTATGCGCAGTGAAGAGGTAAATTAGATCCAGTTCCCTTTTCTGGCGATTTTAAGTGCTCTCATGCTGCGAATTTCATATACCACACCAACTGCACAATCCGCAAAGCATTCACCATGCCTCTTTTCGCACTGGTGCTTTTTTCTTCGCCCATTACGTGTGCACAAACCGCTGAGCTGTCTCGTGGCCGAGAAAACAACAGGCACGCCATACCTGGCCGCAATATTTTTCAGGCTGTGTAAACGCAAGGCTTTTCCCTAGTTGTCTGAGCAGGGATAAGATTCCTTATAAAGTGCTAGCATGCGTCAAGGTGCGGTTACCTCGTCAACACTTCTACATATTCGCAGGACAGAGCCGTCGTCAGCAGAAGGTGCTAAGGCACGGTCAATGGAAGATAAAAATATATTGCATAGCACCGGTGCAACACCAGGAACAAACATGTTTGTTCCAAAAGAAACAACAGTGGAGCTAAGCACAAGAATCTTTGCACACTAATACCTGCTAAAATTTGAAACGATGTAGCCCCATTGAAATCAGTACACTCGCGTATACTGCCTCAGGCAGTTCTGCGCGTGGCACAGACTATAATAAACCTTCAACATCAATTGAAAATAAAAACCGAACGTCCGTCTGCTTTCTCAAAAAAGGTGTCACATCTGCCACATCCTTGGTGGCGAAGGGAAGAACACGGCTAATTTGCGGTTGACATGAATTGCTCTCGGTAACAATACATCCTATAGGGACCCCTTTTTGTTGGAGGTTGGGGCTGTCATCACAACGAATCCGCGCTATAGAAAAACTTCGTTCAGGTGAGCAGACAAGCCTGCAGAGTGAACACCATAACGATAGGCCTGTATAAGGATATGGAGCGCACTAGCTCCTTTTTGTTGTATAGTTTGGGGCTGTCATAGACTGGCTTTCTCCCAAAAGGACGGTAGGCAGGGAGTAGTTGTAAGCTACTTCGAAGACGACGACCTATGACTTTTTTATGCTGATAAACAAGACGATTCGTGGAGACGACAGCCCCAACCTAAAACAAAAAGGCGGCCCTTTGTTGTAGGTTTGGGTGGTCATCACCACAAATCCGTCTTTTTTACCACCATGAAGAAGCCATAGGTCGTCGTCTTCGAAGTAGCTCACTACTTGCTGCCTACCGTCCTTTGGGAGAAGGCCATTCTGTGGGAGAAGGCCATTGGGAGAAGGCCATTACTTCCGCCAGAAGCTCCAGGTGGTGCACTGACAACAATCGCGCATCTCCATCTTGCTTGTGACACGCTTTACACTCGCACTAAAAGGACGTCTTCCAAGCCGCTAATTGGAAATTGTAACATACCTCCTGCTGATACAGCATGATTGATTCGAGTGCAGAACACCCGTTTCCAAAGCTCTGCCTTGTTAGCCCTGCGTGACAAACGCCCTTGCAGTGTATGTCCCGTACTACATAAACCTCGTGTGTCATAAACCCCGTGCCAGAAAGCTTGCGACAAAAGCCTCGTACCAAAACGCATTTGCCCAGCAGTGAGTTTGGCGAACACACTACACTTGGTCCGGCAAGGCGAGTGTGTAGTCTCAGCAGCCGTGCTCTGCTGTACCGTGCTCCGCGTCAACCCCTCGCAGTTGTTGACGGAGCAAGCGTCGTTCCTGGAAAGAAACGCGCAACGCACCGCTTCACCACGACGGCTAGAGCAAGGGTTGGGTGCCGCGCTAAAGATTTTTATTGCAAACCCCACTGCGCCCAGGGCGGTTGCGCCCTGACAACTTGTACCCACTCCCCGCAGCAGAGGCACACAGGTCTGTCTCCTCTTTCTAGCCTGGCCTTGGCTGCAGAAGAACCTTGGATTGGAACGGCCGCATGTCAATCGCCTTCGCAGAACTGTGACGTCAAAAAGTTGTGGCCCGGTTGGCAGAACTGACAACTTTTGGTTCTGAGCAGGTGTTGTTGGTCCCGAGGGCTCCTTCGCCGCCTTTCTACCCCGATTCGAGACGCCTCGCCGGCCCTCACAGGATAGAAGAGGGGAAACGCTTGCGCTGAATGACTTAGGCCGGGTGGCAGGAGCGCGCTCCAGGCGCCAGTGAATCCGGCCGGTGCCTCATAATAGACCTCTCCATGATGTAAACAGTGTGACGTCAAAAAGGTGTGCCCCGATGGGCAAAATTGTCGACTTTCGGTTCTGAACCGGTTTTTCAGGTGCCGAGCACTCCCCCACCAGCTTTGTTCCCTGATTCGAAACGCCTGGCAGCCTTTCTTCTCCCAGTGTGAGCCTTCTTGGTACGGCGCATGTTTTGCCCATCGGACCAGAAACACGTGCGTTGGTGACGTGTGTCTTGAAGGAAGCCAGTTTTCTTTGCACGTGTTGGCCTGCCTGCAAATCTGTATGAGCAGTCGCGTTTTTTTTCTTTTTCAGTTGAGAAAAATGTAGAGCCTAACCCTTTCGGCCCTGAATTTTTTATTTCGGCCGTAGATTTTTTTCCTCCGCGTTTTTACGATGCCTAAGACCCCATTACCACGCAGCAAAAATTTAAAGCTTGTGGTGCGCGTATTAATCGATTTACAGGTATGGTGCCAAAATCGGACATCAGGGCTCAATGGGTGTAAAATGCTAGTGGGACCGTTTTGGTAACTGTAACTGACAAGAAAGAAATTAACGAAAACATTTCTTATTTTGCATTGTGGAGACCTATAAAGAAGCTTTTTTTACTTTGTAAGGGATAGATAATCTCGCAGTTTCCACAAAAAAATTCGCTCGCTCCTGTTTACCTTGCGTTTTGTATCATACCTTTGCGTTCTTGTTCCTGCCAGGTTTGTGTTCCAGCTTGTGTAAGTCACGTCAACCGCTCACATGTTCAAAACTTGCGTAGCATTCCTGGAAGGCGACTGTGGTCGAGATAAAGGCTTTCCTCGAATCTGTAACGCCCTCCTCTATCGAGCTTCACGAAGCACTTCCGTAGCGCCCAGCGCGAAGGTCGGCAAATCTAAGTTCTAAGCTTGCACGCGGCACACTGCTTCTCGCTTGCGCTTGTTTTCAAACCAGCTGTTTGCTATACAAGAATTCATAAAGTGGAACATAATCTCGTCGTGTCTGTCTTGACCGAATGCTGTTCCCTTCAGGTGACAGGAAATTCCGTGTCATCCGTAGGCTTACGAGTTCAGGATATCTCGCCCAGGGGGAAAGCAGAAGCTGATTATCAGCACGCCAAATACGCTTTCTCAAGAAAACACAGCCAAACACGCTGCATTGATTCGAGCGTCGAGGGCGCGCCACACGTGCTGCACGAGCGGTGGACCGTGAGTTTCAGTGTAATTACCCCGGTCGCTTCTTGCAGCTCAGTGTCGATGCTCACAGCTCACAGGAGGAGGAGAGAGGTAAAAAAAAAAGGAATAAAAGCGCAGGGTCAGGCGTGCATTTGTTCTCGCTATTCCTTTGGTCCGGTTGCTGTTCGCCGACATCCGCATGGTCATTTCCAGGCTCAATCCGGATATTCACCATGTATGATAGCGAAAATTTCCATTTTCCAATTCATCAGAAAGCAAATTTTAAGATTTTGTCCATTTTCTGTAATGAACATTCATGTCAGCAGTCCAAAAAGGCCGTTAGTATAGGTCCATCTGCTAAAATACTAGCAGATTCTATTCTACAAAGATGACCTATCATCACTCAATGGCCACCGCTGGCAACCGTTGAGCCCTGATGGTGTCAAAATCGCACATGTCAAAAATGTGTTCAAACGCAGCGTCTACGCATTCAGTAATATTTACGATGGGGATGTGAGCTTGGATAGGCGTTTCACATATCATATAAAAATGTGAGCGCAGAAGAACGAATGGTTAGTGAGATAAAAATGCACAAATTTGCTACACCTCGGCTTCTTCACTCCATGCCTCCCATGCTGCTACTTCTTCTTCCTTCGACCACACAGCTCAATGGAAGTCCGTAAACAGCCATGTCGATATCAGCAGGGATCCCTAAGGAACTATTGTATTAAAAATTAATAGTATTTTCTTCTGTTACTGAGGCGTGAGCGTAATATTTCTGTTGTGGTGTCAATTGACACCGCCAGGGCCGAAAGCTAAGATGTGTATCCCAGAATATAGTGAAAACATTTTTTTTTCTGCCAACTTGAAGGAGCGAAAATTGCTAATTGTTCACGTGCACTCAGTGGAGCAGATTGTCAATGAAAACGCTGTTACCTCAATGGGGAAGTGTGTGTCCTAAGTGAATCAACTTGAAATTCGAGGCCAATACAATGGGGTTTTGTTACCTTTTGCGCTAATAATAATAAACACAATCTTTATGCGAGCATAAAATAAAGTGCCTCTAAACAGATATGCGAAGCTGAAGAGATTACCGTGCATGCGGGAACACTTTATTTGCAAGCAAACATTTTGACTTAGAAGTTACATTCAGCCAAAGCAATGCCTACTCCCGTAATATCTTAGAATTTCATGAAATATTGAGGAAAATAGATGTGTGTGTAAATTATGGCAGATTTTTTTCACGTTTCATGACCATGCGCACAAAAGCAACCGCTGTGGCAAATGCTATTTCAAGGCCGGAATGCGAAGACAATGCAAGCATGCTGCTGCTGTATGCTTTTTTGTAAACAAGCATGAGGAACCGTCCTGAGCAAGAGGCTGAAGCGTTCGTCAGATCTGGTAAAATGTAGCGTTCCGGCCCCTTCCAATTAGGTTTTTTTCATAACCACGCTAATGAAAATCTGGTCGTAAATGTTTATCAGGTAGACGAGCACCATTTTGAAAATATTTATCGTCTTGCTTCTAATTTGTGAATACGGATCGACGCTAACGTCATTTTATGTTCCCCGCTTTGTAAACCAGGTCAAAAAACAATTTGCGATGTAAAACCTGCTTCCCACATAACCTTGCTGAATTATCCTGAAGTCCTTGATGGTGTTGGTGAGTGGGCTTCGAAATCTGCTGAAAAATAGCTCTTAGACGAAATGTTTTCACCAATGTCATCCACAGACCACGCAGCCAAAGGACTTCATACCGGTTTCCAAGAAATTTCACCGGAAGCTCTCGGCCCCTCGTGTTCACGGAACTATCCTGAGTAGTAGTAGTAAGTGGCTTTTTTTGTAAATGAAAAAGAAGGTGAAAGGATTCTTGCCAGCCCCGGCATCTGCTATCATGTCTAGAAGCACCTGAGCTGGGGCTGGGGGATGGAAATGGAAAGCGAGATGACAGTGAAGGGGAAAACAAAGGGCAGAGAGAGGGAAAGAGGGAATACCTTCCCACCTGCTTGTATTTCCATTACGCGAGGCGATACAGCCAGTGGGAAGGACCGCGAAAAGTATCAGCAGCCTCGCGTTGCCGGCGACCTGACACGTGAGGCGCGCACTTCGGGAGAGGGCGACCGTGCTCTCTCTCTCACACACACACACATGCACTACGCTCGCCCGCTCAGCAAGCTCCCCTCTCACTCGCATGCACCAAGCTGCCCCGCACGCCCGCAGCACAATTTTCTCCATTCTTGACCAGAGCGGAATTCCAGCCATGACTAACAATGAGGGACACCACCCCTTTTGAGCACCCGCGAGCAGATTGGCACGTGCACATAGAGGACGTGCCAGCGGTGCGAGCAGCAAGCCCACCATAGCAGACTTCCATATTTATGCAACTCACCTACTCCTATCTAGACACTACACGCGCATTCGTGCAGCGCCATGCGCAGCAAATGTCGCTGTACTATTGCGGAGCAGCTCTTCCGGAAACCGCGCCATTTGCAAGAGCTAGTTTTGAATCATAATACCCTGTAGCCGAGACTGACAACTGATTGCATTTCTAACGATTTCGGTATCCGTGGTTTGCACACCGCTGAGGGAAAGTACTAGTATTTCATGCAGTGCAAACAATGGCAAGAGATGCTGGCATTGTTTTTGCTGCATTGTGCGCATGCATATCACCAGCTACGCTCCCATATACCTTTCAAGAATGTTATCCGTGCATTCTTTTTTTCTTGCAGTGTGTGATTGACATATAATTTTGGGGGCATGCTTTGCATTCACTACAATGCTAGTGAAATCGCACTGTCCACACATGCACTTCGCCACTGGTAGAGGCAGAAGCAGAAGGCTTCATTCACTTCCATTGATGTGCATTTTCAAAAGACAAACGCATGTTCCTTATAAAAACAGGACCATTTTATTGCAACATCTGCTAAGCACGTTCAGATGCCTTGCACAACTCCCCCACACATCATGGTGGCTGCCTGCAAGCAAACAAGTCCATACCAATGTCATATGTGAGTCTATTTTCAGGAAGTGACAGGAAATGTCAGTGCTCAAAAGTGGGTATTAGCTTGTTCTTTACTGCTCAACCATTGCAGTTACTTTCCATTGACTTTGTGTTTCAGTAACACACAAAGACATATGCTTACCTCCCGTCATACAAAAATGTGAGGGCAGTAACGGAAAAAGGAAAGAAAATATGTGCATAAACATAGCAAGTGGACTGAAAAGTCCTTACATACATCTAAGTAATTTGCTGCCACTGTAACAATGAGAGCAGATATGTTAGGATAAAAGCCTGCTGAGCACGATAGAAACATATTCTGCTTACGCCATACAGGGTGATACAAAGCTGCTGGAACAATGATACACTGCTTGTTTTGATGTCACCAGCAGTTCACGAAGAAAAAGCTTACCAGCAGAAGGCTGTATCCATTACAAACAAGCAGAAAAATGTTAGCTGTGAGGTTGAATATCATTTGAAAGTGTATATCGATACGGTGCTTCCAAGGAAAGTGAACGCCACAAGCGGGCTAGTAGCAAAAGGAAAGTAATGGGCAGGCATAAGAAGTACAACATGTCCAACTAAGCTATACTTGGGAAAAAGAAATAACTCAACAGTGCCGTTGCAACGCACATATAAAAGCCCCACATTTTTGAAAATATAAAGCGGAAAAAAATGAAAACACACTGTTTCATGTTTCCTATAGCAGGGATCTCAACGGTTATATTTGAAAATCAATTAGAAACATATTGATACAGGTGATACAGGTTCCTAATTTGATTGGTTTGATTTGAATGATTGAAGTCTTTATTCAGACATGTTTGGTGTAATGAGTGACGATTCCCTGTCACTCATTACACTGCTAACACTTCCTGTTTTCTAGAACCACACACAACATACAGTCAAGGCAGACCGACGTCTTGATAACATGGTTGGCATGGTTCTCACTGTGTCAAAGGAAGTACACTGGATAGTGCCCAGAGCACAGTTTTCATCTGGGGCACTTGAACATCCATCACTTTCATCACAAGTTTTGCCCTCTGGCCCGTTTTTCAACACTACAGACAATAAAAAATGAGAAGTGGGGCTTCTTCGACATCCCTAAATTGTACTTCACAATTTATTCTTGCAGCGAAGTAGGAGAAGAAAAATTTACTTGCAGTGAATACGAAACAGAAGCATGCACTGACTAGCGCATTTCTCTAGCCACAGTTATGCAGTGAATTTCACGAGCACAATTATATTTCTTTGAAAGCACCGGCCTCCTAGCACGAAACTAGAAGATAATCAGCATCATAGGCGCGTGCTAGTTGCATGAATGAAGAAAATTGAACCTCCTCAGCAAAAAATTTCAAGTGCTAAGAACTAGTTTATCACCGGTACTAAGGTATCTGCAGTAGCTACGGCTCGCAGTGCGCTTGTACGATTTTTTATCAGGCTTTGCCCCTCCCTCATCATAATCTACACATAAGCTGCCAAATGCCACTCGCATAGAAAGGTGTCCATCCCCCCACAACGTAAACTGCCGCTTCCACGCACTGCGAGCTCCTAACGAGCTCAGGAGGAATGCAAAACGCAAACGCGAAATGTTTTGCGCAATGCAGAATCAGCAGGTGATTTTATCGCCTTGTATAAGCTGTAGTATATTTTTTAGAAATGCCAACAGTTTATAGACTTACTTCAGAGCGGAGTGAAGAAAACAATTCCATCTGCCACATCTGGGATCCAACCCGCGACGTGCGCATGCTCAGGACGAGAGTCGTCATATACATAAAATATCCCTCAATGCCCTCTGTGACTTTTAACCCTCAACTCTCCAATTTAGAGCCACTTCTACAGGACCCCAGCTAAGGAACAAAGAATTATGCAGCAGATTTCTGCTCTCGCCTTACGAAATGTCACAGTGCCGTGACACTGGTAATCTTGCACACGCGTTCATGAAAAACCGCACTCGATAACACACACTACGAGGTAGCTCATGCACGCGACACAGGTACAGTTGGGACTTCAATGCACATACTAATAACAAAATTGCGGTCCGAATGGCTCACCTGCGTTTGGCCCTGACATCAGCCATGCGCGTACGAAGCTTTGTCATCGTCGAACTTTTGCGCTAAAGGTATCGCCGCCGATTCCCCATTTGACACTTTTACACACAAAAAAACTGGCAAGATAACGTGATAAAAAACGGCGCTGCACATAAATACAAAAGCACAGTAAAAAAAACACCAACAAGCAAAACAGCACGATACGCCGATGACAGCTTGCTGAGCAGCCGAAGAAACGACCGAAAGGCAGGAGAGGTTTCAGCGAAGTCAGTCGTCTGTCTCGTAAGTCTTGCTTCAAAATGTTTGACAGCGCCACTGTGGTTGAACGGCGGAACTCCATTGTTGAGTCAAAACGCCAGCGAGATTCAAATGCAGCAGCCCCGTCGACCAACAAAGGGGGCGAGTGCGAGATAACATGAGTCGTTTATCATACCAAAATTTACATCACTGGTAGTATTAAGACCAGCGACTTCAGTTCCTGTCAAAAAAGCCTGGAATATAGCAGCGATCTTTCTCGCTGGATGTATTTTGCGGAGGTTACGGCGCATAAAAAATGGCGCAATTGAATGGCGCAGTACTACCGTTCTGTTTGTCATAGCGAAATGCCGCCTGGAGAGGATTTCGGATATTTCCTAAATATTTCGTGTGCCGAATTTGTTCCCTATACGACGTTTACTTGCTTCTAAAACTCAGATAAAAAAAGCGCAGTTTCTAGGTTACGACCAACTTTGAACAATGAAAACTAAAAAAATATGACATGTAGCTCAATGAAATTTTCAAGAATTAACAACATGGGTACTATCTACAATCCTGCTAAATATGTTTGTGATTTATGAATTGGACTAGGAGTTATTAATGCGTCATTCTTTTAAATTTCACACTTATTTATGGCACCAGTTCTAAATAACTACCCAATATAACTCAATAACTTGACGCAAGGTTCTCGAGTCACACTTCATCTAAAAGCTGCAGAAGCAGTTTTCTTTTCGGAGCAGTAGTTTTCGTAAAAATCCGGTCCAACGCAGGCGAGTCGAACAAAAATATCGTTTTATGCCCCTCGCTCTTTTGCTCACTGCTATCATACTAACGTGAATAGCTTTTAGCGACACATACCACCGCAAAGATGATACAATTATCTTTACAATGCGCTCAATATGATTTTTCTAGCTAAAACGAATGAGCCATACTACTCACACAAACGTGATGAAAAACGGCTGCTGACCGCCGCTAGCGTGGTAAACGCGCATCTGAGCATGCGTCGCCGCCCTGGTGACACTGCCATCATCACTATCGCCGCGCCGGTCCGCAGCCGTGACCGCCGGTAAAGGCGTTGCAGCTCGCGGAACCAAAGCCGAGATAACACGTCTGGACGCAGGCTGCAGCAAAGATTTCCCGAAACGTATTGTTTCGGAATTCCGTTTAATTACCAGGGTAGTGGGTAGGGGCAAGGAAAAGCCAATGCCAGCACACAGCGCCTACGTTGGCTTGCATGTTGATGCGGATCGCAAGAGCGTAATCTCCTACCTGGCCCCTTGAAGCTCGGACATGAGCTTTTTGTTGTCGTTCATGACATTTTCAAGGTCTGAGCTGAGCTTTGCGTTATGAACTGCCAACTCGACGAGCCGGTCTGTCCTGGCGACCTCCCTGGTCTTCTTGGCAGCCCGGGACTTCCTGGCAGATTCGTTGTTCCTCCTGCGGTGCTCAAAATAATCCGTGCCCTTGTAGTCTTTCGGACCGGAACTCCGGCGTCTCATCGGACCGACGGTGCTGTCGCATTGCTCAGGAGGACCCCCCACAGATGCAGAGCCGCCGTTGACGCTTTGAGAGACTACAGGGGAAGACGAGTTGCTGCTATCCGAAGATGTACGGATGTTCGTAACAGCGCTCGAGTCGAAGGATGTCATGGCCTCGGTCGTGGGGTACGAGAAGGCTTGCGACGAAGCCGTGGACGAGAACGTCGGTTGACTCCTGGACGATAAGTCCAGCGGCTGCTCCTGGTAGGCTTGTGGCCCATTGGCAGAGCTTTGACTGCATGAATCCAGTTCTGGAGACAGGGACAGCAGGGGTAGGACGTCGAGGAAGCCTCGAACGGGGCAGCTGGGGAGCTCCATTTCGGCGGCCGACAAGGTACCAAGAGTCCAATATCTTCTGCATGGGGGAAAGAAAAACACAAAAGAAAAGCTTTAAAGGTACTGAACACTGACCAAAACGTGTCATAAGATTATGGCGGAAATAAAAATGTCGTGCTTCTAATGGTGAGAATAGAGCACTGCAATATCAAGGAAACGAGAATTTATTATCGTAACTTGTCATTGAAAATCGTAACGAAGCCATCTAGCGGTGAAACTCGAAATTATCACTGTGGCCTACCATGTTACCACATCTGGGTAAAATATCGTTTGCTTTAAGTTCGCAGTTTTTTTTTCTTTCTGGAATGTTTTTTTTATATATTTAACGCTCTCTCCAGTGCGCCCTTCGACGAAAAGCAACGCTTCCTTCGCATCATCGGTCATGCGCTTTTGGCTTTTGTGACTAGATGGCGCCAGAATGTTTTGAATTTCTCGTGTATATAGATCACAGAGCGGCAACCACAGCCTACTGAAACGTTCGTCGACCAGGGGTGAATTGATCAATGCGTCGTAACAGCTTTTGGAGTGGAAACTGCAATGGACGCTACTCCCCAATGGGCACTGAAACTTCATTAGACGTCCGCAGGATGTCTCGGACGTCCCCAGTTCGTCCAAGGGTTTTTCAGAGTAGAAATGTGTTTTTACTGTGGGTGAGATTTGTATTAGTTTTTGGTACAGCACTTTTGCCCATGTGCAAACAGGCTCGCTGAGCGTTGTTTCCAGCGTCGGGATGCATATACAGGGTGTCCCAGCTAAATGTAACCAAGCTTTTAAAATTTTAAAAAAGACGAAGTGCCCTAGCCAAGTGAGACCAACTACAACATCTCAGGCACTACGCTTATTCAGATGCTTGATTCTTCCCCACGTGTGTTCGTTACGGTTGACCTGGGTGCCTGGGCACAAAGGAATCCGTTTGAATGAGGTTGCTGCTACCCTGGTGAAGGCATCTCTTCAAGGCCCAGTCGTATCTGTGCTTCCACAAAGCGCATATATTACTGCGGTCAGGTTTCGCAGGTATCTGCTCTTGAAAGAATTCGCAGCATTAGCTCTGACCTCCTCTCCCGAATTCCGGCATCTCCTTTACCCGTGGAGCAGTAAAGGATGGCGATCACGCAAGCGTGAGGTTTCCTTCACGCGTCTACGTTGTCGCGTGCCTCACTTAAACTTCTACCTTTACAGATCCGGTCTGGCGGTCTCCCCATTCTGCCCGTTCTGCGGAGAACATGAAACGATAGATCATTTCTTGTTGACCTGCCGCCGTTTCTCCTCTTTACGGAGCCGCCTGCTGGAGCTTCCGTTACGACAGCTTGGTCTAAGTCTGTCAGCTGGGGTTGTTCTGTCTCTTGGGGCTTCCTCCCTTGGGCACAGCAACTGGAATGGGCTCTCCGCCATGCAAAACTTCCTTACAGACACTAAACGGCTGCCGTCTTAAGCTCTGCTCTTTCTCACGATCAATTTTTCTCTGCACCGAAAGCTTTCCGAAACATGGAACTTCTAGCCCCGTTCTCAATTTCAGTCACCGATCTCAGAGTATTTGTTTAGCTTATTTCAATTACACATCTGAATTTCTTTCATTTATTTCCTAAATTCAATTATTATCATTATTATTATTGTTATTTTTAATCCATCATTATTTTTTTGTTTAACCTTCTGAGCACCTATCAGTTGCCGCCTGTGTCGGCCAATCCCCCGCAGTGGGTACGCGCCATTATTTAGACGACAACAACAACAACTGAGGGTTGTTGCCAGTCGCGTGTCGTAGTCTGCAGCATTTTTTATTATGCAAACGTATTTAGTAGCAGAGACTAATTAGCTAACATTTTAATTATCAGGAATTTAATTTAATCAGGAAGAAAGTGTCAACGGAAAGCTTACAAGTGTGCAACGGAAAGCTTGCTGTCTAAGGTGCTGTATTCCGCAGCGGTTTTGTTGGAAACGGTGTAGGAGATATTTACCACGGTTTTTTTTTAATCTATGCGTGCGCTCGTTTTATACAGGGTGTCCCAGCTAAATGTAACCACGCTTGTAAAAAAGAGGATGTTCCCTAGCCCCAGTGAGACCAACTGAGGGTTGTTGACAGTCGCCTGTCCTAGTCCGCGGTAGTTTCATTATACGAAAGTAACTAATTAGCAAAGATTAATGAGCTAACTTTTTAATTATTGCCTTCAGGAAGAAAGTGCCAATGCCGGAGTTGTAGATCCCATAGAAAAATAACCGGTTGCTGTGTTTGCAACCAAGTACCACTGATACAGCTTCTTTTATTTGCCTTAAAAGAAAGCCCGCGAAATACAAAAAGAACCACGTGATAGGGAAGCAGTTTCAGCGGTCCCAAACGACCGGCCATGCAAAGACATCCGTTTATGTTTGCAACGCTGTCCCGAACAGGGTTCGGCGTTTTGAGGTTGTGGCGAGATATGCGCCAGCAACGCTATCATGGGCGCTAGGGTGACCGCTTCAGCTCGTGACGGAGCAAGTTCGGCGGCACGGCCACATGCCTATCACTCGAGGCGAGGTTTCGCGTCAAAAAGCGCTCCATGCGAGCCGCGCTTCACTTCCTTGAAAAGCAGCGCCCGCTTACTTTCCATGACGCATAAGCAGTTCCTGGCGCATACCTCGCCACCACCTCAAAACGCCGAACCCTGTTCGGGACAGCGTTGCAAACATAAACGGATATCTTTGCTTGACCGGTCGTTTGGGAGCGCTGAAACTGCTTCCCTATCACGTGGTTCTTTTTGTATTTCGCGGGCTTTCTTTTAAGGCAAATAAAAGAAGCTATATCAGTGGTACTTGGTTGCAAACACGGAAACCGGTTATTTTTCTATGGGATCTACAACTCCTGCACTGGCACTTTCTTCCTGAAGGCAATAATTAAAAAGTTAGCTAATTAATATTTGCTAATTAGTTACTTTCGTATAATGAAAAACTACCGCGGACTAGGACACGCGACTGTCAACAACCCTCTCTCACTGGGCTAGGGAACATCCTCTTTTTTACAAGCGTGGTTACATTTAGCTGGGACACCCTGTATAAAACGAGCGCATGCATAGATTAAAAAAAAACCGTGGTAAATATCTTCTACACCGTTTCCAACAAAACCGCTGCGGAATACAGCACCTTAGACAGCAAGCTTTCCGTTGTACTGAAAGAAATTGGTTTGCTAAGGTTCAGTGTGCCGTCCCTTTAAAAATTACAGCCGATCTAGCTTACTTGCCCAGTTGTGAAGTGTGCGTGCTTGCACGTCGCGTTTGATTTCGCTTTCAGGTCGAGGCTGGGGTTTAGAGGTCAGGCTGCAGGCAAAGATTGACGAAATCGGTGACTGAGCACCTTAGTGGTAGCGCACTATAGAATTCTGGGACCTCTTAAAGGTATGGACACACTGGCGGAAAACCGCGCGCGGCGCGCCGCCGGCGGCAAGGCGCTTGCCGCGAAACCTGCCGCGCAGCTAGCGCACGCAGCGAACGGGTCGAGGAGCCATTTTCGGCGCCTTGCCGCGTGCCGCGGAGCGGGGAGACAAGGGGCGACCGGCTTTGTCAAGTGGGGAGCGTCTGTGGCGCCACCTCTTGTCGTCTACTTAAAGGGAGACTGAAGCACTTTTTCTGAAAATCGGGCTGGCAGCGGCATCCTTTAGTTTTTCATGCTGTATACTGGAATATCGCACCCAAATAAGGCAAAATCAAGCGCGAATTGCCTTTTTTAGCCGAAATATGCGGCCTGTGCCGCGGGGCACGCCGCGCGGCGCGCCGCCGCCCGCGATTGGTCAAGAGAGGTCGTGACGTCACTGGGTGCGTTCCAATACTCCCGAGTAGACGTCTACTTAGACGTCTTGCCGGACAGCCGCCATTTTGAGACGCGTTCCATTTTTCACGAAGCCGTCTAAGAAGACTGCTTCGCCGAAGTCCACATCGATGCAGGCTAACTTCCTGTCTAAAGATGGCGGAGCATTTGGTGCAGTCAAAGCTGAATGAGCCGTGCTTTTGGCGGGCACTGGAGGCCCGGAGACGCACCATCTTTCAAGTGTCAGTCATTCCGTTAAGATGATTTTTATAGGAACTGGCGGCAAATAAAGCCGTCTTTGTGGACGTACGATTATATTTGTGAATCGCGCGAGAGGAAATCGAGCGGGTGAGATCGTCTGCTATGCAGGTGAGATCGTCTGCTGAAGCGGTAGCGATGAACGCACCATTTTTGCAGAAAAAAAAAATAAAATAAGAACTAGCAAACTACTAACAGCGCGTTTTTAACTTGTTTTATTAAGAATTTTAAAGAACATCGGGGTGCAACTATTCGCAAATGTTAGTTCAGTTTATATGCCGCAAGGCGGCGCGTGAAGTAGACAGTTCCAATATGTAGACATGTAGGCGGCTTCCTACACACTAGACGTCTTGTTGGACGTCTAGAGAATTGGAACGCACCCACTTTGAGGACTGGAGAAGCTGCCGATGCTGATCCGGCGCTGCGTTGAGGGCAGATCGCAGCTTTCCGTGTCGTTGTAAAAGCGAATACGGCGACAATTTTTTTTTTTTACTGACCACCGAAGAAAAGGATACTACAGTTTGCTCATTCCACGTATCGCCTGAAACCTAAAAAGACACAAGCGAAAAATTCTATGCCTAGCACAAGCATACGCCAGCGTCAAAGACGCGATACAGACCATGCGTAAAAGGTGCCAGCACAACATCGGCTCGTATTCTCGGAAAGGAAGGGGTGCGAACAATACTCAAGTCAATTACCACCACCGGACGCCTCCTGGCTCGCCCGGAAGAGCGTCATCCTAAAGAAAAGGCCCAAAGCACTGTGTAAATCTTGTTCTCAGTACCCGGCGTTGCAGGTTGGGGCAAGAAAGTATTTCAAGTGAACGATGAAGGAGCACAAAGTTGGTGTCAAAATTAGCGAAGCGCAGTGGCCAAGCACTGCGAGGCATGTGACCACAAGATTCGGTCATTCCAGCGACTATAGGGGGCGCGACGGCAGTTCAACATGGCGGACGAGACGGTGATGGAGCGGTGTCGCAAGCAAGCGCGTCTCGCGCAGCAAAGCGCGTCAGGCCCTCTGGTTTCGTTGCAGACCATACTTTCTCTCGCTAAAGAGACGCAAAGGTGCGTAATCGAAGGTGAATCGACATTCAACGCCGGCCACATCGTATGCTGCGGCATCAAGAGCATTACAGACACCGTGGTCAATGTCGAATCGCTCTGCCTTCAGACAAGTGCGATGAAGGGTCCGCCGCACTGTGTAAACGTCGCAGTATGTAAAGATACAGCCTCCGTAAAGGTGAGTGTGTTGCACGAAACCGTGTATTTGTGATTTATGTAAACATTCAGTACACGCGACCGCATGCCTGCAAAAATGAAGCGGCTGTAACTTGCAGCTGTTAGTGGTGATAATGCTCGCTTGCTGAGCCGAAAGACGCGGGTGCATTTCCGGCCGCGGCGGCCGTATTCCGATGAAGGCGATATGCCCGTGTACAGTACGATAGCAGAGTATGATAAAGAACCCCAGGTGGTCGAAATTAACGGCGTCACTCACAGCCGAAGTCGCTTTGGGACGATGCTTCAAGTTGATGTACCTGTCTCGAAGTAATTTTAAGAAAAACTTCAGCAGTGAATATTAGCCAGTGATGCAGAAGTTCCATCCATAAATTTACACTGTGACTACATCTGACGTCTCCACTGTATTTCGTTTTTAGGGAACATGCACATGCAAGGCAGGACTCTCTGGACAATGCAAACATTTTTTTGCCACCTTGATTTACTTGAACCGGTAAGTATATTGTTTTGGTTTATCATTTGGGAGTTCCATGCAGTAGAGTAGCCTCCCACACATTTCCACATTGTGTACCCAGCGACCACAAATAATAGCAAAGGAAGCTCAGTAATTACCTTTTCAAAAAGATACTTTCCTATGTGAGAGCTTTCTTAAAGCATGCCAGTAGCAACTACATCTTAGGTGCTTCAGCTGTTTTCATTTGGTTGCCTGTTAGTAAGAAGGGCTTGTCCTCATAAAAAAACAGTACCAAGAGTCTTCAAAACCCAGTTTTGTTTATCTTTTTATTTTAAATGTTCAGGGCAAGCGAAGACAGCCTGGACCTACTTTCTTGCACCGATGTTCAGCAGCAGTGGGGCCGTGTTGCCTCATGCAATTTATTGCAGCCACGACCAGTGAATGCATTCTGTCATGTTCAGCAACCAACAAAGAAAACATTCTCTGAAGATGTGCAAAAGGACATTCTAAAGGAATTGATAGAAGCTGCACCAGAATCTGCACTTGCGAAGCACAAGACACGTATCACAAAACGACACACTCTACAAGGTCAAAACACTACAGATGTTCCTTGTACACTTGACAGTTTATTTTCAGATGACCTTGCAAACTCTCCTCTGAGACTATGCAATCTTTCAGTTTTTTGAAAACATGAGCAGTGGAATGACAATGTCAATTAGGAGGTTCTCTCTTGACATGCTAACTACAAAAGAAAGAGAATTTTACAAGAATGAGGTGTGCCTGACAGCAGACAGGGCAAAACACATACGTGAATGCACAGTGAATCAGCAGTGCACATTCTGGCAAAGCGAAAGAAAAAAAAGAATAACTGGTAGCATCTGTAGAGAATTGTACACTTTTAAAGAAACAGCGAGTCGAACATGGGCCACAAAAGTTGAAAGAATCTTTCAAAACCGCACTTTTGCTGGCAACCAAGCAACAGCATATGGCAAAGAAAATGAACCGCTTGCTATTCGCGAATATGAATGCATGAAAAATGCTAAAGTTAGCAGGCTGGGGCTCATAGTTGTCCCTGAGGTACCGTGGTTAGGCTACAGTCCTGATGGGGTTGCAATTCAGGATGGAAAAAAAGTCCTTATTGAAGTTAAGTGTCCAGTGTTGGGCAAAAATCACAGCATTGCTGAGCTGGTAAAGGACAAAAAATTGACATACATTGTCAAAGATGGAGAAAACTTTGCTTTGAAATGTAAGCATTCTTATCACTCCCAGGTGCAGCTGGGTCTTTTGCTTTTAAACCTGGACATGTGCCACTTTGTCGTACATTCAAAGGTAGAAAGCTTAGTAATCCCTGTGGCGAAAGATGTTCAGCATATGCGGGAACTGCTAGGCAAGTTGCAGTATGTGTATTTTAGGAAAATACTTCCCAAACTTGCTGACATGACCAAAAGGTAAAATTGTGCACAGAACTAGCCGAGGCCATGCCTCTTGTAAAATGACCCATATTTATTAAACAGACAGCAAGTGGCATTTTCTCAACTATGGCCGTCTTCTTGTCAATTATGTAATATTGTGTGTATATAAATACTAGCAAAAACTCCAATAGCAGGTTTTGATTAGCAGTCCACTGCAATTCTGGAAGACTGAAATGAATCCAGAGCCCTCCATTGTGGCCCACCATGCATTCACAGTGTGTTGTAGCACTGAATAAAGTGGCCTCCCACTACAAAAATTTATCTTCGGCCAATATTGGTGAACAAAGTTTGTCATGCCACATGCTACAGTAAAGAGCTGATCAATATGCGGTAGCATTTCCCACGATATTGTGCCATTCAACATTTTGAATATTTTTACTCTCTGAATGGCTCTTTCGACATGTACTCTAGCCCTTGCAATGTCAGCTGTTTTCAGGGCTTCAGTTTCAGAGAACTGAGTCTCCTTTCCTAGGAATGGGGGCCTAATAATGCCCACACCACGGGATGCACACAGATTGTCAATGAAGAAACCTCTGTCAACCATGATGTCATCAGTAAAAGACTCAAACTTGTTGAGAACGCCAGAGTGCATTGTAATGGCCTTATCAGATGCACGGCCACCAAATGCATGACTAATAAAAGTGATTGTGCCTCCTGGACTAACACATACAAGAAATTTTACAGTATAAGTCGATTTATACTGGGAATAGGTCAGCAACCGACATGTCACGCAACTTGACCGTTCAACTGCAATTTCCGTACAGTCTATGACCCCTCTTACTCTACTGTACCTCTCAAAGTGCACAGGCATATTGTTTAACACCTCCTCTTTTGATGGCCACTCAATGGCTGATTCAAAAATTGCTGCAAGAAGAGGAAGTGTGTGAACAAAATACCTGTGCACAGATGATGCACTGCATTGAAAGAGCACACCAACAGATGAGAATGAGATGGCTTGCCTCAAAAGAATAAACACTAACAGAACTCTATCCTTCGCAGTGGCTTCCAACTTGTTGTCTCTTTCATGCCTCTCCAGGAGCTGAGCAATCTTGTTGAGAATGTTCACACTTGAAATACCGGTGAAAGCATTCAGTTTGGAGTCTGTCGTTAAAAGTTCTGTGATTCTAAACTTCTGTGCGATATCATGCAGCACGTTAGCCTGCGTTGCCTTGTCCTCATTCTGTGTTTTTTTTAACTGATGGAGAAGGCTGTGCATCTCCGCTTCTCTGTGTCCTGAAATGAAAAATATGGTGGGGGCGGTGGTTGTAGTAGTAGTGATAGCATAGTGGTAGTTGCAGTAGCAGCACTAGTAGCATTAGTAGTGTTGCGACCCGGGTAACATGGCCGGAGACCGGTGATTGGACGAGGAGTATGGAAGACTGGGTTTAACGAGGAAAGGTAACGAAAAACTTTATACATTTATTTACATTATTTACATAGAGTGACTGAGAATGGCTCTCAGTGGAAGGGGAACGTCTTCGTCAACCGAAGTCGACTGGAGCTAGCAGGCTTTTTTTTTGGCCACACTCACAGCCGAGTTAAATATGGTTCGGACTCCCCAGATCCCTGGCTTGGGAATAAAGTTCGAAGAGCCTGTCCAATCGGATGGACCGAAGAGGACGTTCGTGTTACCACCCACGGCAGGGCAGGGCAGAAAATTAAGCACTTAAGAAGTCAGCAGGATGATGAACCAAGGCCGCTTCAATAGCAAGAGTAAGGAGGAGAATTTCAGCAGCAACAGGGCAATAAAAGAAGTAACGTATCAGATTAGCATAGAGGAAAGGTAGGTTGGTGCACGATGAATCTAGATGAACCTAGATGTAAGTGGTAGAGATAAAGAAATGCCAGGGCGAACACGGCATGTGTCGGAATTTTATGATGGATGCAGAATGAGGTAACGAAGAGGAGGATGAAGCTCTCAAACACTGCTAATGTCATGCTGCCACAGATGTTATGAAACTAATGTGCCTCATGCAATAGTTATGGTAATAGTTATGAAAACTTACCTGTGAGCATTTCTTCATTTCCTGCATGGAAACCTGGACAAGAGTTTAGTGCAGGAAGCCAGTCCTGGACAGGTCGATCTGTAGAACGCAGACACGAACAAAGTTCTGCATAACTAATTTCACAAGCCAAGCATATGCAATTTGCTCACTGACTGCACACAATCCGAATGACGAATACAGAAACAACATACCCATGCAATAACTGATATTTCAAGTGCTTGTGGTCAATAACAGAACACATACAAAATCGTGTCGCCTCTCACCATGAAACTAAGCTTGGTACAGTGCTGGCTGCAAAGTTACAAACATGGTAACAAGGCACAGCTCGGTGGAAAAAATTGATGAACAAATTGTACAACGCTTTTTGAAATGAGTACTTACCGCAGTTTTCAGCTTCATATGAATCGAGTGAAGGTGCGCAAGCACAAGCTTCTTCCCGAGACTCGGCTGGATTGGCTGGATGATTATCTCCTGCAAGATTAGCAATGCCGTCCGAGTCGTATTTAGCAAAAAAAAAAAAAAATAGCGAGACTTGCGAATATGCAACATCCTTGCAATATATCAGTGGAATCAATTGAGCCGCTAATGTCACTACAAAGCGCCGCGTATCAAGCGCATTAATGCAATGAATCGAGAAACTGGCGAATGTAGGCGCCGAGGTGAAGGCATAGATCACGCGCAGGAGGCAATTCTTTCGCTAAAAAGTAAACACAGGAGTTCAGTTAAAAGGTAGGTCAGCGCGAATGGGAAGCTTATCTGAACTGAATCAACAGCCCGCAAGTCCGCTACGTACCTTGAATGGCCTCTGTCGTCTTCCTTCTGCTCGGTCTTGGAATTACTGAAGTTTCATGCGTCCGCGCAGGTACTTTCAACGAAGGGAAAACCCCTTTCTTCAGCCGCGGTAGACGAGGCTTTAGGTTGTCGTCTTGGGAGAAATCATAGCACCATCACAAAAAATTCACAGCAACATAACCACTGAATGCCTCGATGGGCGCGAAAAACTTACCAAGGTGGCTCCAGAAGTAGTCGTCTTGCTTGAAGTGTTCGCTACACACATACATCTCGGCGGTGACCTTTTTGCCTATTCGCATCTTCATGGCCCACAATTTCTTCAGTTTTTTTCCTTAGGGAAGGCATGAAGGCTTATTTTCCCCGATACGGCACGATTCGAGCATTGCGGCACGCTGCACATGCGATTGCTGCTCGCTTTTTTCCTTCTTGTCGCGTCCGTGGCGTCCATTGCAAGCAGGCGGCCGACTACTCCGGTGATGCTATCACCAGGTTACTGCTTCGGAGGAGTGCCGCGTGGCGCCGCCACCGTCGCTGGAACGACCGAATAGTGACGCAATCATGGTGCGCTAGAAACCAAGCCAAATACGCGCACAAATACGCTTGACTCCTGGCGCGTTCAGCAGATGCCAGAAAATATTAATCGCTGCCTCGGAAACGTTCGCCCTTCCTAAATTTGCAGTTTAGGTTCAGTGAAGTAGTTGCTAACTATATGTGTGTTTAAAAGCCAAGCTATCTGCAACTCGCCCGCTGCCACAACTTGATGAAGAAACCGAGTAAGGTTGCGGTGTTTTTTTTTGCAAAAACTCGGTTGGCATTCATTTCTCTCATAAATTTGCATCCGAAATCAACGTCGAACGCTTTCATTTTAATTGCTTAGCTAGGATTAAACGAGATGCCGCATATGAAGAGCTTCGATGCTTGCTTGCTTTGCTTTATTGTGCTTTGCTTTCCTTGCTTGCTTTGCTTTATTGTGCTTTGCTTTCCTTGCTTGCTTTGCTTTGCTTTGCTTTGCTTTGCTCTTTGCTTTGCTTGCTTTGCTTGCTTGCTTGCTTGCTCGCTTGCTCGCTTGCTCGCTTGCTCGCTTGCTCGCTTGCTCGCTTGCTCGCTTGCTCGCTTGCTCGCTCGCTCGCTCGCTCGCTCGCTCGCTTGCTTGCTTGCTTGCTTGCTTGCTTGCTTGCTTGCTTGCTTGCTTGGACACGTCGAACCGAGTATAAAATCACTAACCGAGCCTTGCTGAGCACGCCTCAGGTGGTCTGGCCGCACCTAAGCTGAGGAGAGTGACACATGCTTAAGCCTCTATAAGGTTTCTTCAGGGGCTAAGTGAGCATGCTTCTACTTTTAAAAGAGGTGCTTCTTCGGAATGGTGACACGCCTCTTATGCGCGAGGAAATCGATGGAACTGTGTCATGGTTCAGCCGCGTCTTATCGACAGAAATCTCCAGAGATCACAATAGGACAAGCTCTGCCTGTAGCCGCTTTTACGAAAGTGTTTCGAGCAGAGTAAGCTTGCTTTAGTCGGCTTGAATTCTTTGTCACAGCAGCGAGCGGTTGCGCTGCGAGCTTGTGGTCTTGCGGAATACAGCGGAAGACGACACTGTCGCGGCCGTAGTTGTTCGTGGACACGAACGCAGAGTAGCACCTGTTGAATCTGATTCTCAAGGTCGGCTGACACGCTTTGTACGTCGCAACGCACGCAGTGCGAGGAACAACGCATGCAGCACGAGAAACAACGCGCGCCGAAAGCGCGCTCGGGTGCTCCGAAAAATCCCCGGCTCCTCAACATGACGTCACGCTGGCCGACAAGGAGGAGGTTTCCCTCTCCGCTGTTCCCCTCTCCTGCGCTGGCGCGGGGAGCGGGAAATTTAAACATCGCGTTTTTAATTGGTGATTGCGCCACTGTTTTAGCCAAAATCGGAAAAATAATTTCACAGACGTGATCAGCAATGACACTACTTCAAAACCCTAGAAGGTTAGCTGATTCGAAAACCGCCTCAGTATCCCTTTAAGTTATATACCAGCGGGGCCGGCGGTGCCGCGCGCGCGGACCTCGACCTCGTCATCGAGGTCACTCTGCCGCAGTCGTCGCCCCCCGTCCAGGCTGTCGCCGCACCGCTCAAAGGTGCACTGAAGAGGAATCTGAAGTCGTCTTTCTGCCGCGGGAACTCAATCTACACGTTCCGAGCATTCTTAGAAATTTCGATTTATTGCCTTGTGTGTCCGATTTCCCTGATTTAATCGAATTAAAGTCCGGCTCCCGCCTTTTTTTTTTAATTCTCCCAGTATACGGTGGGCGGAGTCAACCAACGCGTGGAGTGCCTTTCACCCAGTCCAGTGGCGGCTTGTCGCTCCTCCATCGGCGGAGTAATACGTGCTAATTCATAGAAACAAATAGTGCGCGCGTATTTTTATTGCTGCGGGCTTATTTTGCGGCTATATTATCTGCGAATGAAACTATTTATTCACAGAAACATAAAAAACAAGATAAAGCGAAAGCAAAGCCTTCACGAAGCTGGCTGAAAGGCACTCCACGCGTTGGTCGACTCCGCACACCGTACGGGGAGAATTCAAAAAATAAAGGGGTGAGCCGGACGTTAATTAGATTTAATTAGGGAAATCGGCCACGCAGGGCAATAAATCGTTGTTTCTAAGAATGCTCCGAACGTGCAGATCAAGTTCCTGCGGCAAAAAGTCGAGTTCAGATTCCTCTTTAGTGCACCTTTAACACCACAGAGCTTGGGCGCCGTATCGACGGTATCAATAGAGAGCTCAGCTCCATTCAACGACGCCTGGATCCGCACTCGCCGACGCACCACCCGCAAAGCCATGACCGTAACACCCCCCCCGTCGCAGAAGCCTGGTGACGACGACCGGTGCTACTATACCATCGACGCTTCGGGGACAGAGCACGACAATGTCGACCACCCTGCTTCGCCGGACATAAGGGAAACGCCAACGGCAGCTCGTAGACACGGCTGCGAGCTGCCAACCTGGAGGCCGTCGCATCTTCGTCACGGACCAAATTTCAAAGCGGTTCCTTGTCGACAGCGGTCCCGACATCTGCTGCGACCCACGAGCCCACCTTCAAGGTGCCCGTCCTCCTACGTCTTTCGAGCTCAGCGCGGCAAACCAGTGCACAATCAAGATTTACGGCTCGCTCTGCCTGCACGTCCAACTTCAAAAACCTACGCCTTGGCCTTCATTGGAATTTCGTCATCGCCGACGTCATCGAGCCAATCATCGGCTCAGACTTTCCGGTGCACTACAACCTCTTTTCGGACTGCCACCACGACCGTCTCATTGACGCGACAACGGGATATTCTTCGCCAGGACAGCGAACGATTACTCCCCAGCCAAGCATCAAAGTACTCGGTGTTGAAAATCATTCACTGTACCACGCCCTCCTCGCCGAATTTCCCGATTTGACGCGCCCTAGCGGGTTGCCACGTGATGTGCAGCACACCACTGTCCACTACATCCTGACCACCCCATGCTACCCGACTTTCTGCCGCGCCTGTCGCCTTGCCCCGAACCGCATGCGCATGGCCAAAGGAGAGTTCGAAGCCATGCTCCGTGAGGGAATCGCCAGCCGCTCCGACGGATCATAAGTCTCGCCACTTCACTTTGTCCCGAAGAACAGCGAAGGCTGGCGGCCCTGTGGGGAGTACTGCGCCCTCAACGCCGGCACCATTCCCGGCAGGTACACCGTTCACCACATACAGGACTTCGCCCATCGCATTCCTGGCTGCCACGTTTTCTCCCTGCTAGACTTGGTGAAGGCAGGCCTACACGCAGACACCCACCAACCCGGACGACGTCCCGAAAACTGCAGTCTTTACCCCTTTCGGCTTGTTCGAGTTTCCCTTCATGAGGTTTGCCTGAGGAACGCTGGATGAACCTTTCAACGCTTAATCGACGAAGTCGTCTGTGGCCTCGACTTCTGCTTCGTCTATATTGACGACATATTGCTCTTTTCCCGTAACGCCGAACACCACACGCACCTTCGTCTACTTTTCCAACGCCTCGATGACCACGGCTTACTCGTCAATGTCCCAAAGAGCGTGCTCGGCGCTAAAGTCGTCAATTTCCTCGGCCATGAAGTTTCATCAGAGGGAACTCGACCTTTGCCTCAACGCATCTCAGACCTGCAAAATTACCCCCAACCCACCACCGCTAAAGACCTTCGCCGTTTCCTCGGCATGCTGAACTTTTACAGCCGTTTCTTGACGCTTAGCGAAAAATCCACGAATAATCCCCAGAGAAGCAACCAAAGAGGCAGATGGGCCCCCTGGTCAAGTAAATCTCGTGGCATCATTACAACTTGCCCGCTGGATTGTGAGTAAACTGTTCACTGTGGCCGTTAATGATTCGTCGATAGAGGTTGCTCGGGGAGAGCAACCGGGGTCTCACGAGCCCCACCGGTGGCAGCACCTGCCATCGCGCAGGGCAGTGACGCAACGCTTAACCTCTGCATCACTGCACGAGGAGTCGTGTGAAGACTTCCAGGGATATATGAATATCAAGTAGAGGATGACCAATTGTGCACATATGGGCACTAACCAATTCAAGCTATCTCACCACACCCTTAAGGCGGAGCATAAGTCTGCCTTCCGTTTTTTATCTCCGTGTTCTTACGGTTGAAACAGACGACCAGTGGACCTGGCCTCAATGTTCAGCTCAGGTTACGTGAAGCGGTAACGTCACATCCACCGGTTGGCGTTGGAAGCCGAGACAACGTGAGAAAAGAAATTCAGTTAGGAATTATTCCCCAGGCGTCGACAAATTATGGGCGGTGATCATGTACAGGCGCGGCCATAAGTAAACGGAGCACGCTATTGCGTTTGAAGTGCAATCACGCTGTCTCTATTGGTAATGAAGAAGCGTTGTTTGTCTACAAGGAAGCCCAGGAACCTCATCTACCAGCGTGCGCGTACCACTGCTGGAAATTTCAATTAGGTGACGCGTGAAAAATATTCGAAGACAGTAGCGTGCTCCGTTTACTTTTGTGCGCGCCTGTACACTAAACTTTTAGCCTTCAAAGAAGTCAAGTCTGAAACAAAATTTTGATGTTAATACTCTATTGACCCGGGTTCGAACCCGACCGCGGCGGCCACGTTTCGATGGAGGTGAAACGCAGGAGGCGCCCGTGTGCTGTGCGATGTCAGTGCACGTTAAAGATATCCAGGTGGTCGAAATTACTTCGGAGACCTCCGCTACAGCACCTCTTTCTCTCTTTCTTCTTTCACTCCTACCTTCCTTCCTTCCCTTACTGCGCGGTTCAGGTGTCCGCCGAGATATGTGAGACAGATACTGCGCCATTTCCTTTCCTCAAAAACCAATTTACCAATACTCCATTGATTTGGAATACCTAATTTCTCTACGGGCACAGTATAGAATGGAAAAAGTAGGCGCCTGAGACGTCAATAAATGACAGAAGAAGAAATTGGTTGTAGTTTAGCTCCGCTTAAACCTGGAGTGACGCGATAGCTACAGCTGGCAGAGTGGAACTCGCTAAGTCGAATTGCAAGGTGAGTCTTTTGCCGCTCCGTTTCACTCGGCGTGCCTTCTTCATCTTCGTCCCTTGACGTGTAACCACTCTCTGCCCCTCTCCATTCCTCCTCCACTCGGTGTCGCCGGCAACTGCTCCGCACCACGTGACCAGCCACTGCGCCGCCGCGCTGATGTTGTTGAAAACTTTTATTGTCCAACAGAGAAGGACCACTCCGCCTGGGCCGCTCTGGTCGCAGTCGATGCTGGCCGGGTTGGTTTCGCCGGCAGCCTCTTCTGCCAGTTGGACGGCGGTGAGATGGAGCTCAGGGTCCGAGCTCCGCAACAAGGTTTCCCAGGGATCCCTACTGCTAATGTTTTGCGCCCTGCCTGGGGAGTAAGGACACTCCCAAATTATATGGCCGAGGGTTCCTCTCGCCCCACACTTTTTACATTTATCGTCCTCGCAGTCCGATCGGATGTGTTTATTTAGTACTGGGTTTGGGTATACGTCCAGTCAGCAGGCGTCTCCACGCCGCCGCCTGATTCTTATTTAACGCCGTGTTTGGTGGGGGGAAACACCTCCCGCATTGCCTGTAGTGTTCTGTAATCTCTTGATACGAGATTAATCGCCCTTCGCTATCATGTTCGGCCTGAACCAACCCTTCCTGTACAGCTCGGAGGTAGAGATCTCGAGCTGCACTGTGGGCCACCTCGTTACCGCTGACAGATTCGTGCGCCAGGGTCCAGATGATGTTGATCGTCCTATCAATCGCTCCTTGTGTTAAAATTTTGGTGGTGAGGGGGTTTACCCTCCCTCTACTGAAATTTTGGATTGCAGTTGTACTGTCGCTAATAACGTATCTAGCTTTGGTGCCAGCGCAAGCGATCGCTATCGCGGCTTCCTCCGCTATCTCGGTTTCTTTCCCTAGTATGGTGGCCGCCGTGATGAAAGTGCCCCCCCCCCCCCCCCCCCCCCTCCATCTACCAGCGCTACGGTCATATATCGACTGTGTCTGTCCCCTGCCGCATCTACGTAGGCGACTTCATTTCGGGGTTTGCCCCGAGCTATTTTTTCTATCGCTTCCGCCCTTTTCTGTCGCCTTTCTTTATTAATCTCAGGGTGCATGTTTTTGAATAGGGGAGGGATTCGTAGGTGCTCCCTGATCTCCCTGTCAATGTCGACCCTATCCTTTTGCCCCCTGTCTGTGGCCATTCCAAGATTACTGAGCGTAGCTCTTCCCACTCGCGTCGTGCTGAGTCTTTCAAGTTGTGAGGTTTTAACCGCTTCCGTGATTTCTGCAATCGTATTGTGCAGTCCTAGGGCCAGCAGCTTCTCCGTCGATGTACATGTTGGGAGCCCTAGAGCCTTTTTTACGCATTTCCTGAGGAGCGCGTCTATCTTGCTCCTCTCATCTACCTTTAGGTTCAAATATGGCGTGGCGTAGCTCACTCAACTAATGATGAAGGCCTGTACCAATCTCAGGATGTTTTTTTCTTTGAGGCCGCCTCCCTTACGTGAGACCCTCCTGATGAGGTTTAATGTCTGGGTCGCGTGGTTTTCTAACTTGTGAATTGTGATCGTGTTTCCCCCATGTGTTTGTAAGTGGAGACCCAATATTCGTATTGTGTTTACTTTTGGTATCTCCCTTCCATCCACGTACACCTGTGGGTCAGAGGGAGGTTTGTTCCTGAGTGCCTTGTCATTATACACGAAGATTTCTGATTTTTCAGGTGAACATTTTAAGTCCTCTGTCCTCCGCGTACTTAGAGATGACGTCTGCTGCCGCGCTGAAGGCTCGAAATGTTAGCGTAATGTAGGCGAGCGGCGCACACACCAGCTGCGTGCTCTGACGTTACTCGCGCATGCGCACAACTGACGAGGCGGGCGGAGTCGGCTCCGCCGTCGGCGCAACGGCGAGGCACGCGGCGCGTACACCCGCTGCGGGCTGTGACACAACTCCGCGCATGCGCACAGCTGGCGGAGCGGTGGTGCCACGGCTCAGCGCACAGCCACGCTGACCTCGCGAAGTGGCTGGCGTAGTGTAGCTATCGCCACAAAACCGCTTTTTTTTAGAGCGCAGCTCTTTGGCGTCCGTTCCTGGGTTTCGCGTCGTCGTCGGCGTCGGCCTCGTAACCAGCTCCGCCCCCCTTTGCATCAGTCAGTCGCTGCTATCTCTTCCCTCCTCCCTTTATCGTGTTGTCCGCTTGCTGCGCGCGCTTCTGCCCCCATCGTTTGCCGCTGGGTGTACACGCCGCCCCCCTCCCCCCTCTTCCTGCGAGTCTCCGGTTGTCAAAGCGCCGGCTCGAACTTAATTCCTTTCTTCGCTCCTCCTCCAATGCAACCCCTGTGCGGTGGCAATCAGAGAGCCAGATCGGTGGCGGCGGATCTGTATATGTGCACCGCCCGAGCCGAAATTGCGAATACGTGTGAAAAATAAAAAAAAAATTCTGTGATAGCGCATACATGTGTTGCTCGATTTCTTTGCCTCAATCTATCGAAAAGGTGAAACAGCTTATTTGCTGCGCTCAAATTTCGCATTAGGAAGTAACGTAATCGTCGGTAATTTTTTTTCATTTGAACTGTTTTTTATTGCAAGCCATGGACAAGAAAGTAGGGATGCAAAACTATCGCAAAATTGACTATCGATAGTATCGATTAAGCAAACAAGGGAAGGGGAATGAGGAGCTCGTTATAAATATGAGAGAAGCCAACAGCCACAGAAACCAAAGGGCACAGAGGATTTTTTAAATTAGTTTATTTATTTTGTGGTGTTGATCAATTTATAATATTACTGAATATGTTATCGCTTAAAGCTAATTGATTAGAAAAGCAGAAGAAAAAACAACCACATGCCGCCGGTGGGATCCGAAACCACGACCTCCGAATTACGCGTCCGGTGCTCTACCGCTGAGCTACGGCTGTCAAACCTTCTGTCGACGGCTGTCAAATAAATAAACTACTTAAAAAATCCCCTGTGCCCTTTGGTTTCTGTGGCTGTTAGCATCTCTCATAGTATCGATAGTTTTTTTGAAACTATCGATAGAGTAAAAACTATCGATAGACTATCCATAGTCTACTATCGATAGTAATACTTGATTCTACTATCGATAGTAGCACTATGGTTTGGTTTGGTTTATGCGGTTTAACGTCCCAAAGCGACTAAGGCTATGAGAGACGCCGTAGTGGAGGGCTCCGGAAATTTCGACCACCTGGGGTTCTTTAACGTGCACTGACATCGCACAGTACACGGGCCTCGAATTTCTCCTCCAAAGAAATTCAGCCGCCGCGGCCGGGATCGAACCCGCGTCTTTCGGGCCAGCAGCCGAGCACCATAGCCACTGAGCCACCGCGGCGGCTATGGATAGTAGAATCGATAGTATTGCTATCGATAGTACCGCTATCGATAGTAAGACTATCTATACTGAAACTGTCGTTGGTAAGACTATTGATAGTAACAACATTGATATTATGCATGGCTAGCGATATAACCAAAACATTTGCGATGCCTGATTGTGTTCACGGTCTCATGGGCTCAACGTCCCAAAGAGACTCAAGCTATAAGGGCTGCCGTAGTGGAAGTCTCCGAGTCAATTAAGACCAGCTGTGGTTCATTAACGTGCACTGGCACAGTTCGGAAAAAGCACCCGCGTGCACATGTTACATGCACGTTCGTTCGTCAATACCTGCCGGAAGCAGACATCTGGGCGGCTTCGGCATCTACCATGCGATGGACGGGAACGCGGCAGTGAGAAGTGACAAAGGAGGGTGCGCATCCTTTTACGCGTTTGTCGCGACCGCCCGCCCAACCAGTTTGTTTCACGGGAACGGAAAAAAAAATCTCTGCCTCTCCCGTAACCGAGTAGAATAAGCATTAAATGCAGGACAATCAGAAGCGTAGGCGGACACGACGAGACGCAGGCCTGAAAAGAATGTATATGCAGCGCGTTCGAAACTGTAAAGTGGGTAGAGGCGAAAGCGTTTTCCGCACTACTTTGCCTGTCACCACGTCACCACTGGATTACGTCATACATAGTTGATGACGAAGAAATGACAAAATACTAAGTAGTGACCAATTGCTGATTAATGACCAGATATTAATTAACTGCTAATTAATGACGGTTAAGCTTCACCTTTAGGAGTGGAACGCGACAGCGTGTTCTAGCGCTGTCAGGCGGTCCACGGAACGCCACCACCTGTTCGGCGCGATGCCTTGCCCTTTGAACGCAAAGCTTTTCGAGGAAAGGAAATGGCGCAGTAACTCTCTGTCATCTCGGTGGACACCCGAACCGCACCATACGGGGAGGGAGGAGCGCCACCACCCGTTCGGCGCGAAGCTACTGGCGCTCGTATGCCGGTCCTGTAGGAGGGCTAGAGTGTCTCGTTAAATTTCGTATGTGCCCGGATGTTCTCGTTTCAGTGCCCGGATGAGTGGAATTCAGTGCCCGGATGTTGGCTCTCGGCGTGACGTCACCACACTGTCGACAGCGGGAGCTAAAAGCATTTCATGCTTAAAATACATGGAACTGCATCCGATGAAAGAACAAACAGCACCAGTTGTGCTCGCTTACACGACACTATCGTGCACTGCAGACGTCATCTTGCTGACGAAACCGCTACAGAAATGCTTTCCGCACACATGCTTCGACACTAGGACATTCTAACATTTTGTCCAGCTACTTTACGTAGGGAACGTCTGCAGAGCTCGGTGAAGCGTAGGTCACGAAAAGGGACGAGTCCTGTCAGTTACTCATATGATCACCTCCATACCACACACTCGGAAAACCAAGTTTAGGTTGCAGTGGGTACGCGTGGTTGATTTTATAAAATCGGTAGTACTATATATAACAAGTAGTATAGATACGGCTATCGATAGTACTATCAGTAGAACTATCGAAACTACTATCGATAGTTCTATCGATAGTCTTTTTGCCATGGATAGTTCGATAGTGACTCAACTATCGATAGTTTTGCATCACAAGACAGACAATGCCAGTACTAAGAAGCTGAAAATGATGACACGATTAAATCGACAACTACAGAGATTCGATTCTTCCATTTTCTTTATTTATTTCACACATAGTGTGCTACTTTCCTGGACCCCATTTGATGAAACGAACACTGGAAAGGGAGACCACATGCGCACACTACCAACTGATTATACGGAAAGGTGGCATATTTGACCGAGGATTTGACCGCTGCTCTGGAGCAGGTGGTGTTGTCTGGAGACGCCATGCCATGGCGTCATGATCAGGGAACGAAGACGCCCTGGACGGCTACTCTGGTGGCTTCAGGTATGGCGTCCGTCTCTTATTCTTGCGTTCATTTCGAACTTTCCTCCGTCGTTGTTCTCTATTCGCAATGAAGTTCTCCCTGAACGCTTTGTAGCGCAGGTCTTCTGTCAAGGACAGATGGCTGGGTACCCCCACTGTCGGGAACGGCATTTCTGCCCTGTTTTTAGAGACTGGGAACGAGACCCGGGCCTGAGAGTGAAGGTTGAATGGCTGCGAAGTCATCGATGTCCCGGCGGTTGACGGGGGAACGACCGGGCGCGGTGGCTCCATCCCTGGAAACGCCGGCTGCTGGGACCGGAGTCTGAGGATGGCTGAGATCGCGTGGCTCGGGGGCAGTCCGCTCGGATCCCAGAGGTAGCGATCCACTTGCGAAGTCAGCGCAGAGCTTTGCAGCGGGCTGGTCCATGTTCCACCAGTGGCGCCAGAAGCGCCCGGCTCTTCATCCGTGTGCTCAGGGAACAAGTAGTCCAGGCACAGCATTTCGGGGGTAAGGTCGGTGATGTTACTGCCTTTGGGAACGTGGGCGGCCGTCGTGGACTTGGTGCCTTCGAAGCCACTCACGGCGGTGGCTTTGCTCTTGCGCGACAAGTCCATCGCGTGTTCTTGAGAAGACATAGCTCCCACGACGATGATTTCCCCACTGGAATCCCGCTCTGTAGACGCCAGCCGCGCGTACTGCTCTTCGCTCGGGCAGGGGAGGTGGTGTTTGCCGTAGGTTGCCTTGGCCTTCCACTGTGCTCGTGGTCAAGATGCCTCTAGAGCTCAGGATATGCTGCATGGTGTAAAAGAATCCAGTCAGAAAAAAGTCAAAAGGCTGGGTCATGGGTATCAGACACCACATGGAGCACAACAGCATGTCTGACAGCTAGCGTAAAGCTTCTGTGTAGCACGACCCTGAAAGGTATTAGCCGTTAATCGAAGGTGCATATATTTTCTCACTGCAGGTGCAGGACAGATAATGACGTCTGTGTCCCCATGATGCATTCACCATGTCGTCAGGTGTTACGCAAACTTTCGTAATATTATAGTAAAATAGATTTGCGATGCTGATATGGGTTGCGTGATAAAACCACCCGCCCTCGCTGTCGTTTCTAATTCAAATATGCTCGCTACCGTGGTTGGCCCGAATCGCTTGTGCGCCGCGCTGTAAGAACCTGCTAAAAAGCAAAAGAAAGAAACTGATAACTCTGCGGCGACCCGCACTGGAGCATTGCGAAAGCAAAACGTCCACATACTATATCGCTGGCTATTGTGACGTCCATGCACTATATCGCGTGAATGGCAATTTTGACGTCAAAGTAATTTCCGCGTGTAAATAATTACAACTCATGAAGGAAATATTTCCCGCAGCAAGATCTCATGACGCACTTTCACAATCAAACTTCTGCACATTTATCTTTGCTGGATGACACAATCGTGCGGATAAGATTTGATGACGTGGCATAGATATGTAATGCATTCTCATTAATAAAGCTAGCAATGCCTACAGTGTTGGTTCTCTGTTGCCGCTACATGATTCGCGCTTGGCGCCTCCGTTGTATTTACTACTGTGGCGCCGAAATCTAACAATGACTTATGAATGGGCAAAAAACATTGTTGCTGGCTTATACAAGGTGGCTGCCATATTATCATAAGGCGGCAACTCGTGCGCAGCACAAATGCGCGAACTGCTGGGCTAATTCGTTTTACATGGCAACCAAACAACGCAACCGTGCGCATACATGGATATTAACAAACTAGGCAACGCAGTGCTCAATAAAAAAACGACGTTTATTTGAATTCTGTAACCAGAATTTTTCCGTGTAGACAACTGCATTAACCACACTGCTAATCGAGTCGATCCCCTAACCAAAAAAATTACGACCGCAAGTGGCCGAATAGACAACTTGCAGAATAACGAGCGCCCACTACAATTTTTGCAACCGAAAACCCTCGTTCGCAGACGGCAATCTCGCATTCTTCTTCGAAAAGGGAGAGGAGAGACGTCCCTTTATCTGCGTGGGAGGGAAATTGTTGAAAGGACACAACAGAGCCGAAGCGCGAACGAGAGGACCGGGTCCAGACAGGTACTCGTCAAGGGAATGCGTCATTGTAACCTTGGCACAACTTTCCTTTACACTCTACCTCGGAAGCTGGTAATGTCCTGCGGGGCTTCAGGTTCACGCAGATTTGGGGGCAGCCCCGCACACCTTTTCGAAGAAGGACGCTGACTCAACTCTCCTCGCGGCAAACCCCTCAGGCAGCATTTCCGGAAGCGAAAACGTGTCTGTGAACGAGGGTTTTTGGTTTGAAAACATCTTCCTGTAAGTCAGCTTTCCCGCAATTTTGCAAGTTGTCCATTGTGGTAACGTTTTCAAAAAGCAAGCGCCAGTCCTGCGTCCATCCTCCCTTTTGTGTTTGTCCATTGCATCCGCTAAGTATGCTGCCTGAAAACGTATCCATCTAGACCGTCTGCAAGTTGTTCTAAAAGATGTAGTAACGCTATTTTTTCCGGACTCGACTCAGCCATACGTGCACGGCTAACGCTAGTATGAATAGATCTCTATTATAGCCCGAAGAAACGAGCTGAACTTAATAACAACGTAAATAGTGGTAACTGTATCTGACAAATGCCTTGTAATTTCCTCAAACGAATAATTACGCCAAGTCGCCAGAGTTAGCGGGTGATTCTTACAAAATCAGGGCCACTAAATCCTCTTTTTACGGCAAATGGACAGAAAATAAAGGAGGCCTGGTTGCCAAGACCGCCCTCGACCACGGCATGGCAGCAGAGAAATAAAGAACGCATGACCCCAGTCAGTGGTGAAGCAGTTTCCGAACATTGACGCTGAAACTCTTAACCCTCTTGGATGCAGACTCGCCTTTAGATATTAATAGCTAAAGAAAACCGGCAACAAAATGACAGCGATAAACTTCTGCAACCTGATTCAAATGCTATCTGCGTAGTTCATTCTCTGCTGGCATAGTTCCGAGAATCGCGGTGACGTCTTCTGGGAAACGAAGTCAGCATCAAACGGTTCCCAAGTAAAAATAGACTACAGCCCTAACATTGATTGGATTCCTGCTAAAATATAATCGTATGAAACTGCCGTATACGATATAAAAAAACAAAACAAAGCAGGTTTGCTAGTTTGACCTCTCGAGTCTAGGAGAGTCGACAAAACAAATTGAACCATGGTCCAACGAACACAGTCCGCATACTAAAATCTGCTTAGCGCGGTCTTCCTGCAATGGCATAGTGCACTAACATACAGACTGCGCACGCTTTGGCTTTAGGTGGCAGGAAATAAAGCTGCCAAAATAAGTGCACAAAGAAGAAGAACTCAGTCGTATCTACACCAATAACTAATGACAACAAATACCAATGTGAATGTCTAGAGATCTACCACTATCTCTCGAGTAAATTCAAGACGGTCCTTCCTTTCTCCGGAGGCACTGGCCTCTCCAAATGTGGTTATTCGGCGGTGATGAAGGAGGAGACGGTCAATGATGCAATGAAGACAAGAAAAGGAAATATATTTACGTGTACGTACAAGGGCAAACTGAGTTACAGAAACAAAGTCACAATCTCACTGCAACTTAATGGGACATTCTCACTCTACCTCACCTTGCTTGTCGACCGGAGGGTTGCGGTTTAGGTGCGTGTGGAAGCACGGGCCAAGCACGGAGTCCTTCTCGAGGTGACGCCGAAAAAACATCGACAGGGCACAGAACAGAAGACACCACGACTCCTTCCCGAGACTACTCAAGACTAGGACTGATCCAGTGGTTTTGCATGCATTTTTATATGCTTTACAAGTACAGAAGTTAGGGCGGTTATGTTTGAAGGCCCGCCCTAGACTTCGCTAACCAATGAAATTTCAATATACAATAGCCACAGACCCCGTAGGTTGGGCACAACCTTGAACCCAGGGCTTGGCAAAGCGAAAAAAGAAACACAAAGAAAACATTTAGAACACACTCTCCACGCGCGACTTCTCGACCTCTCCGCGTGATTCTCTCCCCTTTCCACTCTTGTCGCCGCACCCGCCTGTCACTTCTCCACGGATGACGAATTCTAGGTGAACAACAGGGCGAGTCACCTGCTGACTCATCTTAGGAGTGTGCAGTAGCAGAGGCAGGAAACGAGCCCCACGGTGCTTCGGTGGTGTCATTAATGCCAGCAAACAAAAGGGCCCTTCGCAGAACTACCAGTTCCCATGTTCCCAGTTTCCAGAAAGTGGTACAGGAATCCATTGGACAACAATGACGAGCGCCCTCAGGAATTTTCCAACCGAAAACCCTCGTATGCAGACGGCAATCTCGCATTATTCTTCGAAAAGGGAGAGGAGAGACGTCCCTTTATCTGTATGGGAGGGAAATTGTTGAAAGGACACAATAAAGCCGAGGCGCGAACAACAGGAACGGGTCAAGACAGGTTCTCGTCAAGGGAATGCATCATTGTAACCTTTGCACAACTTTCCTTTACACTCTACCTCGGAAGCTGGTAATGTCCCGCGGGGCTTCAGGTTCACGCAGATTTGGGGGCAGCCCCGCCCACCTTTTCGAAGAAGGACACAGTGCAGGGCTGCAGACTCATCTCCCCTCGGGCTAACTCCTTTGTGCAGCAGGGCAGGAAGCGAAAACGTGTCTGTGAACGAGGGTTTTTGGTTGGAAAACATCTTCCTGTAAGTCAGCTGCTAAGCGGGCAGCCACTTCCTGGCTTTTGTATAGACCTTTGCAGTAAGGGCTCCCTGGGCGCTGCCATATTGTTCACTGGACTGTCGTGAGCACCCCTCGCTAGCACGGTGGAAGCGGCGGCGGAACCGGTTTCCGACAGTCCAGAGAGCAGGCTTTTCGACAACTCCCTCGCGCGATGCAAATGTCTATATGTTTGCGGTGAACACGCGGGTGCGGAGCCCGTGGCTTTACCGAGAGTTCTCCGCGTAGACCGGAGGTGTGCCGTGGCCTCAAGCTAAAGTTAAGAAAGATGGTGGCGGCCTCACATCTCGTTTTCACATTGGTAGATTACGGCGGGTATCTTTTTCTCTCGTGTCTACGTGGCATTCGTAAACAGCAATAATAACATCGTAACTATCCAACGTCGACACCTAGACAGGAAAAATAATACATAAGCACTGGTAATGCGTTAGGAGCGGTTATGGGAGTGCGCCGTTTTGTGAGAAAATAATCCCATACCCAAAAGCGGACGATGCCGGCCCACCATCGCAGACCACAGACAGCTCTCAATGAGTTGAAACGCGGCTATGGTGGGTTGCTTGCTTGCGATTCAAGGCTCCGTGCGCTGGTATGGTGGAGCCAGCAGCGACCGCATCGCCAGCGCCCCCGCACGGCACTCCCTGCGTTAACTGGATGCCCAGTGTGTTTCCGTCAACTCGCCCGCATAGCAGACGCGCAGTGACATCGTTGCGAGAATGGCATTTCGGTGGGACACCTGCTTTTATGCGGATTTGTGCAATGTTCGAAATTACACACCTTTCCCCGCTGAAAATGAGAAGGCGGGAAATAGAGCATACATTGGGCAAAAGAGAGAAAAAAAGGTCGTCCAAAAGGATCTTGATGAGATAATCGCAATTTCCCCCATTACAAAAGGCCTGGCAGCAGTTCAACGGTTTGTTATTGTTTGGATTGCTTTCATTTATATTCCAAACCAAACCAAACTTTATTTTATTTTACAAATGTGCATACAGTCTTTAGGATGAGCCACAGGCCAAAAGCTAAAGAAAATAGCTTGAAAATGCCTGTGGCTCATCTAAGAGCCATTACAAAATAATAAAATAAACACATGCATACAACGGTGGCAGATCGCATACGAGCACACTGTAGAAAGAATTTATAATATTTACGATTGAACTGATGGGTACACAGAGATGTAGTTTGAAACTAGAAAAAAACAATTAAAACTGAACAAATGCATTTGAAAGTTATACACTGCTGGGTTGATTACAAAGGGGAAAAGGACACCGATACATACACAAACTACAATATATGAAAAGAAGTTATGCAATATTATTTACAAAGTACACTTTTAAATCATGTGGTCGGAGGTTATACATGCTCAGCTGGTTAGATTCGTAGCTGTTTAGAACATTAGGTATAAGGAAGTTAAGTTCTTGTTTACCATAGTTAGTTCTAGCTCGTGGAAGTGTCCATTTTGCAGTTGATCGGGTTTGAACATACTTTTCTATGGGCTTTAACAATGCGATATTAAGCAAAAAATTACATATTGATGGTGAAGAAAATTTGAGATAGTATAATAGGCGGTACTCAAGAAAAACATTGACACGAATTACTTCATACTTAGTAAACAATTCAGCCGTATGGGCAGTAAAACTGCAGCACCTGGGATAATCCTGATAGCTTTCTTTTGGAGAATTAGAATTTTCTGTAGATTTGTTTTGGATGTGGTAGCCCAAACTATGTGGCAATAGTTAATGTGTGATTGGGCAGAAGTTATGAATCGTTGATGAAGGTGGCATTAAGAACGAAAAGTGCGCGTGAGCCTTTCGACAGCACACCTCATAAAAACAAGAACTACCGACTTCCAGCACTCAGCCATGTCCTTACGTCACCAAGGATATTCCGTAGTGCTGCAACTTCTTACGGCAAGCTTCGTGGCCTGCTTAATGTATTTGGTCACAGAAAATGTGCTGTACAGCGGTTTAAACTGACCACTTGTTGTAATTCCTGTTATCTTCTTTACAAGTCTTTTTTTTCTAAATCAAAAGGTCTCGTTCCCCGAAGACACCCTCGTATTATTCGAAGAAACGAAAAAAGGCAAGTTCCTCCTTCTATGTTAACTCAGGAATGTTTCCAGTAGACTGTAAGATGATTCAGGGAGGGGTGTCCAAAGCGTACATGGGTTGACTACCCCCCATTTACCAGTAAAATACAGGGCGAAGAGGATAGTCCAGCGCCTCGCTTTTGCAGCATGACTGGTGTCGAGCCATTCTTCAGGATTCAGCCTTGAAGAGCGACTCACAAATGTCAATGCGCCGTAAAGAGACGCCTGCCGCTTTTCGTTTCCGCCAGGACTGCGAGAGTGTCATCCGGGAAGGAAAGCTTTCACGGGAAAACAGACGTTGCAAACAAGGTGGCTTACGAATTTCCAAATGTGGTTCCTGACATATGTAGTAGTAGTAGTGTCTTTGCAAGATGCGATGCAGTTCTGTTCCAACTTCCACATGACGATGCAGGAAAGAAGATGGAAAAAATAGCTAGACAGGAGTTGGCACATGGGACGACAATTCACGAAGTAACTTCAGTACAAACCTAATGATGACATGCTACATCTAGTTTCCATTGCTTTCAGGTTGGGCTGATCATCGATTCTGAGCAGTCATGGCTGTGTTGCATTACCGACGGCAGTGTGATATCGGGCGGCACATTTCAACTGAGTGAAATTAAGTGCCCTTACAGTCTAAGGAACAAGTATCTGATTGACCCACACAATGAAATCAGCTATGTGCCATTCATTATGTGACTGGACACTTACAGTTGCGTAAAACCCATTCCTAGTACACGCACATAATGATAATGCTGTATGTCCTGAGAATTGACACTGATTTACTTTATGTGTATTGTCCTCAGAGAAGCATAGCTCTAACAATAAAAAAGGACGAAGCATTTCTTGCCGGGTATGGACCCAAGTTAGAGGACTTTTATTTCAGCGATTTCCTGAAAGCACTGATTAAATGAATGCCCAACGACATTTTGTAATTAATGTACAAATCTCCCCCTGTCCTTTAATGCTATCGCTGTCTGCAAACTGAACGAGAGTGTCATCCACCTTTTGACCCACCTTTCGCCCCTCTGTTGACCAGGTGGCGCCACGCGAATAGATAGGAGCGCCCCCTTTGAAACGGGGTGGTGGCAATTGCCACCATGCTCAGCTTCTCTTTCTTTATTTTTGTTCAACTGTGTTGTTAATTCTCATTAAGATTCGCCATCTTCTTTCACTACGGTTTTCTACAGTTCTAACCTTATGTCACATATCTCTGCTTTCCAGCCACCAATCCTCCAATCGCTTTCTGCTAACTTCCACTGCTGATTTATTTACATGATCATTGTTATCTTTAAACCCTAGGGCCTCAGGGAGAGTGACTGTGGCTGCATCGACATCCGGATGGATGCCATCACATTTCAGTATGGGGTGTTCAATTGTTTCCACAGATCTACCACACACTGCACATGTGTCATCTTCGTTAAATTTCTTTTTGTAGCTGGGCGTTCTAGGACACCCTGACCTAGCTTCAAAAAGTAGGGCACTGCCTCTTGAGTTATCATAGAAAAATTCTTTCCTGATCAGCCTTTTCCAGTATCGTTATAGTTCTACACTATGCTTCTTTTCCACTGAATTAATCCAATTTTTAACTTCCGCGTTTTTAACCTGTCGTTTAATGCTCTTTCTTTCTCCGTTCTCCTGACCGGCATACTTACTGGTTAGTTTTCTAGTTCTTTTCCGCCACTGAGAGTCAACGCTCTCTCTGTATATGTATTTAAATCCCTTAGCTGCCCACCTGTTATTGTCCAATTTCCTCAGGCGTTATTCATACAGTATTTTACTCTTAGCTTCCCGTGATTCGAACGATGTCCAGCCGATATCCCCTTGTGCTGCCTCGTTTGCGGTTTTGCCGTGAGCACCTACTGCTAATCTTCCAAGAGCTCTCTCATTTACGTCTAATCTCGACTGAACTTCTGCCTTTATGCAAAGAACCGCATTCCCGAAAGTAAGCCCCGGCACCATTATTCCTTTCCAATTACCTCTCAGTATTTCATATTTGTTGTACCCCCATAATGCTCTACGTTTCATTATCCGGGAGTCTCTTCGTCCTTTTGCCCTGCGATATTGTTTATGCTTTTCCGTGTATATCTGCTCTTCGTTTAGCCATATCCCGAGGTATTTGTATTCGGCCACTTTGGGTATTTCGTGGCCTTGTATTGTAAGCACCTGATCAGTTGTACCGTTGAAAATCATCACATCTGAGTTAGCTGCGCTAAAACTGAAACCTAGGGCGTCTCCTTCGTCTCCAAAACAATTAACCAAAGTTTGTAAATCTTCCTGGCTATCTGCTAACAGTACAATATCGTCCGCATATATTAAACCCAGGAGCCGCCGCACAACTACATTTCCGCCTAATCTGTACGACAGATTATAACCTAGATTACTTTCTTGTAGCCTTCTTTCCGTATTTATCGCATAAAGCATGAACAGCGGCGGTGATAGACGACAACCCTGCCTTAATCCTTTGTGTACCCCCGCAGTTGTGGTAATTTTTATCCCTTCCCATGTAATTTTAACTTTATTATCTCGGTGGATTTTCCGTAGAAATCAGTTATCTCAGGACCAATACCTACATCTTTTAATATGTTCCACAGGAGTTCCCTGTTCACGTTATCGTATGCACCGCTTATGTCCAGAAATACAGAGGTCTGTTTTCCCCCTTAGCTATATCTATGCATTGGGTGAGCACGAACAGGCTATCATCTAATCGCCTACCCCTTCTGAACCCATTCTGAAGTTCACCGAGTATCCTATTACCTTCTACCCATGATTACATTTTTAATTTCACCGCCTGCATTTCCAGCCTGTATATAACAGATGTTTTCGTAATCGGACGGAAGGATCCTATGTTCATCTTATCTCCTTTCCCTTTATAAATCAAATTCATTTTACTCTGTCTCCAGCTGTGCGGAATTTGCTTATTTGTTATGACTGTCTCCTATGCTTTTATCAGCGTCTCCTTGCTTCTGGCACCAAGTTCATTAATCAGCTTAATTGGAATTTCACCTATCCCTGCGGATGTGGTTTTAAGAATATTTGCCTCCGCCTTTTTAAAGTTAAAACTGTTGTCTATTGTGCTGTCCTGTGTTGCTCCCTCCCTTGGGGAGATTACCCTATTGCCGTTGCTAAATGACGCAGCTATAACTGACGTAATGCAGTTCCCAGCGTCGTCTCCCTCTCAACATTATGCCTTAGAATCTTTAATCTATTAATCTAGAATCTTTAATCTATTAATCTAGAATCTTTAATCTTTTATTTGCATCGCAAACTTCAGCCAGCCATTGATCAGTCAGATGACTGTTTTATTTCAGCTTGGATAGAGGACCTGAACTTGCTGTTTCTTTTGTCGATAAGATTCCCATTTTAATTTCGCCTATTTCATCTTCAGATAACTGCGCCCTCTTTGCTTCTCTGTGTTCCCTTGAATCGGCCCGACGTTGTTCGATGGCCTCCTTAATTTTGAGATTCCACCAGCTTCGTGACTTCCTCTTTCCTCTCCATCGGTTTACTCCTTTCACTTGTTTCATTTTTGTAGTGAGGAGTAGTTCTGATTATAATCGCACTTTTCTATGGGGCGTTTCTCGATTGCTTCCTCTATGTCGGCTGCTATTAACGCTATTTGTTCGTCGTTTAATTTTGCGTTGTATTTTTGACTTCGCTGGATTGCTCTTCTGACTAGGGCTCCCAACTGTAGACTAATACGTTTATGATCACTTCCTAGACTGTACTTCCCCTTTTCGTCTATTTCCATTATTGCGAGCTTGCTATAGATGCCCTGGGACATTAGACAGTAGTCAATGGTTGTCTGTCTGTTACGGGATTCCCGCGTGATTTGTCCCTCACATTTAGTTTCTCTATTCGCAATAACTAGGTTGTGCCGCTCACATAAGTCTAGCATTAACTTCCCGTTGCAATCTGCGTATCCATCCAGATCCTCGATGTGGCCATTCATGTCTCCAAGCAGAATAATATCGGCACCGTCTCCAAAGTGCTTTATATCGTCATTGAGGCACTCAACTAGATCCTTGTTTTCTTGCCTGCATTTGTCCCCGCTCCCTAAATAAACTACCCCTAGCCATGTCCTTTTGCCAGCAATTGTACCTGATACCCATACATGCTCTTTGCAAGTTGATTTTATTCTTTACCAATTTGTTCCTTGATGTATCAGCACACGTACTCCTCCTCCCTTCTTCTCCGTTGTTGTTCTGTTGCACCCTTCCCAGACATAGCCATCGATTAAAGGTGGATATTCCAGATCCCTCAGATGTGTCTCGCATAGAGCGTACACACCTACTTCTTCATCCTTTAAATGCTGTTCGTTTTGTAGCCATTTCGCTCTCTTTCTACCCCCTTGCATGTTTATGTAACTGATACTGGCGTTAAATTTCTTTTTAATAGTTTTTTTTCGGGCCTCCTAGTAGCCATTTTGTTGGGCTCAGCCGCCATTGTTGCATTTACTATTTCGCTTCTACCTACCCCTACGCCCTGGGCCACCGTGGACACCCTATAAAAGCTACCGCTCGGCCTGCCAGGCGCCAGCTTACCTCTTCTCCTACCATTCCACTAAAATAGATACCATCTCGACTAAAGCCTCTGCCCAAGCTTGCTGTGTGCACTTCCGTGTTTATGTCTACCACCTCAAAGCCTTTCTCGAGGCTTAACGTCCTTATCTCTTGATTAAGATTCACAACGTGGCTAGCAACCTCTCCATTCCTTCCTTGTACCTCCGGCACTGTGCACACCACGATCTGCGCTTGCTGTGCGATCGCCCTTATACCGTCAACTCCCTCAGCTAATCTTTTCCCTACTTGTGCGGCGTTACCATTCAGGACATCATTTAGCCCCGCCGCTACCACTACCAAGTTAAGCCTTGCAACATTCTCGGAAAGTTTACTTTTTTTTTTCTCTCTCAGTACCTTGTCCATTGTCCTCCCTCGGATACCCCGACTGCTACCTGCCTACCACCCTTTACACGCTCCAGTACAGCTCTTTTGCAGCGCCTCATGTTTGAGTCACCAGCGATAAGCATTAGCGATAAGCACTCTGCTCCTCCCTCATAACTTCCGGAGCTTGCTGCCTCTTATTAGTGACTGTGACCTCGTTCCTTGGGTTTAGCTCGTTTCCCTTCTCTATATCGTCTCTAGACTTCCTAGTTGCCACCTGTGCGTAGCTGTTCCTGTCTGAACATGCCTGACTTACTTGCTTATCGCTGTCCATGCCAGTGCAAGCCCCATCCACGTGGCTGGCGCTGGAATGTCTGCCAATGTGGCTTCCGATGGCGGTGTCAGCCATTTTTGACTCCAACTGACCAAGCTGTTCTTGAAGTTTGCGCTTCTCTGCCCTCTCTACCTGTAACTCTCTTTCTTGAGCATCCATACGCAGCAATAGTTTGCAGTTCGCCTGTTCAGCCCTGTCCAGGCGTGCACCTATATAATACGCAGAATGTGCACATCAAATCTGCGCCTTTGGCCTCTTCCACCGCTCCGAACCGCGTTTCCTTTAAATTCACTGACGCCTCACATTCCTTACATTTAACCTTCAGTAGCTTAACCATCTTAGCAGAACTCGATGATTGCTACCACCAAATGCTAAGATATCTATAGGCGTAAAACAAAAAAAAAACGCTTGAAGACACGTGCAGAAATAAAATAAAATTCTGCCTACCGCAAATGCCGATCAACCACTTAGAAAGGAATAACTATCTTTTTGAAAGCAGAAATAAGCAGTGAAAAAACTATAGCTGCTGGCCAGAACAGACCCGGCCGATTATAAGTCACTGACATAAATTCTATTCTTTATCCTGCACTTCCCCTAACAGCCTAAAACTAAACACACCCTACTTTAAAAATATTAAAAGAAGGTACTCATCTATTTTTCGCAGTCGCTCTCGCAGTCGTCAGTCGGTCCGGTCTCCACGCGGGATCCTAGGAGCACAGCACGGTTGTCAACTGCCAATGGGCGACCGGGATGCGCGCCTACCCATGGTCGTTGGGTCAAGTTCTAAGGAAGGGGAGAAGATTACTTTAATATCGTGTATTTGTACACAATGTATATTGCCGCCCTACCCCTGTCCTTTCTCCTATCGCTCCCCATTTCTTTCCCTCTCCCTGTCCCTATAGCTGCAGCTCAGGTGCTTTAGGTTTCGATGGCAGATACGGCGGCTAGCAAAGTCTTTTCCTTCCATTTTTACTTTTATGAACAATAAATAGCCAGAACAACAACAGCGGAGAAGGTTTCTACTGCCTTCATCAAGCGTGAACAGAAGGAGCAAGAATGATGGTTCGGGCTAGTGGGTATTTCGCGTGAGGTTCAAAACAAGGAGCACGACATAAGCGCTAAACTTAACTGGATGGTTTTACGGGTTTATGTCAGGGACAGGAAAACGGCAGCCACTTTCCTCCTGGCTAACTCGACGACCCACCCGTGTTGTTGCGACTGAAAGAAGGGTGAAAATGGAATGGCACGGGCCTGCCGACTGGATCGAGCTGAGTCACCACCGCTGCCACGTCCAGATAGACGATAATTCAAAGATATGAGAGGAGAGAGTAAAAGAACCCCACATTTGTTGTACGGATAAAGAACGATAAGATTCGGAACGAAGGAAAACTCCCTCTGGTCACTCTCGCTCCCTATCCGTTTTGAAATTATAAATCACACAGCCGTTCAGCATTGACCCGTAGCAAGCGGCGCACGTCTTTGGCGTGTTTCGCAGTGAAGGATGGAAGAGAGAGAGAAAACACTTTATTTACACAGGAATTCGGGGCACGCCCCAGGGTCCCCGCACGATCCCACTGCACTCAAGTGTTTATGTTCCTGAGGCCCATAACACTGGCATATCACGGCCGGTGGCGATGGTCTGCACGGCCGGGTCCTCCGAGCGCAGCAGGGTCTCCCAGTCCTCCCAGGTCTTGAGGTTCTCTAGGTCCCGCGGGGGAGTGTCCGCCGGACAGAGGGAAAGGATGCGGAGGGAAGAAGCGAAGGGTTCTGGGCATAGGGCGCATGCGGGAGTGGGAAAGGATGGATGATAGAGGGCTAGGCTAAGGGGTGAGGGGAGAGTGTGTGTCTGTAGTCTGCGCCAGAGTGTTGCGTGTTCCAACTCTTCAGAAGGCCAGACAAGAGCGTACAACTGGCGCTCATTTCGTGGGCCCAGGAAGTCGCCCCCACATGGGGGCCACAGCAAGCCCACCTGCCCTAAATCCCGCCAATCTATGGCAATAAAGTTGTTTCTCTCTCTCTTGGCGTGTTTCGCGAGCAACTTAGACCGCGTTGCCTCGGACGCTGTCGTCTGCTCTGGTTTTGAGTTCGTGCCCTCGGTCGGAAACCTGCCCCACTCCCGTAAACGCCCGCCTGTTTCTTGGTCGACGGTCTGCCGACATGAATCCTCTTATGTGTCAGCTTGTTAAACCTTCGTGTGCGGAGCTGCTCGGTCACAACACCAACATGAAACTACGAAAGGGTACGCTTACCTGCGCTGATTTCAATTACCAGGCGTCAAAACCGCCGTGGTGGCTGAGTGGTTATGGCACTCGGCTGCTGAACCGAAGGACGCGGGTTCGATCCGGGCGCGGCGGTAGAATTTCGATGGCGGCGAAATTCGAGAGGCTCGTGTACTGTACGAGGTCAGTGCACGTTAGAGAACCTCGGGTGGTCGAAATTTACTACGGCGTCCCTCATAGCCTGAGTCGGTTTGGGACGTGAAACCCCCCTAAACCATAAACTATTACCAGGAGTCAGTGAAATGAGGGGACGCACTGTGGATGGCGTAGTCTCCGCTTCGTCTCTTTGGTAACTGTTATTTGGATACAGAGAGAAGTCAGTCACCAAATTTGACAAAGAGCCGAAACGTCGCAGGAGGCTGTAGACCATGCGAAGGGATGCGAGTGTGGTCAATGGCAAAAGCAGCTGAATGAAATTGCATATACAATATTTCCCTTTCTTTTACTGGAATGTTTTGCTGTCATGGAATGTGTGCAGTTGGAATGCGTATCGATGCTATTCGATTTCACGCCAATAGGAGTACCACGGAAGTCTTGTCCCAGACAGTGCAGAATGATTTGCAAGGCAACTTATGCTATTGCTTTTTGTTTTGCATGCAATATCTGTGTCGCAAGGTAAAGTGTTTCCAAATTTTTAACCTCGATTGTAACCACGTACCTATTTCTACTGTACCGTCGTGAGCACGTCTGCCTTGAGCGCTCGGAAGGCCAGCTTTTGGGTGCATATACTATAAAAGCTGCCATGCCACGCGAGTCTGACTTTCATCTGGGCAAGTGTGGTCTCCTGCCCGCGGCTAATCACAGAGCTATTGACTTCGGTTCCCGATGACGCGTCCTGGAGACTTTTGTCCCCGACTGTACATGTGCTTCGCCTACTGATAACGTCTGGTTTGAGATAGCGTGCATCTAGGCATGCGTCACCACTCTGATGACACTGCCATCATCATTATCGCCTCGCCGGTCCGCAGCCGCGATCGCCGGCAAAGGCTTTGCAGCTCGCGGAACCAAAGCCGAGATAACACGTGTGGACGCAGGCTGCAGCAAAAATTTCCCGAAACGTATTGTTTCAGAATTACGTTTAATTACCAGGGTGGTGGGTAGGGGCAAGGAAAAGCCAATGCCAGAACAAAGTGGCTACGTGGGCTTGCATGGTGATGCGGCTCGCAAGAGAGCATTCTCCTCCCTGGCCTCTTGAAGCTCGGACATGAGCTTTTTGTTGTCGTTCACGACCTTTTCAAGCTCTGATCTGAGCGTTGTGAGCTGAACTTCCAACTCGTCGAGCCGGTCTGCCCTGGCGACCTCCCTGGCCTTCTTGGCAGCCCGGGACTTCCTGGCAGCTTCGTTGTTTTTCCTACGGCGTTCCAAGTAATCCGGGTCCTTGTAGTCTTTCGGACCGGAACTCCGGCGTCTCATCGGACCGACGGCGCTGGCACGTTGCTGTGGAGTACCCCCCACGCAGGCAGAACCGCCAGTGGCGCAGTGAGCGACCGCGGTGGGAGACGAGTTGCTGCTGTCCGGAGATGTACGGATGGTCGTCACAGCGCTCGTCTCGAAGGATGTCAAGGCCTCGGTCGTGGGGTACCGGGAGGCTTGCGACGAAGCCTGGCACGAGGACGTCGGTTGACTCTTGGACGATAAGTCCAGCGGCAGCTCCTGGTAGGCTTGTGGCTCATCGGCAGGGCTTTGACTGCATGAATCCAATTCTGGAGATGGGGTCAGTAGGGGTAGGACATCGACGAAGCCTCGAACGGGGTAGCTGTGGAGTTCCATTTCGGCGGCCGACAGGGTACCAAGATTCCAATATATTCTGCATGGGGAAAGAAGATACACGAAAGAAGAGCTTTAAAGGGACTGGACACTGACCAAAACGTGTCATAAGATTATGGCGGAAATAAAAATGGCGTTTTTTCTAATTGTGAGAATTGAGCACTGCAATATCAAGGAAACGAGAATTTATTGTCGTAATTTGCCATTGAAAATCGTATAAAAAGACATCTAGCGGTGAAACTCGCAATTATCGCTGTAGCCTACCATGTTGCCACATCTCTGTAAAATATCGCATGTTTTAAGTTCGCAGTTGTTTTTCTTTCTGTAGCGTTCGTCATGTTTTTTTTTATATTTAACGCTCTCTCCAGTGCGCCCTTCGAAGAAAAGCAACGCTTCCTTCGCATCATCGGTCATTCGCTTTTGTAATTATATGGTGCGAGAATGTTTTGAATTTCTGTTATAGATCACAGAGCGGCAACCACAGCCGCGGAATACAGCACCTTAGACAGCAAGCTTTCCGTTCTGCTGAAAGAAATTGGGTTCTTAAGGTTCAGTGTGCCGTCCCTTTAAAAATGACAGCCGATCCGGCTTACTTGCCCAACTGCGAAGTATGCGTGCTTGCACGTCGCATTTGATTTCGCTTTCAGGTCGAAGCTGGGGTTTAGAGGTCAGGCTGCAGGCAAAGATCGACGAAATAAGTGACTGAGCACCGTAGTGGTACGCACTATAAAATTCTGGAATTATTAAAGGTACGGACACACTGGCGGAAAACCGCGCGCGGCGCGCCGCCGGCGGCAAGGCGCTTGCCACGAAACCCGCCGCGGCGGCGGGTTGTTCTGCCGCGGAGCGAATACGAATGGGTCGGGGAGACATTTTCGGCGGCTCGCCGCGTGCCGCGGAGACCAATGAGGGGCGACCGGCTTTGTCACGTGGATGAATGGATAAGAGCGCCCCCTTTGAAACGGGGTGGTGGCAATTGCCACCATGCTCAGCTTTTCTTTCTTTATTTTTGTTCAACTGTGTTGTTAATTCTCATTAAGATTCGCCATCTTCTTCCACTACGGTTTTCTACGCTGCTAACCTTATGCCACATCTCTGCTTTTTAGCCACCAATCTTCCAATCGCTTTTTGCTAACTTCCACTGCAGATTTATTTACATGACCATTGTTATCTTTAAACCCTAGGGCCTGAGGAAGAGTGACTGTGCCTGCGTCGACATCCAGATGGATACCATCACATTTGATTATGAGGTGTTCAATTGTTTCCACAGATCTACCACACACTGCACATGTGTCATCTTCTTCGTTAAATTTCTTTTTGTAGCTGCGCGTTCTAAGACACCCTGACCTAGCTTCAAAAAGTAGGGCACTGCCTCTTGAGTTATCATAGAAAAATTCTTTCCCGATCTGCCTTTTCCAGTATCGATATAGTTCTACACTATGTTTCTTTTCCATTGAATCCGTCCAATTTTTAACTTCCGCGTTTTTAACATGTCGTTTAATGCTCTTTCTTTCTCCGTCCTCATGACCGGCATACTTACTGGTTAGTTTTCTAGTTCTTTTCCGCCACTGTGAGTCAACGCTCTTTCTGTATAAGTATTTAAATGCCTTAGCTGCCCACCTGTTATCGCTCCACGTGGGGAGCGTCTGTGTCGCCACCTCTTGGCTCCTAGTAAAGTTACATGCCAGCGGCGGCGGCGGTGCCGCGAGCGCTCCTGCAGAGTCACGGACCTCGACCAGTACGGCATGGAGGGAGCTTTGTGCGGCGGCGCTTTCCCGCGTATTCCTTGCCGCCGGTGTGGCCGACCTATTCGCGGGGTTGCGCCGCCAGCGGCGTGCCGCGCGTTTTTCCGCTAGTGTGTTCGTACCTCCGCTGACGGCACAATCCTTAGCCCTTTCCACAATCCTTCCCCTTTCACGCCGCTGGCGGCCGGGAGAGTATTAAGGATAGTTGCTGGGCCAGTTGGTACATGATCTCACCGTAAAACAGCGCGCTAACACGGCACGAAGAAAGAAGACACGCACAAACACAGCGCTGAACTTACAATTGAGAAGAAAAGAAATTCAATATCCTGAATAACCATTGACATGATGCGACAGGAGGATATCTTCCTCGCCTTCCTTTGTTTTTTTTATTCCTTTCTGGTATTTATTGCGAGCAATGCAATAAACCATGCAGTTGTACGTTCAGCGCTGTGTTTGTGCGTGTCTTCTTTCTTCGTCCCGTGTTAGCGCGCTGTTTTACGGTGAGGCCGGGAAAGGGGTACACGGGAATGCGCCGCTGCGCAAAGCTGTCTCCACGCCACGCTCCACGCAAAACCGGAGCACGGCGCGATCGCCGCCGCTGTAACTTTAGTAGGAGCCAAGAGGTGGCGGCCCTGACGCTCCTCACGTCGGGCGCCGCTCACTGGTCTCCAAGCTCCGCGACATGCGGGAAGCCGCCGAAAATGGCTCCCCGACCCATTCGTTGGGCTATAGTGCCTAGAATATACTGACACTGTATATTGGGGCGGATGTCTACAGCGAAGCTCCGCCCACATCCAGGACCACTGCACAGAATTTCTTCATGACAAAAAGAAGCCGAGTTACGTAACCAAGAGGCTAATCGCAATAAAAAAATCAGTTCTAGAATGTTGATACCTGCATTGACTGTATAGCCAAACATAAAAAAAGCTCATTTCTGTTGCTGTTGTGACTGACTGTGGCACAGTATTAACAACTGCCTTTTTAAGGTGTTCCCTTCTATAGAGTCTTCCCCATTAACCGACCCGCCCTTGGTGTACGAAAGCGAGGCCAGAGGGAGCCTTACGAAGATGTGGAAGCAGCGGCTCAACGAGAAGCATGCAGTCAAATAGCACAAACCAATTTGGAGGGTTTACATAGCAACAGGTTGTGGCTTAGGCTGCGAAACAACACTTGTATAGTCATGGAAACAGGGTAGGATGGCCATATTATCCGGTTACCAAGAGCAAACACTAACATCTCAAGTAGAATTTGTAAAATTGGATTTCCAGTACGGGAGCTATGATGTCGTGCAGAGCTATGTGCAGTAAAATTAAGAAAGTGACAGGCATATATGCATATTTACACTGAAACAGCCTTTAAGCTAAAGTTATTTGCACTGATCAGTAAAATGTACAATGGCTGAATGTAACGGTGACCAGTTCCCAAGGTAGCAAGCAAAGGTGAGTATTGCTAATTGTTAACAGATGTGCATACCACTTAACATGCTGAATTTTAGAGTGCTATTAGTAGCTGACTATCAACATGTTCAGCAAAATATACCTATATCACTGCCACAGCTGCCTTCTAATATATACCTGTATCCCTGCCAAACTCGCAAGTACAGGCGTGATGACGTCATAGGACAAAGCAGTGTTGTAGAACCAATGGTTCTAGCAACACTAGAACACGAGCACCACGAATCACGGGGGCGCAGCCAATACATGCGCAAATCTCCTTGACGTCGCGATATGGCGCCACGTACCCGGCAGCTACGCGCGCGCTTGCAGCATCGGGACCAATCAGGGCCTGCTCACCGGCGGTAGGCCGGCTCCCGGTATTCCGCTAACAGTAACAAGGTACACGTTATGCTAAAGGTGTCTATTTGCGAGAATTTCGTTGACGACTTCGAGAACGGGAACCATCGTAACGCTGGCAAAACGCCGGTGCAAACGTAAATGATGCGATGGCCGCAATAGCCGATAGACGCGTTCAACGTGCGTCCGGCGGTAGCTTTCGTTTCGGCTGCTGCTAGGCCGCCAGAAATCACGGAGTCTGCGTTACGTCATGTGCACGTCATGTTTAACGTCACTTAGTCCTGTGTCGTCATAAGAGAATCCCAATTTTGAATCAGAGCGGCGGGAAAAACTTTTTCAACTTCGAATCCAAATTTCTTAGAAATAAATTAGGGGTGTGCGAATATCAAATTTTTCGAATACGAATCGAATACGAATACTTGGCTCCGAATATCGAATCGAATATCGAATAATCAAGGACAGACGCATTTAATCACTCCAAAACATTTATTTTTGCACTCAAGAACCTCACAGTTCAACTATCGATGATTAAATGAACACAAAAGGTGTGTGTGGCTGCACAAAAAGTATCAAAGTCTCGAACATTATTCTTAGAAGAGTGGAAATATCCGAGGAGATGGCTAGTACACAGCATTGATTAAGGATAGCTTTCCATCAGCACAAAAGCGCGTTGCTGGGATGACGTAAAAGGTTGTCGTGAAGGGAAACCAGCTGCACCACATAGTCAGGCAGAAGTAGTTCCCCTCTAACTGAAACGACTCCTCCAGCTACAGAAAATGCCCTCTCACTTGGCACTGACCTGGCACGTATTGCGAGGTACTTCATGCACAGCTCTGACTATACCAGCTTCGCAGGTACAGCCACAAAGAAGTTCACCAGCGCAGTCAGCTACTGCATGGCCCAACGTTACGCATTGCTCTGGGCGCCGCCATGTTGTTATGTCTCTGTCGATAGGACTTGCGGACCGAAATGAACGCTGGTGCTCGCAATAGAATATTCGGCTAGATACGAATATTCGCGTCGTGTCGAGTATTCGAACCAACACGAATACCTGGATTTCGAATCGAATACGAATACTAAAAATATAATATTCGAATTATATTGGAAAATTTCGAATATTCGCACACCCCTAAAATAAATGCATCTTTCGCTGCCGGCCAAATGCAAAAAAGCCATGAAATGCCGAACTATCGGATTTTGCTTTAAAAAATATTAATAGAGCTCTCCTCACTGTCCCTTTAATCACAAAATGCATTGAATGGAGCACCAAGACGCAGAAGGATGGCTACATTGTTGTTGTCGACGCAGAAAACAGTCCGTCGTCCGTGCAGACAAGCTCGCGACACGTCGCACACAGAGCAGCTCTCAAACGCAGTGCCCGCACGAATGGCGATCAAAATGGTAACGAATGCGTAGGAGAAACAACGTCGTGTGAACGCTTCGGTCGCGATCACTGCAACCATTGCAACGAATGCGACTAGCAGCACAACGCCACGTTCATTTCAGCACTCGGAAAGCACGGCGTCCGCAGTGAGCTCTCGCAAGCGCACATTTCGCTGCCTTGACGTAAAAGCACTCGCTCCGATCGCAGCCACTCTCATACGCGGACACTATAGCCACTGTGCTAGGCAGCTCATGCACGCACCAGAAATTCACCGTGAGCAGCTGTTACTCGCCGCAGTGCGTGATGATGCTCGCAGGAATCAGAACGCTTGCAACAACCACAAACAGCTCCATCAAAACAATTCGTGACACCGCCAACGCGTAGGTCTTGCGTCTTTTTGAAGAGGCGCTTTGTCAACTATATCAGCGTCGATGATTACGGAATTCAACTGGGGGGAACTGTCGCTCACCGCTGCTCCACGCGGAGAAGTTCGCAGTCGCTCTGAACACTCGTAATATCAACATGTGACCAATATAATATGCTTCGCGGCCTAACTGCCACCACCTGTGCCTCACTCCCCGGTTCAGTAAACGGACGGCCATCGTGCTTCGGCAGAAGCGCAGGCGGAGTCGGGCCTGAGACGTCACGGAAAAAAGCAGCCAATCACTGCAATCCGGTCGCCGGCCGGATCCGCCCGAAAGTAAGTTGACCAACTTTCCCTCCTCTCGCCGGACCGGGCGGACGCCTATTGTTTGGTCTGAGCTGTCCATCATCCGCCTGCCAAGCGGAAGGCCCAGAAAAAAAAAATCGTACGCGTCCCTAGGCCCTCGTCTACCGAGCCGGAGTAGCCGGGTTCAAACCCGACCACGGCGGCCGCGTTTCGATGGAGGCGGTACGCTAAAGACGCCCTGTGTTGCGTGCGATGTCAGTGCACGTTAAAGAACCCCAGGTGGTCGAAATTTGCGGAACCCTTCACTAGTTGCCTGGGGACGTTTAACCCCCACAAACCATCTTCCTACGACAACTGGACGCAAAATAAAGACGTGGCTGCCATGACCACTCACTCGACCCCTGCATGGCACAAAGGAAAATGAAGAAAAAAAGCGCATGTTCCTAGTCAGCGGTGAACCACCTTCCGAAACTTGGAGCTAAAACTCTTTCAACCCTCTTGGATGGCGTCTCACCGCTGAGTACAAAAACCAAAGGAAACGGCCAATAGGGAGCTGGCGATAATAGAGGGTATTAATCTCTCCGGGTTGCAAAAAATTCTCCTACACAAACCACTGGTCGACTTCTGCTCAAGCAAAGGACACAAGGTAGTCATAATAGTCTGCACTTTTGATAAATATTTGAAACATCGGAACTTGCCTGCACTGCTGAGAATCGGTGAAAAAAAAACTGGAGTCGTCTGGGGCGAGCGGGATAGCTGATTTGAGAGGTTGCGCCATCTGGTGAACTGTGAGGCAACCAAAATCTCTGCTCGGAGCTGTGGTAGGTCTCGCATTACCCAAGATGGCGCAGCCTTTCAAATCTGCTGCTCCCATGGAGGAAGGAAATAGCTAAACTAAATTTTGCTTCCTCTATGGCTGCTCCGCTCACCTGGACGAAAATTCCCGGCGCAGAGGACTACAGTTTTAACAGCCATGCTGTTTAAGCTGGAGGTTGTTCCGTTAGTCGTGTGCAGCGGTGGCTGTGTTCGTAGTAACGAGGTCACCCATGGACTCCCCTGTCTGAGCGGACGACAAATATTGTATGAGTTGTCATCCGCTCCGACTGGGGGCGTCAGGCGTCCGTGGGGGACCTGATTACTGCGAACGCAGCTCATGTTCAGGATTTTCTTGGACACCAATTTTCAGCTGTGAGAAGACTGCGGGACGTTTTAAGGTACTGCTGTAGAAACATTGAATGTAATGGTCGATTCTTCAGATGCGTAGCAAAATCTTTCTTACAAAAAGTCTGTCCATCGCTCGCATCGAGTAGTTAAGGCTGCCAAAGAAAACCAATGAAGAACGTTTACGACCACAGCAAAATCGCTAATAGCAAACTTAAGTCGAACCAAAGTCAGACAGCATCGCTGTGTCAGCAGTCTTACATGAGAGTATAATCTGCCCTACATTTTTTTCGCCGATTCCGGTCAATTCGGGCAAGTTCCGACGTTTAAAACATTCACCGATGAACGAAGACTATAATAAGCTACCATATGGTCTATGTTTGAGCCCAAGCTGTCAAGTAGTCTGCGCAGGATATTTTCGCACAACCCAGACAGATAAATACAAAAGACCGTGTGTACCCTACTGGTAGGCCTAACTTTCCGCGGACATATCGACCTAGCATCATGCTGGACATACGAGAACCGTGGTGTCGACGTCTTCTGGGAAGAACATTCGCCATTAAGCAGTTCACAAGTAAAAAAAAAATACTGCTGTTTCATGGTTTCTACCTCAACGTTTCATGGTTTCTACCGTGTTTCAAAAAATATCATGGTTTCTACCGCAACGTTGTCCACAGGAACGCATGTAGCGCGCATCTATCTGTCACCACCGCCACATAAGTCAGAGCGGAATATTAGTTTGATAACAGTAGTAGTAATTGCAAAATACGATATATAATGCGCAGCGCCAGAGTATGTTGCAGTGTTACGATCGTACCTAATTGCAGTTTTACTGCAATTAGATACGACACCAACGTACACATGACACTTGTTCTGGCTTTTGATGGCAGGAAATGAAGCTGTCAAAATATCTGCGCGAAAAAAAGATCACGAAGCCTTAAACCAAGAACTCATGAAGAGAAATGTGAAGTTAAATTTCTAAAGACTTTCCAATATGTTACGATTTCACGTTGGTAGTTTACGGCCGCTAGCCTTTTTTCTTCCGTCTTCTACACGTACATAGGAAAAATATAAATGTATAAAAGGCAAATTAGAGCTGTACTGCGCAAGGGGTGATTATGGGAGTGCACCGTTTTGGAATAAAACAAGGACTTACCTAAAAGATAACGATGTCCTCCTGGCGTCGCTGATCGTAGACTTCTCAAATCACAAACTGTTCTCAGTGAGTCGAAACGCAGCTATGATGTGTTGCTGGGCAGCGATTCTTCTCCACAGCTATTCGGGGTGACGTCACTGATAGCAGCCAATGGGCGGCGAAGATGAGCGACTCCTATTGCTGATAGGGTAAGGTTCACAAAGAGCGAGGGAAGGTGTCTACTGCTGTCATATGACACGGGAACAGAAGGAAAAACCCCTGCAAAGAGGCAATCCTAGATGACCACAGCTTTTGTATGAAATCGACGGAAGTCGATTCGAGTCCACTTTTTGAGGGAAAGTGCAAAAACCCCAAAGAAGAGAATAGGGGACGACCCGCACCCTTCTTTCTCGGAACCTCCACTTTTTTTTTGGGGAAAAACACAGGCGCGGCAACAATAGAGGGGTCTCCTGTCCCTGGATATGGGGAGAACAGATATACCCTTCCGGGTCCGAGAAGACAAGAACCAACAACATGCACGCCTTTGCGCCCACCAAAGTCAAAGGGTCAAGCAGTGCAGGTTACCTTGAAAATGAGGTCAAGTAGACAAAGTCAAGAATGAGGTCAAGTAGACTTTCTTAGCATTCATGCTGCTTCCCGGAACTACGCGATAATTCCCTGAACTGCGCGAACTGCGCCCGTCCATGTTCTTTCTCGTCCGCGTCTTTTTTAGCGCAATTCCTTTCTTTAAGTATGTACGACCGACTCGCCCATCAACGTGCTCTCTTGGATAAAAAAGAATTTTAGCGTCGCCGAGATGTACTAGTGTACCGTATATATCCCAATATTGCGTGAAGCAAGCAAGCTTTAAAGCGGACAAAAAGAAAACACTCGACAATAGTGAGTGGAAGATGGCTAAGAAGCTCCGTGTCAAATCTCCCGAAAGGCCTTCCGAGTTCAGAAGATTCTGACGCGATTTCCCCGTTTCAAATGCCCCAATGCGTTTGGCCCGTGGCGTTTGCCACGTTTCCTAAATACCCGTTTTCATAACGCCTTGCACGACTGCCTTACTACACAGTAGATCGCGGCAGTGTGGCAGGGACGATCAGTTGACCGATTTGCGCAATGTACTTCAGTGGGCTATCTTTGCTGCAAACTCCTGCGATTGATGCCTCGTACCAGGAGGAGTCATCGCAAACGCTGACTTAATGGCGGCTAGTAGCCTTTGTGACATCAGATACAGGTTCATGAGCGCGAAAATGGCATTACACGTAGCTAAGCAGATCTTTTTCAGATTCTCTTTCGGAGGGCAATTTCTTACTCGTATCAGTCCGTGATAAGGAGAGGATGACGTTTTATGCACCCCTACTAAAACATTCCATACGAGCCGCTCGTATAGAATTGGGGGAATATGAGTCCATAAGGTATGGATGATTATATGGAAATCCATATCTTGTCTGCATGGTGTCCATAAGCATTCCACATAATTTAAATGCGATTTCTATGCAGTGTACGAGACATCATGTGGAGTCCGTACGACTTCATACGTGATTCCATATAGTCCATAGCGACTCCATATGCTTCATACTGACTCCATAAAATATCTTATGGAGACGTATGGAATTATTACACTTGTCACACGAAAACTTTCAGTGGGGATGGCTACTTGAAATTGCACAGAGCGTGTGTGCATAGGATCATGTCGTGCCCACAAGGGTTTGCAGGCCAGGTGATTGTCAGGCTTTTAACACTTGCGGTACAGCAAATGCTCCTTCTTCAGACCGGAGTATCTGTCACACGCATGTGACAAGAGCTGTTGGTCCACTGACCCACAGATTAAAAAAAAGAAAACAAGAAAAAATAATACAGTTGCGGGAGCCGAAAGCCAGCGAAAAAAATTTCGGAAACCCTGCGGTGGAATTTTCTCGGGATCCTGGTCTCTAGTTGTTACGTTGTGTATAACTGCTAAACGGAGGTGTTGGTAATTCATTCCTGAGCGCAACAACGAAATTAAAGACGGGAACGAACTAGACATAAACACAGAACAGCCATTGTTGCTCCCTTTATCTTGTCCCAGTATTTTGTGCTTTTACTCTAAAAAAAAAGTTTTGTATCTACCATTTCTTGTGTTTTACAAAATCAACCCTACCGTTTGTGTTTTGTTTTCATGTCATTTTATTTTCCCCATAAATTACATAGGAAGGGCGTGGAAAGAGCTGTACGGGGCAGCTTCACATACCCACCACCCCTGGTTATACATGGCAGCATTGTCAAGCAGACTTATGGTAATTGTGGGCAACGGCTTATCAGGAATACGAACTTATTTATTTGTCGTACCCCTGAGGGCCAGAGGCATTACAGAGGGGGAGTGGCAAAACACAATAATAAGATTAGAAAATACTGCGAAAAGACGTATTTAAAAACACCTGAGTAAGCAGACTTATGGTAATTGTGGGCAACGGCTTATCAGGAATACGAACTTATTTATTTGTCGTACCCCTGAGGGCCAGAGGCATTACAGAGGGGGAGTGGCAAAACACAATAATAAGATTAGAAAATACTTCGAAAAGACGTATTTAAAAACACCTGAGTAAAAAATGCTAGCTATAGCTTCGCGGAACATCTCGTAATTATTTATGCCGGCAATATCCATGGGAAGGTGATTCCAGTCAGGTGATTCCAGTCCAGTCAGAAAAATATTTAGTGTTAGAAGAAACTAAACCGTCTTTATGTTTATGGGCAGTACGATGGGATACATAAAATGGCTGTGGGATAAGGCGATCGCGCAGTACAGGATGATGGTACAACTTGGGAAATAATGCGATACGACACACTTTTCGACCAAGTGACAGTGATGGAAGAGAAAGTCTAGGCTTCATAGTAGTCATGCTTGCAGTGCGCAGAACAGAACAGGAGAATAGAACGGCGAGGGAACAGGGCTGTCCTGCAGTGGCCAGCGAAGCTCGCCTGTTCGCGCCGCCATGGGTTGGAATCCAAGTTGCCGCAATATTTTTTAAATTTATTTAGTTATGATTTGCACTATGTCACCCTCTATCTCACGCTTCCCACAAACTCGGTGAGCCGGTTAGACCTCATGAATTAGAGAACAAAAAATAAATAAATCTTGTGTCCTATCTCTTGCCATCATTTCTTAGGAACGCTTTTCTTCGGCCTTCCTTCCACCCCTCCCTTCCTTTCATGCTTTCTCTGAATTCGCCCCGATGTTATCGCTTTTTCCTCTATTTTTTCCCGGTATTTCATTCCGCTATGGTGACTAATCCCTTATTTGAGTTTTTAAGGTCATGCAGCCAGTCGTACCAAGCCACCTGTCGCAGCTGGACACACACCCTTTCAAGCCCACAATGGTTATCTCCCCACGCTCCAAACCACCCGTTTCCTTTAGGCCGAGCTGACCTTCATTCCTCCCAGCTGACCTTCATTCCTCCCAGCTGACCTTCATTCCTCCCAGCTGACCTTCATTCCTCCCAGCTGACCTTCATTCCTCCCAGCTGACCTTCATTCCTCCCAGCTGACCTTCATTCCTCCCAGCTGACCTTCATTCCTCCCAGCTGACCTTCATTCCTCCCAGCTGACCTTCTTTCTATTCACAGTGCTGCAGGTCAACCGGTTAACCAACTTCAGCAGCCATCACGCCTGGACAAGATTGACCCTCCCCATCGTAACCCCATTCCCACTTCACACCCTCCTCACTCACACCGTCCTTCCTCGGAGGCATGACCCAATTCAAACCCCGCCAATGATGAATGCTTTGCCCAGACGAAGACCAGTCGTCTTGTCGAAACGTCGGCAGGCACCCTGAGGCTTTCCTCTCCTGTGTTCACTTTGTGATTATTTTAAACAAGCTAGTATCCCCAGCAATTTGGGATCAAAATTTTGAAAATATTAAGATACTTCTACGAAAATATTGAAGGTAACGGTCCATTCTTCTGGTGTGTGGCCAAATCTTTCTTTTATAAAGTGTTTCCATCAATCGCATCCAACTGTTAAGACTTTTTTTAAATAACCAATGGGGAAAGGTTTTGACGACAACTAAAACCACTATTGAAAAAAATTCAAGACTGCCACTGGGTGATCTGCGGTTGCACTGATTGCTACTTTATCTTACATGAAAAATTGCGTTCATAAAAGCTTTCTCGCTCAAAAATACTTTTGTCCAGAATTGTTGGGTATGATGCAAAAACTCTTCACCTTATAATTTTGCCACATTTTGCGCTTCTTGTTTAGGTAAGTAAAAAAAAATAACTGCACCTGGTAACACTGCCCACAGTGCATAGCGCCTTATATTATTCCACAGAATATTGACAGCAGTGAAGAAATTCAACTTTTGAATATTTGACTGTTTCAAAAAAGCAAGCGGGGCAAATATTCTTCACCTTATTATTTTGCCTCATTATTAGCTTCTTGTTTATGTAAATTAAAAATGCACTGACGACAGTTGATAACACTGGCCGCGGTCGAATATTATTCCACTGACTAGTCACAGAAGTGAATAAATTCAACTTATTAATGTTGGCTTGTTTTAGACGAGACAGATGTGCCAAAATGTTTCACTTTTTAATCTTGCCTCCTGATCCTTGTTGAGGTAAGAAAGATGTTTTAACAGCACATGATAAATGAGACGAGTTCCACATTGTCCTCTATTACTCCACCGATCATTCAGAGTATTGTAAATAGTCATCTTTTTAATGTATGACTATTATAAACAAGGAAGAGAAATCTTCAACCTATAATTTTTTTGTCTCGATTAGGTTATTGCTTAGGTAAGAAAAAAGGTTTAACTGCAGCTGATAACAATGGACGCATTCCATTCACGGCAGTGAATGCTCAACATTTTAACGTTTGAATTTTTTAAAGAAGCCACATGTATCAAATTTTTCACCTTATAATTTTGTCTCAGGATCAGCTTCTTGTTTAGGTAAGAAAAATGGGCTTTAACTACCGCTTATAACACTGGCCGCGCTCCATAGCGTCCTATATTGCTCTACTTACCATTAACAGCAGTGAATAAATTCAACTGATTAGTGTTCACTGTTTTCAACAACAACTATGAACCGGAGTTCTTCACTGGATAAATTTGACTCGTGATTAGCTTTTTCTAGTTCGAAAAAGAAAAGGAGTTATTACCAAAGGCTGCTGCCGACAACGTAGTATTACTCCATTGACCATTCACAGGTGTGAAAAAAGTCAACTTTTTGATGTTTCACTATTTTAAAGAAAGCAAGATGTGACAAACCTCTTCACCTCATAAAATCGCCTCATGGTTGGCTTCGTGTTGAGATAAGAAAAATGTTTTAGCAGCATGTGGTAACACTGGCCGCGGTGCAGAGCGTCCTGTATTACTCCACCGACCATTCAAAGCTGTGAAGAAAGTCAACTTTTTAATCTTTGTTAATTTTTAGCAAGCAACATCTTTCATAGTTGTTCGACTAGTAATTTTTTTGCCTTGGATTACCTGCTTATTTATAGGGGATAAAAAAAGCTTTAACATCGTCTGGTAACCCTGTCCTCAGTTAACAGCATCTTGCATTATTCCATTGACATTTCACAGCAGTGAACAAACTCAAATGCGCACCACAGATCGTCATTGTTACTTTGTACTCTTGCTTTCTTTTTGCACGGGTCACAATTTTTTGGACTTTGCTTGTCTGGGAAACCAGATGCAACGGCGTATGTGCTGAAATTGACTGAAATCGGGCTCATTGACTGCAAACTCGCTGTACGCATACTTCATTTTGAAACGCTGGTGTTCGCCAGTACCAAGAATAGAATAAGAGCCGGAAACTTTCTCGGTATCCTCGTATTTCATTTAGACGCGAATGTTTGATTCAGGGTTCCCTCCATGTCGTCGGGCACAGTCTCCCGGCTTTTGTTACATCCTCATCGATTTCCGGTTAGGCAGCAATAACGAATACAGTTTTATGTACGTGTAAGGCAATATTCTTTTGCTGTGATCCTATCCCATATTTGTGTACAGCCTTGTCGGCTGGTAGGTCCCGGCGTTAGCGCGGTCTGTTCATGAAATTGCCATAGGCAAAGAAAAAAAAAATGTGCGGTTTGGCCCTTGATAGATGCAAGCGTCACAAAGTGCACGACTCGAAAAAATCCGACAGTCAGCGTTCGTGACCTTTCTGCGCTGGTATTAATTACCGAAGCCTTAAGAAGATGACTCGGGAACGAAATGCACGCTGAAAGTCCACACAGATGCAGTACATGACCGAACAAATCTTGTGCCTGTTCAGAAGAGCGGGTGGTCGGGCTAGTTGGTTCTGCATAGTACATAAGTGAAATGCGCAAGATCTGTCTCAATTTGTTGTGCATTTCACTTATATACTTGTGCCTGTAGCTAGCTGGTTCCACGAATTGAAATTTTAGTTACAGCTCTTATATCGAATTTGCTTCTTGGCGACATGGGTCTTTTGAGCGCTTTTTTTTCCAGCACGGAATGAAAGCGCGTCTTTGTGAGTGCTTCCAAAGGTATTCTTGGTGACTCAGCATTTTTGCGGTTTTTCAGTGCAGTTCTATCCAGGCTTAGCGAACCACGTCGGGATGCCAGATATGATGACGTCACCAGTTGTGGGCCCTGCGAACAAAGGCAAGTGTAGTATACGCCCAAGAAAAACGACAAGAACGTCAGAACAAGCGCGGGGTATGTTCACCCTTCGTTCAGCACTCAGCTAACAGGGGCCCTCGAGCCATTGTCAACCAACGACTAGTTCACATAGTGGTTCTATGAAAAACTTGCTTTTGTAAAGCGCAAGAAATGATTCAAGGGATCCGATGAAGATTCCACCGCCCGGGTTCCAAGAAAAATTTTAGCTGGCTTTCGCTACCCTGGACTGTGTCATTTTTTTCTGTTCTTTTTTAACATTGGGGTCAGTGCCCGAATAGCTTTTGTCACGTGTGTGTGCCTGCTATTCCAGGATGAAGCAAGGCGCATTTTCAGTACCGCGAGCGTTAGAACCCCAACAGGCTAACATTTTTTGCTAACCATTGCGGGAACGTTAACGATCACATGCATACACACGCACTGCATAAGAGCGCCAGTGCTGCTGGAAACATCTATTCAAGTCTAGCCACGCACACAGCATCATCCTTTCCTTGTAAGTTTGTACTCCTGGGCTTACAAATAATGTACTTAGAAAGTTGTTTTCATATGAGCTCCAAAAAGCAAGAAATAATGATTAATCTGCAGTGCATAACTTATTTTGAATCTAAGAGAAAAGGAACGTAATGAACTTCAGGTGCAGAGTTTTCTCAAGTCAGCCAAGTGCACAAACAGCATTGTCAGGCTTTACGTTCTACGCGACAAAGTAAAAAGTAGTTTCTTTAAATTAAAAAGAACGTAAGACGTCTGGCTTTCTCCGTCAGGAGTCCTCCTCCCCTATATCATTTGGATTAGATAAGGTGTAGTGATGTCGCTGACGCTTCCTTTGTTCTGTGGAGTCACTGGGTTTCTTTGTCACACTTGTGAATGTCAAGCACAAGAACTCTCAGCTCGTCCACATCTTCTAATGCATAGTTTAAAATTTCGAGCTTGACCCTTAGTGTCACCTGCCGTGGTGACTCTGTAGAATGTCTAAAACAAGAACTCTGAACTCCTCCGCATCTTGTAATGTATAGTGCACAGTTTTCAGCATGTCACTTAGTTGCACCGGCCGTGGTGACTCAGTGGGTGTATATTGCTTAAGGTCGCGAATTCCGTGGTCGCGGGATGAAATTTTGACCACCGCGGTCGCACTTCGAGCGCGGAGTGCCCTTTGCGCTAAGCAACTGGGCAAGATCCGACAGTGTGTGCTAAATATAAATTAAGTCAGGGAAATCTATTGATAAGCGATTTATGCTTGAAATCAATGGAGCTTTCCTGGATACAACGACGGCGCCATGGCTTAGTTGGTCAAAGCTCCTGTCTAGTAAACAGGAGATCATGAATTCGAATCTAACTGATGCCTGTTAGTTTTTTTCTTGGTTTCGAGTAATTCATTGTGATGCAGCGGAAGTAGGATTCCATCCTAATTGTTATTTTTATTTTCTTTAACGACAATTTGGCGGTGCACTGAAATGCAGCTCTGGATATCACAACATGCTATGCGTGCAATAAGCGCAGTGTGTTGCTTCAAATATGTGTATATTTCAATGCTTTGTCTTTTCTTAATCACTGTCAGCTTGCGACCGAATCACTTTCTGTTCGCCATATCATGAAAATTATCTGTCATATGCTAGGTCGAAGTTGAGATAGTTGGTATAGCATCATGGAAAAATATATAGCACACTCAGGACAACAGACAGGATGCGTTTGTGTTGTTCAGTCTTCCTTGTCTGTTGTCCTGAGTGCGCTATATTTTTTCCAGTATGCTGGGTCGCCCTGGGAAAATAGAAATGGCGTGATACCGCTTCTGCGGTGTTTGAAACTGCTAGCGGTTTAGAGTATATGAGGTTTAATGTCCCAAAGTGACTCGGGCTATGAGGGACGCCGTAGTGGAGGGCCCTGGGCCACCTGGGGTTCTTTAGCGTGCACTGACATCGCACAGTACACGGGCCTCCATCGAAATGCGACCACCGCGGCCAGGATCGAACCCGAGACTGCTAGCGACGGTGTAGTCGTGCTATCTGTGTAGTTTGGAGTAATCAGTAGTAGAGCGCGGTCAAGAGCGTCGGACGTCTTATCACTACGAGATTTGAGTGGGCGGCTTAAGTGCAGCTTCGGGACGTTAAACTTCCCATGCCATACCATACCGTACCATACCATACCGTACCTTACCACGTCATGCCATTTCATACTGCAGCATGCCATACTATGCCACATCTTACCATATGGTATGGTATGATAGCGCATGGTATTGTATGGTAAGGTATGTTATGGCATGATGAAAGAACACCTTACCATACTATACCATGTGCTATAATACCATACCATATCAAGCCATGCTTTGCCGTGCCATAAATACTACACCGTACCGTACCCTGCCATAACATGTACCGAACTATAATATCGTACCACGCTATAGCATAACACACTATATCGTGCCGCGATATACCATACCATGCTACCCCATACTCTACCACGAGCTCCCGTATCATACACTTCATGCCATACCGCACCGCATCGAACCATACCGCCTGCCATACCGCCTGTGCTATCTATAGGACACCATACTAGGCCAGGCTACGCCAATATCATACCATACCGCGTAATATTATACCACACATGCCATTCCGTATTAACCATATTTGTTTCATCCATAACATCTGCCATGAAGTACCATACCGAATATGCCATAGTGTGACACCCCAGTTTACTACACTGTGCCGTATCATGCCGTATCAACCATGTCGTACCATACCGTATCGTGCCATACCATACCATACCATACCATACCATACCATACCATACCATACCATACCATACCATACCATACCATACCATACCATACAATACAATACTGCGTCGTACATTACCGGACATACCATTCCTTACCGTACCATATAATGCTGTGCCATTCCGTACCGTACCGAACATACCGTGTCATAACACCATAGTGTGCCGTACCGTGCTGCATTATGCCGTACCAACCATGCCCTACCATACCACACCATATCACGCCGTAACTTACCATGCCAAGCCAAACATACCATACCGTACCATATATTATGCCGTACTATTCCTTACCGTAGAATACTTCACCGACTCTCTCGCTGTCATGCCTGCTGTCGCGGGGTATGAAACAAGATGAATGGACATGCAAAAAAATGAATTTCGATCCCACAGAAGTGTGGTTAAGTAGGTCTGCTCTGGTTGCAAGTTGTTACGGTGTGGTATGGTAGGGCATGGTTGGTACGGCATGATGCAGCATGGTACGGCACACTACGGTGTTATGACACGGTATGCTCAGTACGGTACAGAATGGCACAGCATTATAAAAAACAACGGGAAGGCACCGGTGAGATTCGAACTCACGATCTCCTGTTTACTAGACAGGCGCTTTAACCAACTAAGCCACGGCGCCTCACGGTAATGCACAACAGTGAGCTCTTCCGGAGCATCTCTCGGATATAGTTCGACTTGCCGCACCTAATTAATGTTCTGTGCACACTGGCACCGGACCCTGCCGAGTTACGTTGAGCCAAGGACACTGCGCTCGCCAGGTCTCTACAGCGTGACGCAATGATGGCTGTCGGCCTCTTTTGCAATCCTCGGGAAGCGTTCACGCTTTTGAGGAATCTGCGAGTTTCGTTTACCGTCGTCTTTTTGGTGCACACTTTTGCTTCTTGCTGACACGGGTGGTAGAGAGAACGAAGAGTGAAATGCCCACGGCCACCGTTAAGCCCGTCGAATGCAGATGGAAGTTGAGATGAACAGAATAAAGAAAACTAGTGTAATTATGTTAATACGAGCTCAAAGAAGAATGCTAGCGATGCAGCTATAAGTTTGGAAGTAATTTACGATACATGTGCATACATTTCTTAATACAAACACGATTTACCTTCTAAAAACCGCTATGTCCGACCTCAAGACTCTCACTTCAATAAGATAAGCTCTCCTGGCATCTCTTTATAGTAATAATAATAGGCAGGAGCGAAGTAATATTGAAGGACTATTGTTGGTCACCATCGGTGTCTCCAACACTAAGCAAACGTGCTTAATTGCTGACGGCCTTTTTCTGACTCTCACTTCAATCGCAGACAGAACTAGAAGAATATTTGAATGCTCAGAGAGACGGTACAGAGCCAAATAATGAAATAAAAGTGAAAAACTAAAGAAAAAGGCCGACATCAATTAAGCACGTTTTCTTAGTGTTGGAGACACCGATAGTGACCAAACAATAGCCCTTCAATATTACTTCGATCCTGCCTATTATTATTACTATGAAGAAACACCAGGAGAGATAATCTCATTGTATTCATCATCATTATCATCATCGGTCAATTAGTTAGGGTTTCCGAAGCACAAGGAAAGCGGGGAGCGAGCACAACAAAGCGATTTAAAGCTGTCGCTCGACCTCCGCGACTCGCCACTGTGAATCCCCGTTAAGTTTAAGTTTCACCATAAAATTAGGGTTGCCTGAATGTAATATGCATTCATCTTACTTATTTTTCATCTATTTCACTATTTGTGACGTCAGTTGTGGGAATATGTTTTTTTTTGCATTTCCACACATGGCGCATATGAACACAATGAACCAGGAGAAACGCGGTAAAAAGAAAAAAAAAGTACGCGACAGTTTAAAACCATCTGAAGGCCCCGAATATCTTTTCCTCTAATCGAATCTTATCGCTTATGATGATCACCGCATTCAATTTTCTTCCATCGTTTTTTCTGGTTTGTGTACAAGTCTGTGGCGTGTTGCATTCAACACCATGCGCTGCATTGCAAAATACTGTGCCTGCCAAAACAACACAGAAATAAAAAGAACAAAAGTACGGTGATTGAGCGTAGGAGGAAATGCTGTCGAGCTCGACCGCGGCGGCCACATTTCGATGGAGGCGAAACGCAAGAGGCGCCCGTGTGCTGTGCGATGTCAGTGCACGTTAAAGATCCCTAGGTGGTCGAAATTATTCCGGAGACCTCCACTACGGCACCTCTTTCTCTCTTACTTCTTTAACTCCCACCTTCCTCCCTTCCCTTACGGCGTGTTTCAGGTGTCCGCCGAGATATGTGAGACAGATACTGCGCCATTTTCCTTTACTCAAAAACCAACTTACCAATTTATTTTTTACTCGGCAGTTCAGGAGGAGCTGACCGAAAGGGCAAGAACGGCTGCAAGGTACAATGCACTCTCGGAAGAGGTGGACAACCGCCCGTTTTTGTTTATGTAAAATCTTTCCATCATCATCATCCGTTCCAGCCACACGACCCCAAACTCGTGCGCTCGCGCGAACGTGGCTTGAAGAACAAGAAGCAGAAGATTATCAAGCGCAACGGCTGGCCATGTCGACGCAGAAGCCACCCAAGGATCGCTCGAAGGTTTCTCGCAGGAGCCGTAGCCACAAGTCTTCCATATCAGAGGGCAGCGGGAGGCGGCGGTCTTCAGCGCCCGCTGACGATGCGGGCCGGAGGGTCAGCAAGAGCGACGCCGCCCAAGATGGCGGAGGCGTACGCGGCGACGTCGCGGCCCTCTCCAAGTCCACCTCAGCCCCGCCTGATGCGCCGCCGTCGCCAAAACCTGAGGACATTCCCGCGGGTTCGAACTCCTGCCCGCCAGCTTCGTCCTCATTGGAACAACCTAAGGACGCTGCCGCCGTCTCGGGCCAGGACTTGCCACCTCTTGCATCTCCGTCTGAACAGCCTGGGGACGTGGCCGTGGTCTCGAACGAGGTCCCTCCGCAGGCTGTACCCTCATCGGAACAACTTCACGACAACGCCGTGGCCTCTGACCAGGGCTCACCGCCACCGGCTGTGTCCCCGCCGCGACAGCCTGGAGACGTTACCGCGGTCTCCAACCTGGTCCCGCCACAAACTACGTCCGCAGCTCAGCAGCCTGCGGATGTCTCCGCAGTTTCCGTCCCCAGCCGGCCGTTCGGCGCATCCTCACCGAAGCCTGGCGACGGCGACCCTGCGGTTCCCGCTGGACCCGACTTTCTGCCAGCGTTGCCAGTGCCATCTGTACCGGTAGGTGCGGTTTCGTTCGGGGTGCTTGTAAAGCACTGTGGTGCATCGTTGTAGTGACCGGAGGCGGGTGTAATTAAGGAGGCTCTGGCTAGTTGCTTAGGGGAAAATTTGGACATGCTTGGCGGTTCGTGGTAGAAGCGCTACAAGGGAGGAGGGAGCCCTGCGGTATTTAAGATTTTAATGCACCCCCTCAGTAACTGGCATCTATTTTCATGCATGCATGATTCGACGAACTCGAAACGCAAAAAAAAAACTCAAAAAGCACAGCGAAGTCTTTGGCCTTCTCTCAACGCATATAGGCTTAACGGCTACTCAGATATATATCGTAGTGATGCCGGGATCTTTGTGGAGCTGTTTAGATTCTTTACCCGAATTAAACTGGTATGCTCCACTGGTCGTCAGTTTTCGTGAATAGAGGTGGGGGTTATAGAATCGTGTTAGTTTGAGCAACTTTAACAGTTAACGTCAATGTGGTAAGATTCACTGTGCTTCGATCGACCGAGAACAATAAAAGTTTTGAAGTTTGTCCTCCCCGTCTTTAAAAATGAGGCCATGAAGGACGTGTGGACAAATTTATCCATGCAGATTTGTTCATGTAATGTTTTCGCCAGAAATATCCATACAACCAACAGGCTTCGCTGCTCAGCCACGTAGTGGGGCTCTTGTGTTATAATAAGTCAACTCCGCAGCAGGAATGGAGACAAGAGTTCCGTTCACCTTCAAGAGCACTGCAGGTCTGGCAATGCAAACCGTGCCGTGTACTCCGCGCTCCAGAGGCAGACCCAGCGGCCTGTATATTTTCGACAAAGGCCGTACTTTGCTCATCTTTTTTGCGAAATGAAAGCTGCGGTTGAACACGTTGTTCGAGGATATTCATTCGGATGTTATCACAGTCATATCAATTCTGATTGTAGCCTTGTGAGCAATATGAAAGGGAGCAAAGCTTGATCATTCATGTCTTGATTAATCCATAACTATGTGTGACAAGCATGCCTTTATTTCGTTTTGTAACTAGTTTTTCTCTTGGCTTATCATATCCAAAAGTCAGGCTCAAATTCAGCGAAGAAATAACCAGAAAATTTGCAGTTTTGTGCAAAACGTTTGTTCCCTTTCGCTCCTTTTCTTATATCTTATAGCTATGCCTATTATTCTGAGTTTTAGACGACGCACTGTACATCCCGCGCTGGAGCGGTTGATTGCGCCAACACGGCATCAGCTGTGGTCATGGGTTGGCTGTGGGCAGAAGGGTGCTAGTCGCACCAACCGGTCGCGTATGCCGGCTTTATGCCCACGTCGAGTTCAGGTTCCTGTGCGCCTCTCCCTCCAGGTGATCCCGTCTACCTTGGCAGTTCAGCGCCGCCAGTCGCGCTGGCAATCCCGGACATCGGCTTCATCCAGAGGTGCCCGCAGGTCCAGCTACAACGTCGAGGGCTTCGAAACGCGCGATGGAGCTTCGTCTCCTGGGGCCTACCAGTCGTCCTTCGTGGTGAGGAGACGCATCGTCTTCACGAGTAGTTTTTACCAGCTGCATGCAGCTCTCCGCCTCAGTAACGCTGCTCGGCTGCTTGGAACGTCGCTGTGCAATGAATTCCTGACGCAGCGCCTGCAGTCGGATGTAAGGGAAATGCAAAAAAATGAAGTTTAAGCATTACAAGGGATCTGGGGCAGCACTGTTATAGTCACGCCAAGCCTAGCGGCCTATCGCATTCTGTTCTGCAGCCAGCAAGACATTCTCTTTCTTTCTTACGTCACGGATGATGCCAACGCGCTTTCTTTGAATGTTGAAAGCCGTTCGCCACGTAGTGGCAGTGAAGGGAACTAGAAACGCTTGCCCCGAATTCCTGGTAGTGCTTGTTACATGAACCGCGAAATTCAGGAGTAGCTAGTAGTGTACATCCTGACGACCAGCACGAAATTCGACAAGGGAACTCGCCCAGTATAGCGTGCTTCCAGTGGTGCACTTATCAATAATTTAAAATTTGTGCTACCTCACCCTTATTTCCTTTTCGGTACAGCCCAGGCTTCCACCCGGCTACTGAGCCGGACTACCCGGGTTCGAGTCTGGCCGCTGTGACCGCGTTTTGAATTAGGCGAAACTCAAATGCAATGACGCCCGTGTGCTAAGTGCGTGTTAAAGATGCCTAGGTGGTCGAAATTATTCGGGAGCCCTCACTACGGCCCCTCTTTCTCTTTCGTCTTTTATTTCCTCATTCCTTTCTTCCCCTCAGTGCGCGGTAGAGGTTTTCACCAAGTGAGACAGTTACTGTGCCTTTGCTTTTCTCAAAAACATTTTTTTTCCACCTAGTGTAAAACTTCTATCCCGCCTTTTCTTTCGTTAGAACTAATATTCCTATACAAAAGCTCTCTGTGGCTCCCGCAGAGTTGGGACACCGATGCTTAGTTTAGTTTATGGGGGTTTAACGTCCCAAAGCGACTCAGGCTATGAGGGACGCCGTAGTGAAGGGCTCCGAAAATTTCGACCACCTGGGGTTCTTCAAAGTGCACTGACATCGCACTGTACACGAGGCTCTAGAATTTCGCCTGCATCGAAATTCCACCGCCGCGACCGGTGGCGACCGATGCCTCGAGCTATGATATACTTAAATCTAGTGCGAAGCGGCACCACTGTGGATGGATGATACTGCTTTTTTGTAGTCTCCCGCATTACGCGGCATGTTTAAGTCGATAGCGTTAAAGCTCCTGTTCGGAAGAAAATGCTGCGTCACGAGATGGCGAGTAACCCGCCTCATGGATGGATGTCAGGAAGCGTTTCATATCCACTTTGCTTGATGTTGCATAGTGGCGCCTGCGTGCGGAGGCCAGCGAAAAATTCCCGCGACCTGATGTACGCCGCTGCGCCAACAGAGGGAGCAGGAGCTGTATAGAGTTTTCACGACGCGGGATCTGCGTCTGGGTGGAATGCTTCTGTGTGTATAGAGAAGCAAGCTTACGGGCGTAAACTGCAGTGTGGAATAGTTCAGACAAAAATGTCTAAACTGTGTTATAATTGTGATAAATTTGTGAACGTGAACAAATAATAGAGACTGTTTGTGAAGAGAAACCCCTGACGGGAGCCATTAACGCTATCGCTTCATACCCTTAAACGCGAAGTTTAAGTGGCCTCCTAGTTTTTTTTATTTGCAGAGTGAAATGTGTGGGGCATAAACTTACTGGTGTCATCGGGCAACACATCTGCGGACAACGTCTCGAGCGCTTGTTGTTTGTGTACAACTCGGCGTATTTTGAGGGTCGGCACATCTGATGACAACGACCCGAGCGCTTGCTGTTTGTGTTCAACTCGACGTATTTTGAGGGAAGTGATCTCATGCCTACGTGGAGCATCAGATGGGCGTTTCGAAATGCTTATCGGATGCAACAGATGACGACGAAAGTTTCACGAGGCTCGAGGCACGGCGGCGTGCACAAGAGGTCGTGCCTCTCGCGCTCCTGCCTGCAGCTTCCACACAGCTGCTCTGTGCAAGGCAGTGGCAGTCTATAGTGTGTAACGGAACGGCGCCGGGTATCGACAGGTGTATCCCATCTACAGCTACTGCTCTGGAAAAAAATGGCTGGGGTTCAACGTGGCTTGAACCTAGTTATACGAGCCCTGTCTGAAATCAAATGCGAAGGTTCAAGGTCAAAGGTCAAGGTCAGGTACCCAATGGTCATAGTCATATGATCAGGTGGTCAAGCTACGATAGTTTGGGCCATACGACCACGCTGTTAAGTTGTTTGACCTTGTGAGGCATTCAAGATCATTGTCGATGTGGTGGTGCCCGCTTTCTCAAATCAAATATCAAGGTCAAGGGACAAGGTCAATGGTCAAGCTGAAAGGTCAAGGTCAGGTACTCAATGGTCAATCAGGTGTTCACGTGGTCACAATGCCATAGCTTGGACCATACCACCATACAGTTAAGTTCGGTTGAACCTTGTGAAGCATTGAAGGCCATTGTATCATCCACATCGAAATCTGAAGTTCTGCACCGAGGAGCAGAGCTCTCGTTCTAATATGATTCCTATGCCCACAGGCGAATGAATCTGCTGACGAAGGCCAGGCTAGCGTGTTTTGACAGTGTTTCTGAAAGTGCGTTTGATGTGTGTGCGAAGACGAAAACGAAGATTAGTACTGCAGAAAAGAAGTGCGCAGTCACAGTTTCACTTTCGATGGATAGTTCAGCCGCTCCGAGATGGAAATAGTGAAGGGGGAATGGATGAATGTGGTGACAAAGAGGCACCGTAGTGGGGCTTCAGATTAACATCGACGACTTGGGATTCATCCTTTCCCTTACGGCAGCGTTGAGGAGTACGCCATGAGCGGCAGTTGCCACGCGTTTCCTTTCCTGATGAAAGACGAACATTAGAAGAAGTGATAGTGAAAGCTCTAGGTCCTTCTTGAGAACAGTCTCAGCATATGTTTTCAGCTAACTCGCTTGGTGTCTTTTTCTCAGGAACTACTACTCCGCGTCCTGGAGGCAGCTGCAAACACATATCCCTATTCACACATCCTGAACAAAAATTAATCTTGCCGTATACAACGGCCTATGCTAAACTTGTGGGGAGAAACTCACCCTACACCACACCACACGGCGCTGCAAAAAGCAAACGAGAGCGCCAAACATACAAAATACGAACGCGGAGCTAAGCTGCGCTATCAAGTTTGAACGCAGACGACCAGCTAAGGCTAGTCTCAAGCCCCCCTCTGGTATCTGACGCTACTGAGCGGCTTTAGGCTAGTAGAGTGCTCTCATTGGTAAGCAGATGCTGCAGAAGCTCTTGACTAGGGGTGCCTGCAAAGAGGATTCCGAGAGTTTGGATATTCTAAGGTCAGAGTTTTCAATCAATCAATCAATCAATCAATCAATCAATCAATCAATCAATCAATCAATCAATCAATCAATCAATCAATCAATCAATCAATCAATCAATCCGCGTCTAGTAGTGCTACCGACTTCTTTACAACTAGGACGGTTGAAGTGTCAAGTTCATAGTGCTGCAGTGCATAATAAGCGTCATTTATTTCCCACTTGCAAATGCTCCCCGTCGGCATCATTACCTTCTGTTCATTCACAGGAACTGACACCACCACCCCAAGGCTTCGCCAAATGTTTCCGCTGGCTGGACGCGAAGACGGGTGCTGCACTCGCCGTCTTCCTTCTGATCGCTTCGGCCGTGTTGGCAACTGTGCTGCAGGCCAGCCAGAGCAGAGGCGAGCGCGGCTGGCTGTGCATGACGATGGACTGCGCGGCACACAGGAACCTCCTCGACGCGGTTCTCAACGAGAGCGTGGACCCTTGCCAAGACTTCGACGCGTATGTCTGCCCACGCCACCGCACACCCTCCGCTGAGTCATACGGCGTGGACGCTTCGACGTCCACTCTTTCATCCATGCGCCGACATTGGCTGGATGGCTTTGGGTACTTACTGGAGGGCGGGAAAGAGTTCCTAGCGCTAGGAAACAAGGCGGCTGCCATGTACGCAAGCTGTCTAACTCACAAGCCGACAAACGAGGACGCCGTAAAGCAGTTCGTGAATATGCTTATACTTGAATCCATCGACGAGCGACAGCTAGTGGAGGATGTGTTCGGTGTTCTTGTGGACGTCGCGTACAACTGGCAGGCGCCGCTGTGGTTCCGCGTTTCCGTCTTGCCCCAGAACGCTTACCATCCACTTCGGCGAGTACTCATCACCCGGAACCCGCTGATAGCGGAGTGGCACGCAGCGCTAGAGGGAGTGAACGCCAGCGACGAGTACCGCAAGCGTTGGAGTCAAACGGAGGGCGAGCACGCCAGCGACAACATCATCTTCCGGAGCTACGAGACCAGGAGGACAATCTTCAGCATGTTATTGAGCAAGGGAGCGTCTACCACCGACGCGCTGCTGAAGTTTTCCCTGGGCGACGCGTCCCGTTACAGCAGTTTCGCCAGTAACATGACGCAACTGCTTAATGAACGCATTAGACCGAATAAGGACTTTTCTAAAGATGATTTGATGATCTTTGAAGAAGCGCACTTGCTCGAAGTCATCAACGCGGTTTTCGCCAGGTTCGAGAACGGAGAGCTGATACAACATGTCCTGTGGCTCTTCAGGGATGTTTATGGTCCTGTAGCTGACCCTTCCTCGCTACTGTCACATGGAGATGACCCAGACGGCAACAGAACGCTCCACCGTTACTGCTCGTCTCAAGTGGAAGCCAGCTACCACCTGCTGGTCAACACTCTCTTTGCTTTCGTGCGCTTGACGCCTCTTGTACGCCAGTCCATCAGCGATCTGATAAAAGGAATGCATCAAAAAGCAGTACAGTTGATAAGGGATGTAGATTGGCTAGAATGGCGCAGCAAGAGCATGGCTATCGCGAAGCTTGAGGGCCTCAAAACCCTGCTCTGGCCCCCAAATGAGCTTATCACGGAAGACGATCTATTCAACATATATGATACTTTCCCTGACAATGCGTCCTCCTTCGCCGAATATTGGATGGAGACACGAGGAGCGATCAGAAATTACACCACCCAGAATCCTATAGGCAACGTTGAGCTCCTGGGCGCTCCGGGCAGCTACGACGTGCCGATAATTAGCTACGTCCCCGTCTTGAATATCGCGTTAATCTCCATGGAAGCCTTGGGAAGACCTCTCTTCTACGGAGCCGGGACCCAGGCGGTGAACTACGGAGGCCTCGGTTACCAGTACGCGAGAGAAATGGTACGGGCGCTTGACCGTACAGGGGTTGGCATCGACGCATACGGAAGTATTGTGAATCGATGGATTTCTGGACTATCTGCGGCCGAGTACGAGAACCGCGTAGCGTGCCTTCGTTCGGTGGACAAGGACATCTTCCCAGACGTGCCTGCATTGGAGCTGGCGTACAGGGCATACACTGCGGTAATGCAGGAGGACGGACCAAAGATACTGGAGAGGAAAACCGAGACACAGATCTTCTTTATTACCATGTGTCTCGGGATGTGCAGGCAGCAGCGGGGACACAAAGAGCCAGCCTGTAACAAGGCTGTCATGGCGTTTGAGCCGTTTGCTGAAGCGTTTAAGTGTGACGGGTCCTCCAGGATGAACCTTAAGGAAAAATGTGCATTCTTTAAGTAGGATTTGCCAGAAAGGTTATCTGCTCACAAACAATTTGTTTTTGCGACCTTGTCTTCGATTCTCCCGGTGTGCTTCTTAAAAGGACAGCCTCCAACTTGGTGCTTTTCTGTGCTCATCGTGTTCTTGAGCAAGTCAAGATGGCTGCAGGGACATTGCTTCATTTTAACGCTGACGTGTTTTTATATGCGGCTTGTTGATCTCCCGTGGCTGTCGAACTTTGATCTTCAATAGCGGCGGTGCATACGATCGGCTTTTTTTTATTTCGGTTCGCAATGTTATTTGATGTTTCTTTTTTTTTACTGCAGCGCTTTTTTAAGGTTTGTAGCCTTTTCGCGCTTAATTTCCAGCGCAAGACTTTCCCTCGTTTGTGTTCGAAATGGCCCTCTCTGGTATGGCTTTATAGTTCTCAGGACAGATGTGTAGTTTTTTTCTATACCACAATCCGTACTATAGCTGTAGTGCTTGGGCCTGTGAGATTTAACGAGCGGACGAATTTTCTAGAGCCCACTCAAGATGTACTGTGCTTGCATACGCTAGATGGCACGTTTTGAGATTCCTAATGCACGTTCCTTGTTAGTGGCATGCAATATCCGTCAGATACAGCTGTGAAATATACCCCGTTCTCTTCCCCTTATTGCTTTCAACAATGATTCTTGCCTTGCACCTCTGCTTGCTTGAAAAGGTTGTCTTTTGTCGTGAGTACATTTTGTGTCGGGGTAGTCCTAATGCTCCCCTCTAACGGAAGCATATTCATTGTGCATTTCTGACCGAACAGAGCATTCCATGCGCACTTAATTGGCTCCTGAAGGAACACACTGCTGGTGTTATCAGGTAAGATTGTACTTGCGAAGTTCATTTGATTTGTTGCAAACTATTATCGTGATAACTCTCGTATATTAGGACAATGACAAATTATTTCTTCCATCTGACCTTCATAATGTATATGACAGGCGATTCAGAGAAACCCGCCCCTAATATTTAAAACTTTTTGGGGCAGCAGTATGGCATTTGCGGCATAGAAATACCAGTGCTGGCGGACGCTGGGACACAGATGCATCGCTTTAACACTTAATCCGGTTGACTAGATTGCTGGCAGCTAGTAATAGACATGCTACAATACATACAATAGACGTCACGATGTTCGGGCATAAGGAGGCAGTGCAAGTGGATCACAGTTTTACGTTTATTTCGTGGATAACGCGCATCCCTCAGTAAATATGCATGTTAGGAATTGAAACACTAAGGACCATTTGACAGAGGTACTAAAATAAGTACACGTACTATCGCGCTCAACGGAACGAGCCCCGGCCGATGACCGCGCGTTGCAACTCATATTGAGCGCGATAGTACACATTTCTGCATGTACACGTGCATTTGAGAAAAGCGCGACGATCTAAAGCGTACTACTTCTACTGCATATAAATAAGCTCCACCACCACCATGATTAAGCTCACGACATAAGAGTATATAGAGTACACAAAGCTGTTTTTGATGGCGCCATGTCACTTGCACTTGCGCACAATCAACAGATAAAGAACAGTTACTAAAACGTCCTGAGTATGTTGAGGACAGCACTAGAACAGCGACGCTGCACTGCGTGCGCTGTGTCCCCTGCAGGAGTATCATGAAGGACATAGGCGATATGGAGTCGACGGTAGTCGTCGTGGCGGTGAGCGACATTATGATCGCACAGAAGGAGTCGGTTGATCTTATTTCAGTGCCCGCAGTGAAGTCCGAAGGGGTGTGAAGAGGCCAATCGCCACGCCTCTCATGTTGACGCAACCAGCGACATGAACCACCCCAGCGTGACCAGAGTGGTAACGCATAGTGCGAGCAGTCAGTGTTGACAAGCACTGCAAGGGAAGCCAGTCGCTCAAGATGCTGCTGTACACCCAGCAATGTGGATCTTCCGGACGTCTCTGATGATCCCGCAGGTTCACCGGTCGCCATCCGGGCGTCGTACCTGCGGCGATTGCATTTATTTACTTCTTTAATTTACACTGATTGTATACTTAATTTTACACTTGATGTATAATTAATTATTTACATTATTTAATTAAGTATACAACACCTGTACCTTACCGGTACTCACCTACGGGGTAGAAACGTGGAGGCTGACGAAGAGGGTTCAGCTTAAGTTAAGGAAACGGGAAGAGTGGGAGAGGGAACAAACGCGGGTTAATGATATCCTAGTAGAAATCAAGAGGAAGAAATGGGCTTGGGCGGGGCATGTAATGCGAAGGCAAGATGACCGCTGGTCCTTAAGGGTAACGGAGTGGATTCCAAGGGAAGGCAAACGTAGCAGGGGACGGCAGAAAGTTGGGTGGGCGGATGAGATTAACGTGTTTGCGGGGATACGGTGCCCGCAGGTGGCAAAGAATAGGGTCAATTGGAGAGACATGGGAGAGGCTTTTGCCTTGCAGCGGGCGTAGTCAGGCTGATGATTACGTTTAGTTCATTAATTTTATTATTCCACGTGTCACAGTTTATGGCCTACCTTTCATTCGTGTCCTGTACATTTTTTCTTGCAGTCGTCGTGAGTAGCGTGCAACAATGAACGAGCTGAACCTAAACCTGCTGTCCCAATTTGCTGCCTTAATAAAGGTGACTGCAGTTATCAGTCCAATAAGAATCCTTTAGTTAGAGATCAATTCGTGCACACAAATTTTGAATGTTAGTAAAAGTGCAGGAAGAGACAAGTTGATCTGGCGAGATCAAAACATTGCGTTGAAGACAGAGGGCCGAAAAATGTAGCGCACATCCTTTCTTCAGGTGTAATGATTGTCCGTGCCTCTCCTGTTTTGTGGAGATATAAGGTCATCCAAGGCTGAGCTGGTGGTGCTAGACTAGCTCGGTTCTGCACAACTTGTTGTTGTTGTTGTTGTGACTGAGAGAAGGATGAAAAGGAAATTGCACGGGCCTGCTACTGGCTCGAGCCAAGCCACCACCGCTGCCACGTGCAGATAGCGGAGAGTTAAAAGATCAGAGGAAGGAGAGAGAGGAAAGGAAAGACGCGCGTCGCAGCAACAACTGCGGTCGAAACCTGCCTTTTAATACTATAGCAGGTGTGGACGTTAGGATTGATATGAAACGACATAGGTCGGAATGGCCACATACGGGGGTCGGTCAAAGCGAGGGAGTTCAACGAAATTTCGAAAGAAAATATCAAAGCTTGGGTTGGAAACGCGCTTAACTTTTCACAGAACGAGATGAAGACACAACACAGAGTGCGAACTTACAACTGGTTTCAACGGAGGAAACGGGTTTAACCTTTAAGGTTTATAGGCTTTAACGTCCCAAAGCGATCCAGGCTATGAGAGACGCCGTAGTGAAGGGCTCCGGAAATTTCGACCACCTGCAGTTCTTTAACGTGCGCCGATATCGCACAGAACACGGGCCTCTAGTAATGGAGAAAACGGGTGTTCTTTTATACACAAGACGTGAGCGTCTTCAGTGGAACATAGAGGAACGAGAGAACATATTGATATCAGCATTCGAAAGCAGATCCACACTACAAAACCAGTCATCACGATAGCTTAATCAGGTCTACTTTTTTCTCGGACAACGCAAACGACGCAGTGCTGACACCTTTTGGCAACGGCGGATTTGATTTTGAAACGCTTCTGCGATCTCTCTTTCTATTAAGTTAAGCGCATTGAACCACCATTAACAACCTACTAGGCACAGTTCTCGCTATTTTTGGGTGGGAAGAATCCTAGTAGAGGGCTTAGGAAGAGATGACGAGCGATTGTGGAGCAAGATATAGGGTTGAAGAGGCGCTCTGGAGGCTTGAGACCACGCCAGAATTAGGTGACACTGACTGCATGGTTTCCGGCAGCGAAGACGCACTGAGGAGGAAATAAACGAAGAACCACTTTCTTCTCAAGTCACCTCCGTCCAGCAATAATATTGTCCGCTAAAGTGAATGTGAAATTCACTTCCCTTGAGTGTGAAGAAGCTTCACACAATATCAGGGTACCTAGCTAGAGCTGCAGCATCGTTCCCTACCATTGTAACGCAAAGAGAGCGTATACCCCGGCCGTACAGCTCTATCACTGTCCCTTAATGACAACAATTGGTCTAAACCGGTGAAATTATGCGCATTACCTATAAGACTCAAGAAACTAAAGGTCTAGGTGGGAAACAATGCTTTTCTTCGCATACGCTGCGGTCTGACTGCAGTGGTAATGTGGTAGTAAAACGTGCCACTATATCATTTAATAGCAGGGCTCTATATGTGGGCTGTTAAACAACATTCACATTTTTTTTTTTCGGTTTACAACGAGTTAAGTGACAGTGAGAATTGCACCGCATCTCTATCTCCTCCGCCAAAAGCACGACAGCGCTCATTGAGGGCCCACTTGGATGACCAAATATTTAGCGAGCACGTGAATGTGGGAAATCCACGGAGGGTTAAAAAGGCGGCCACTTGATTCAGCAGCTTAGTCACTGCGTGTCTAAACTAAACACTGCCAGCGAGACAAGAAATAGACATGTACGAACGAAGCGAAACACACAACTATTTATCAGGTCCATAAATCTTGTAGGGTATACATTCTTTAGGGCATGTTCTGTCCTTTTTTCGATCATGCACGTGTGGTCGTACCTCTGTGACTTTAAAGGCTTTTTATGAGTTCTATTATAGTTTATCATGTGCTGTGCGATGTCAGTGCACATTAAAGATTCCTAAGGGATCGAATTTATTACGGAGCACTCCCCTGCGGCACCTCTGGGTCGATCAGCGCAGAAAACAGGCACGCCTGCTTACGCGTATCGGTGGTACCGAATAAGTGAACAGGCCTGGTGCAGTGGCTGTAGGTGCCGTCTTCCAGGAGCTGAGCAGTCAATTGGTCCCACCCCTTAAAGCTGCCGATGCTGAACGCCTCTGGTGGCGGTCGGCACCAATGGATTAGAGTGCAAGGCGGGGTCCGTCGGACTAGTGTCGAACTGCTCACCAAACTGGCAGGCCTGCACACGCGCACCGGGGGTACCGAAAAAGTAGAAATGCCTAGTGCAGTGGCTGCAGGTGCCGTCCTCCAGGAGCTGAGCAGCCAACTGCTTCCACTCCGTAACGCTGCCAACGGTGAACGCCTCCAGTGGCCCAAGGCTTACGCCGAGGATTACAGAGCACTGAAGGGGAGGGGGGGGGGGGGGGGGGGGGCAGAAAAAAGTGCGTCTGTTGGAACATTGTCGAGGTGTGACGCAAAATGGCGGATATGCTCGTGGTTTCAGGGGCGGCTCATTAAGTATACTCACCTTACGCAGTGGTTGTAGGCGCTGTCCTTTGAGGAATGAAATAGCTATAATTTCTTCCAACTCGCCATGCCGCCGGCGGAGCAGGCATCTTGGGTGTGTTGGCTGCATTGGTACATGACTTGCGCTCAGAACAGCCGCACGCCGTGGAAGTGGCACAGGAACGCGGTGCCTGTGGTTGAACAGTGCTACAACGGTGTGGCGCTTCCAGGAGGACGTCGCCGCAAGGCGCTTCCTCCTTTCGCTAGTGAAATTCTCGTCAGCTTGGGTGGCTGCCACCTATTTGCAGATTGCCGGGAGATCGGAATGCGTCTTCGAGAACAGCTGTCGTTGTTGTTAACCTTTGAACGGCTAGAACGGGACAGCGGTCTTCGTCGTCATCTTCTTCGCTAAGATCTTGCACTTGAGCACGAGCCAGCTCTCAGTGTCGTCCTTCGACCAGGCTCTGTCTGACTATTTTAGCGTGTCACATTAGAATTATGAGGAGCACTGCTTTATAGCATGCGGACACAGTCCGCCACGGTCCGTACCGGCACTGAGTAGTTCTCAACACTGTTTTATATGCACATTGAATCCCAAAAATACGCCCCACGCGAGCATGTTTCCGTATAAAAACAGCAATGGCCGGGGCTTTTTTTGACCAAGGATGTTAGAGAAATCCAGCGCACGAATAGGAACAACCACTGCACCGTCCGTTCAGTCCACATATGCGGTGACTACCTTTGTCGGTCACTGAAGAAAATCAGTATTGCATTGAGGTTATCATTATGATCACCTGCCTAATCTGCAGCAGGATAAGGGCCTTTCTCATATACCTCGAATTAAGTATACGCCGTGGTCCTGTACCAGCCGCGGCCACCTTATATCTCAGCCGCCCACCTTACTCAATTACGCCCCCTGCTACGCTTGCCTTCTCTTGGAATCCGTCCGTTGCTTAAGAGACCATCGGGTATCTTGCCTTCGCATTACATTCACTGCCCAGACACATTTGTTCTTGATTTCGAGCGGGATATCATTAAGTCGCGTGTGTCGCCTGAGGCATGCTGCTTTATTCCAGTCTCTTAAAGTTTCACCTATCATTTTTCTTTCCATATGCCACTGCGTTGTCCTCTATTTAATCTGAATCCTTTTCGGGCTGTACTCCACGTTTGTGCACCTTAGGTCAGTACTCGCTGGATACGGCGGTTATATACTTTTCAATTGAAGTATATTGGTTAACTGGCATTCATGATATAAAAGTATCTGCCAAATGCGCTCTATTTGAATATTATTCTCCTAGTTATTTTGCTCTCATGGTCTGAACCTGCGGTCATTGCTTACAGTAAGTAGTTGTATTCTCTTACCACTTCCAATGCTTCGGAGCCGATCATGAACACATGTCCAACAATTTAGGGCAAAAATTTCGAAAGTTAGAAAATTGTAAGACACTTTTGAAGTTGAAGTTGAAAGTTTATTAAGGAATTCAAACAAAGTTACAAGCGTATACAGCGAGAGGTCCCATGGGACAAGACAGCGGGCGGGACCTCCCATGAAAATAAATTTCAATAAGCAACAAAATAGAAAATACACAACACATTAGTTAGCGACGCAGAGAATAAATATAGGTACTGTTGTGACTCAAGGTAGCAGAATCCCACCGCTGCCACCAGTTGTGGCTCACAGGAAAACTCGAACCCGGGCTCCATTTGGTAGCGTGTTGAGTCGTCGGGCTGAGGAAAGTCTGAACTTCGAAGTTGGAGATTACAAAAACAAGCAGATTTACTGACAAGAAACTAAGACACTTATTTACATAACTTTACAAAAGAAGAACAAGGAATCAGAATTTAAAAGTTCATGACGTCGAATGACTGGATGAGCCTTTTACCCAGGGCCCAGAGCCAATGGATGAACCTATTACCCAAGGTTCAGAGCCACACTGGATGAACCTATTATCTAAGGTCCAGAGCGTTCGTGCTCACTTTGGTCGCAGGTTATATAGCCCAAGGCTCCGCCCTTTCACCAGGCGACAATTCATCGCGACACAAAAGATCGGCACTACACAGCACAACCAATGAAGACCTGTTGAGCCTCTTCACTAGGCGGCAATTCATCGTGACACAAAAGATCGCCACCACACGTCACTGCCAACTAAGACACCTGTTGAGAGCCCTCACGTGGGAACTGGCGAGGAAGATGCTAAGTCCGCATCACTGTAGCATTGAGTTGGCTGCTCGCGTCCATCGAACACAGGTGTGGCCTGTTGACGTCGCAGACGCAGCTGGCCAAGACACCTGTTGAGAGCCCGCACGTGGGAACTGGCGAGGAAGATGCTAAGTCCGCATCACTGTCGCATTGTGGCGAGGAAGATGCGAAGTCCGCATCACTGTAGCATTGTGTTGGCCGCTCGCGTCCATCGAACACAGGTGTGGCCTGTTGACGTCGCAGACGCAGCTGGACCGGCTTCCTCTGATTCGTTCCGGGCTTATTTCAGTCGAGGGGCAACCTATCTTCCCCGGTCGTCGGTCCTTCTAGAACCTTCTAGAAGGTCGTTGTCACCGAGCCGTGGGGTCATCTTGGGGGTCAAACGTCCCGTCGAAATGGCCGCTACTGTTGAATCCACCTCCGTTTCATCTCGGGTCTCAAGATGGGTCGTAACAGTACATAGTGTAATATGAGTTACTGAAATATTTAAGTACAAACAATATAATACAGGAGAATGTACAATAAAACACTCACAGATGCCGCGATACATAGGATCAATAAAAAAAACCTCACATTAAGAAGGAAAAGCTTTAATTTGACCTTGAACAAAGAAAGCGTATTAGTTTGATGTCTAAGTTTAAGATAATTGATGTCTAAGTTGTAGGTAAATATGGAAGATAATGGTCCATTATTCTGATATGTAACAAAATATTTCTTTTGAAGTCTTTCTACCGATCGCATCGAGGAGTTACAACTGCTTTGAAAACTAGTGCGGAACGCTTTTGAGGATAACAAAAACGTTCATAGAAAAAAATAAAAACTGCATCGGGGGATGTGCAGATATATTGATTGTTATAACGAAATCTTCAATTATATGAAAAAATTGCGTTTATAAAAAGTTTTCCCGCTCAAAAATGCTTCTGTCCAGATTTGGGGGGTATGGTTCTCTTTCGAGACTATTGCATATATCTTCAAATTGCTTCTTATTATTTTAATGCAAAGCACTTATACGCTATGTTGGCGCGATCGTGCCACCAAAACGTGTCTGTAAAACGTGTCCGCAGCAATTGTGACGTTCTCACAAGAGGTAGCATGAAACGAGTGGGTGTTATCGAAAGATGATGATGTGAGGATGCTGCGAAAAAAGTAATTATGTCGATAGGATGATTAGTTAATTCATTACAGCCAAAATGTCGAAAAACGTTGAAAAGCGCGGACGCCGATATAGTCAGTGGACGGGAAAACAGTGCAAAAATAGGCAAAGGACAAAAAATAAAGTTTGAAATGAACTAAAATGTATTTGAGGAGGGATAATTAATCGAACAAAAGGTTTCATTGATGCAGAATTATTAGTTAATTATTTATCAGCACAAACCAATGGACGGTTGAATAGGCTGGACGGGGATATAGTAAGTGGTCGGGAAAGCAACCGCGGTGCCAGAGTTGAAAAAAAACAAACAAAATGATTGATTGAGATAAAAGAAGGTATAATAAGAGTAAATAAACTGATCTCTAATTAAAGCATAAGATAATTACGCTAGTTCAGAAGTTGATTAATTAACAGACAGAAAGAAAATGATAAAGAGAGGCCAAGAGAGGCGACGAGTGCCGAGGAGGCGTCAGTGCTTTCGCATTATCCCAATGCGGGTCGCCGCAGTGATCTTTTATTTTTTTAGACTGCCTTTCTGCTTTGCCTGTCTGTAGGTACTCACGTTTTGCTCAAGGTCAAGATCCTGTGATCTTGAGGTATCTCATGATAAGTTGTCCTGTTAAAGATGCGCAATATTGAACACAGGCTCACGGCTAAGTGCTTTTTTTTGGGCGTCCTATCTGCCTAGAAAAACGGTGTCCCCGGAAAAGAAATTTAAATCGAGTAGGGAACCGGTCTCGACGGCAGTTCTTTTGTGACGCTAGGCACGTTCTGCATGCGCGCTATCCTTGCTGATCGGTAAGTCGAAAAGGCGTAGAGACAACGTGCACTGAACAAAAATTATATCCAGGAAATGCGGGGACGCCGTCGGAATAAATTGTTTAAAAGGATGCGCGTGGTGCGGTGTCCTGTCGGCGCCGTGGCTTAGTTGGTTAAAGCGCCTGTCTAGTAAACAGGAGATCGTGAGTTCGAATCTCACCGGTGCCTTAGCAACGTCTTTTTGTTGCTTTCACTGTTGCGGTATACATGCCCAAATGTATAGACTATGGCACTAGGAGTCCTGAAGGCCAATGCATTCATAGCACATTATCGTGCATACGAGCACAGTATAGTTTTCTAATGAAAGTTCTTCCTCCTCCTGCACCTCTTTCCCTCTCTATGACACCAGACAGGTAGCTTCAAAACATTACAACAATGTTACATTATTGTTTTGCTCAAAGGGTAATTGAATTTTGTTAATTTCCTTTCTCTTTTGACTTTTGTATGATGTTACCAATAAGCTTTAGATTAGCTTTCCCTCGCTTCTATAAATATCTAAAAAGCCGAAATGCAAAATTCTCGAAAATGGTACATCCAACCTGCACGAAAATGCCGGTTGCAAAGGTACCCAACTTAATCAACGCTTTACACGAATCAGCAACGACAGCGACGCTTGAGCCCCCCAAAAATGGCGGGGGTTTAACTCAGTTATGCCTAATGAGACGAGCGAAAGAGCGGCCTCCATCGCTCCGCAGAGTCGAGCCCCGAACGGCTCCAACTGAAGCAAGCGCGGAGAGGCTAGCGCTATACACGGCTAATCACGTGGTCATGTCACGTGGTACGGTGAAAGCTCGACGCAGCGGCGCGGCGAGCGGCGCGGCGCAGATGGAGCCCAGCTCCAGCTGCGGCCAGTCACGTGTTGTGACGTCAGGCGTGTGAAGCCTGGCTCAAGGTCAAAGTGAAATGTTGTTGACCTTGAAATTTGCAGCTCGGAGAGTGGAGCTTTCGGTTCAATACAGCGCACATGCAACCCATAGACTTATCTAGGTGTAGATGCTATGGAATCAAGCTTATGCAGAATTCTCACGGGCCTAGGCAAGACACTGCGCGTAAAGAAGCAGCTAGCAGTCCAATTAATGCAGTTTTCCAATTGCAACGGTCGGTTTGTGGGTCACGAGTTGTCTTAGCGCAATAGTCCTTTCTTCTGCGCTAGGCTGAATGAACTTGTTTTTAAACCCAGAAATTATTGTGTGCCCTGTTTGGCAAGATATTTTTCCGGTGCACATAAATGAGGAGCGCACGAAATAGAGTAGGATGCAAATTAAAGCAGTCGAAGTGTGATATACATTCCAAGTTTAAAATATAAAAAGACTCACGCTGAGAGCAGATTTTAGACCTATTTCGGTAATTGCAGTGTTTGCCTGATATTTACATAAATTCCAGGAGAAGTTGTGGGATGGACCACAGTGCTTGCGGAGAAGCGCTAGTGAGATTTGTATGGGGCGCAGTCGAAGCTATTTAAAGTTATGAACATCTACAGAAGCGCACTCGACGCTATTCGAGAGTAAGAATATTTCAGATATCGTTATTCCGAACGCAGGCTGTGCTGTATGCATACATCTCCAATATGTTTTTATGGGCAACAGAAATAATGATTTCGTGCGAATAGGTGGAGCCACAAAACAACAAATGGAGTGTAGCGTTGGTGAGGGGAAGCCAAAGTGGTTTTCTGGAGCAGACGACGTTTGCGCCAAAGAGTTAGCAGCACCCATGCGAAAGATTCAGACCGAGGTCAATTCATCTCGATCGCGATGGCGGTGCTGGATTGCGGTCTAGAACCAAGTGCCAGCGACATCAGTCAAGGCAGTAGAACTCAAGCGCCGAAATGAGGTTAGTGACCAAGTACGAATAAAAAAAACTAATTGGTTCAATTTTTGTGGCTCATACCCATTTAAAACATCATTATAGTTACTGGTTTTGGAAATGGTTTACTTTCGTAGATTTTGTTGGAAAATACAACCCGTTTTTGATGAAAAAAATTGTTCGCGTTCGCTGTCAGCTGCGGGAAACAGCTCGTATGCTATCCACCATGACTCTACTTTTTGCTTATCGCTAGCTTCCAGCCAATGTGCTGCCGGACTTGACCGGCCTGCGTATGTCTCGGCATCTCGTGATTTCGCCGCTTCGTTGCTTGTGGCTGCTCGCCTTTTATCAGCGTTAATTTTAAGTGCTTGGTTACTTTGCCCTGGTGCTAAGTTCTCGCCGGCTATTTGCGCGCATTTTGCCATGCTAGCCACAGTTGGAGTCGCGCTTCCAGTCCTAGGTTTTGACGTTGCTGTCCTCGGAAAGATGATGTGGTTCGAGACGAAGAGCGCACAGCCCACGAAGAGCTAATGCTCCATAGGACAGGGCTATATTTAGGACTGCTCCAGTTGCATCACACATGGACGCTTCGGTGTTACACTCCCTTTTGTACGTACCCAAGAATTCTGGACAAAAGCATTTTTGAGCTGGGAACCGTTCATGAACGCAGTTTTTTCATATAATGTAAGATTTCTTTGTAACACTCAATATATCCGAATATCACCCGATGGCAGACTTGCATTTTTTTTTCTATTAAGATTTTTGCTATCGTCAAAGACGTTCCCCATTGTTTTTCTACGGCAGTCTGAAATATTTGATGCGATCGATGAAAACGTTTTAAAAGAAAGATTTTACTACATATCAGAAGAATCGACCATAACCTTCAATATTTTCCCTAGAGTATCTTACAATTTTCCAGTTTTCAAAATTTTTGTCCGAGGATGTCGGACATGCATGATATGCCGTTGTCAATGAAAGCCTATAGCAGCCAGAAAGGTTGCTGACAACGCCTGTATAGGGGGCGTGAGATGTGTTCCGGTTGATAGCTGAGTAGCTTTTAGGAAAGTGCAAATGTTCTGTTGTGATTTTTGTTCATTTTCTGGCAGCTGCAATATAACTGTGTTTATACGTTGTGTGTACAGCATGGAGGCAAATAACGCGTGAGATTTATTTGTGTTCGTGCTGAAGCAACGCCACAGACAGCGTGCTTTTGACAGTTATTAAGTGTATAAATTTTGATACACAGGTCTTTAGTGGCATGAAATTTCGTTGATTTAAAGTGTACAGCCGCCCACAGACTTAACACGAATGACGGAATGCGTGGCCTGGACTGCCGTCAGCGCCATGAAGCGATAGTCATCGGGTGCGAGATAATGCTCTCGGAACGTTTGCGGTGTCTGGCGATAGAAGGTGCGAACCGCGGCAGCTTAGCGGGCAGTTCTTGGCTGCCGCGATAAGAAAACTGCAAAGAGCGTTGCCGGTGCCGTGGAGGCCGAATCGGCGAGAAAAAAGCTCTGAAACGCCCCCGTGACGAGCGCGCTGTCCACTCGGCGATCAGGCACGAGCGGAAAAGCAGTAAAAGCGAGCTGCGCACCAGGTATCGTCAGCCACCGCAAACATACCGAGAGCATTGTCTCGCACCAATGACTGTCGCTTCGTGGCGCTGACGGCAGTCCAGGCCGCGCTTTCCGTCATTCGTGTTAAGTCTGTGGGCGGCTGTACACAGGCATCGCGGGACGCTTTGGAGGAATATACAGCCCGATCTCTCGCAAAGTGAACACTGCAGTGAACGTTTATACTAATTACGTGTTGCTGAGCGCTGGAAACTGCGTCTGAAAAGGTTTTTGGTAAGAGTGAGTTTTGTAGATATTCCGTTGTGATTCTGCCATTTTATTTTGCCTTATCATCGTAGATCAGAGAATATATTCATATATATGTCACGTGTCATGGTCTCCTCACTTTGCGGAACCTTGATAGTCCGGTGCTACTTCTATGTGTATATTCGGCACATACTTTTTAATGAGGCCAGCTGTTTCACTAAACTTTTCGTGGGTGATCTCTCAAAGCAAGTGCTGGCTTTAATGTTTCCTATGAATAAAATCTCACTATTCTTTTCTGGTCATTCACCCGTACCTTCTGATGCTTCCTGATTGTGTGAGCACTTGATATTATAATTTGTTTGGTCTACGTAGTTTTGATCGTGTCAGTTAAAATGTCTGTTCCCCGTATCTTCTAAAAAGCAGCCCTATAGTTTCACTGTGAAATCGGAGTGCTATTTACAGCAATCTTGTGCCATGTATGCAAAGCAGGCGATCGACTGGGTACATGAGCCTCTTGTTGCGTCACTATTTGTAGCCTGAGTTTTGTGTTGCGGTTCTCATATAATATGCCTTTAGGCCAATGGCTGCTTTCGCATTCACAGCTCTAAAGGACTTTGAATGCACACCTGAACTTCGCTTTTAATTAGCTGACCATACACAAAATATTTCAAAACGAAATTTAATAGAAGAAACCACAATTTTGGCGTACATTTTATGCTTTCAGCCTGTTGTCAAAGTCCGCTGTTTATTGCATAGAACAAAAACTGTTCTTACAGATATAAGTTGGGATATGTTCAAATTCAAATTCTTTATTTACATTTAAAAGTACACAAAATGTGTCCAACACTGTCTGGACCCGTAGCCGCAGGCTAGTCATGGGTCCAAAAAATGAAATACAATCATACAGACACTCCCGTACAATGCAATTAGAACTTGTAACAGCGGGGGAGATACATGTGTATGAATACAAGTGCAGAAATGAAAAAAAAAAAAACATCACAAGGAACAACTCTATAACATGAAAAACGTCGTCGATGTCCAAAAACAAAATAATAATAATTATAAAAAACGAATGCGCGCAGCAGGTTGAGTAAGCATTAGTTCTTAGTATGTATGTGCTTAAAGAATTTTTTTGCTGTAGGAGTGAAATTTTGTAGGAGTGAAATGTTGATTCGGCCGTAGAAATGCATTCCGTAAAAAGTGGTCGACTTGATTTATGGTCTCCCTCTGTAGCAGGAAACGCTGGAGGTCAGAGATTAGTTGTACGAAATCCACCGCTGACTCACGATTCTTCGCAGAGAGGAACCTAAAATGAGAAAAAAGGAAAAGAGGCTAGCATGCAGCAGGTCTCAACACATGTAGCAGGTTTGAAACAAGCAGTAATGTTGCTTATCGCTTTGAACAGTGAAGAGCAATTTTGCTTTCAGCAGTTAAATCAACTACTAAAGATATGATTCGAATACTACGACAATTAACATATCAGAAAAATTGGGCTAAGAAGTGATAACTGGTCAAAAGGAATTTCCCGAGGAGTAATTCTCGTACTGTTCGATTTCCGCGGCTATGTTCTGTGTTGTTTAAGGACGGGCAGGAAGGGCTATATTTCGAAAAAGTAGACGTGCATTGGAACGCTCTCCTACTGGCTAAACAGTGCTTTCCTACTGGCCTTGACAGTACTCCCACTATCGGAGCTGATAATGCTTTTATAACAAGCCTCACAGTACTCCTCTAGTGGTCCCGGCAGTACTCCTTCAGCGGTCCTCCTTCTTAGTACTACAACGAAGCTGTTGCGTAGGGCGCGTCTTACATTTCGGTAGCCGAAAGTGAAATGAAAAATATGTCAGCTTCAGCAGTCGTTCTGTTCAGTTGACAGACAAAGTGCCATCCCTACTGAAAGTTTCCATAATGTGAGTCCTATAAATCCACGTATTTTCATAGGGACTATATGGAGTCAGTATAGAGTGTATGGAGTCGGTATGGACATTATGGAAAGTACAGTCTTTGCCAAAAGTAACCAGGCTGCATGGTTTGCTTCTCAGTCATATTATATAGCTATTATTCTAGCCCTCAAGCTCTAGATCTCTGTATGGTAAGGAGAACCCCTGTGCTCACCTTCAAATAACTTTTCGATCTTTAGGGAAGCCGTCAGGGCTCTACTATACGAATGAGAAGCAAACCATGCAGCCTGGTTACTTTTGGCAAAGACTGTATACGTATGGAAACTTACGGACCACATATGATGCCATTCACGTTTTATGGAAACCATACAGAAAACGTATGGATGTCCATATGTCTTTCCATATCTTATGGACTCCATCTTCCCATAATTCCATACGAGCTACTCCTGTGGTCCGTTTCAGTAGGGATAATAAAACCTGCGTCACACCGGGGGGAGTTTTGCGCCCATGGTCACCTCTTTGCTTGTGTACTTACTCAGACTAAGTTAATAATTTGCAATGGATTATCTCAGTACACACGCAAACTTGGAAAAACCGACCAAATTAACGACTTCTGGGACAATACAAACATGTACGCTTTCTCCTGCGGCTAAAAAGTTTAGTAATCGGTGCCAGCCAGTTAGGAGGTAGACGACGACAATATTCCTTTAAGTTTTTGTTCCCCTAGTTGCATAAGCAGCCTGTGAAAACAACTTTTGTGTACTGCCCATGATTTCCCCCCCCCCCCCTTCCTCTCTAAGAATAGAAAGATAATAGAAAAATATGCACTACTTTTATTTTTTTACGCCGATCGCAAATTTCGTAACGTACTTTAGTGTTGCGCTAGGCGTTGAGCTCTGAAAGAAAATTACTAAATAATGTATTCCACTATTATTATCATACATGTGTAGAGTCAGTGTAATTTCTCGAATCCCGGTCAATGGTCAACTCACTGCGCAATTCCCTCTTCAGCCATGGCTCGATGTGGTCCTTTGCCAGAGACTGACGAAGGGCTTCGCTTGCGAAGCTTTCCGCGATGCTGCGTCGGCTGCTTTGACAGCTGACGAATCGCATCGTTCCGCAAAGGCCGTTGACAGTGGTCAGCGCAGACGACAGCGAGACGGTAACCGGGCCGGTATAAATGCTGACGTCACAGGCCAGGTTGCAGCGACGGTAGCCGGACGATCGTTGAATTCTGATCGGGATTTCCAAGTCTACGCTCAAGCCGTGATGCGTGACGTTCGCGAAGAGGGTGCCGAATCTGGTGTCGAACGGCACTGACGCCACCACGGGCATGTCGGACTGTAGTCGGAACTTGACAACCTGCGAGGCATACGCCGAATATTGCATTTCTGAAAATATTCTTTTATGTCCCTGGCAGTAATAAAAAAACGCTGAGATATATCACACAAGTGATCTGCGGGATTTCTTTTTTCATTCAAGCGTACATTCCGTGCGTAAGTAATCATGCAGACGTGTGTACTGCAGGGCGTTTCAGCGAAAGGAAACTAATTTTCAAAAATAGGCTTTTAAAGGTAAAAAATTGCGGACACTTTGGCAACTAAAGTGTTGAGAGGCGAAAGCCGAGGACACTATGCCGTGACGACTTCCGATGGATGTGACGTCACGCCGTTCCCGTGGCTATATCGATACCCAAATTATACATATTTCGGGGATCTTAAGTGTTAATTACGCTTAATTACACATCTGTCCTTCTAAATGAACACAAATCCGACGTTTTTCCGACCATTCGTATAAAATTTTCACTATGCCGTGACGACTTCCGGTGGATGTGACGTCACACCTCTCCCGTGGCTATATCGACGCCCGCGCAATTTCGACGCAATTTTGACATTTTTGCCTGTAATTAGCTAACTAATTATTCTACAGTCATCAAACTTGGCCTCTAGGTTCATTTATTCCTCCTCTATCTGAAAGAACCACTGGTTTTCCTCTAACTTTTTTAGTTCCCGAGTTAAACGCGTGTGACACGCTTTGTAAACAACGGATGGACGACAGTATAAGCCATTAAAGGCTTTCGTCTTAAAATAGGGCTTATAGTATAATAAGTGGGGGCGGACACCGGAAAGTCAGTGAATTGTCCTGAGTAGTAAGCTGGTTAACTAAATTCTTATATTTTTGGATAACTGGGAAAGAAGGTTGTTTAGTACTACTACTATGTCCTCTCTAGCAGACGCATGACATGCACAGCAAGTTCCGTATTGGGACATGACGGAAATGATCTTTTGAGTTGTCTGCCTCTAAATAGTTTGCGTGAGTGTCGCTAAGGCTTAGTGACTAGCGGCAAGGTAAAATAGTTTTAAGCTGTGTAGTCATTACCGGCATTCCGTTCCTGCAGATGGTTCGGACGGGCCCAGCGCGTCGAAGCCAGTCTAGTCCATCCACAATGTAAGACTCCCAGTCTTGGTCCTGGTATTCAAACTTCATGCGGGAGGCGTACATCGCTGGCAACTCCTCCAGCATGTTGTCGAGGGAGTGTTCCAGAAAGCTTTCGAAACTTCCGTCGTTGTATCCTGGGTTCAAGCGTACCAAAGCTTGGATTACGCAACTGGTCGGAACTCTCAAGACGATTAGCTTTTGTTTGGCAAAGGAACACATTTCCAAGAAGAAAGGACACATTTTAATAATTGCGAGACCATTATGACTGTCGCGTCAGCAAAAAGTGTCCGCGAAACCTGTCTGAAAATTCTGTCCGCACGATTATGTCGTTCTCTGAACATAAATGTGCGAAAGTGTAATTGTGACAGATAGTGAGTGATAAAATGTGGCCGTGGGAAAAATTTCGTTGACGAGGTCTAAAAATTAAACGCGAAAAACTAAAAAAAATACACTTACACGTCAAAATAGCCATGGACGCTTATATAGCACATTGACGTCAGAGCAGCCAAGGACGTCGACACAGTATGTGGACGTTTTGCTTTCGGATTGCTCCAACGCGGTTCGCCGCAGTCATCTCAGTTTTCCTCTTAAAAGGTTCGCAAACGCCTGTCAAATGATATCTTCAGTTCTAACAAGAGTTTGTGTCGTTTGATGTCGAACAGGTTCACACAAATTTGATACGAATTACTGCGCGTAAATTGTGAGAGTGGCAGTAATAACCGGAACTGCAAGGAATCGTTTTAGGTAGAATATAAAGATGAACAAGGATTCCTAGCCGTACTGGCCAATGAGTGTCGACAGGTTCGCCCACGCTTTCCGACGTCAGAGTATCTTTATTGTGCGCGTATGCGTCGGGTTTGACGGTTAGTGAGAGCACGTACTACAGGCCTCTTTAGGTTATCACTGTTGGTGCTTTTTGCATTCTTTCAAGATATGCGCATGCGTGTTGTTACTCAGTGGTGGGACGTTTTTTCATTGTTCGTTTCCATTCACCTGTAAGTGTAGCACCCGTCCTGTCCTCGCCTTTTTTTTGTGCTGTCGAAACGCTACACTACTTCACTAAGTCCTGAAAAAGCCGATGGATCTCAGAAGCATCGACCTTTGTCCCTTGATCTTAGGCCTATGAGTTGAAATGACTTTGGTACAGTGTGGCTAGGGGAAGGTCACGTGGTACGAAACTTTAAAAGAAGTTGTCTTGAAGATGTGGCCGTAAGGCAACGTTTAGGCAATACTCAAGCTAATTCGAAACCAAATGATTTCGCTAGTCATACTCGGTTTAACCGCGTTAAAACTGTCATTTTGTTTTTCTCTCACTCATTTCACCCCCTTTTTCGTCACTTCCCTTAAAAAGCTCAGTTCGGGGGGTCATCCCGAGTCCGACTGGTGCAGCACCTTTCCGTTCTTCATAACCTATGGCCATTAATAATAAATGTTTAAGAATTCTTATACATAAAAAAAATCACAGGGAGGCCTAATTACCCTGTGTGTTGGCAATATGCGATAGCACTATAAGCTCTTGATGCCTTTACCGGACGTGACGTCACTTCGAGTTTGGTGACGTCACATCTTATGCTATCGCGTCAAAAGGGGCTTCATGCCGCCGCCTATGCTTGGTGCATTCCCAAAGCAAGAAATGACGTCACCCGCGAACACAACATCGCTGAGTGAAACTCTCTTCCATGCGAGGCGCATTAAAAGCGCTTGACTGCAGTAGTGCTGTCGCTGCTTGCGTGGCGGGCTTACCATTGTTGCATCCTACGCGGGCAACGGAGCTTGATTCCTCCAAGTACGTGTAACTCAAACCAGCGCCGCAGTGGACCAGCCAACATGCGATTAACACAGTGGTCCAAGACACCGCTGCCTTGCTTCGACCCATTGCTGAATTCATATCACTGCCCTGCGAGGAAAATGAAAAGAGAACCAAATTTTGTTGATTTTTAGATAGAAGATGATTTTCGGCAAATGTTTCCTTGCCCATTTAAGTAACAGTGAGGGCGACTCCAACCAATTTTGCTCGTGGCAAAATCCGATTAGGTGGATCATAATTTTGCGCCCCTGTTTACGGTCGCTTGGTCGCAGAAGGCGAATTTATTTTCCAAAAATTTGTAGTTGAAAATGGAGTACTATTTACCGCCACTCGAACCAAACTATATTGACGAGTATCTCGAAGGTAGCCTCTTATCGATAAAAACGCGACACATGGAAGGACACAGAGAAAAGACGAGAGGAGTTTTGCGCAATTTCATATAGATTTACAAGACAGTAACCAACCAGTCCGACAACAACACTCGCTAAGCCCTCGTCATTTCTCCTTGTCTTGTATCGTTTCGTAGAGCGATAGGTCTGCTACTCCCGTACAAAGCTCAAGGTCATGTGGCTATAAAATTTGACCTTCAAACCAGGAGGAGAGGAGGCTTGGCTCTGACGTCATGCCATGTGACTCGCCACAGCTGCGCACGTTGAGCAGACGGCGCTCACTCACCTTGCATCTATTGAATCACGTGACTCGTTGCGCCTCGCCCCAGCTGCGTATGCGGAGCCGACGGCACTCTCGCAACTGCCGGAAATCGCGCGACGTGCCGTTCGCGATATAAAAACGTGTGGCGTGTGCTTACCTTAAAAGAGCTTTCGCTCGTCTTACTACGTGCAGCCGGGTTGGACCACAGCTAATTTTTTTTACCGCAATTTCTAATGGATTTGTTTTAAAGTGCATTGCGCCAATAAAATAAACAAAATTGTCAACGTTTGTTAGATGCACTTATCCGTAACTGGAATCCTTCACACCTTTGTTTCGACACCCGAAAAAAATGCCGTGCATGAATCGCTGTGCAGAGAACGAAACGGGTAGAAGGAGAAATCGAGGGGAAGGGCGCGAAAGCATTACTGACATGTATCGCATTCCTACAAAGAGTGCCCCTCCGCGGTGGCTTAGTGGTTACGGCACTCGGCTGCTGACCCGAAAGACGCGGGTTTGATCCCGGCCGCGGCGGTTGAGTTTGGATGGAGGCGAAATTATAGAGGCCCGTGTACTGTGCGATATCAGTGCACGTTAATGATCCTCAGGTAGTCGAAATTTCCGGAGCCCTTCACTATACGGCATCTCTCATAGCCTGAGTCGCTTTGGGACGTTAAACCCCAAACCAAAGCAACCCTACAAAAACCTTTCGTTGCGGCCGACATTGTTGCTTTCGCGTAAAATAAATAAAAGGTAATAAATCGGCCAATCAATGAAACAGCAAAATAATCGATGGACACCATCAATTCAATTCAATTCAGTTTATTTCTTTCCATGGAAAGAGGAGCTGAGGCAAAAGGCTGACTTGCCTGACGAAGGCCTCAGCACCTACACACGGTTGGCAATGCAGTGGCAAAAGTAAAACATTTGAAAAATCTTACTTGTAATACAAGTTACGAAAAAAAAGAGGACGCATATGCAGGTTGTAATACAATAATGCACAAAAAAAACAATTCGCAACACACACTTTTGTGCATAAAGTTCACAGAGGAAGAGCAGGCAACACAACGAAGATTTACTGATCAGAATACAAAGTCATCAAACAAAGTAGCATGATTCACAGAATACACACAGTAACTTTAAGGAAATCTCGAGTGAAGCATTATGGAAATTTAATGTTACTGCTGGTAACTGGTTATGTGTTCCTTACTTGTGCAAGTCAACAGGTAACTAAACAAATAAATATACCGATAAATCGTTCCATCAACGAATCAAAGACCTGATGAACGACTGGCACCACATCTTTCGTTTATCGATCTGACCCAATACGTTTTGGTGTAAGTAAATTTTTTAGTTGAGATTATGGAACAGCACGAAAGATGGTGGGTCAACAGCGCAGCTACGCTTACACTTTTATTTGTCGTTCTTGGAAAGGAAAAAAAAGTAAAGGATTTGCTTATTTTCATCGAATTGGCTGAAGCTAAAGTGCTGGAGGTAAAATTTGTTTCCACAGCTGACTACCCACTGACCCACTCATTTTCCCTATGAATAAATGTTTTTTCACTCACTTATAAGCTTCGCGAGCCTTGGCCCTAAGCCTTTTAAAGAGCACTTGGACTCAAGAAGGCTCCAATGATGTGAAATGTTCAGCCTTTATATATGCGGGCTGTGTTTACTACCGAAGGCGGAAGTGAGCGACCAAAAGAGGCAAACTGCATAGACAGCTAGCCGAGACGACGTAGGCCTGCGCCAGATAAACAAGGTCGTCACTATCAAGTTCCCGCGTGGATCTGGACCCGGCGCCTTTTTCTGCCGATCTCCTCACGGCCAACGCAGTCGAGACTTATCTCGTGCTTAGCAAGTCGTGCGATGCGCTTTTTGTGTCGTGCTGGAGATTCTGGAAGCAGAGTTCAAGCACTGTTGCGCCAAGGCAGAGGGGCGTTACTACATAGGCTGCTGTTTACGGTAGCCCGAGTTCCGCATTTTGTTTTTTTTCATGGCTCCTCAGCAACCAAACCCTGCTTTGTCGGCGTTAAGCGCAAAAGTGGTCCCGGAAAATTGGGCGACGTCATCAGCAAAGGAAAAAGTACTTCCGATGGTCCAGGGAATTGAACCAAGGACGTTCAGATGACGAAGCCAGCATGGAAACCATAGGCTTCAAAATCATTTTTTTTGCAAACATGATATTTGCTGCAAGAGTTCAGTAGTACATACAGGAAGTGGCTGCATACGGATTATTTACAAAACACGCCGCTAGTGAACTTCACGGCACTAGTTTGGCCGAAAATAACGCAGCTAAAAGGACGGCTAATATAGACAACGCATCAACAGCGAAAACCAGTCCGGTGGAAAGTCTCTTTCATCCTAAATGTCCCTGATTTGGAGCACCATTCGACTGAAATAGCTTCTGGCTGAAACAAGAGGTTCAACGCTACGGTTCAGCATGCGCGTTTTCCGCAGGCTGTGAAGTCCAATGAGGAAAAATACCTCTTATCCCTTAGCGAAAACTAACACGATTGGGATATACGGTGGGCTGTTTAAATTGTATTTTAAACACATTTTGTATTCATGAATGCACTAAAAATGTTTATGAGTTTATGGGTTTATGGGGTTTAACGTCCCAAAGCGACTAAGGCTATGAAAGACGCCGTAGTGGAGGGCTCCAGAAATTTCGACCACCTGGGGTTCTTTAACGTGCACTGACATCGCACAGTACACGGGCGTCTAAAATTTCTCCTCCAAAGAAATTCTAGCCGCCGCGGCCGGGATCGAACCCGCGTCTTTTGGGTCAGCAGCCGAGCACCATAACCACTGAGGCACCGCGGCGGCGCACTAAAAATGTGTAGGAAATATGCTCCTGAAATTTCATGCTTGGTATTCGAAATATATTCTTAAAATATGCCAAAAATACCTCACTTACAGCATACTTCGAGCACTTTTCAAATACGTGAAAAAATATGTATACAGTTTTAGTATGTTGTCAATGTATTAAAAGTGTACTTTCGTAAATATGAAATTAATTCATCCGAAGTATACTTCAATAATAACAAACGGGCAGTCCTTCTAAACTTATTTTCAGCACACTTCTAACTGCCATTGAACAGTTGAGGGGTCGAAATCGCGTTTCGGGAAATGGCATTTGCATTTTGTCAATATGTTTGAAGTGTACTTCCGTAAATACGCAGTTAATTCGTTCAAAGAATACTTGAATTCTACCAAATTGGCAGTCCGTATTAACATATTTGCAGCACACTTGAAGCGGTCGTTGAACAATCTAATGCTCGAAATCGAGTTCCGGGAAATCGCATTTTGGTGTTGGGAATGTATTTAAAGCGTACTTTTTTAAATACACAATCAAACCGTCTGAAGTATACTCATATTCTAGCAAATGGGTAGTCCGTGTAAACATATTCGCATTACACTTCAAGCTACAGTGGAACAATCTAGGGCTCGAAATGTCGTTTCAGGGAACAGTGAAAACTCTCCCTTTCCTGTCGTCCTTTCGTTTTTGGTAATTTCTAGCAGGAAGGTAATCACCACTTATTTACACTACGTGCGGAGAACGTGATAGCATTATGAAATCTAACGTGTGACGAAAACTCGTCTGGTCGGGTAGAAGATACATGTATTTAAGGGAAGGAGCGCCGATGAAAGGTTGTTGTTAATACGACGACGTTTCGGCTTGATCGGAAGGCTTCCGTATGGATGCCGAACCGTCGTCGTATTAACAACCACCTTTGGTCGGCGTTCCCTCCCTTAAATACACGATAGCATTATACCTGCAAAGGCGCCTTGGGAACTTCCAGGCCCGAATATGCCAGCGAAAAGGACCCCGACTGGCATGGCCGACCGGCTCCCTTAGACGTCCATGTATCTGGTGGTTGACAGTTCGACTCCTGGTCTATGCCTGACGCAAGTTTCAACTAGCAATTCAGTTCTAAATCGCCTCCAGTTTCGAACGCGACCAGTAAGGCACTTCTGCAATAATTTGGGAGCCCACAGTCTTTGCTCAAAAAAACCCCTAATCGGGCAAGATAGTGCGTCGCTCTCGGTGGGTATATATAAGGCAAGCCAAGTTCACGATTCGTCGGAGCATTTTCTGCTTGCTGTGTCACTTGCGCTATGATTTGCTGTGTGTATCTTTGCCGTCACGTGACCTTATAATCTCATACTCCTCTTGCTGATAACTACGCGTGTGCAATTTGTTTTGGTGTTGAAGCATTAACCCGTCTCATTGTGTGACGCCGCTCAGTACATCTTTTCTAAGCCCAAATAAATATATTTGTAATGTATTACATGTATATTTTTGGTTTATTTCAAATGTAATCTAATGTATTTAATGTACATTTTTAGTATATTTTTCATGCATTATAAATATGCTAAGCGGGCAAAAATGCACTTTTCACGTAATTTTAAGGACGTTCAAAATATTATTCCTAGTAGAGTTACAAAACATTCGTATTTCAGTTTCAGCATAGGGACCAAAAAATGTAAAATAAATATGAAATTAATACAATATGTTTGAAATGCATTTTTAGCACATCCTCTTTTTCGCTAAGGGATGGTCAGTAATGAGGCTCAGTAGCCACAAGGTAACGAACACTATAAGACTGTTTTCAATTCCTCTAGGCTTCAAAACCATGCTGCTTCTTGGCGATCAAAGGTGAATCTAGTGCATGCGTTGCCTCGAAACCATAGAGTTTCTTACTATTAACTAGAGGGAAGGCTGGCAACCCGTCTATGGGAGTTTGCATGGAGGCCCCTCGAGACCGCTTCAGCCACCATGGGCGCTCAAAGCATCATGGGGCGGTGAGCTACCGACTGCAAAACTACAACTTTTGGCCAAAAAATAATGCAAAAATAAAGCTGTTCGATAACTACGATTGTCCTAACATTCAATATCGTGTCTGTAAATTGCAACAAACGAGAAGAAAAGCATATAAATGAAAAGTTTGCCCAACATAAGAGATGGCTAGCTTTCCTATTGGCCCACCGACAGGCCCAATACATCAGGCTCACACAAACCTCCACAGGTCGGTATATCCTGGACACCCTCGGAATCAAAATACCGGCCAACGACCCAACCCTCCTCGCCATCCCACGATCCCTTCACCGAGAACTCCTCATCAGGCCGCTCCCGAGGAATATGCACCCGTCCCACAATGAGCAGCGCCGCAGAGCCCGTGCGAAGGCACTTCATCGAGCGTACGGCCCCCAGCCGGACGCCGTGTGGGTGGACGCTGCCTGCACGGGTGATGAAGCGACAGCAGCTGTGGTGGACTCCTCTTTATCCGCCCTCCTCACACTACCTCTCCCTCCAGACACGTCCCCAGAGGCTGCAGAGGAAGCCGCCATTGCCCTTGCTATAACCCGCACGGAAGCCCGGTACATTTTAAGCGATTCTAAAACTGCGATTCTAAATTTTGCTCGAGGCCGAGTCCATGTCCCTGCTTTTGGCATACTGGACTCGCCCGATGCCCCCCCGCCCCGCCAAGTGGAGCTGATATGGGTGCCCGCGCACTCCAGGAATCCCAGAAACGAGGCCGCCAACCTTTTAGCCCGAGGTTCTTTAAACCGGGCTCAGGTGGCCTCTGATCGGGGATTCACGAAGGAGCGCATGCACTCATTCAGTGAGCTGACCCAGGCGCACAGAGCCTTATGCCAGCTCTACCCCCCGCCCCACCCCTCCCTAGATAACAAACACGCAACACTCTGGCGCAGACTACAGACACACACACTTCCTTCACCCCTTACCCTAGCCCATTATCATCCCTCCTTCCCCACTCCGGCATGCACTCTATGCCCAGAACCCGTCGCCTCTTCCCTCCACATCATTTCCCTCTGCCCGGCGGACCCTCCCCCGCGGGACCTAGAGAACCTCAAGACCTGGGAGGACTGGGAGACCCTGCTGCGCTCGAAGGACCCGGCCGTGCAGAACATCGCCACCGGCCGTGCTGCCTGTGTTATGGACCTTCGGAACATAAACACTTGAGTGCAGTGGGGTCGTGCGGGGACCCTGGGGCGTGCCCCAAATTCCTCTGTAAATAAAGTTTTCTCTCTCTCTCTCTCCTATTGGCTAAGATATGAACACTACAAAAACTAATATTTCGTAATTAACAAGTGCATTTTTAAAAGTAAATATGTTTGCAAAAAAAATGTTATTGCTTAGATCCTGTAAGAGTTTTTTTTTAATGATTCACTTCAAGTAGAAAAATGGAGGGATAGGCGTGGCTTAGGCTATTGTAGCTGGTTGGTTGGTTGGTTGGTTTATGGGGTTTAACGTCCCAAAGCGACTCAGAACTCTAGAATTTTCTTGAATTTACTCCGGTGAACCTGGAGTTTTGGTTCATGGGGGTTTAACATCCCAAGGCGACTCAGACTATGAGGAACACCGTAGTGAAGGGCTCCAGAAATTTCGACCACCTGGGGTTCTGTAACACGCACCGACATCGCTCAGTACACGGGCCTCTAGAATTTCGCCTCCATCGAAATTCGACCGCCTCGGCAAGGATCGAACCCGCGTCTTTTAGGGCCAGCGGCCGATTGTCATAACCGCTGAGCCCCCGCGCCGGCTTAAGCCCGGAGTTTTAAAGCTTACAAATTTGCTACGACGTAGCACTGCTACAGAAAATGCCAGCAAGTGTCACATGTGGTTCTTCACGCATAGGTTTTTGCTGCCTATTAAACGTAAGCCTTGCGTCAGATAAATATTTGACTGAGGGTGCAGCGCGGGCTTGAAAGAGGAACTTCTGCAATGGGTCTTTTCGTATGAGCTGCTCTCCTTTTCACGCATTAGATTGTTATGTGTCCATTAGTGAGATTATCTTCAGCTTCGTGAAGGACCCAGCCCTGCCGCGTATTTGTTGTTGAAATCTAAAGGAAGTTATCGTTCCCATGCAGGAGGGTGTCAAGTTTTGAAATACAGTGGACTGATTAAAATTCTGAGGGCACTTAAGCCTGCTTTTGTCGATGAATGCGAAAGCAAGTGCTTTGAGGAAGATAATTTTTTTTTAAGTAAAGGGCGCAGTATAGACATCCCGGTGGACACCTGAAACGCACCTTAAAGCGTGCAACTGAAGGTGCATACGTCATCGGTCCGAGCCTCTGTCGCAGCTAGCCTCCAACTCCACATCTCGATATCTCGGTGGACACCTCAAGCGCGCCTTAAGAGGGCGATGTAGTCGCGGAAAGCATGCAGTTGAAAGTGCATATGCCATTGGTCCGAACCCGTGTCACAAGATAGCCTCCGACTTGACTAAAACATGTAAGCTTTATGCAAAGAGAACTGCTATAAAACCACCCAGAATATTGTGCGCCGAACGGCTGCTCAAAATTTCGGGAATGTTTTCGCGGATACTGCCATTACAATGAGGTCAACCAGTGACGAAATCGCTGGGATTTCGTCTGTTCCTGCGATATTTGTTGGTCAAAGCAGCATCGTTTCGGCGGATACGGTTTTGCGGCGCGCGCGCACCAGTATCCTGTCTGCGCGTGGCAGGGACCGTGGCTCAGGTGGGGCTTCATTCTTTTAAATTTTGCACCATCCTGTCACGTCATCTCGCACGCCAGTGGCCCGGGTTCCCACCTATGCCCTATTTTGTTTTGCAGCGCAGCTCTTTCTTTGGAGGAGAAATTCGAGGCCCGTGTACTGTGCGATGTCAGTGCACTTTAAAGAACCCCAGGGGGTCGAAATTTCCAGAGCCCTCCACTACGGCGTCTCTCATAGCCTTAGTCGCTTTGGGACGTTAAACCCCATAAACCAACCAAACCATCTTTGGCGCCCATTTCTGCGTTTCGCGGCGTCTCCGTTTCCCGTTGTAACCAGCAGTGGACACCTTAGTCGCGCTTTAAGCTGCGAAACCAATGCAGCGGGAGCTTGGAAAGCACTAGAAAGGTAAATTGTTAAATTGGTTTTTGAGGAAAGGAAATGGCGCAGTATCTGTCTCACATATCTCGGCGGACACCTGAACCGCGCCGTAAGGAAAGGGAGCAAGGTGGGAGTGAAAGAAGAAAGAGAGAAATAGGTGCCCTATACTCCGTTTCATACATGTGCAACGCGGTGAAGGCTACGGAAGTAGTCCGCAGAAAAAAATAAAGAGAGGTGTATCCCTCCGCGCTGTTTTGTGGCCGTGCGGTCTAACGCGTCGCTCCAACTTCCTCCCTTCCCGTTACGGCGAGGTTAAGGTGTCCACCGAGATATGACAGATACATTTCCTTTCCTCAAAAACCAATTTACCGACGAGCAAGGCGTATTTGTCCGTGTTTCAGATTGGTCCAAATTGTCGTCACGCCGCTGAGCTGGACGCCATTTTCTCAAAAGTAAAAGGGAGGCGGACAGAAAGAGTAAACACGGCGGGCAGCGGGGACAGCGAAAACGTGAAATGGAAAAAGACGACACACGCAAAATACAAAATCATAGATCTCGACCGATTCGCTCGCAATATCATCGTTTTTTGTCACGCTGATGACAAATGTATTACCCACGAAGCCTGTCGGCAATGCATTTGTTATTTCTCGCTCACCACAAGCAACGCACTATTTTCTGTCACGGATGCAGGCTGCGCAAAAAAGAGCGCTAGCTTTGACAGCGTTGCACCTGATGTATGAAACGAGAGTATAGTGGAGGTCTCCGGAATAATTTCGACCACCTGGGGATCTTTAACGAGCACTGACATCGCACAGCACACGGGCGCCACTTGCGTTTCGCCTCCATCGAAACGCGGCCGCCGCAATAGAAAAGCGCTTAACTGCCCTCTTGGAACAGTGGGCACCTCAATCGTGGTTTAAGCCAACGTTACTAGATTACGTTGGTTTAAGCTGCGTGGTAGTAGTGGCAGATGTGTTTTGCATGCGTTGGCATTAACAACCTTGTACCATTGTTAGGAAAGGCAGTGCGCAAACTGGCTCCTTGGGTCAGTGGACGCCTGTATCGCACTTATATGTACAGGCGCGTACAAAAGTAAACGGAACAAGCAACTGTCTTCTAATATTTTTTACGCGTCACCTAGTTGAAATTTCCAGCAGTGGAGCGCGCATGCTGGTAGAGGAGGTTGGTGGGCTTTCTTGTAGACAAACAACGCTTCTTCAATACCAATAAAGAAAGCGTGATTGCACTTTGAACGCAATAGCATGCTCCATTTACTTATGGCCGCGCATGTACATGGGGTGATAAGAGAGTCAGATGTGGGCTGCAGGCATTGACAACGTTGTGCCAGAAGCGCAGTGCTGAAGCCATAGGCCGTCGGCGTTCATTGGCATTAGCGTCGACAACGTTTTTACACTCCGATAATTTTAAGGAAAGGAAGTGCGCATAACTGGCTCCCTGGGTCAGTGGACGCCTGAATCGCGCCATCAGCAAGAAATGAAACGCGAACAAAGCAACTAAACCACGGAAAGCAAAATACGCAGCTCTTAGCCAGGGGAAGCTGAATACTGGTTTCTACTATTTTATTTTCGAAGGCGCGAAGACTCTTCTTTAGAAGTGTTATTCAACCTCGCTAGTAATTCTAATCCAGGAGCTAATACTTTGGTGTTATTGTGTTGCCACCTACGTTTTCTTATTCGCGTTTCATTCGTTGCTGGTAGTACGTTGGGTGATTAGGGATTGATGTGGGCTGCATCCGTTAGCGCTGACAACGGTGAGCGAACTCTCGCGATCAACCATTAACTGCCACATTCCGGGGGGGCAGGGTGTGTGGTGACTTTACATATAAAGACAAACAGGAATTCCTTACCACTGATGTGGGAGAACACCCCGTTCCTCTCGCTCGTAACGCCTCCCACGACTGTGACAGCCTCGCGAAATACTTGCTTAGACGTCGTCATTGAGAACCAGACATTGGTGCTGCAAGTCCAGCATATATTCATCTATTTCTTCGGCTACAAAGCTTCCTTCATGACAGTCAAGAACTGTAAGTGGAGTGCTTCTTGGAGGAGGAAAATGTGTGAAAAATAACAAGTTGTCTGTAACTGTACATGAATTCTTTTCCTCAATCTATCGAAAAGCTAAAACAGCTGATCAGTCTCTCTGTCTGTCTGAAAAACTTTATTATTCTTACATAATAGGAAGGAAGTTTGAGGTATACCGGAAAGGGCCAGCTGATGAGCTGCGCTCAAATTTCGCATTACAAAGTTACGTTCATCGGCAATTTTTTTCCTCATTTTGTTCAATCACAATCGATCGTCAAAACTTACTTGGCAGGTTAAAAAAGGAGTCAATAAACCAGATCTGGTAATGTATTTGTCTTTCAAGAAAGATCAAAATAAAAGAATTGTTCTCTAAGCGATGCGATTCGTAGAGAATGGCGAATAGTTCAATGCCTCTAAAATATGGCTGACTTGTATGGGAACAGTTCGCTAAACAGCTAGTGCGCTGACAAGCGTTCTCCGTGAGAACTTATGTCCACCGTAGTGCGAGCAGCAATTCTGCGAGCAGTTATCGCCCAATCCGATTTGTGTTGTGTAACTACAAAAGGCTTTATATTCGGCGTTGCTGGTTCAGGTCTCGGGAGGCAACTTCTGGCGACGGTTACAAGGTTTTTAAGGCGAAAGCCTTTAATTCCTCATCGTTGCCGACAGAAGGCTGTCCGCAGAAGCTTGTCAGCAGAGGTGTCACGCTTATCATTTTCTTCATTACGACCCCTCTTTCTGCTTTCACTCCCACTTCCTCCCTTCCTCTACGGTGCGGTTCAGGTGTCCACCGAGATGACAGACAATTACTGAGCCATTTCCTGTACTCAAAAACGTCACAAAGCGCAAGGCATCGCGCTGAACGGGTGGTGGCGTTCGGTGGAGGAGGAGGAAAACTTTTATTCCTATTTACAGTGAGAGGTCGATGGGGCGAGCCGGAAGGGCCCGCCCCTTACAAACACGCCCTGCAGCGCAACAGCACTCTGTTGCGTTCAACCCCTAAAGGCGAAGCTTGAGCTTCATTAATTAGCTGTTAATTATTATTTAGTCATTCATCAGTAATTCATTAATTCATTATTCATTATTCATTAATTGGTGGTTGATCATTGCTTAGTAATTGGTCATTAATTATGTGTGACGGCACCCAGTGGTAACGTCACGTGTGCCACACAGGCAAAAATAAAAATCTTCCTCCTGCTTTTCTTTGCTTTGTGGCTTTCTAGGCAAGCTACTGAGCTAAAAAAGAACGAGCAAAATGGAAAAACCTACATTGTTTTTTTTTTATTTGTTTTTTTTTTCGTTTCTAGCTCATGATGATGACTCACTTGTATGGCTCGCTGTGGTACTTGCGGCGCTTGATCTCCTCCTCGGGTATCTCGATCTCCTTGTACAGCATGCCCCACTCGAAGATGCCCCGGAAGTGCTGCCGACCGTGGTACAGAGGCCGGTACTCAAACGTGTCCTTGTCGATGCCGTCGATCACGGGCACTGTCATGGCACGCCTGCAGTGGCAGTGCAAATAAGTCTCCACTGCAATTACCAACACAGGTTTTTCCACACAATAGTTATACCATGAGAGGGCCAGGCCAGCTAGCAACAGTGCTTCTACAGACCAGAACATCAAACTCAAATGCCTATTAATTTTTCTAAGAACTGCAGGGACAGCCCATGTTAATTTTCCGACTGCTTTCTAGGTGCAATGATAATCGCCTTCCAAATTGCTTAAGGGGGGAGCCTGGTCTTGAAAAGAAAATTTTATTAATCTAGTCATAGTTATAAAATTTTCAGGGCACATGTATTTTTGTGCGCTGATTCTAGATATGTTATTTAATTTCATGTCAAACAATTCCTTGAGCACTTATTCAATTTTTATGCAAGTATTTTGCGAAGAGTTTTGAAGAAAATTTGCTGCAGGAAAGTCACTGAAATGTATGCCAATAGATTCTCTTGATACCAAGGAATGCAACAAGGGTCCAATTATCATCCTGGCTATCATAGAACTCGAGTAATAGCGTACTGAAACAGGAATACACGTTTTCTTCTCATTTCTGAAGAGACAACTTAAAAACTTTATAAATTAAGTTGTGGAATAGGCAGGAAGACAATTTTACCCTTACTGCGTTCCTTGGTGTCAAGAGAACCCAATGGCATACATTTCAGCAAGTTTCTCGCAAGAAATTTTTTTCAAAGCTCTTCACAAAATACATGCATAAAAATTGTATAAGTGCTCAAGGAATTGTTTTAGGTGAAATTAAATGACATATTTAGAATCGGCACACAGAAATACATAATCCTTGAAGATTTCTCAACTGTGACTTCATTAATAAATTTTTTTTTTTCAAGACCAGGCTCCCCCCTTAAACACTCAAGAGAAACTCAAAACACTTCAAATGAGAGAAGGCAGAAAGCAAACCGAAGCAGGGAAACTAGGACAGCAAAATATCCATCCAGGTGGCTACCAACGTATGGCAAAGGGAAAAAGGGAAGCCAGCAGAGGAAACAATAAGGGCTCGAACCTGAATAATTATATTCCCGTGATGACAAAGCTAGCTATCACTTCTTGGCATGAAATTCCTACGCAAAAGTATACAGACACTGTTTGTGGCAGCTTCACTAAAGCTTCAGTGGCTCAACAAAAGTTTTTGCCAGCCATGTCTGCAGCCACATCATAAAATTATCCCTCAACTGCAAACACTGCTTTTCCTTCTAATCTGTCTTACTAAGACAAAATCAGGCTACCCCAGACAGCAGGAGCTTTGGAAACAGTTTACAGTGTTTGTGTCTGGTAATGCAACGGCAGTTGGCTTGAAATGTTTCCACATGCCCAATATCTGTTTAGTTTTCCTTGACATAAAGCGTGATAGAAATGCACGTTCACTGTCACGTCTTTATTTCAGTGAGAAATATACTTGCAACAACAGACCTCAACCTCAATGCTCGAAACCTACCTTTTTTTTTTGAACTCTGGTTTTTCTGGTTGGTGCCTTTGGACTGCTGTCATGATGGAATGCACAGTAATGCATTCGAATGGGGGCCTGCCTTTTGCAGCCCTCATTTGACCGACAAAGCGACCACCATCACTAAGTTTTTTTCTTTTTTCCAAAGTGGCCTAAGTTTCCCCATTAAACCCCAACAAATGGTTTGCCATTTGACAGCGTTCTTTACTGACAGTTTACATCACCCCCCCCCCCCCCCCCCCCGGAACGACATCTTCCATGAAGAGATGTATCCAGTTCAGATGTATCCAGTTCAGACACTACACATCTACTATGAGCCCCGCCGCGGTGGCTCAGTGGTCACAGCGCTCGGCTGCTGACCCGAAAGACGCGGGTTCGACCCGGCCGCGGCGGCTGAATCTCAATGGAGGCGAAATTCTAAAGGCCCGTGTACTGCGCGATGTCAGTGCACGTCGAAATTTCCGGAGCCCTTCACTACGGCGTTCCTCATAGCCTGAGTCGCTTTGGGACGTTAAACGCCAATAAACCAAACCAAACCAAGCATCTACTATGGTAAGACAGAAAAACTACAGCAATGCAAATGCGCGTAGCATATTACTGTACAAACAGCAACAAAGGAGAGGACATACTCCTTCCTACCTCCTTGCCCGAAGCAAGGTGAATTCCTACATCTCTCTTTCAATATTCCTTCGAAAGACTGTACTCAGGTTGACACATTAAACTACTCCAGTACACCACAGTGATTGCAAAGACCAGACGAACTATAAAGCACCGTGTGCAGCTCCCAACACTACAGTGTGTTCCCACTTACCTGTTCGCTCGGATCGGTGCCAGCAGCGGCGGAAGCCAGTTGATGCCCACTTCGCAGTGGGCGTCCAGGAAGAGGACAACATCACCGTGCGACTGCTCCGCGCCATAGCTCCGCGAGCGGATCAGGCCCTCCCGCTCCTTGTTGCGCAGCAGACGGACTAGGCCTCGTGGGAAGTTGCGCGCTATGTACGTCTCCAACTCACCCTTCAGGTTCTCTGCACGCAGTGAACACAGAACAAGTTCAGAACAAGTTGCCTCAGTTGCAGTGCTTCATGGGTGTAGCTACAAAACAATGATCCACATCCCAATATGCCACACAAACATCTAGCTACCTTTCCCAGTCATGTTAGGCACATCACCCTGCAAGGCAACGCCTCTGCCTCTATCACTGACTTAACATAATGTTATGTTCCCTCACCCATGAATCATTGTAATGCACTGGGACTAGGACACTGATGTGGTTCTTGCTAATTCACTACTACATTCAGACCTAATAGTAAGGATAGAAAAGTGGATTTATTACTCACTGTAATCATTATTAGCTAGTAGTAACATGTGCATTATTCTCGCCGAACCGATATCTATCAAAAGTGAACCGATATCTATCAAAAGTTTTTCAGCATTTATATTTTTAATGCTTGTATTGTACCCTTGTATGCGTGGAATTGTTCCACATTTTATGTACCCACTCCTGCTATAGCCCCTAGAATGGGGCTGTAGTATTTTCAAATAAAATAAAAATAAATAAAAGTAAAACTATGCTCCTGCTCTGTTTGTGCTATTTCCATCTGATTTACAGCTAGCGAACGAAAAACAATGGAACAAGAAAAATTCAGCATTGATTCACGCCCGTCAGAATTAAGTTTGAAAACATGCATTTGATCTCTTGTCATTTTTCACATTGGCAGGGATTATTTGAATCAATTAAAAGGAATATTCCTGCATAGCACCTTCTTACAAGGTTAACGAGAGTACTGTCTGCTTTATTTGATGACAGTACTGATAAATAAACCAGCATAGATCGTTTGAAAATGTCACTATATATTACATTAAATATTTGCATAAGTCAGGCAAAGAGAAGTAGATGCCAGACATAAAAATACAACTGCTCAAATGTTATTCCTGAAACTTGATCTAAAATTCAGGCCACAACAGAGACTTTACACTCAAATCCCCAGAAAAGCATAGGCAACGCCTTAGTTTCATAACAAAAAAAAGAGAAAAAAGAAACTTTCAGCTGTTTAGATTACAGCAAGCTGAAAACCACATATCGCTTTAGGTGAGCAAGCAATACAGAAAAAAAATAATTCACAATTTTTACTCCGAGAAATACTTAGGTTAGTTTCAGAACTATACAACTTGAAGTTGCCTCACTGGAACGAGTTTGAGGGCCTCCCCAAGACATGCTAAACGCAATAAAACTTCAGCGTTAAGCAAACGACCAAACAGAAAAAGAGAAGCTGAAAACCTCTTTCACTCTCAGGCAACACTCGTTCACATGCACAAAGGATTGCAGCAGCAATACGCGAGCAAATAATAATAAAAAAAAGACGCCAATGAAATGGAGCAGCAAAATGCAGCAAAAGCCAGAAAAAAAATACAAGCGACATGTTACGGCAGACTGGCAGCTACGGGAATCCTGCAAGCAAGACACGATCCCCCAACAGCTGCTGCTCTTGGAAACGGATTAACGTGCCAGCTGCACTTCTCGCTCAATCCACCATTCACTCCTCGATCGCTTTTGACTTCACCGCATGCCGCGGGGGGAATGAGAAAAAGTTGGCAACTACAGACAGAAAGCATGTCACGCTCCGTTTATTTGTTGCTCTGACTTTACCTGAGAACCAGGGACAACCTTGGATGGCTAAAAACACAGCAAAAGAAGCTTTTGAACTCACGCCTAGAGCAAAAAATAACGCATTTAATTTTTCGTAGTTTCATGCCAAAAAGGAGAAATTCCTGCTATCGAGTTTCTGAATTCTAGCTTCGCAATTTATGTGGTGATTGCAGCAAGACTTCTTATTTTTGGTGAGAAGGCAGAATAGTAATGAAAAAAATGGGCCAGTATTCCCCAAGCCAAAGGAGTGAATAACTGGGTTCCTTAATATAACCACTGAAAACTATTAAGAAGCTCTGCTGGGCCATTTCAAGCTTCATGAATAGTGTATTTTGGCAACAAAAGCAGATCTAATTACAATGCACTAGGTTACTTGTGACGGAAACTTACATTACTGATAAAGAAGTTGCGGGAAGAGTATTCACCAAATAAATTACCTAAGTGAGTACAAAGTATTCTTGATGTACAAGTGTTTTGAAAAATTTTATGGCATTATAAAACTTCATATTATAATGCTAAACTATATTCTACTCTACTTTCTTATTAATTTTACAAGCTTAACTTTTTTTATGCTATACCACCACTTGTTCTGGCGAAATTTCCAGGACTAATTGGTAGCATGCCAAAGTAATTTCACATAACTCTGAGTGTTGAAAACATTTTTTTCTTTCTTAGAGCTGGTCTATAATTTAATTCTAAGATAACGACATGAGACACATTGGAATTATGTAATCAGCATAGAGGAACTAGCATGAAGTCATGTGCCTTAGGAGTGCAAGCAACGCACTTCCCTTCGCAGTGATTTGTTTCAGTCACCTGATGCCATCTTTCCACGTCGTGATCATTCTTTTAAAGTTAAACGCACAAACTGTCATTCATCGTCTTATGCCAATTCATTCATTCCCCGTACTATCACTGAATGGAATAGTTTGACATCAGTCATCGCCACAGAAACTGACAATAAAGAATTCCAAGAGCTTCTTCGCTGTGACGGAAATGTGTAAAAGTTTGCTGTTTTTGTTAGTGTTCATTTTTCCTTTGTGTGATGCCTTATGTTTTAATTAACGTTTTTTGCTACACTCATTTGTTAAAATGTATCGCGATTACTTATATGATTGAGCCGCCGCGGTGGCTCAGTGGTTATGGTGCTCGGCTGCTGACCCGAAAGACACGGGTTCGATCCCGGCCGCAGCGGCTGAGTTTCTTTGGAGGAGAAATTCGAGGCCCGTGTACTGTGCGATGTCAGTGCACGCTAAAGAACCCCAGGCGGTCGGAAATTTCTGGAGCTCTCCACTACGGCGTCTCTCATAGCCTTAGTCGCTTTGGGACGTTAAACCCCATAAACCAAACCAAGCCATACTTATATGATTGTACCCCCCCCCCCCCCCAATGTAATACCCTCTCCTGGAGGGCCTTTAGGGGTAACTTGAATAAATAAATAAATAAACGGGATGAAGTCTCACACCTCCACCTAAACTCTACATTTCCACCACTGGTCCCTCTTTTTTGCCACTTAGTCATCGCATAATCTATTCCTTTTGTTAACACCACTGTTCTCTTTGTACATTTCAAAAAACGCAGTTTTGCGAGTTGCAAAACAAGACCCGCACAACACAAAGCGCGAGGGAGAAGGTAAGGTATAATGAGTCCTATCTCACCCTTGTCAGAGAAGTCGTCGACGAGCACCACTTCCTTGAGGAACTGCGGAGGAGAGCGGTTGATGACACTGTGCACAGTCCTCATGAGCACCGACAGACCCTCGTTGTGGAACACCACCACCACGCTCGTCGTTGGCAAGTCTTCCGGATAGTCCCAGTACTTGCACCTGCATCCAACGTGCAATTTTTTTTAGAGCTGCTCACTAATTAGATCCAAGGAAGACACAAGAGAGTTAGAGCAGCTATTAGGGATAGTAAAAGAATCCTGACGCTAGTGCAACATATGCTAAGAGAAATGTGCCACGGGCAGATTTAACTGGCGTTGCAAGAATGGAGACAAAGCTGATGTTTGAGCGTCGCAATCATCAATATTCTGGTATGCATGTCACTACTCCCACAAGTTTGAGCTGGTAGGAGATCAGTGCGCAGGACCAACCATTGCTTATAATGTACAAGACGCATAAAGATTTGTCACAGGATTTCCAAATTCTGCAATGAGTCAGCACAATTTTGGCACATTCATTTAGACGCATCACTGCTTATATAAAGTTTCAACATTTCGTACTGAAGGTGAGCTTCGGCAGAACGATGGCACACGGCAAAAGCAGGTTGTTAAAGCACTTTAGAAGTTGACTTTAAAAAAATCTAAGCAATAAATTTGCTACCGCCACATACAAGCTTCTTGTAGCAGCCAACAGATGGCAGCACTTACAGCACTTAATGGGAAAACTACTTTAGCTCTTCTACCTGAACATTCCTTCTGTAAATAGAAGCTTAAATGCTGTCAACGCTGCTTTCCACAACAACACTACTGCTAACAAGCTGGCTCTGTATTAACGTTGTGTCCTAAACATCTGAAATAGTACCACTGGCTGGTACCGTATCAATATAAATGTACAACATTACATAAGCTTCTAAAAATGGAGATGAATTCAAGAATACTTAGGAGGTTTCATTCTAGCAGTAATGTGTGTTAACAACAGACAAAGTGCAGCTGAGTATTTCTGATGTAATATGACACTGTTTAAGTAGACACCAGCAGTGTACCAGCAGGGGTGCTCCTTTATTACACTGCTTTTTTTTTTTTTTGGGGGGGGGGGGGGGGGATGACCAATTACAGTATTTCAAGCAGCGAATGACAGCTCTTTCGCTTGCGCATAAAAGCTGGCTCTACTGAACTAATGGCACCGTCTGCACCTAAATGCTTTCAGACATATGCTTTAGCAACTGTTCTGCAGTGGTCACTTTAACCTTTTTAACGCTACACATCCGACGGCTTTATGGCGTGTTTCTCCAAACAGCAGTGCTTCGATGACATTTACAGTTTGACGTGAGCTCTCGACATTTCCTTTCTGCAACGCTGGCCCTCAGTGGCACAGAACGATTTATGAGCAAACTCCTGAGGCGGGCCTGTCACCGTGGCACACAGATGTGCGTTTAATAGCCCGAGTTGACACGTGCAACTATTCTTATGCGTCCTCACAGCATCTGAATTCCAGCTTGCGCGACAGGTGGGTTTGCCAGCTTTCGTACAGCAGGTAGCGATGAGAGTGTAGTGAAAAGAAGACTGGCTATAAATATTAAAAGCGGATGTGGACTGTCCAAGTAGCACGCTGGCAGAATGTGCGCACATGACCGAAAACTAAGCGGAGCTAGTGAAAGTAACACAAGAGCGAAGAACATTACACTGCACACATTTAGCTTAAAGATTGAAGAAAGAACTGACAAACCTCTCCTGCACTACAAAGCTACACAAAGGCTGCAAAGTGTTCGTTCGAGACTTAACCAAGCTATTCTGTCGGCAGATTCAGATCTTGTCACTGGCTGTAAAACAAGTTGGCTGTCAGTGAACGCAACGACAGATAGCCGATCGGAAGTTAACGTCAGGCCGAACCGGATCGCTAAAGAGCGTTTGGTAAACGACCATATCGCTACAACAAGGTTACCGATACGAACTACACCACCGAGCCAAACTAGGTGCGACCAGTATCGTTTTAGTAAAGCTAGAACATTGAGCAGTGCTTAACCGAATGCCCCGACCGAAAGCATAGTGTCGGCAAAACGGGATCTAATCTGACGGAAACTGAATATTGGCGCAAGTGATTTACCCATCGAACGCGCGATGATCCGCTCTCTTGAAGTGTTAATGAGCCCTTCCTGTACTACTTCACTACCAGCTTAAATTCTTGTGGTTTTATATCTGTGTTGCAGTGGTTCCGTTCGCGTTTCATTTCACGCTGACAGTACACGTCTCACTAAACGGACAGCGTCATATAACTGACGTACGGAGCGGCTGTACTTACTCGTCCAGTCGGATGTCAGGCACGCTTCGGTTGGGCGAAATGTGGTCGCTGGCCACGACGTTCATGCCGTACTGCATGTTGGAGTCGGCCGCGCTGTTCTTGTCCCTGGGTGGTACGTGGTAGGCGACTCCGCCTTCGCCAGGTCCCTTCACCTTCCTCAGCTCGTGGTCGCGGGGCTCAAAGTTGCCGAGGGTCCGATCCTCCCTGAACACGGGCATCGGCGGCGGCAGCTCCTGTTCTCGGTCCTTGGGAGCACCGCGTTGTTTCGGATGCACAATTTTACGATACGCCCCGTCAACGCCGCTAACGTTACCGCGCCGCGCACCGATGGGCCAAAAACGACTTACTCGGTCCCTATAAAACTCGTCGCCCGTCGGCTTGGGCAGGAAGAAAGTGACCACGAATATGAGCAGAACGATGGCGCAGACGAGTTTGATGATGCGACTGCGCCTGAAGTTCACCAGCTTCATGGCGATCACGTCGACGAGGTTGCCTGCGACACACGAGGGAGGCTTATGAGAGACGCGTAAACGGTATATTTACAGGTTAGTAGGTGTCAGCAACGCGGGGATGTCGAGGCCAACATAGCGCCACACACAACTGCACAAGCGCACACACGAAGTGACCACGGCCGGTCAGCGTTCTTCCGTCCCTCTCGCAGAGCCACGCATACGACGAGCAGACGACAAGCAGTCGGGCGGCGTTTGAACCGAACGCCCTTCGAGCATCAAAAGCGAAATGTGTTAAAACGGCAGTTGACGAGGCGCGAATTCCAAAGCTGGCCCCTACGTCACCTAATTAATTTAGCGCGAACCGCACAGCGCTCACACGCACACACGACATACAACTCACGACTCCACGACAGCAGTTTTGTCAGAAAAACCGGCAGCACAGCAGCGCCTGCCGATGGAAGCATGATGTCGCTGACGACGGAGCGGCGTTACCTACGGCTACGCCGGCTTCGCTTTCGTTTCCAGACGCATTGCTTGCGTGTTTATAATCGCGATGCGTTGGAAATGAACCCAGTAGTTACAGATTATTTATGCGTAACGCTACTGATCACCTTTAGGTCCAGGCTTGGGCTTCCGTTTAGACATCTTCGTTTTCTTCTAGAATGCCAGCGTTGTCGGTGCGATATATTTGTGATGAGGTACGGCCGCTAGGAAACACCCGGGTGTTTCCATTCAGCAACCGTCGCCGACACGATTCTGCGTGATGTTAGAGGTGATAAGTTAACACAAAAAATCAGCCTCTTAGTCACAAAGGCGTACGGTACAACTGGCAGAATCTCAAGCGAACAAGCACTCCAGAAAACTAACTCGAAGACGAAGTTGTTGAGCCTAAGAGGTCTTGCACACAGTAATGGCCGCAAAATAAAACCACGCAAAAATTTAATTTCAGCTCGGATAGCAGTCACCCTCTTAAGTAAACTTAAATCGATAAAAACGTTTTTAATAAGTGAAAACGAAACTAATAGCCCGTCCAACCGATGAGAACCACCCACCCCGGCTCCATTGCACTGCCCTCGGCTTTTCCTTTGTGATTAAACTTTATCGATAGGGTTGTTCTATGTGACAACCAATAGACCAGTTATCCGCCAACTGTTCAAAAAATTTGCTTTCTGCGCATTCGAAACATACTCGTAAACGTTGACGCTTGAGTGATATGTTTGACAGTGCAACCCCATTACAGCTCGGCATCCGCTATAACTACCGCCACAATTTTTATAGCCGTAGCTGTTAGTATTGCCCTCGAAGCTTCGTCGGGGTGTGCTGTCAGACATGGTGGCGCTCTCAACCGGATCGGATACAGGTGCGCTGAGCTTCGCTCTGCTGACACCACGGGCGCGCTAGTGTCGTGACGTAGTTAAAGCCCCTGACGTAGGTTGGGCACATGCCATGGAGGAAGGAAATAACATGCACTGATGATGCTGCAACGTGACATGCAATGTGGCAGTTGGCTGTATATAAGGTGATGGAGGACCTAAGCTTCTCGACCTAAGCTCTTTGACATGGAAGGAGAGGACGCTAGCTGCAGCCGTCCGTTGCCCTCGTGCCCGCGAGAGCAAAAACAATTATCGCGCGTGTGAATTTGAGGAGAACGTGCGCAAATGGCGAGACCAAGCTGTGCGATGGGCCACTGCTGTTTACACAACAAACGTAAAAGCTGCCCTTTTTTTTAACAAGATCGTGAGCGTTGCAACAAAAAACTAATTCTGGATTAATTTTTTTCTCTCGGTAGTCCTTGGGTAGACCTTTAATTATTATTGCGAAACCCATAAAGTTATTTTGCTTCAGATGCTTTTTGACATTGCTTGATGGTTAAATATGCTCTTTGTCTTTATTTACCAAAGTCGAGAGTTAACACCAGCCTATGTAGCCATATGCAAGTCACACCTCAGTTCATTCGCAAAAGCAATCATCGGCGAATGACAACTAAGATCTGCGTTTACTGACATTCCCTTTGACTATATTGTTCTAACCATGTCGAGAAAAAAAAAAGAAAGGGAAAGAGTGCTTTCTTTGGAGCGGTTTGCTACTTCTCCCGAGCAGGGGAAATCGGTGGTTATCGATACACAATTCAAAATTTATGCGCCCAGGGGGCCGACGCTAAGAAAAGAATTTTGTCTTCCTGTATGCTTGCCACGAAATCCTTGTGGTCTGAATTAGATACTGCCCCTTAATTTTACCTTCTGACGTCACTGTACCCTCTTCCCACACAGGTGCAACCCACGGGGAAGACTTGTTGAAATCGGATCCGCTGACGCTGTTCCCGTCCATTTTAGTCATTTTTGGGCCATATTTGCAAGGACATGCACTCAAAATTTTACAAGCAACGTTAGCGAAACGTCATTCTTTCATTCTTTTGATTTTTTTTAGCAGCCGTTTCGCAGCGTACTGGAATGGAGTGATAGGAAAAAGGAGAGAGAGGGGAAAAAGAGTGCTTCAAGAAAGTTTGTCTCTGTCGGAGCTAAGGTCGGAGCTAAGGCGATGAAGAACTAACTCCGACAGCGTTGGGCCTCCAACTGAGCTTTTATTGCGCCGGGCCTAGTGCCAAGTTTTTTTAGAGCGGTTCTAAAAAAAATGACAAACATCTCTTTTAGACCGCCGGTTCTAAAAAAAATGACAAACATCTCTTTTAGACCACCGGTTCTAAATAACCATCCACTGGAGCCAAAAACTGTTCGGCATTTACTGATAGCCATTTGATCTAAGCACTTCAGAAGCACCCCTTTTTGGGGGCAGTAGTTCTTTCCAAGAACTTCACGCCATCAGGCAAGTTGAACAAAAATGCCTTTTTGGTCGTCTCGTATTTTACTCATACCATATGTATACTCACCGAAATTGGTATCAACATTGCATATCACTGAAAAATAAACAGATTACTCCTTGCATTGAGCTGAAGATTGTTTTTCCAGCTCATGCGAAAGGGTCCCTGCTATAAGGTCCACCTCTAGGCCACATAACCGCAGAAAATACACTCCGGAGCCCATCCCTACGGCGTCTCTCTCATAGCCTGAGTTGCTTTGTGACGTTAAACCCCAATAAACCAAACCATTAAACCAAACTCTCCTGCTACAGGTGCGCAAAGGAAGAAAAAAAAATAGGGTGAAAGAGCGTAATGACTGCTTCAAACAAGCCAATAAAACTCCTCATTAATAAAACTGAATACTCACAATAAAACTTAACGTGTGTGCGTCTGTTCCTGCGTCCTTGTGTTGTTTGCGTTGCTTCAAGAATGGATCATCATTAAAAGTAATGCATACGACGTGGTCCGAAACAACAATGCATCAAAAGTTCTTGCTTCTATTAGATTTACCCCCTTACAAGTCTGGATGTTCTACAACCAATAGCTCCCGTTTAAACATCCATTGGTGCCGCTGGTTCCACTGGTTTGCACATGAGCAGTCGGGGAAGAAAAAAAGCAGCCCCAGTTACGTCTCAAGTGTCGCCAATCATCGCCGTCGTTAGCCCTTTCTAGCGGCTGCAGGGGGCGCAGCAGACTGGTCGAGCGATCGCCGCACGTGATTGGTCAGGCCGTGCTGCTCTCCGCAGCGACCCCTGGCGTCGTCGGCGTGCATTGCGAAGAGTACGACGCCGGCGAAATGGCGCGTGGCGTCGAACATGCGGGAAGAGTTCGGTCCGAAACCGGCCTGCCAGAAGCGGTCCTTGTGCACCACCTGGCAGTCGCCGTGGCGCGAGTAGTGGTGCTTGTAGCCCATCTTGGCGGTCATCTCGCACATCTGCCAGTAGTTCGAGTCGGTCGCCATTTTGACCGCTGGGTCCCCTTCCTGCGCACATACCGTATTAGGACGTTAAACGCCACGTACCATGTATCATAGTCATACCTTCATTGCACCGTTGTCATGATGCTGAAATGTAATTTATATTTAAGGAGTGAGATTGCTGAACTGTTCTTTGTTTTCCGGGCAAAGGTGGGTATCACTAAAGAGTGGATAACGATTATCGTCAGCATCCTCTTTAGCGCCGTCATATAACTGGAAGGGAAGCTATATAGCTTTCTTCGAAACTTCGCGGTTGAAGAAAAATCCGTCCTGGTCCGAGGTTTTAACCCGGAACCACAGCCTGTCTGGGGTAGTAGTCCTACCAGCTAAGCTTTAACTATGTGGAACAGACGTAAAAATTTTGGATTAACCCTTCAAAAATAAGTGGCAATACCGGATTCAGTCGTCCAAGTCCAAAGCGAGAAATTTCTACAGAGAGACTGCATTGGGCTCCATTTAATTGGAGCCCATTGGTAGCAAATATCCGAGCTGAAAACCTTTTAAGTTTGTACGGTTCAGCCTCAGACAATTCAGATGCGGTGCGACGCGAAAGCATGCGTGGACGCATTCAGTTACGCGCTGAAGTCGAGGGTTCGACGGCATACCGCCTGGTCAGGAATCATGGCTTGATGAGATTCACTGGTCCATGGTCAGTGACCAGTGAATCTCATCAAGGCAGCTACGCGCTGGTATCGGAGGCCGACAGATGGCGCCAGTTGTAGTGACACCCAGGGAAGCGATTTTTTAAATTTACTTGCAGGAAAGTTGGTTCTAAAGACATAGGAGCGCGCATGACAAAACCTGGCTTTTGAACAGGTCAAAATCAGCTTTGTCATGTGCTCTCCTCTGTAGCATAGCTTCATTGCGAGAGAGGGGGACCCACGTGGAAAGAGCTCGAGCTGTTGAGGAAGTAGCTCGCCGCCTCGAAGGTGACGCTGAAGAGAAGCCGGGGTGCCATTGACCGCTCGAAGTCAGGCATCGTCTCCCGGAGGTCGACCAGGAGCCGCGACATGCTCGGCGCCCGCGTCGCGCCGTTCAGGGCGAACGGCATCGGGCAGGCGGCCGCTCTCTCCGGGGTAGGCGTCAAGTCATGCGTGCGTAGAACCACGATGTCCTGCACCAGCGACAGTACGCTGCGTCCCCCCGCGGCCATGCCGGGAATCACTGAATGAACCTTATACCCTACTCTTCGTAGAGTAGTGCTTAAATAGATTAATCTCGTCCTCCAGTCCTCTCTCTTAACGTCCTCACGGCGTGGTTCAGGTGTTCACCCTGACCCATCGCCACCATCACAGGGTCCGGGAGCGTATCGATAGATCGGCTAGTGGGGCTAGAGCAAACCTACACCTAAGTGAAGAAAATGCCCATTCAAATGGCGCTTGTTCGCGTACCTTTTCATTTGAGCGTTTAATCTTCCGTTGCAGGCTGCTAGCATGAACGCTCTTCTATCAAAAGTTTGCAGCGAGTGAGAGATGAAAGGTAATCCCAAGTTTGCAATGGATTGCAATGAATGCAATGGAGGTGCCCTTTGGAGGGCTTGCGCAAGTGACTCAGCAGACACTTTGCGCCGAGGACCCTCTATTGTTCTTGACGAGTGTGGGTGTCTCAGTGCGTGATATTATAGTATGTACACTAGCACAAGTCACGTCGTGTCTTATTAGTATAGTCTGGACGTTAATAGCAGCAACACGAGTAAGACCCAAGGTATCTATGTCTATAGCTGGACACGCGTTGCGCTTGTCCTGTGCCCGTGCCCAATTATAAGCTCTGTATTACACGGGTGTCGTTAACTACACGGGTGTCTCGGTATCAAGAACATCCATGCTATCAAAAGCCTCACACATACAGGAGCCCTGTAGTGTACCGGCTGCTCTACCAATTTGGGGCCCAGCTTTTAGGCTTGCTTATCGCTGCACAACGGAACCTATATGGCAGAATAGAAAAAGAAAGGGGTGATGGACAGACCTGCTGGGGGACAGCGGGCCGTAGGGCTGCTCCTTGTAAAAGGAGACCACGGCCGACACGAACAGGCCCATCCGGCCCAGGTCGTCACGCATGCGCCCCATGTGCGCGAAGAACTCGGCGTCCGTGGCCGTGGATGTGCGGTGCGACCGGTAGAAGAAGATCAGCCCGTCGAGCTGCTTCGAGTGTAGCCACTTGCCGGCCACAGAGCTCAGTTCATTCGGGGTGGAGCCGCGCACCTGCGTCAGACCGTTTGCATAGATGCAACAGAAAGCGACGAGACAGTTGCACTGCATCTCGTAATGCACCACTGTAATGGAACGCCCACATAAATAGCGTCCGGCGTCAAGAGAGAGCGAAGTCCGCCATACATAACGGCTCCAGCTCTTTCTGACGCAAAACCCGGGGGCGAGGCGAGCGCGATCGGTACAGACCCGATTTCTGCTGTCAGTAAAACCAGTCGCTCAATAGGAATGAAAGTTTTCCTCGCCGCCTCGCTTGTTAGTACATACCCCATGGTGCGTTTACATGTTTAGGGTATATCGTGCGATCGCGTGAACTGTTCTCCTTCGTCGTGTACCCTATGCTCCACAAACATCCTTGCGACGTCCCTATTCAGTCTAAACGTCTATGCCGTCAGGTAGCAGCTCTTATTCGCCCCACATATATCAGCCTTTGAGGAAAATAACTGGACCAACTTGCAGCGGTCTGCCCACATTATTCTGAGACCACACAGACTATAATGCTCCGCAACTCTGACGGCGTGAAGCGGGTCACTACCCTAGCTAGCTGTCCAGAGAGAGGGCAGATTGATTCAGGACATATTCTGCATACAGACCCGATCGCACTCGTCTAGAACGCTCGAGCGTTGTGCTGCGGAGAAAATGAAGTTAAACAAGTTCAGATGCTGCTCTGTTGTTGGCCAAGGTGCTTGTTCCTGCGCGGCTGGTACGCCTTTCGAGCGCACGTTTTATCAATGAAAGTCAATATACCTGTTCTAGAATTTTTGCTTCATTTCCTCATCACCACTCGAGCGCTCTGGATAGTAATAACTCTACTCTGTACGAGTGCGATTTGGCCTGTACACGTAACACTGCCAACACCTCTCCGAATTTCTCACACTCGGTCCGTTCCTTTTGGGGTGCTGCTTTCCCACGGACCTACAAGACTTCCAATGGGCCCCAGCGGTGCAAGTGCTCGTTTCCACGAGATCTTGCAGTTCTGGTTTCATATAAAGCTGATCGCATATATCCTCCTTCGACGAAAAGTAACGAACATATGACGGCCTCACCCTGCATCACAGGGAGTAAAACATACAGCCATAGCTTCAATAAAGGGGACGCAACACGAAGACCCACCCACCTGGTTGCAGAAGACCGCCGTGGTCTGTACGCCGTCGCCCAAGAGCGCGTACAGCGGCAGGCTCGGATGGCGGCGTCGCAGGGACGCTAAGGCGTCCACCCCGTCGGGGCCTTCGTCCTCGGCTCGCCGGTAGGATACCCCGCGCGCCGTCAGGTGGACGCAACAGTACAGCACCACGGTGCACAGCGACGCCGGCACGTCACGCAGCGAGTAGTCCCCGCGACCGGGTTCGAAGACGCACCACAGCTGCCGGCCGGAAGAGGCGCTGCCGGCAGTCGATGGGTCACCTCCGAGATCGGGGTCGTCCACGCTACCCACGCTCTCAGAGTCGTCGTCCGCGTCCTGGTGCTTCCGCTTTGTGCAACCGCGAAAGTAACTCGGTTACAGCCATACAGCCACAGCTCTTAAACAGGGTTGCAGTCGCAAGTTGTCAATATGGTGTGAAACAGGCGAGCCGACAGTGCTGATAACACGCAGGTAAAGATTTGGCTGTGGTTCGTGGCGCATCCGATAGAGGGCGTCGTAAATTAATTAGTGATATAACTAATTATGCTACCACTAATTAGTATTTAGCAGCGTGGGGTAGGTAGACTTGCTTTGACAATACACCAAATAAGGGGGTACATGGTGACATGGGAGAGGCATCATTTGCGAGCAGAGAAGCTAGTCGCAAGATAGAATTTGAGCAGCGATTGATTCGAGGGAGAAACAGTGGGCAAAGAAAGTTTTCATGATGAAGTTAGCGCGAAAAACGAGGACCAAAGTAGGAGAGAAGACGCAACAAAGCGCTCGTGTTGTGTCTTCTCTCCTACTTTGGTCCTCGTTTTTCGCGCTAACTTCATCATGAATACGAATAAACTTGCACAACTTTCCACCTTACTACGAAGGTTTTCAGTTAGTTGTACATGAGGAATGTCGACCCAAAATGGAGAAAGCGAACTAGAAAAGTGACAAGCAAGTGTCTGAACAGCAATGCGGGCGGGGGGGATCAGGAATTTTCGGCTAAGAAAAAGGTTAGAGAAGCAGGGGCGGGGGGGGGGGGGGGGGGGGGGTTGTGGAAAATACTTCCGATAAATAAATAGCAAACTACACTATGTCGGTAAGTTTGCTATGTCGGATGTGAATCTTTTACTGCCCTCACATGCATGACATTGTTTTGAAGCACAGGGACTTGATTCGGATTTTGATTCTGAACACGCAATTCTCTCAAGCGAGTAATATCTTACTTAATTCAACCGTTTATTCTGCCTATACTCAAGTGCGACCCTAGTGACGTCAAGCGACGGGGCAACCACCGCTTTCGTCGGTGTTCACTGTACCTTTGTCATCATTGCAGACCAGCCCATGCAGCAGCGATGCCTTGTGGAATCACATAAGCATTCGCTACAAATTTCAACTTATGTTTTCGTTCAGTACGCGGGGGTGTCACTGTCGCGTCCCACAAATTCGTCAAAACTACTCTTGCAAGCCTTCAGAAATTAGCCTCAGTTCTCCCTGCTCCTCGCTAACACCGACAGCGTCAGTGTCGCAGGCAAGTGAACTGCCACCGGCGAAAATGCTGGCGTTCGCTAGCACGAAGCAAATTTTAAAGGAGAAATGGCACCTACTGGTTTTCAAAAATCGGGACGTTACTGCCAGCCTTACATTCTGTATCCATTTATTTGTCTCAATTGCCATGAAAAAAAAAACAGATGTTAATATAGAAACTCTGTCACGACCTTGAATTTCTTTCTGTGTATATGCGTATTTTTACTGTATGCGTTTAGAACACTTCTGCCAACAGCTCTCTGATTTATTTCAAGCCCCGACTGAACTTCTAGCTGCCCTTAGGCACGAAAGCCCCTTCCCAAAAGTGAGCCCTGGCGCCGTTTTTTCTTTCCAAATATCAAATGAAATATTTCCACATAAGCCCAGGTACATGAAAAGGCTTCGGGAAAAAGCTTTCCTTTGACTTTATTGTTACTTGTTATTCATACTTGTTGCTCCATGCTTCATTATAGCGGCATCTCTTTGCCCTTTTGTCCTAATTACCTGTTCACGCATTTCCACAAATTTCTGGCCTTAATTTACCCAAACTCATTGATATTTGTATTCTGCCAGAAAGAGTATATCATGGCGTTGTGTTGTAAGCACCTGATCAGTGGAACCATTGAAATCACCAGTCCTGACTTAGTTGCGCTAAAAGTGAAGCCTACAGAGTCTTCTTCGTCTCCACAAAAAATGACCAAAGTCTGTAAATTTTAGAGGCTGTTAGCTAACAGTACAATATACCGAGTGTCCCAGCTAAATGTAACCAAACTTTTAAAAAAGGCGAAGTGTCCTAGTACAGTGAAACCAACTCAGGGTTGTTCATAGTCGCGTGGCCCAGTCTTGAGTATTTTTTTCGCTCTTCAAAGTTCATTAATAAGTTAAGTTTAATTAGCTAACTTTTAATTATTAACTTCAAGAAGAAAGTGTGAATGCATAAGTTTTCGATCACCTCGAAAAACCGCTAGTAGTGCTGTTTCCGTTAAGTTACGATTTACGTAGCTTCATTTATAGGCCTTAAAAGAAAGTTGTCACGTGACCAGCTGCTCGCTCACTTCTCTGCCCCAATGTGCACCCAAGGTCTCATCGAGGAGAGGACTTCAGAAAAAAAAAGGATTTTATTCTTTAAGGCGCGTCTTGGGACGTTGAAGTGGCACAGTTGTCATGTGGAAGCTTTTTCTTATTGTGCGGGTTATGGTTAAAGGCCGGTAAAAAACTACTTTACGTAAATATTACTTTGCTGCAAATGTCTCAGTAAGCTGTTTCTCAAAGCGATCTACAACTTTTTCATTGACACTTCGTTCATCAGGTCAATAATTAAAAAGTTAGTTAATTAATCTTAACTAATTAGTCAACCTTGAAGAACGAAAAAAATACTGCACACTAGGTCACGCGACTCTAAACAACCCTCATTTGGTTTCAGACGTCTAGGACACCTTGTGTTTTTTTATAAGCTTGGTTACATTTAGCTGGGACACCTGGTATATTGTCCGCATATATCAAACCGGGGAGTCGCTGCTCCATGGCCGTTCCGCCTAATCTGCACGACAGATCATAACCTAGATTACATTCTTCTAGCTAGCCTATATTTCCATATTTCTCATATAAATCATGAACAGCAGCGGTGATAGAGGACAACCCTGCCTTAATTCTGTGTCTACCTTGACAGTTGTCCTACTTCTTAATCCATTCCATCAAATTCCAACTTTATTATCTCGGTATATTTACACACAGAATTCCTTCTTTACATTGTCTTACGCACCGTTTATGTCCAGGAAGGCTAAATGCAGAAGGTTGTTTTCCGACCTAGCTATTTCTGAGCATAAGGTAAGCACGAAAAGACCATCATACAAGTGCCTACCGCTTCTGAACCCGGGGCTGGCACGCAGTGGTTTGGCAGAGCTGCACTTCGTAACACAACGTCATGACGATAAAGTTTTCGCTTCACCAGAATTTTGCAAAAAATGCAGTTTCAACGAATGAAAAAAAAAAAAAGTTTCTGAGGTCTCACCGAGATTTGAACTCGGATCGCTGGATTCAGAGTCCAGAGTGCTAACCATTACACCATGAGACCGTAAAGAAACTCTTCCGACGCCGGGAATCGAACCCGGGCCTCCTGGGTGAAAGCCAGGTATCCTAGCCACTAGACCACGCCGGAACTGGTGGCGCCGTCACAGCAGACACGAACTGTATCACACATCAGAGCGTGACCTTCACGGAACAGAGCTGGAAGGCCAAAAAATGTGCGTCTCGCCCGGACAGTCATTTATGACCGACATTCTTTAACCTAATGCTTCTCTCAAGCCAAAAAACTATATTGTTTTCTCATGCAGTTTTTTTTTTGTTTTCTCGCTAGATGGCGCAACAAGCTCGCGTTCTTGGAAAGCGAAAGATAGCCCGCGAAATTTAACCAGTACAGCACTACGTTCCGCGTTCGCTGCACCGTGGTTCGCTGTGACGCTACTAATTGAAAGATGCAGGGTCCTGTCAATTATTTTACTCTCTTTTCTTACCCCGGAAGGCGTGGAGGTGAGAAGATGACGAATGTTTGTGGGTGCGCTGTGAAACTTGGGGATAGGGGGTGGTGACTGAACGCGACCACACGTTCAAGCGTTCCAGAAACTGATAACGGAACACGGACTAAGGTGGAAGTGCGGTTCGTCAGGAACATTTTTGGAAGGTGGTGGATGTGAATAGAGGGGTGGAGTCACTGTTGGGCAACCGAATATCGCACATACTGGAAGACATACCAAGACGCAAGATGCTGGCAGCACTATAAGCGCTTTATTCTGAGCTCCAGTACGTTAAGATAGCTGGCTCACTCGGTTTTGAGTGCTGTACACCGTTTTCCGACCACAAATCCTTGTTTTCTCATTGTTTCAGCAGCCCACGGGTAAGCAGGGTGTGTTGCTGGGCAAGTTGGTTTGACATCCTGAACATGCAACGCTGGCAGACGAGGGACACAGGACACACACACAGGGCGCTGACGGGTAAGCATTTACTTGCAATGCCTTCTTCTCTAAGAAGAACGCTCTGAAAGCTACAGACCAAAGGGCAAATAATATGTTCGGACCGGTCAGTGTGCATAGAACCAATACACATGCACGGAGATTTCCCTCGCATGCGCAGTTGCCACTGTACCACCCACATGCGACGCCATACAGGATTCACGCCTTGCTTGAAAGAGATAGGCAGAACCCGACGCCCACGTCAGGCAACACTTTTTTTTTTTCAAGGGTGGTATGCAGACAGACACGGCATTGAAGTTTCAGGTACGCATGTATTCACGATAAATTCATGCATAACGTATTTTTCTTTTGTTTTTGCCCAGAACAAGGTTCAGCGCTGGATATCTTTTTTCATTGCACAAGCGAAGCGATCGAAAATGGCGAGCGAAATCCAGTATAGGCAGAATTGTATAAACTCCGGCTTTTCTTCGAGGGCTTCACTGCAGGGGGCCATTTAGTCTATATCGCCGCTTGCGCCGGTCAGTGAATCGACATCCTGCGCAGAACCGATCGAACGCAGTCAGATTGAGGGCCACCAAGACAACATTACGTCTATGTATAGCGCTACGAACATCACACGAAAAGCTTCCGTTATTAATGGGTAGCTGTGTATGGATTAAGTGGACGTGTCAAGGAGCGCTATACGCGGATCGGATAAGATGTCGAAATTTTCGATGTCTATCCAGATGCATCGCTGCCGCATGGCAAATTTCAGTTAACGAATTTCGATGGAGGCGAAATTCTAGAGGTCCGTGTACTGTGCGATGTCAGTGCACGTTAAAGAACCCCAGGTGGTCGAAATTCCCGGGGCCCATCCCTACAGCGTCCCTCATAGCCTGAGTCAAGTCGCTTTGGGACGGGTCGTTAAACCCCCTAAAATCAAACCAAACCAATTTAAGTTATCCTTAAGTAGTCAGCATGCGATCCCACAGACGGCACTGGCGCAGAGACATTCATGATTGTCATTATCATCATGATGCAAAAACACGAAATGAAACGATAAGCCAAAACCTGCATACTGAATAGTCGGGCTTATTTTTAATTGGAGCTTGCTAGAAAGTTGTTCAAATGCCTCTAGTTCGCACAGTCCACCGAGAGCGATTGCGGTTCGAGTGCCTATGGGCGACGATGCGCACCATGATGCGCACTTAAGTTTCAGGAGCATCCATTTTTTGCTACCGATGCTGCCACAGACCGTCCTGGTCACCTTTCTACTGTTCTTATCTGTCGCTGCAACACTTTCGAAACACTTCTCGTTGCCGGTCGTCGCAAAGAAAAACGCTGGGACAAGACGCACAACGAAATCAGACAGTCTGCGGAGCTCTCATTTGGACAGCTGAATGAAATGATTGAACAAGTTAAAGTTATTTGAAGTTTTTTAATGAAAAAAAATCATTGGCTCTGTTATTTCGGATTTTTATGCCATGTTTTCTCAACTTCTTGCGAGTGCGAGGCTGCTCTCAGTAGTCCTTGTGATTGCAAAAGCCATTCGCGAACCTCTAAGTATTTAGTTGATCCTAATTGATTTCACTATTCATTGAAAGCCGCCAATTCCCATCGAGCTCAATCACATTTACTAAATGTGCCTTATAGAACTTCCCGTGTGAGAGATTTATCAGGTGTCCCACTTAACCCAGGCATCTTTCGTTACTTATCAGAAATATATGTTTCAATGACTCAATTTCAGACGTGCTCACCGCAGAGATTACAGTTTGAGTTCATATACTTTTGTGCAGCATGCATGGTCACGATGAATTGCGCGAATTCTTACCCAAGCCTTCCCTAGACCACAAACGACCAATGAGAGATCGGTTAAGAGGATTCGATTACCGTTGCCGACCAAAGGCTGATGCTGTTTACTAATGATGTGCCCTAAAAGTGAGCATACTTGACATTCATAGCACCTGAGCGGTGGAGCCCGCTCAAATAATGTGGACACAGAGTCAACATTGGAAGGTACAGCAAAAGGCTGGCACTTCTCCGCACAACGAGAGATCGGGCTGTCATTGGTCAGAACAGGGGCCACGTGATCAGTGCATGCTAACCGCAGTGGGCAATGCCTTAAGAACTCTAACGTCTCTCCCGAATAAAAATGGCTGCAGACTATTGTGCCTCCGCAGACCGACTGAAACTTTTGGCACCCGATACAGCTTACGTAACATAACATCGATGACGTGACAGTGAAGAGCTAGCGTGTCACATAATGTGTAGTTAAACTTATTATTTTTCTTGCATTGCACTAGTTACCAGTTAGCCCGGCATCCAACTAGCCCGGCATCCAACTAGCCCGGCATCTTGCACTTCTGATCTAGTTAGCTAATCGATCACTTAACCGATTAGGTCTCTCAATGGACAAGGCCCGAGCGTTTAATCGAAACCTAGCCCTTATACTATTTGAAAGCTGCTGAGCACCGTCAGAATGGCGGTGCGGTGAAATAGGCAAGTTGTCGCAGTTGGGACCAACGCTCAGAGAGCAAAGCGTGTCAACGATATTTTTTTTTGTACTCACTTCAAGGAGGCTCTTGAAAGAAATCACCTCGTCCGGGGTCATCCTGGTCGGACGGAATAACGCCAGGACCAAAGCCACCTGCGTAAAAAAATAGAGACCGGAGTCAAATAGCTCTCACACAGAAGCATCAGCGAAACAAGCGTGTGAATTTAAGTACGTGCTACGCGTTGAACTGTGTACGCAGCGTCTTTTCACCACCAAAGAACCCCCTTCCAGCTAATGGCGTCCACCGATTCTCGTGACCCTGCTAGTGTGACAAAACAGGAAGTGGTAGACGAAAGGAGAGAATCCCACACTTCTGTGGTCGGGGATAGACCCCTTCTCTGCGTTGTTGCTCCGCTCCCTGCATTTTCACGCTAGCAGGGTCATGGGAATCTTCCGACGCCATTGGCTGGAAGGGGGTCCTTCAACGGGGAAAAGCCGCTGCGTTCTTGAGTTGTATCCGACTATAGTGACTACTGGAAGCAATGTCTCCTCGAGGGTACTGGCAACTTGCTATTCAATATCTCAGAGTACCTGGCAAATACACTCCACCTCATCTTAGCTATTTCACTCTCGTGGTCCTGATATGCGGTCGCTCTGGTCGGATACCATACAAGTACGAAACGTTTTTTCCCCGTCAAAGAACCCCTTTCCAGCCAATGGCGTCCGCCAATCCTCCCCAATGGTAATCGAAACTCCCTCGGACGTCCCATGGATATCCAAAACGTCCACAGGACATCCAAGGGAGCTTATTGCCCACTGGGTCGTGACCCTGCTAGCGTGACAATGCAGGGAGCGGCGCGACGATTCAGGGAAGTGATTATCCCCTTTCAAGCAGCCTACGCGAGCCAAGGAGAGCTTGGCTCGCGTAGGCTGCATGGCCATGCTTGCCCGTGGTTCTTTCTCCACACCCCAAGGCATTCGTCAGTGCAGGTGAACTCACCTGAAATGCCAGCACCGCCGCCGCCACGCAGAAGACAATCACGGTGCGTTTGTGGCTGCCCAGGCGGTGCAGGGTCGGACGGCTGGGGCACTGGTTCCGCTCCGAGGACTCGACCAGCGCCTGCTGGGAACCTCCGACCACTGCTTCCAGCTTCATTGCGGCACCGGCACTGGTTAGGGCGTGCTTGCGTTTATACGAGGGTTCGGAATGGGCTTCGCTGGTCCCTGCTGCACGCGGTACGGGCTTCTTCTGAGGGTTGGTGGTGATGATGATGATGTCCTCATGCTTAATGGCACATACCCGCGGCGGGGGATTGGCCTGGGTGCGTAGTGGATACAAACGTAGTCATGTACAAGGGGTGGAATATTTGGACAATTTTGCGACTTTGACTAGAATTTGTACAATAAAATACGAAAAGAAAAAAGCAGTGAATTCTCATTCTAGCAGAGGAATCTACCTGATGTAATTACATAGTCGTGGATATGTTCGCGCACCGGTTTCAGGGCATATCATTTGGCGCTTGCCCCGAACGAGAGGAGAATCGGAATAGTTAGAGGAAGCCCTAGTCTAGCGAGGGGGATTTCCAAGTGAATTCTACGGACAGCAGCGAAACGCCGGGAGAAGAAGAAAAAGTGATACATGGACTCAATTTCACTATAATTTCACCACAAGACTCACAAAGGTCTTCTTTTGCTTCATTTATGCCTCTGAAATATGAGCGATAATGGTGGCGTTAATACAGCAATGCTTTTCGAAATCTTCTAAACCTTTCGCGGGCTATTGTTGATTTTGATGCACGGTGAACAGTAAGAGCACGAGTACAATTTTATTTTTAGAGTTGCAAATGAAGAATTACCTCTCGTGTGCTTCTTCAACAGTGTTGCTGAAGAGCAAAAATTGCTGGCGGTTTAGCATTGCTAAGCACGAAATATTGTGCGAAAGCGCAGTTTCTTTGTTTTTGCAGGTGCACGTCACAACCACGCACCCGAAAGCGCGATTGAGATGTCCACTGACCCAGGGAGCCAGTTGTTTTTATTCATTAAAGGGCTTTCTCTCTTCCTCTTTGTTGTTGTTGTTGCTGTTAGCCTTTCAAAAGATGGCACATACTCACACTGGGGGATCGACCAAGAATCGGGATGCGGAGGTTGCTATTCACCTGTACATATTAAAGGCAAAAAAAAAAAAGCCCGCAGGAGAGCAACACCGGTAGATTCTCCTTCATGTAGGGCAGGGACTGAAAGGGAATAGGAGGTATTCATTGAGGGCGCGCTACCAGACGGCGCGAGCGTCGTCGCGGCAAACGCGCCATGTTTGCGGTCGTTCAACGCCAGCTCGCGCAGTGTCACGATACGCCGTGATTCGTGATTTACACGGCCTGAACTGTTAGTGATCCGTAGCATATTTGCACGCAACTCCAGCAGTCTTCTTCGCACAGAGGTGAAACGGCGACAATCGAGCCAAAAATGATCGAGAGATTCAGGCTCACGCCAAAATGCACAGAGGGGAGATAGCGCCAATCCAGACCTATGTAGATATATAAATTTAGAGGAGGGATAAGACAGCGCAACCTCGTCAGAGATACTTCAAGCTGCCGAGGTCGACAAACTTTTCTGCTCCAGCAATATCTCAGATGTCGATATTCCGCCGATGTTAAAAGGGCTGCGTCTTGCGCGCTCAGTAACGCACGTCGACGAAACCTAGTTGCTGTGACATACGCTGTAGCCGGGAGGATAAGCCTTCGCGAGGCTATCAGCGATCTCATCACGGTCACACTGCTATGACCCATATCAAACGAGCAATGTTCAAATGCGCAGGAAGCAGGGATAAGAATGTGCTTAAAAGTGTTAGAGTCAACATGTGAAGCGAGGGACGAACACAAAGATAAATAATCGACAATGACTGCCACTGCGGAAATAGATTGTTTAAAGCAAGTACTACTGCCAGAAACTATGCTTGAAAAATAGGGGTGAAATCTAGAAGGCGTAGTGAAAAGGACCAGTGTAAACGTGGACAGAATTTTCCCACACCTGCCTTTTCGTTGCATTGCGAGGCGTCGGTTGCTTTTGTAATATTTGTGGGTAGGGTCCTTATATGATCTTCTGACAGTCAATTTAGAATACGAGGTGGTAAAATTTTTACATCTTGGGGGTAAATGCCGTCGAAAACAACGCGGACAGAGGACCCACCGCTTAGCGCTAGAAGGATGTTATAAATTTGCAAATTTATAGGCTCAAGTAGTATTTCCGCAAACAAAAGGCACAAACAAAACGGCTGCTTGCGTTTGCAGCCCTTCCCAATTTTGATTTCCCTCGTTGTCGGTTGCAGATACCGCGCTCATTTGTGGAAGTGTGCTTTGTAGTCGCCATTTGTTCTCACATTCATAGATTTTCCTTATGGACAAATGATATTGCAAACCAGTGAGTCTCCGGTAACATCCAAAGCGGTCTTCTAGAAGGTCGGTCTGGAACCTCCCAAGAAGCACAAAGGACATCTCGAGCTCCTCAAAGCAGTATCTTGCAACTTCAATAAATGCTTGAGTCGTCTGGATCAGAGCGCCATGAGGTTCATCAGACAACTTACAGGCATCCGCCCGCCTTTCCTTTCATCCCTCCAACCAGTTCAAGAAATCGCTCAAAAAGGCAAGCCTCCAGTCGAACGGAGAAGGGTTTTCGATATATATTCATCCCTTAGTCTCAGTCCTTTGAAAGGAGTTTTGACGTTGACAACTTGGAACCGGCGGTTTCTTCGTGGTGTTTGAGCTTGTGCTTGGCTCCAAGGACCCGAAGTGCGTTCGGTACGCACTCACTGAACACCCGCAAAGCAAGTTTAACATTCTGTTTCTCAATTTCTGTTGGAGAAGCAGCGCTCCTGGACAGACTGTAGCCGTGCCAGAGTAAGTTCTCACTCTCTAAATTATATGTGTCTTTGATTGTCTTAAAAATTACGAGGACACTTTGGCAACTAAAGTGTTGAGAGGCGGAAGCCGAGGACACTATGCCGTGACGACTTCCGGGGATGTGACGTCACACCGTTCCAGTGGCAATATCGATACCCAAATTGTAAATCTTACGGGGATCTTAAGTGTTAATTACGCTTAATTACACACTTACAAAACATCGGACACAAATCCGATGTTTTTCCGACCATTCTGCGAACATTCTGCGACAAGACAAACGATAGAGATCTTTCTTAATGGCAATAATAGTCGGATTATTAGAAGTAACTGATGGCAGGGCAGAAAGCGGAGATAGAGAATCAGTGTAATAATGAACAGACGTAGAGGGAGGGTTGTGAATAGCATAAACAACAGCAGAATGAAAGGCTACAAGCTCAGCGGCATAGGCGCTATAGAGTGTGGCTCTAAAGAGAGACGATGAACGTATACAATATTTTGTGTTGAGCTAAGAACAACAAATGCAGCACCAGCTGAGCGAGGAGTGAAAGACCCATCAGTGCAAATATGCAGGGCACGTTGACAAGAAAAGAATACAGCTTCTTGAGAACTAAGTTGAACAAAAGAAAATTTGAATTTCAATGAGGGATGGCCGGACCAGGGATCAAATAAAGGTTGAATTTGTGAGGGGTCGTAAAAGGTATTACCGTACACTACAGATTGACATAACGTGAAAAGCATAAACTCTGCGCACAACTGGTCTAGATAAATAGGCAAAGGAAGAACGTTTGCAAGAACATGAAGAGCAGCGGTTCGCGTAGTATTATAGGCACCAGTAAGAGCCAGAAGGGGAATTCGTTGAAGCGATAAAACACGATCTCTTAGCCGAGAAAGGGGGCAATGAAACCACCAAGCTGGGGCGGCATAGGTAATTGTAGGAAGAATAACCTGATGATAAATTTGGTGCATATGAGAAGGAGAAACACGAAAATGGAAATGAAACCAATTAAGAAGCTTGGTGATAGATGCAAGAATTTTCGTGTGCAAATAATTAACATGGGGAATAAAGCTTAAGTGAGAGTCAAACACACCACCTAATAATTTAATACTCGGTTCACACTTGAGACTGTGTCTAATCGAATAGTCGGCTTACGCTTGTGTAACGCCGGGACTCTATTAAAAAACAAAACATAAGAACACTTTTTTGGGTTTAACTTAACGCGGGATGTGGTACACCAGTTTTGGATTAAAATTAAGACGTTTGAGTCCAGCTTTGACAACTCGCGGCTAGTTTTGCCAGGGATGAGTATAATGGTGTCATCTGCATATGCCTGAATGTGATAGGTAAGGGGACAGGAAGGTTTAGGAGATCATATAGCAAAATGTTCCAAAGTAATGGCGAAAGTGGTCAACCCTGCGGACTGCCGAGGCAAGAAGGCACAGAAAGAGTACACGAAGGAGATTGATAGGTCAAATGGCGGTTATGAAAGAAAGACTCCAGAAGGGAATATAGATTTCGAGGGCTACGACGTTTTCGTAAAAAGTGTAAAACCAGAGGGTGCCAAACACTATCAAATGCTCCTCTGAAGTCCAGAGAAATTAGAACCACGGGAATTTTTTTGTTTATAACTTTGTGAGAACTCCCGCAAATGATATAGAGCCTGAAAAGAACTGCGGCCATGCGTGAAACCCTACTAATTTCTATGAAGTAGTTTATTTTGGCGCAGGAAGTAATACAGCCGACCGTATAGTAAACGCTCGAACACTTTACCGAAAGACGAATTAATACATATCGGTCGGTAAGAATTCGGAAGGTGCTTTGGTCTATTCGGTCTGGGAATAAAAGCCGGCGTTACGCCGGCAAAAATGGCGTAGCTGCGTCACGTAATCGGTAGTGTCGGGACTTGTGGACGAATCGGTGAATTCGAAAAATTCTCCAGGAAGACGGAGGGGCGAACCGAAGACAAGTTCTGCTGGAGTGCAGCGAAGATCTTGTTTTAGCGCAGCACGGAGGCTGAGCAGAACCAGTGGTAGGGATGCGGTCCAGTGGGTAGTGTCGAGTTGGGCTTTGAGGGATGTTTTTAGCGAACGATGGAAACGTTCGATCATGCCGTTGGCGATGGGATGGTAAGCAGTAGTTCTGATTCGTGAAGTGCCAAGCAAATTCATAAGGTTATTGAAAAGAGAAGATTCAAACTGGGGGCCACGGTCGGTGGTGATGGTCGAGCGAACCCCATTACCGGGACACCCAACCGGAGACGAATGTCCTGGCGATGGTGTCACTGGTGGCGTCAGGCAGAGGGAACGCTTCGGGCCAGCGAGTAAACCGATCGATGCAAGTAAGATATGAATGTCCCGCGGAAGGTGGCCAGGGACCCAATAGGGTAAGGGTGCGGGCTAGTTGGTGATTCATAACAGATAAATACCAGCGCAAAACAGCAGGACACACGACGAAGAACGAGGACACACAAGCGCTGACTTGCAACGGACGTTTAATGGGTGAAAAAGGGCTTAAATACTGGTTACAAACAAGAAAAGGAAAAAGAATATCTTTGCTTGTCACTTCTTCAAGAAGCGCAACTCCGCATCCGACAAGGCGATTGAAGGCGCGCTGACACAATTATCTTGCAGCCCGGCTACCTCAGCATCCTCCTTAATCTCCCGCACTATCTGGTCCGAGTGCCTGCTGATTACCGAACAGCTGGTCAAGTCCGGAGTGCACTGCTCTTCTTTCCCTGTGATTCGGTCTTTGATGAAGCATTTCCGCCGGTGCAGCGCCAGATTGCCTGTACCTGTCTCGAATGTCCTGTAGCGATGTTTTTTCAGCCGCTCATTCAGGCAACGACCCGACTGGCCGACGTAAACCTTGCCGCATGAAAGGGGAATGGAGTACACCACATCGCCTCAAGAAGATTGGTCGGCGTAGTGAGGTTGACGTCGTCTTTTCGGCCCCTATGAAATTAGGCACTCTATGCGCACGTGTCAACAAGGGAGATGGCGAGCGTCGGCGGTGTAACACGGCACATCAGAACCCCTTCGTCGAATGCGTGGAGGGTGTGGTGTACTGTAATGTAGCGTAATGTAGGCGAGCGGCGCGCACACCAGCAGCGTGCTCTGACGTCACTCCGCGCATGCGCACAGCTGGCGGAGCGGTGGGGCCACGGCTCAGCGCGCAGCCACGCTGACCTCGCGAAGCGGCTGGCGTAGTGTAGCTGTCGCTAGAAAATCGCTTTTTTTTCATTTGACCTGTTGTTTATTGCAAGCCATGTACAAGACAAATAAACGATGTCAGTACTAAGAAACTGAAAACGATGATGCGTACGATTTTAACAAAAAAGAACAAAAATAACAACTACAGAGATTCCGTTCTTCCCTTTATTTCTTTCACACATAGTGTGCTACTTTCCTGGACTCCATATGAAGCTGATTAGCCTGAACTACCGTGAGACTTCACGCAGGTATCCCATTACAAAGGTTCAAATATATGCATGACTGTACGACTGAGTGACTAGACGAAGTGGCAAAACTAGGCATGTTGTATATACCTCACAGAAACACAAGTGTTGTACAAGCCATACTGAAGGACGCAAGCATACACAAGTGCTTCAAGACAGGCAAAATGGCCCAGATCGGAGTAAAATGCCGTCTATTGCAAGTGCAATGCGCTGTATATTTCACATCGATCTCGGAAGTCAGGGAGTTGAGGAAGGGTAGGGGTGGGGGTGATTTAACGGCATAATTATTCCCTTTAATTACCTGCCCGCTTCGACCTGCAGTGGGTAGGGGCAAGGAAAATGGAAAGCCAATGCCAGAGCTCGGCGCATACATACGCTTGCATGTGGCTGCGGTTCGCAAGAGCGCCACCTGCTCCCTTACCTCTCTAATCTCTGACCTGAGCTTTTGTTATCGTTCATGACCTTTTTAAGCTCTGAACTGGGCTTTGTGTTATCAATCGCCAACTCGGTTAGCAGATCGGCCATGGTTACCTCCCTGGCATTCTTGGCAGCCCGGGACTTCCTGGCAGATCCGTTGTTCCTCCTGCGGCTTTCCAAGTACGCCGGGTCCTTGTAGTCTGTGGCAAAATCCCATAAGTGTGTAACCTCCTTCTTGACCTCATTAAGCTCTCACCTAGTGCTAACTGTTTTTACTCGAGCCAATACCGCCTCAGTCACAGTAGAAAGAAAAGCGTTTCAGATATCCCGTCTAGTCTGTTTTTTGTTTGTAAGCTACTCAACATGTCGACCCATGTTGTGGACCTGACACGACAATCAAATGAAGGAAGGAAAAAAAGATTGCGCTTGATTTCAGCGAAAAGAAGAAAAATGGGATGACTAGAGTGGTTGACATTTTTTCGTAGAAAAATGTGTCTGCATAAAGAATGGAACAAAAGTTTCTTAAAAGCACAGGAACAAGTCGATGATGAGGTGCAAGTTCTCTAAACTTAAGTATTCGAAGTATTACGAATGGGCAAAAAAAAGGAAAATCGTTGGAAGTAAACGTGAAGCATGGACACTACGATAAACACGTGGGCATACAAAAAAATTAAACATATGCCTAAAAAGAGTATTCAATCGAAAACCTTGCGAAAATAAAAACCAAATGTAAGTGTATCCTTATATTATTCCTTTTTCGAAAGGGGCTTCAATACAGGAGCCCATGGCTACGAGGCGCTCAAGAAAGTCATTGAAGAACCCAAAAAAGGGCGCGCATAGTGTGGGTAATAGCAAAAATATAAATAAAGTTCAGCAAAAAGAAATAAGTTGATTATAGACCCCTGATTATAGATCCCTGATCATGACGCCATGGCATGGCGTCATGATCAGGGAACGAGGACGCCCGGGACGGCTACTCTGGTGGCTTGGGGTATGGCGTCCGTCTCTTATTCTGGCGTTCATTTCGAACTTTACTCCGTTCTTCTTCTCCTCTCTTCGCAATGAAGTTCTCCCTGAAAGCTTTGTAGCGCAGGTCTTCTGTCAAGGACAGATGGCTGGGTACCCCCACTGTCGGGAACGGTATTTCTGCCCTGTTTTTAGAGACTGGGATTGAGACCCGGGCCTGAGAGTGAGGTTTGAAGGACTGCGAAGTCATCGGTCTCCCGGCGGTTGACGGGGGACCGACCGCCCGTGGTGGCTCCATCCCTGGGAACGCCGGCTGCTGAGACCGGAGACTGACGATGGCTGAGACGACGCAGCTCGGGGGCAGTCCGCTCGGATCCCAGAGGTAGCGATCCACTTGCGAAGTCAGCGCAGAGCTTTGCAGCGGGCTGGTCCATGTTCCACCAGTGGCGCCAGAAGCGCCCGGCTCTTCATCCGTGTGCTCAGGGAACAAGTAGTCCAGGCACAGCATTTCGGGGGTGAAGTCGCTGATGTTGCTTCCTTCGGGAACGCGGGCGGCCGTCGTGGACTTGGAGCCTTCGACGTCACTCACGGCGGCGGCTTTGCTCTTGCGCGACAAGTCCATCGCATGTTCTTGACAAGACTGAGCTCCCACGACGATGATTTCCAGACTGGAATCCCGCTCTGTAGACGCCAGCCACGCGGACTGCTCTTCGCTTGGGAAGGGCAGGTGGTCTTTGCCGTAGGTTGCCTCAGCCTTCCATTGTGCGTGTGGTCAAGATGCCTCCAGAGCCCAGGATATGCTGCATGGTGAAAAAGAATCCAGCAAAAAAAAGTCAGAAGGCTGCGTCTTGGGTATCAGCCACCACATGTAGCACAACAGCATCACGGCAGCAGGTATTACAGATAGTATAAAGCATGCAGGTGCAGAACACATAACGACGCCTGTGTCCTCATTATGCATTGACCTTGTCGCCAGATGTTACGCAAACTTTCGCAGTATTATAGTAAAATGGATTTGCGACGCTAATATATGGGTTGCGTGATAAAACCACCCACCCTCGCTGTCGTTTCAAATGCAAATTGGCTCGCCCTCGCTATTGGTGCGAATCGCTTGTGTGCCGCACTGTAAAAAAGATATGTTTTGGAAGTTTTCTGAATGAACCAGCTAAAATTTAAAAAAATAAAGCTAGAAATGCATACAGACCTGGTTCGCTGTTGCTGCTACATGCTTCGCTGTTGGCGACTCCTTTGTATTTATTACTGTGGCTCCCAAATCTACCAAGGCCTTGTGAATGGCCAAAAAACATTGTTATACAAGGTGGCTGCCATATTATCAGAAGACAGCATCTCCTGAGTAGAACTGAAGCACCGACTGTTGGGCTAATTAGCTTAGCGGGCCAAACAAACAGCGCAGCTGTGCACATACACGGCTCTAAACAAACTAGGCAAAGCAGTGCTCAATAAAAAACGACCTTTATTTGGATTCTGTAACCACAATTTTTCCGTTTAGACAATTGCATTAACCACACAGGTAATGGAGTGGATTCTCTAACCACAATGTGCTATACGACTACGATGAACTATGTCGGCGGAAAATTACCAGCGCAAGAGGTCGAATTAGAGTAACGTTTTCAGAATGCAAGGACCTGTCCTGCGTCCATCCTCCCTTCTGTGTTTGTCCGTTGTGTGCTTCGTTATGCTTCCTGAAAACGTAACCATCTAGGCTGTCTACAAGCTCCTTTAAAAGATAGTAACGCTATTTCTCTCTGGACACGACTCAAGACGAGTGCACGGCTAACGCTAATATGAACACATCTCTATTATAGCCCTCAGAAACTATAGGTGATCCTAACACCAACGTAAAAAGTTGTAACTCTTTCCGAGAAAGGCCTTTTTTTTTTTCGAACGAACAATTACGACAAGTGGCCAGAGTTAGCAGACGGTTCTTGCAAAATCAGGGCCACTAAATCGTCTTCCGACGGCAAATGAACAGAAAATAAAGGAGACCTTGTTGCCCACACCGCTCTCGACCACGGCATGGCAGGAAAGAAAAAAAACGCATGACCCTAGTCAGTGGTGAAGCAGTTTCCGAACACTGACGCTGAAACTCTTAACCCCCTTGGAAGCAGTCTCGCCCTTGTAGATAATAGCCAAAGAAAAAGCAGGAACAGATTGCCAGCGATAATACATCGCAGCGATAAGCTCTGCAATCTCATGCAAATGTTATCTCCGTAGTTCATCCTCTGCTGACACAGTTCCGAAAATCGCGGTGTCGTCTTCTGGGAAACGCAGTAAGCATTAAACGGTTCCCAAGTAACACACAGCTGCCCGCACATTGCTTGGATTCCCATCAAAATTGAAACAACATACTCGCCCACTGAATGCAGGGTGCTTTGCTCAACACCTACTAGCAAGTTAAATGGCGTGTTAATTTAACACTAACTCCTGGAAAACAAACAAGAACAAATGCACGACTGCAGAAAAAAAAACGTTTTTTTTTTGACAGCCGGCACCTTACTAGCGAATCGCATGAAACTGTCGATCACGTAATAAAAAAAAGCAAACTAGATTTGCTAGTTTGAGCTCTCGATTCTAGGATAGTCGATAAAAAATTTGAACCAGGTCCAACGAACAAAACCCGCATATTAAAATATGTGGTTAGCGCGGTTTTCCTGCAGTGGCATGACGGCGCACGTTTTGGCTTTAGGTGGCAGGAAATAAAGCTGCCAAAATAAGCGCACAAAGAAGAAGCTCTAAGTCTTATTTATACCAACAGCTAATGACAAAAAATGCCGAGTTGAATTTCTTGAAATGTACCACAATCTCTCGGTTTCACTTTGGTTGATTACGGCAGGTATCCTTTTTTCCTCGTGTCTTCGTGGCATTCGTAAACAGCAATAATAATATCGTAACTAACCAACGTCCACGCCTACACTGGAAAAATAATATATAAAAGGTAAATTAGCGCTCGTAATGCGCACTGAGCGGTTATGGGAGTGCGCCGTTTTGTCAGAAAACAATCACATACCGAAAAGCTGAAGATGTCGTTCCACCGTCGCAGATCACGGACAGCTCTCAAAGAGTCGAAGCGTGGCTATGGTGGGCTGCTTGGCTGCGATTCTCCTCCACAACTATTTGGCGCAATTGATGTACAGCCAATGGGCGGCGAGGATGCGCGCCTCCCCGTGGTCGTTAGGCCAAGTTCTAAGGCAGGGGAAAAGATTACTTCAGTATCGTGTATTTGTACATAGCTTATATTGCCGCCCTATTCCTGTCCTTTCTTCTATCCCTCACCAGTTTCGTTCCCTCTCCCTGTACTTTTATTCCCGCTAGCTGCAGATCAGGTGCTTCGATCGGGTTTCGATGGCAGATACTGCGGCTAGCAACGTCTTTTCCTTTCATTTTTATGTTTTATTGCGAAAGCAATGCTACTTGCGCTTTCACGCCTTTGCCGTGCCGCGGCGGTGACCACCATTGACCTTCATTTGACCTTGATTGCATTAGATTGGATTAGATTGGACTGGATTAGATTACATTAGATTACATTGGATTGCATGGGATTGGATTGGATTGGATTGTATAACCGATGCATCACCACAAGTCTAACCACAAGCACCACCACCAGCTACACTACCAGCTGTACCATGGAGTAAGTACGGATATTGCTTTCGCAATTACCGGGCTTAACCAATCTAAGCCACAGCGAATTTTATTAATAATAACCAGCCGCCAAGAACAACAGAGGAGAAGGTTTCTACTGCCGTCATCACACGTGAACAGAATGAGCAAGAATGATGGTTCGGATTAGTGGGTAATTCACGTGAGGTTCAAAACAACCAAGAGACAAGGCAGAAGCGCTAAACTCAACTACACGGTTTTATGGGTTTATGGCAGAAACAGGAAAACGCCAGCCACTTTCCTCCTGGCTAAATCGACGACTCACCCGTGTTGTTGTTCCGACTGAAAGAAGGGTGAAAATGAAATTGCATGGGCCTGCCGACTGCATCGAGCTGAGCCACCACCGCTTCCACGTGCAGATAGACGATAATTCAAAGATATGAGAGGAGAGAGTGAAAGAACCCCACATTTGTTGTGCGGATAAAGATCGAGAAGACTCGGAAAGAAGGAAAACTCTCTCTGGTCACTCTCGCTCCCTATCCACTCACGTGAACGCCCGCCTGTTTCTTGGCCTGCGTCGTTGGACTGCCGACGTGAATCCTGTGTCAGCTTGTTACAGTCGACGACAGTTGCCGTGGTGGTTACCCTAGGGCTTCCGACCTTCGTGCGCGGAGCGGCTCGGTCACCACCCCTACGTGTGACAACGAAAGGGTACGCTTACCTGCGCTGCCTTCAATTATACCAGACGTCAAAGCTGCCGCGGTGGCTCAGTAGTTATGGCACTCGGCTGCTGAACCGAAGGACGCGGGTTCGATCCGGGCCGCGGCGGTAGAATTTCGATGGAGGCGAAATTCTAGAGGCTCGTGTACTGTACGAGGTCAGTGCACGTTAAAGAACCTCGGGTGGTCGAAATTTACTACGGCGTCCCTCATAGCCTGAGTCGGTTTGGGACGTGAAACCCCCATAATTCATAAACAATTACCAGAGTCAGTGAAATGAGGCGTCGCACTGTGGATGGCGTAGTCTCCGCTTTGTCTCTTTGGTAACTGTTATTTGAATACGGAGGCAAGTACAGTCACCAAATTTGACAAAGCGCCGAAACGTCGCGGGAGGCTGTAGACCAAGCGAAGGGATGCGAGTGTGGTCAATGGCGAAAACATGTGAATGAAAATGCATATAAAATATTTCGCTTTCTTTTACTGGAATGTTTTGCTCTCATGGAATGCGTCCTGATGCTATTCAATTTCACGCCAACAGGAGTACCATGAAAGTCTTGTCCCAGACAGTGGAGAATGATTTGCAGGGAAAATTATGCTTGGACCTTTTGTATTGCATGCAATAGCGTCGCAAAGATAGCCGTTTCAAAATTTTTCACTTCGATTGTAACCACGTGTCTATTTCTACTGTACAGTCGTCAGCACGTCTGTCTAGAGCCGGAAGGCCAGCCTTTGGCTGTATATACTCTAAAAGCTGCCCTGCATGTTAGCTATCACCTGCTATCATTAGCACACATCACAGCGCACCAGTCCGACTTTCATCTGGGCAAGTGCGGTCTCCACAAATGACGGTGTAAGAATAATATAGTGAGGTGTTGACACTCTCCTCCCGCCGCGGCGAGCGCGCCGCCTGCTCGCGGCCACAATATGTTCGGGGAAGGGAGCGGATGTTGCCATGGCAACCGGTCGCTAACCTAGAGGGCGCTGCGAAAGGCAGGCCCACGCTTGGCGGCTCGGTCCGGCGTGGCGCGGCTCTGCGCATGTGTTCCTGCCACATTTATGAGTGTGCGGCTGCACTTCTGTGCTGTTTTAAACGCATTCTTTTATTTTGCAACAAGACCGTGCTGCGCAATGGGAAGAAAGTGCTTCGTGCAACTGCAGTTCGGGGTACCGTATGCCATTACTCAAAGCTACTTCCAAATGTTCGTTCGGAGAAGTGGCGCCGTGCGATTCCTAGGGCAGACCGGACTTTAATGCCCACTGACCATGTGTGCGCCAAGCATTTTGCAGAGGACGCGATATCCCGGGCATATTACGCGGAGTGCGATGGAAGAGTGCTACTTGACGCGGAAGAGAGGCCCGTGCTTTCCAGAAATGCAGTTCCTACCTTATTTTTCAACTGTCCCAAGTATCTCACGCGGCAAGAGATACCTAGAAAGCCACCTCGGAAGCCACCTAGAAAATTCCTTTTATCCGGAATTGTCATTAATATGTTTTAACATGCCACATTTTTTGCTACATTCGCTGTTTAGGTTACATCGAAAACTGCTGTTATCGCGCTGTGACACTGATTATATCTTGAACATTCACCCAGTTACAGCATTATTTGTTTGCCCTGGGCATATGGTGTCAATACAGTTCTCAAATTTTTTTTATTGTTTTTAAATTGTGGGAGTACAGGACAGTCCAAGCATCTGAGATGGTGATTTCCTCGTATTTTTTCACCTCATTGTGAGTTTCGAAAGCGTACTTGGCTGAACGCTGACCCCTGAAGACGTAAGTCCTTCAAGAGCCATTTAGCCTCCTGTAGAAAGGAGCTTAATGAAAATTATGCCCGTTCTAACATGCGCTGACAGTACACGAGCCCCTAGAATTTAGCCTCCATAGAAATTCGACCGCCGCGGCCGGGATCGAACCCGCGTCTTTCCGGTCAGCAGCCGACCACCATAACCACTGAGCCACCGCGGCGGCCGATAAGCATGGAGCAAGAAAATTTCCGGTGCGGCAATTTTCTACCATTGCGAGCGGAAAATGGTACCAGGACCCCCACTTACATTCGTTGTGCTTAGAGCTATGAGTAGATCGAATGAAACAGGAACCGAGCGAGGAAGCGAAACGTGTATGGGCTTCGAGTGCTGTTCGACCGAGTCCATATCTTTAACTGCTTTACACACGATAATTTCATACAAACATAGTTTTCAGACTGGCACACTACTGATTTTAATTTCAAGCAAGGAATTTCCTTACAGTTTTGAATTCAATTCACGCCACCATAGCGAGAATCGAGCTGGAGCAGCGGAACCTCAAGGCGCCAGCACCGCTCAACTGGATGGATGGATGGATGAATAGGAGCGCCCCCTTTGAAACGGGGTGGTAGCAATTGCCACCATGCTCAGCTTTTCTTTATTTATTATTTTTTTGTTTACTGTGTTGGCAATTCTCATTAAGATTCTCCATCAACTTTGCCTACGGTTTCCTACTATTCTAACCTTATTCCACATCTCTGCTTTTCAGCCACCAATCCTCCAATCGCTTTTTGCTGACTTCCACTGCAGATTTATTTACATGACCATTGTTATCTTTAAACCCTAGGGCCTCAGAAAGAGTGACTGTGCCTGCATCGACATCCGGATGGATACCATCACATTTGATTATGAGGTGTTCAATTGTTTCCACAGATCTACCACACACTGCACATGTGTCATCTTCTTCGTTAAATTTCTTTTTGTAGCTGCGCGTTCTAAGACACCCTGATCTAGCTTCAAAAAGTAGGGCACTGCCTCTTGAGTTATCATAGAAAAATTCTTTCCTGATCTGCGTTTTCCAGAATCGATATAGTTCTACACTATGTTTCTTTTCCATTGAATTCATCCAATTTTTAACTTCCGCGTTTTTGACCTGTCGTTTAATGCTCTTTTTTTCTCCGTCCTCATGACCGGCATACTTACTGGTTAGTTTTCTAGTTCTTTTCCGCCACTGTGAGTCAACGTTCTTTCTGTATAAATATTTAAATACCTTAGCTGCCCATCTGTTATCGTCCAATTTCCTCAGGCGTTCTTCATATAGTATTTTACTCTTAGCTTCCCGTGCCTCGAACGATGCCCAGCCCATATCCCCTTGTACTGCCTCGTTTGTGGTTTTGCCGTGGGCACCTAGTGCTAATCTTCCAACAGCTCTCTGATTTACGTCTAATCTCGACTGAACTTCTGCCCTTAAGCACAGAACCGCATTGCCGAAAGTAAGTCCCGGCACCATTATTCCTTTCCAAATACCTCTTAGTACTTCATATTTGTTGTACCCCCATAATGCCCTATGTTTCATTATCCCGGCGTCTCTTCGTCCTTTTGCCCTAAGAGCCTGTTCATGCTTTTCCGTGTATATCTGCCCTTCGTTTAGCCATATCCCGAGGTATTTGTATTCGGCCACTTTGGGTATTTCGTGGCCTTGTATTGTAAGCACCTGATCAGTTGTATCGTTAAAAATCATCACACCTGATTTAGTTGCGCTAAAACTGAATCCTAGAGCGTCTCCTTCGTCTCCACAGCAATTAACCAAAGTTTGTAAATCTTCCTGGCTATCTGCTAACAGTACAATATCGTCCGCATACATTAAACCCGGGAGTCGCTGCTCAACTACATTTCCGCCTAATCTGTACGATAGATTATAACCCAGATTACTTTCTTCTAGCCTTCTTTCGATATTTATCACGTAAAGCATGAACAGCAGCGGTGATAGAGGGCAACCTTGCCTTAATCCTTTGTGCACCCCTACAGTTGTGGTACTTTTTTTCCCTTCCCATGTAATTTCAACTTCATTATCTCGGTAGATTTCCTGTAGAAAATCAATTACCTCATCACCAATACCTAAATCTTTCAATATGCTCCACAGGAGTTCCCTGTTCACGTTATCGTATGCACCGCTTATGTCTAGAAAGGCTATAAACAGAGGTCTATTTTCCGCCTTAGCTATTTCTATGCATTGGGTAAGCACGAACAGGCTATCATCTAACCGCCTACCCCTTCTGAACCCATTCTGAAGTTCTCCGAGTATCCTATTCCCTTCTACCCATGACTGCATTTTTAATTTCACCGCCTGCATTGCCAGCCTGTACATAACAGATGTTATCGTAATCGGACGGAAGGATTTTATGTTCATCTTATCTCCTTTCCCTTTATAAATCAAATTCATTTTACTCTGTCTCCAGCTGTGCGGAATTTGCTTATTTGTTATGACTGCCTCCAATGCTTTTATCAGCGCGTCCTTGCTTCTTGGGCCAAGTTCATTAATCAGCTTAATTGGAATTTCGTCTATCCCTGCGGATGTGGTTTTAGGAATATTCGCTTCCGCCTTTTCCCAGTTAAGACTAGTCAGTTCTAAGCTGTTCTCTTTTGTGCTGTCCTGTGTTGCCGCCTCATTTGGGGAGATTACCCCATTGGCGTCGCTAAAAGACGCAGCTATAAATGACGTAATGTAGTCCACAGCATCGTCTCCCTCCAAACATTTTCCCTCAGCATCTATAATCTGTTCCTGCTTTCTTTGATTTGTTTTTCCCAACCAGCTTATATGGTTCCAGAATTTTCTTGGCCCCCCTTTATTTGCCTCGCGAACTTCAGCCAGCCATTTATCAGAGGACTGCTTTATTTTAGCCTGGACTAGGACCTGAACTTGCTGTTTCTTTTGTCGATAAGATTCCCATTTTTTGCCTATTTCTTCTTCAGATAACTGCGCCCTCTTTGCTTCTCTGTGTTCCCTTGAAGCCACCCGTCGTTGTTCGATGGCCTCCTTAATTTCCATATTCCACCAGCTTCGTGGCTTCCTCTTTCCTCTCCAGCGGTTAACTCCTTTCACTTGTTTCATTTTTGTAGCGATGAGCAGTTCCAACTGATTATAATCCCAATTTTCCATGTGGCGTTTCTCAATTACTTCTTCTATATCGGCTGATATTAGCGCTATTTGTTCATCATTTAATTTTGCGTTGTCTTTTGGACTTCGTTGCATTTCTCTTTTGACTAGGGCTCCCAACTGTAGACTAATACGTTTATGATCACTTCCTAGGCTGTCCTTCCCCTCTTCGTCTATTTCCATTATTGCGAGCTTGCTATAGATGCCCTGCGACATTAGACAGTAGTCAATGGTTGTTTGCCTGTTACGGGATTCCCACGTGATTTGTCCCTCACATTTAGTTTCTCTATTGACAATAGCTAAGTTGTGCCGCTCACACAAGTCTAGCATTAACTTCCCGTTACAATCTGTGTATCCATCCAGATCCTCGATGTGGCCGTTCATGTCTCCAAGCAATGTCTCCCGCTGACATCTGCGCCATCTGTCGGCTTGCAGCCGAACTGCAAGGCACGCCCCGCCGCGGCCGAACATAATAGGGGTGCTCGTGCGGGCGCAGTGTCAACACCGCAGTATTCTTGCACCGTGCCACAAATCTACTGGCTTCGGTTCACGATTACGCGTCCTGGAGAATTTTGTCGCCGACTGTACATGCGCACGCCTGCTGATAACGTCTGGTTTAAGATAACGTGCATCTGAGCATGCGTCGCCGCCCTGGTGACACTGCCATCATCACTATCGCCCCGCCGGTCCGCAGCCGCGATCGCCGGTACAAACTTTGCAGCTTGCGGAACCAAAGCCGAGATAACACGTCTGGACGCAGGCTGCAGCAAAAATTTCCCGAAACGTATTGTTTCGGAATTTCGTTTAATTACCAGGGTAGTCGGTAGGTGCAAGGAAAAGCCAATGCCAGAGCTCAGCGCCTACATTCGCAAGCATGCTAATGCGGATCGCAAGAGCGCAATCTCCTCCCTTGCCTCTTAAAGCTCGGACATGAGCTTTAATTGCGAAAGCAATACTACTTGCCCTTTCCAGGATGACCACCATCGTGCCGCGGCGGTGACCACCATTGACCTTCATTTCACCTTGATTGCATTAGATTGGATTGGACTGGATTAGATTACACTAGATTAGATTGCATTGGATTGGATTAGATTGCATTGGATTGGATAGGAGTGGATTGGATAGCATTGGAATGGATTGGATGGGATTGGATTGCATAACCGATGCATCACCACAAGTCTAACCACAAGCACCACCACCAGCTACACTACCAGCTGTACCATGGCGTAGGTACGGATATTCATGGTAAAACAGCGCGGAAAAAACACGAGGACGGAACAAACACGACAACACGAGCGCTGACTTTCAACTGACGATTTATTACGCACATGTGTACATATATAGCATTCCCGCCAAACACTAAACAGAACAAAAAAAACACTGCATCATCACTGAAAATATTAAATCTACATATCTACAAATGCATGCTCCAAAAAGGCTGTCATCCCATACGTCCACGCATTTTCACACCGTCTGAAGAAAGTGGGGCGAAAATTTAAAATTGATGTGGTATTTTCGTCTCGCAGAAAATTAAGCAACATTTGCCGAGCTGTGCAGCGGAAGCGAGAGGCCCTACTAGGAAGGAGGATCGGTGGTGGTTGTACCACAGCACACGTAGAGAGGAGGGTTGAGTGCATCGAGGGTGTTGTTTATAAGATTCCCCTTTCTTGCGGTGGGTGGTATGTTGGCCAGACTGGGAGATGTCTAAACGAACGCCTGAGGGAGCACCATAATTCTTTGGACAAGGCTGCCGGTTCGAATTTGGCGCTTCACTGCAGGCAACCTGAGCACACGTGCGGCCCATTGCTTCATCAGACATCCGTCATCTTCAAACATAAGGATCAGATAGTAAGAGAAATAGTAGAGGCGTATCACATTGACAAAGGGGGTACAGCATGCATTAGTAAGCCCTCATTATCACTGGCTAACCGCGAAATCACCTTTTTGGAGCATGCATTTGTAGATATGTAGATTTAATATTTTCAGTGATGATGCAGTGTTTTTTTTGTTCTGTTTAGTGTTTGGCGGGAATGCTATATATGTACACATGTGCGTAATAAATCGTCAGTTGAAAGTCAGCGCTCGTGTTGTCGTGTTTGTTCCGTCCTCGTGTTTTTTCCGCGCTGTTTTACCATGGATAGTAATAACCAACTTGCCCACCTTTTTGTACTTCTAAATGTACGGATATTGCTTTCGCAATTACCGGGATTAACCAAGCTAAGCCACAGATAATTTTTTATTGTCGTTCATGACCTTTTCAAGCTCTGAGATGAGCTTTGGGTTTTCAGCTGCCATCTCGACGAGACGGTCTGCCCCGGCGACCTCCCTGGCCTTCTAGGCAGTCGGGACTTCCTGGCAGCTTCGCTGTTTTTCCTACGGCGTTAAGTAATCCGGGCCCTTGTAGTCTTTCGGATCGGAACTCTGGCGTCTCATCGGACCGACGGTGCTGGTGCATTGCTCAGGAGGACCCCCCACACAGGCAGAGCCGCCGGTGACGCTTTGAGAGACCGTAGGGGAAGACGAGTTGCTGCTATCCGACGATGTACGGATGTTCGTCACTGTACTTGAACCGAAAGACTTCATGGCGTCGTGCATGGGGTACGAGAAGGCTTGCGAGTTCCATTTCGGCGGCCGACAAGGTACCAAGAGTCCAATATATTCTGCATGGGAAAAGAAAAAACACGAAAGAAAAGCTTTAAAAGGACTGAACACTTACCAAAACGTGTCATAAGATTATGGTGGAAATAAAAATGTCGTGCTTCTAATTGTGAGAATAGAGCACTCCAGTATCTAGGAAACGAGAATTTATTATCGTAATTTGCCATTGAAAATCGTAAAAAAACCACCTAGAGGTGAAACTCGAAATTATCGCTGTAGCCTACCATGTTACCACACCTCGGTAAAATATCGGTTGCTTTAAGTTCGCAGTTGTTTATTTTCTATTTGGAGTGTTCATGTGTTTTTGTTTATATTTAACGCTCTCTCCAGTGCGCCCTTCGACGAAAAGCAAAGCTTCCTTCGCATCATCGGTCATGCGCTTTTGGCTTTTGTGACTAGATGACGCCAGAATGTTTTGAATTTCTCGTGTAGATCACAGAGCGGCAACCACAGCCTACTAAAACGTTCGTCTACCAGGGGTTAATCGACTTTTGGAGTGGAAACTTCAATGGACGCTACTCCCCAATGGGCACTGAAACTTCATTAGACGTCCGCAGGACGTCTCAAACGTCCCCAGTTCGTCCTGGGGAGTTTCAGTGTTTATTGGGTCTATAAATTAGAAATGTGTTTTTACTGTGGGTGAGATTTGTATAAGTTTTTGGTACAGCACTTCTGCCCACGTGCAAACACGTTCGCTGAGCGTGGTTTCCAGCGTCGGGTTGCATATGTAAAACGAGCGCACGCATAGATTAAAAAAATCGTGGTAAATATCTTCTACACCATTTCCAACAAAACCGCTGCGGAATACAGCACCTTAGACAGCAAGCTTTCCGTTGTGCTGAAAGAAATTGGGTTGCTAAGGCTCAGTGTGCCGTCCCTTTAAAAATTACAGCCGATCTAGCTTACTTGCCCAGTCGTGAAGTGTGCGTGCTTGCACGTCGCGTTTGATTTCGCTTTCAGGTCGAGGTTGGGGTTTAGAGGTCAGGCTGCAGGCAAATATCGATGAAATCGGTGACTGAGCACCTCAGTGGTAGCGCACTATAAAATTCCCGATTCACGCCAACGCACCACCCGCGTCAGATTCGCGCCGTATCGACGGTATCAATAGACAGCTCAGCTCCATTCAACGACGCCTGGATCAGCACTTGCCGACGCACCACCCGCACTTTGTCCCGAAGAAGACCGAAGGCTGGCGGCCCTGTGGCGAGTACTGCGCCCTCAACGCCGGCACCATACCCGGCAGGTACACCGTTCACCACATACAGGACTTCGGCCATCGCATTTATGGCTGCCACGTTTTCTCCCGGCTAGACTTGGTGAAGGCAGGCTTACACGCAGACACCTACCAACCCGGACTACGTCCCGAAGACTGCAGTCTTTACCCCTTTCGGCTTGTTCGAGTTTCCCTTCATGAGCTTTGACCTGAGGAACGCGGGACAAACCTTTCAACGCTTAATCGACGAAGACGTCCGTGGCCTCGACTTCTGCTTCGTCTATCTCAACGACATATTGGTCTTTTCCCGTAACGTCGAACACTACACGCACCTTCGGCATCTGCTCCACCGTCAGCGCAACGGCGAGGCACGCGGCGCGGACACCCTCTGCGGGCTGTGACACCACTCGGCGCATGCCCACAGCTGGCGGAGCGGTGGTGCCACGGCTCAGCGCACAGCCACGCTGACCTCGCGAAGTGGCTGGCGTAGTGTAGCTATCGCTACAAAACCGCCTTTTTCATTTGAACTGTTGTTTATTGCAAGCCATGGACAAGACAGTAGTGATGCAAAACTATCGCAAAATTGACTATCGATAGTATTATCGATAGTAATACTACCGATTCTACTATCCCTTTCGGCCCTGGCGTTGTCAATTGACACCAGAATACAAATATTACGCTCACGTCTCAGTAACAGAAGAAAATACTATTAATTTTTATACAATAGTTCCTTAGGGATCCCTGCTGCTATCGACATCGCTGTTCACAGACTTCAATTGAGCTGTGCGGTCTAAAGAAGTAGCAGCATGGGAGGCATGGAGTGAAGAAGCCGAGGTGTAACAAATTTCTTCATTTGTATCTCACTAACCATTCGTTCTTCTGCGCTCAGATTTTTATATGTTGCGTGAAACGCCTATCCAAGCTCACATCCCCGTCGGAAATATTACTGAATGCTCAGACACTGCGTTCGAACATGAATGAATGAATGAATGAATGTTCATTACAGAAAATGGACAAAATCTTAAAATTTGCTTTTTGATGAATTGGAAAATGGAAATTTTCGCTATTATACATGATGAATATTCGGACTGAGCCTGGAAATGACCATGCGGATGTCGGCGAACAGCAACCGGACCAAAGGAATAGCGAGAACAAAAGCGCGCCTGACCTTGCGCTTTTATTTCTTTTTTTACCTCTATCCTCCTCCCGTGAGCTGTGAGCATCGACACTGAGCTGCAAGAAGCGACCGCGGTATTTACACTGAAACTCGCGCTCCGCCGCTCGTGCAGCACGTGTGGCGCGCCCTCGACGCTCAATGCAGCGTGTTTGGCTGTGTTTTCTTGAGAACGCGTATTTGGTGTGCTGATAATCAGCTTCTGCTTTCTCCCCGGCCGAGAGATATCCCGAACTCATAAGCCTGTGGATGAGATTGAATTTCCTGTCACCTGTAGGGAACAGCATTCGGTCAAGGCACAGACACGACGAGATTATGTTCCACTTTATGAATTATTCTATAGCAAACAGCTGGTTTGAAAACAAGCGCAAGCTTAGAACTTAGATTTGCCGACCTTCGCGCTTCGGAAGTGCTTCGTGAAGCTCGATAGAGGAGGACGTTACAGATTCGAGGAAAGCCTTTATCTTGACCACAGTCGCCTTCCACGAAGGCTATGCAAGTTTTGAACATGTGAGCTGTTGACGTGACGTACACAAGCTGGAACACAAACCTGTCAGGAACAAGAACGCGGAGGTATGATACAAAACGCAAGGTAAACAGGAGCGAGGGAAGTTTTTTGTGGAAACTGCGAGATTATCTATCGATTACAAAGAAAAAAAAAGCTTCTTTATAGATCTCCACACTGCAAAATAAGAAATTTTTTTGTTAATTTCTTTCTTGTCGGTTGCGGTTCCCAAAACGGTCCCACTAGCATTTTACACCCATTGAGCCCTGATATCCGATTTTGACACCATACCTGTAAATCGATAAATTCTCGCGTGTTTATGGGGACTTAGGCATTGTAAAAACTCGGCGCAAAAAAATCTACGGCCAAAATAAAAAATCCAGGGCCGAAAGGGATCGATACTAGCACTATGGATAGTAGAATCGATAGTATTACTATCGATAGTACCGCTAGTACCGCTATCGATAGTAAGACTATCCATACTGAGATTTCTTTATGCGCACAGAAAGACGACCCAATAAGACAAGGTAGACAGGACGGAGCGCAAACTTTCAGCTGTTTTATTCCGGAAAAAATAATGACATTATATATAATTATTATAATATTATAGTAAAATAGATTTGCGATGCTGATATGAGTTGCGTGATAAAACCACCCGCCCTCGCTGTCGTTTCTAATTCAAATATGCTCCCTATCGTCCTCGGCACGAATCGCTTGTGCGCCGCGCTGTAAAAATGACGAACTTTTGGAAGTTTTGTGAAATAACCTGCTAAAAAGTAAAAGAAAGAAAACTGATAGCACTGAGGCGACCAACACACTGGAGCATGGCGAAAGTAACACGTCCACATACCATATCGGTGGCTATTGTGACGTCCATGACATCAAAGTAATTTCCGCGGGAAATTACTTTGGTCTACAGCCTCCGCGGGAGGCTGTAGACCAAGCCAGGGGATGCGAGTGTGGTCAATTTCCCTTTCTCTATCCATCAGCACCTGGCTCGACTGGCTTGGCGCTGAAGGGGAAGAAGAACAGCGGCTTCTGGCCGCCCAGGCGGTCGAAATGCTCGGCCTGTAAATTATGGTCGATTAAAAGTCTTTTACTACTATACTACTGAAAATGCATATAGAATTTTCGCTTTCTTTTACTGGAATGTTTTGCTGTCCTGGAATGTGTGCAGTTGGAATGCGTATCGATGCTATTCAATTTTACGCCAACAAGAGTGCCATGAAAGACGTGTCCCATACAGTGCAGAATGATTTGCAAGGCAAATTATGCTTGGGCCTTTTGTATTGCATGCAATATCTGCGTCGCAAAGAAAGCTGTTTAAAAATTTTTAACTTCGATTGCAACCATGTGTCTATTTCTGCTGTGCAGCAGTCAGCACATCTATCTAAAGCGCTTGTAAGGCCAGCTGTTGGCTGCGTATACTATAAAAGCTGCCATGCATGTTAGCTATCACCTGATATCACTAGCACACATCACAGCACGCGAGTCCGACTTACATCTGGGCAAGTGTGGTCTCAAGCCCGCGGCTAATCACACAGCTATTGACTTCGGTTCCCGATGACGCGTTCCAAGTAATCCGGGTCCTTGTAGACTTTCGGACCGGAACTCTGGCGTCTCATCGGACCGCCGGTGCTGGTGCATTGCTCAGGAGGACCCCCCCACACAGGCAGAGCCGCCGGTGACGCTTTGAGAGACCGTAGGGGAAGACGAGTTGCTGCTATCCGACGATGTACGGATGTTCGTCACTGTAATTGAACCGAAAGACTTCATGGCGTCGGGCATGGGGTACGAGAAGGCTTGCGAGTTCCATTTCGGCGGCCGACGGTACCAAGAGTCCAATATATTCTGCATGGGGAAAGAAAAACACAAAAGAAAAGCTTTAAAAGAACTGAACACTGACCAAAACGTGTCATAAGATTATGGTGGAAGTAAAAATTTCGTGCTTCTAATTGTGAGAATAGAGCACTCCAGTATCTAGGCAACGAGAATTTATTATCGTACTTTGCCATTGAAAATCGTAAAAAAGCCATCTAGCGGTGAAACTCGAAATTATCGCTGTAGCCTACCATGTTACCACACCTCGGTAAAATATCGGTTGCTTTAAGTTCGCAGTTGTTTATTTTCTATTTGGAGTGTTCATGTTTTTTTGTTTATATTTAACGCTTTCTCCAGGGCGCCCTTCGACGAAAAGCAAAGCTTCCTTCGCATCATCGGTCATGCGCTTTTGGCTTTTGTGACTAGATGACGCCAGAATGTTTTGAATTTCTCGTGTAGATCACAGAGCGGCAACCACAGCCTACTAAAACGTTCGTCGACCAGGGGTGAATCGACTTTTGGAGTGGAAACTTCAATGGACGCTACTCCCCAATGGGCACTGAAACTTCATTAGACGTCCGCAGAACGTCTCAAACGTAACCAGTTCGTCCTGGGGAGTTTCAGTGTTTATTGGGACTATAAACTAGAAATGTGTTTTTACTGTGGGTCAGATTTGTATAAGTTCTTGGTACAGCACTTTTGCCCACGTGCAAACACGTTCGCTGAGCGTGGTTTCCAGCGTCGGGTTGCATATGTAAAACGAGCGCACGCATAGATTAAAAAAAAAAAACCGTGGTAAATATCTTCTACACCATTTCCAACAAAACCGCTGCGGAATACAGCACCTTAGACAGCAAGCTTTCCGTTGTGCTGAAAGAAATTGGGTTCTTAAGGTTCAGTGTGCCGTCCCTTTAAAAATTACAGCCGATCTAGCTTACTTGCCGAATTGTGAAGTATGCGTGCTTGCACGTCGCGTTTGATTTCGCTTTCAGGTCGAGGTTGGGGTTTAGAGGTCACGCTGCAGGCAAAGATCGACGAAATCGGTGGCTGAGCACCTCAGTGGTAGCGCACTATAAAATTCTTGATTCGCGCCGACGCGCCACCCGCGTCAGATTCGCGCCGTATCGACGGTATCAATAGCCAGCTCAGCTCCATTCAACGACGCCTGCATCAGCATTCGCCGACGCACCACCCGCGAAGACGTCGCCACTTCACTTTGTCCCGAAGAACAGCGAAGGCTGGCGGCCCTGTGGGGAGTACTGCGCCCTCAACGCCGGCACCATTCCCGGCAGGTACACCGTTCACCACATACAGGACTTCGCCCATCGCATTTATGGCTGCCACGTTTTCTCCCTGCTAGACTTGGTGAAGGCAGGCCTACACGCAGACACCCACCAACCCGGACGACGTCCCGAAAACTGCAGTCTTTACCCCTTTCGGCTTGTTCGAGTTTCCCTTCATGAGCTTTGGCCTGAGGAACACGGGACAAACCTTTCAACGCTTAATCGACGAAGACGTCCGTGGCCTCGACTCCTGCTTCTTCTATCTTAACGACATATTGGTCTTTTCCCGTAACGCCGAACACTACACGCACCTTCGGCGTCTGCTCCGCCGTCAGCGCAACGGCGAGGCACGCGGCGCGTCCACCCGCTGCGGGCTGTGACACCACTCCGCGTATGCCCACAGCTGGCGGAGCGGTGGTGCCACGGCTCAGCGCACAGCCACGCTGACCTCGCGAAGTGGCTGGCGTAGTGTAGCTATCGCTACAAAACCGCTTTTTTTTTCATTTGAACTGTTGTTCATTGCAAGCCATATACAAGACAGTAGTGATGCAAAACTATCGCAAAATTGACTATCGATAATATTATCGATAGTAATACTACCGATTCTACTATCCCTTTCGCTCACGTCTCAGTAACAGAAGAAAATACTATTAATTTTTTTACAATAGTTCCTTAGGGATCCCTGCTGCTATCGACATCGCTGTTCACAGACTTCAATTGAGCTGTGCGGTCTAAAGAAGTAGCAGCATGGGAGGCATGGAGTGAAGAAGCCGAGGTGTAGCAAATTTGTTCATTTTTATCTCACTAACCATTCGTTCTTCTGCGCTCAGATTTTTATATGTTGCGTGAAACGCCTATCCAAGCTCACATAGCCGTAGGAAATATTACTGAATGCGCAGACACTGCGTTCGAACACATTTTTGAGACGTGCGATTTTGACACCATCAGGGCTCAACGGTTGCCAGCGGTGGCCATTGAGTGATGATGGGTCATCTTTGTAGAATAGAATCCGCTAGTATTTTAGCAGATGCACCTATACTAACGGCCTTTTTAGACTGCTGACATGAATGTTCATTACAGAAAATGGACAAAATCTTAAAATTTGCTTTTTGATGAATTGTAAAATGGAAATTTTCGCTATTATACATGATGAATATTCGGACTGAGCCTGGAAATGACCATGCGGATGTCGGCGAACAGCAACCGGACCAAAGGAATAGCGAGAACAAATGCACGCCTGACCTTGCGCTGGTTCGATCCCGGCCGCGGCGGCTAGAATTTCTTTGGAGGAGAAATTCTAGAGGCTCGTGTACTGTGCGTTGTCAGTGCACGTTAAAGAACCCCAGGTGGTCGAAATTTCCGGAGCCCTCCACTACGGCGTCTCTCATAGCCTTAGTCGCTTTGGGACGTTAAACCCCATAAACCAAACCAACCTTTTATTCCCTTTTTTACCTCTATCCTCCTCCCGTGAGCTGTGAGCATCGACACTGAGCTGCAAGAAGCGACCGCGGTATTTACACTGAAACTCGCGCTCCGCCGCTCGTGCAGCACGTGTGGCGCGCCCTCGACGCTCGTATCAATGCAGCGTGTTTGGCTGTGTTTTCTTGAGAAAGCGTATTTGGTGTGCTGATAATCAGCTTCTGCTTTCTCCCTGGCCGAGAGATATCCCGAACTCATAAGCCTATGGATGAGATTGAATTTCCTGTCACCTGTAGGGAACAGCATTCGGTCAAGGCACAGACACGACGAGATTATGTTCCACTTTATGAATTATTCTATAGCAAACAGCTGGTTTGAAAACAAGCGCAAGCTTAGAACTTAGATTTGCCGACCTTCGCGCTTCGGAAGTGCTTCGTGAAGCTCGATAGAGGAGGACGGTACAGATTCGAGGAAAGCCTTTATCTTGACCACAGTCGCCTTCCACGAAGGCTATGCAAGTTTTGAACATGTGAGCTGTTGACGTGACGTACACAAGCTGGAACACAAACCTGGCAGGAACAAGAACGCGGAGGTATGATACAAAACGCAAGGTAAACAGGAGCGAGGGAAGTTTTTTGTGGAAACTGCGAGATTATCTATCGATTACAAAGAAAAAAAAAGCTTCATTATAGATCTCCACACTGCAAAATAAGAAATTTTTTTGTTAATTTCTTTCTTGTCGGTTGCGGTTCCCAAAACGGTCCCACTAGCATTTTACACCCATTGAGCCCTGATATCCGATTTTGACACCATACCTGTAAATCGATAAATTCTCGCGTGTTTATGGGGACTTAGGCATTGTAAAAACTCGGCGCAAAAAAATCTACGGCCAAAATAAAAAATCCAGGGCCGAAAGGGATCGATACTAGCACTATGGATAGTAGAATCGATAGTATTACTATCGATAGTACCGCTAGTACCGCTATCGATAGTAAGACTATCCATACTGAGATTTCTTTATGCGCACAGAAAGACGACCCAATAAGACAAGGTAGACAGGACGGAGCGCAAACTTTCAGCTGTTTTATTCCGGAAAAAGTAATGACATTATAATTATTATAATATTATAGTAAAATAGATTTGCGATGCTGATATGAGTTGCGTGATAAAACCACCCGCCCTCGCTGTCGTTTCTAATTCAAATATGCTCCCTATCGTCCTCGGCACGAATCGCTTGTGTGCCGCGCTGTAAAAATGACGAACTTTTGGAAGTTTTGTGAAATAACCTGCTAAAAAGTAAAAGAAAGAAAACTGATAGCACTGAGGCGACCAACACACTGGAGCATGGCGAAAGTAACACGTCCACATACCATATCGGTGGCTATTGTGACATCCATGACATCAAAGTAATTTCCGCGGGAAATTACTTTGGTCTACAGCCTCCGCGGGAGGCTGTAGACCAAGCCAGGGGATGCGAGTGTGGTCAATGGCAAAAATATGTGAATGAAATTTCCCTTTCTCTATCCATCACCACCTGGCTCGACTGGCTTGGCGCTGAAGGGGAAGAAGAACAGCGGCTTCTGGTCGCCCAGGCGGTCGAAATGCTCGGCCTGTAAATTATGGTCGATTAAAAGTCTTTTACTACTATACTACTGAAAATGCATATAGAATTTTCGCTTTCTTTTACTGGAATGTTTTGCTGTCCTGGAATGTGTGCAGTTGGAATGCGTATCGATGCTATTCAATTTTACGCCAACAAGAGTGCCATGAAAGACGTGTCCCAGACAGTGCAGAATGATTTGCAAGGCAAATTATGCTTGGGCCTTTTGTATTGCATGCCATATCTGCGTCGCAAAGAAAGCTGTTTCAAAATTTTTAACTTCGATTGCAACCATGTGTCTATTTCTGCTGTGCAGCAGTCAGCACATCTATCTAAAGCGCTTGTAAGGCCAGCTGTTGGCTGCGTATACTATAAAAGCTGCCATGCATGTTAGCTATCACCTGATATCACTAGCACACATCACAGCACGCGAGTCCGACTTACATCTGGGCAAGTGTGGTCTCAAGCCCGCGGCTAATCACACAGCTATTGACTTCGGTTCCCGATGACGCATCCTGGAGACTTTTCTCCCCGACTGTACATGTGCTACGCCTACTGATAACGTCTGGTTTTAGAAAGCGCTCCTGACTTTCTTAAGGGACTTGGGGTTGCATTCCCGCCTATAATCTTTAAGTTTTCAGTGCGCGCCCTCTGTCTCTGTGACATAGTGGTCGCTGGACACTTAGACAACTCATTTCCTTGCCGCTCTTTTTCCTTTTTTCCCCTTTGTTCCCCTCCCCAAGTGTAGGGTGGCCAACTGGGCATCGCCTGGTTAACCTCCCTGCCTTTCCGTCCTTTTCTCTCTCTCTCTCTTTTTTTGAGATAGCGTGCATCTAGGCATGCGTCACTACTCTGATGACACTGCCATCATCACTATCGCCGCGCCGGTCCGCAGCCGCGATCGCCGGTAAAGGCGTAGCAGGCCGCGGAACCAAAGCCCAGAAAAGACGTCTGGACGCAGGCTGCAGCAAAAATTTCCCGAAACGTATTCTTTCGGAATTCCGTTTAATTACCAGAGTAGTGGGTAGGGGCAAGGAAAAGCCAATGCCAGAACGCAGCGGCTACGTTGTCTTGCACGTTGATGCGGCTCGCAAGAGCGCAGCCTCCTCCCTGGCCTCTTGAAGCTCGGACATAAGCTTTTTGTTATCAATCACGACTTTTTCAAGCTCTGAGCTGAGCTTTGCGTTATGAACTGCCAACTCGACGAGCCGGTCTGCCCTGGCGACGTCCCTGGCCTTCTTGGCAGCCCGAAACTTCCCGGCAGCTTCGTTGTTCTTCCTGCGGCGTTCCAAGTAATCCGGGTCCTTGTAGACTTTCGGACCGGAACTCTGGCGTCTCATCGGACCACCGGTGCTGGTGCATTGCTCAGGAGGACCCCCCACACAGGCAGAGCCGCCGGTGACGCTTTGAGAGACCGTAGGGGAAGGCGAGTTGCTGCTATCCGACGATGTACGGATGTTCGTCACTGTACTTGAACCGAATGATTTCATGGCGTCGGTCATGGGGTACGAGAAGGCTTGCGACGAAGCCGTGGACGAGGACGTCAGTTGACTCCTGGACGATAAGTCCAGCGGCTCGAGAGGCTCGCCGAGACGTATGCCCTGTCGATACGGCTCTCGCTACCGCAGCCCGCCCAGGTCATGCCTGCACGGCCCAGGTCATGCCTGATTTCGTACCGAACGACGTGTCGAAGTTAGCAATTTGCGCCTGCCTGTGGACATACGTCTCTTGCAAGGCTAACACGTCGACGCGCTTGCTTCGCGCCACGTGCACGACTTCCGCTTGTTTAGCTGCCCTCGTGAGGCCGCGACAATCCAGCTTGCCTAGTACAAGGGAGAAAGCCGTGGTGGTGGGGGGCGAGCGGGAGGGATGCGAGGGGGACGGGCACTCGGTTAGTCAGACGTTGAAAGGGGTTCCCCCTCCGCGTCCGGCGAGAGGGGAGTCTGAAGTTGATTCATAACTATTGTCTGAAACAAACTCACAGTCACATGCCCTGCCCCCACAGAACTGGTAGGGGTTGACACGCCTGCCTCGTCACCGCTGTCAGCCTCGCTTTCGCTAGAACTAGCTGGACGTGGCGGGTGCTTAAGGAAGGCGCAGGAGGACCCCCCCCCCCCCCCCCCCCCCACAGGCAGAGCCGCCGGTGACGCTTTGGGAGACTGTAGGGGAAGACGAGTTGCTGCTATCCGACGATGTACGGATGTTCGTCACAGCGCTCGAACCGAAGGATTTCATGGCGTCGGTCGTCCAGCGGCAGCTTCTGGTAGGCTTCGTTGTTCTTCTTGCGGCATTCCAAGTAATCCGGGTCCTTGTAGACTTTCGGACCGGAACTCTGGCGTCTCATCGGACTGCCGGTGCTGGTGCATTGCTCTGGAGGACCCCCCACACAGGCAGAGCCGCCGGTGACGCTTTGAGAGACTGTAGGGGAAGACGAGTTGCTGCTATCCGACGATGCACGGATGTTCGTCACAGCGCTCGAACCGAAGGATTTCATAGCGTCGGTCGTCCAGCGGCAGCTCCTGGTAGGCTTGCGGCTCATTGGCAGGGCTTTGACTGCATGAATCCAACTCTGGAGACATGCAGCTGCATGAATCCAACTCTGGAGATCCCGCCGCGGTGGCTCAGTGGCTACGGCGCTCGGCTGCTGGCCCGAAAGACGCGGGTTCGATCCCGGCCGCGGCGGCTGAATTTCTTGAAGGCGAAATTCTAGAGGCCCGTGTGCTGTGCGATGTCAGTGCACGTTAAAGAACCCCAGGTGGTCGAAATTTCCGGAGCCCTTCACTACGGCGTCTCTCATAGCCTCAGCCGCTTTGGGACGTTAAACCCCAATAAACCAAACCAAACCAACTCTGGAGACGGGGACAGTAACCGCCGAATCCAGAAACGCTCATCGACTCGAAACTCCACTTCGACTGCTCCTCAAAGCCAGATTTGCATTTCATAAAGCAACCTCGACTCGTGGCGCTCTCGAGTTGAGGAGCGGAGCCGAGTTTTCCCTCGAAAATGTCAAGGTAGCGGCTGCCCACCCTCGAGCGCTCCTCGGGTGCTCCTCGAGTCGTCCAACATGGCTGCCGATCGGTCCTTCGCCGAATTCATCGAATTTGTTTTAAGGATTGACGAACTTCTTCATGACACAACGAGAAGGCAAGATGGTGACGTGCCAAGACAGCGTTTGCGAGACCGGCTGAATCCACTCGAGCACTCACGGACCGCGAATTTCTATTCCGGTACCGCTTCACGAAGCAGTCCGTCGTGCTCATATTGGAGAGCCTGCCGCTTCAAGAGAGCACAACAAATCGCGGTTTGCCGCTATCGCCGATGCTGCAGCTTTTGGTTGCACTTCGCTTCTACGGCTCGGGCACATTCCAGACGGTCGCGGGGGACCTCGTGAACGTCTCCCAGCCAACGGTGTGCCGAGTCGTAGAACGCATTTCGCGACTGATAGCAAGCGCGCTCTTCGGCCGGGTGGTGAAATTTCCGGAAGACCTCAGCAGCACCATGCGCGAGTTTTACGAGATCGCTAACTTTCCGGGAGTGACAGGGTGCATCGACTACACTCTCGTCCGTATCAAACGGCCGAGTGGCTGACTATTATATTCCGTGCAGATTTTCTGCCAGGCCTTCGTTTTGGCGGGGCAGGGAAGCAGTGTTCGTTTGCTTACACTCAATAATGAGCTCATATTTACGAACCAGTGCATTGAGCACCTCTTGCTCCTCGTGAGTATACACGAACCGCCCTTGCCCGTCCGCGGCAGTCTCGCTCGCACTGTCCTGCGTGCTGCTCATTCCTAATGAAACGCCCGCAAGCTGAAAAGAACGTATTGAATAAACAGCGCTAACGAAGACGAGCACAGAAGACAAGAAAACAGGCGAAAACGGACGAAAACGGATGTTCAATCGGACGATCGCACCAAACAGCCAAACTAGCGACCCGTGGATGAGTTGCCAACGCTAGCGCGAACTGCTCCGGTCGACTCGTCGACTCGCTTCAATTGGCTCGCAGGGACACACTTCGCAAAACGCGAAGAGGGATGCGTTTTTGCGAGTTAAAATGCCCAATCACTACCAATAATCATGCAAACCGACAACGTAAGTCATTATTTCGCAGCTGCGCGGCGTTTGCGTGTCAGAAATTTCTCCATACCCTTGCATCCAGACGCCGATTTGCCTACTGCGTAAAATCTCGAGTCGAGGACGGTTTTTCGAGGAGCTCCTCCGCGGAGTAAACGCCGAGCGCGCTTCGTGAAACGCGACGGCTCCTTGAGTGGAGGAGGGTCCGTTTCGTCCACTCCACGGAGTCGAGGTCAAGCGCCGAGTCAAGTAGCGTTTATGAATTCGGCGGTAAGTGTAGGACGTCGAGGAAGCCTCGAACGGGGCAGCTGGGGAGTTCCATTTCGGCGGCCGACAAGGTACGAAGAGTCCAATATATTCTGCAGGGGAAAAAAAAAAACACAAAAGAAAAGCTTTAAAAGGGCTGAACACTGACTAAAACGTGTCAAAAGATTATGACGGAAATAAAAATGTCGCGCTTCTAATTATGAGAATTGAGCACTGCAATATGAAGGAAACGAGAATTTATTATCGTAATTTGCCATTGAAAACCGTATAAAGAGCCATCTAGCGGTGAAACTCGCAATTATCACTGCAGCCTACCATGTTACCACATCTCGGTAAAAAATCGCTTGCTTCAAGTTCGCAGTTTATTTCTTTCTGGAGAGTTCATGCTTTTTTATATTTAACGCTCTCTCCAGTGGCAACGCTTCCTTCGCATCATCGGTCATACGCTTTTGGCTTTTGTAACTAGATGGCGCCAGAATGTTTTGAATTTCTCGTATAGATCACAGAGCGGCAACTACAGCCTACTAAAACGTTCGTAGAGCAGGGGTGAATTGATCAATGCGTCGCAACAGCTTTTGGAATGGAAACTGCAATGGAGGCTACTCCCCAATGGGCACTGAAACTTCATTAGACGTCCGCAGGACGTCTCAAACGGCCCCAGTTCGTCCTGGGGAGTTTCAGTGTTTATTGGGTCTATAAACTAGAAATGTGATTTTACGTTGGGTGAGATTTGTATAAGTTTTTTGTACAGCACTTTTGCCCACGTGCAAACACGCTCGCTGAGCGTGGTTTCCAGCGTCGGGTTGCATATGTAAAACGAGCGCACGCATAGATTAAAAAAAAAAAACCGTGGTAAATATCTTCTACACCATTTCAAACAAAACCGCTGCAGAATACAGCACCTTAGACAGCAAGCTTTCCGTTGTGCTGAAAGAAAGTAGTAGTAGTAGTAGTAGTAAAAGACTTTTAATCGACCATAATTTACAGGCCGAGCGTTTCGACCGCCTGGGCGACCAGAAGCCGCTGTTCTTCCCCTTCAGCGCCAAGCCAGTCGAGCCAGGTGGTGATGGATAGAGAGGGTGGGGGGAAGGAACCCGACTGCTGAGCAGCCGGGCAATAGAAGAGGCAATGGGCCAGGTCCGCATAGATACAGGGGCAGTTGGGACAGGAAGGGTCCGATCGATAGCGATAGAGGAAGAGGCGGGACGGGGTGATAACTGCATTCATCTGAATGTGCCGAAGAAGTAAAGAAATTGGGTTGTTAAGGTTCAGTGTGCCGTCCCTTTAAAAATTACAGCCGATCTAGCTTACTTGCCGAATTGTGAAGTGTGCGTGCTTGCACGTCGCGTTTGATTTCGCTTTCAGGTCGAGGTCGGGGTTTAAAGGTCACGCTGCAGGCATAGATCGACGAAATCGGTGGCTGAGCACCTCAGTGGTAGCGCACTATAAAATTCTTGATTCGCGCCGACGCACCACCCGCGTCAGATTGGCGCCGTATCGACGGTATCAATAGACAGCTCAGCCCCATTCAACGACGCCTGGATCCGCACTCGCCGACGCACCACCCGCAAAGACGTCGCCACTTCACTTTGTCCCGAAGAAGACCGAAGGCTGGCGGCCCTGTGGGGAGTACTGCGCCCTCAACGCCGGCACCATACCCGGCAGGTACACCGTTCACTACATACAGGACTTCGCCCATCGCATTCCTGGCTGCCACGTTTTCTCCCTGCTAGACTTGGTGAAGGCAGTTTCCCTTCATGAGCTGTGGCCTGAGGAACGCGGGACAAACCTTTCAACGCTTCATCGACGAAGACGTCCGTGGCCTCGACTTCTGCTTCGTCTATCTTAACGACATATTGGTATTTTCCCGTAACGCTGAACACTACACGCACCTTCGGCGTCTGCTCCGCCGTCAGCGCAACGGCGAGCCACGCGGCGCGTACACCCGCTGCGGGCTGTGACACCACTCCGCGTATGCCCACAGCTGGCGGAGCGGTGGTGCCACGGCTCAGCGCACAGCCACGCCGACCTCGCGAAAAGGCTGGCGTAGTGTAGCTATCGCTACAAAACCGCCTTTTTCATTTGAACTGTTGTTTATTGCAAGACATAGACAAGACAGTAGTGATAAAAAACTATCGCAAAATTGACTATCGATAGTACTATCGATAGTAATACTACCGATTCTACTATCCCTTTCGGCCCTGGCGTTGGCAAATGACACCACAACACAAATATTACGCTCACGTCTCAGTAACAGAAGAAAATACTATTAATATTTAATACAATCGTTCCTTAGGGATCCCTGCTGCTATCGACATCGCTGTTCACAGACTTCCATTGAGCTGTGCGCTCTAAAGAAGAAGCAGCATGGGAGGCATGGAGTGAAGAAGCCGAGGTGTAACAAATTTGTTCATTTTTATCTCACTAGCCATTCGTTCTTCTGCGCTCAGATTTTTATATGTTGCGTGAAACGCCTATCCAAGCTCACATCCCCGTCGGAAATATTACTGAATGCTCAGTCACTGCGTTCGAACATGAATGAATGAATGAATGTTCATTACAGAAAATGGACAAAATCTTAAAATTTGCTTTTTGATGAATTGGAAAATGGAAATTTTCGCTATTATACATGATGAATATTCGGACTGAGCCTGGAAATGACCATGCGGATGTCGGCGAACAGCAACCGGACCAAAGGAATAGCGAGAACAAATGCACGCCTGACCTTGCGCTTTTATTCCCTTTTTTACCTCTATCCTCCTCCCGTGAGCTGTGAGCATCGACACTGAGCTGCAAGAAGCGACCCCGGTATTTACACTGAAACTCGCGCTCCGCCGCTCGTGCAGCACGTGTGGCGCGCCCTCGACGCTCGTATCAATGCAGCGTGTTTGGCTGTGTTTTCTTGAGAAAGCGTATTTGGTTTGCTGATAATCAGCTTCTGCTTTCTCCCCGGCCGAGAGATATCCCGAACTCATAAGCCTATGGATGAGATTGAATTTCCTGTCACCTGTAGGGAACAGCATTCGGTCAAGGCACAGACACGACGAGATTATGTTCCACTTTATGAATTATTCTATAGCAAACAGCTGGTTTGAAAACAAGCGCAAGCTTAGAACTTAGATTTGCCGACCTTCGCGCTGGGCGCTACGGAAGTGCTTCGCGAAGCTCGATAGAGGAGAGCGTTACAGATTCGAGGAAAGCCTTTATCTTGACCACAGTCGCCTTCCACGAAGGCTATGCAAGTTTTGAACATGTGAGCTGTTGACGTGACGTACACAAGCTGGAACACAAACCTGTCAGGAACAAGAACGCGGAGGTATGATACAAAACGCAAGGTAAACAGGAGCGAGGGAAGTTTTTTGTGGAAACTGCGAGATTATCTATCGATTACAAAGTAAAAAAAGCTTCTTTATAGATCTCCACACTGCAAAATAAGAAATTTTTTTGTTAATTTCTTTCTTGTCGGTTGCGGTTACCAAAACGGTCCCACTAGCATTTTACACCCATTGAGCCCTGATGTCCGATTTTGACCCCATACCTGTAAATCGATTAATACTCGCATGGTTATGGGGACTTAGGCATTTTAAAAACTCGGAGCAAAAAAATCTACGGCCAAAATAAAAAATCCAGGGCCGAAAGGGATCGATAGTAGCACTATGGATACTAGAATCGATAGTATTACTATCGATAGTACCGCTAGTACCGCTATCGATAGTAAGACTATCCATACTGAGATTTCTTTTATGCGCACAGAAAGACGGCACAATAAAACAAGGTAGACACGAGGGAGCGCAAACTTTCAACTGTTTTATTCCGGAAAAAGTAATGACATTATAATTATTATAATATTATAGTAAAATAGGTTTACAATGCTGATATGAGTTGCGTGATAAAACCACCCGCCCTCGCTGTCGTTTCTAATTAAAATATGCTCGCTATCGTGCTCGGCACGAATCGCTTGTGTGACGCGCTGTAAAAATGACGAACTTTTGGAAGTTTTCTGAAAGAACCTGCTAAAAAGTATAAGAAAGGAAACTGATATCACTGCGGCGACCCACACTGGAGCATTGCGAAAGCAAAACGTCCACATACTATATCGGTGGCTATTTTGACAATGACAATTTTGACGTCAAAGTAATTTCCGCGCGTAAATAATTACAACTCGTGAAGGAAATTTTTCCCGCAGCAAGATCTCATGACGCACTTTCACAATGAAACTTCTGCACATTTATCTTTGCTGGATGACACAATCGTGCAGATAAGATTTGATGATGCGACATAGATATCTAATGCATTCGCATTAATAAAGCTAGCAATGCCTACAGTGCTGGTTCTCTGTTGCCGCTACATATCAATGCTTTCCTGGCCGATCCTATGCAGCAAAGCCTTTCGGCGACGTATGAATGGCCAAAAAACATTGTTGCTGACTTATACAAGGTGGCTGCCATGTTATCATAAGGCGGCAACTCGTACGAAGCACTAAAGCGCAAACTGCTGGTCTAATTCGTATTACATGGCAACCAAACAACGCAACCGTGCACATACATGGATATTAACAAACTAGGCAACACAGTGCTCAATAAAAAACGACGTTTATTTGGATTCTGTAACCAGAATTTTTCCGCGCAGACAACTGCATTAACTGCAGTTAATGGAGTCGGATTCCCTAACCACAATGTGCAATACGACTAAAACTAACGGCCGCAAGTGGCCGAATAGACAACTTGCAGAATAACGAGCGCCCTCTACAATTTTCCAACCAAAAACCCTCGTACACAGACGGCAATCTCGCATTCTTCTTCGAAAAGGTTAGGAGAGACTTCCGTTTATCTGTATGGGAGGGAAATTGTTGAAAAGACACAATAGAGCCTAGGCGCGAACGAGAGGGGTGGGTCGAGACAGGTACTCGTCTAGGAATGCAGCATTGTAACCTTTGCACAACTTTCCTTTACACTCTAAATCGAAAGCTGGCAATGTCCGGCGGGGCTTCAGGTTCACGCAGATTTGGGGGCAGCCCTGCACACCTTTTCGAAGAAGGACGCTGACTCAACTCTCCTCGCGGCAAACCCCTCAGGCAGCATTTCCGGAAGCGAAAACGTGTCTGTGAACGAGGCTTTTTGGTTGGAAAACATCTTTCTGTAAGTCACCTTTCCCGCAATTTTGCAAGTTGTCCATTATGGTGACGTTTTCAAAAAGCAAGCGCCGGTCCTGCGTCCATCCTCTCTTCTGTGTTTGTCCATTGCATCCGCTACTATGTTTCCTGAGAACGCAACCATCTAGCCTGTCAGCAGGTTGTTCTAAAAGATATAGTAACGCTATTTTTTCCGGACTCGACTCAGCCATATGTGCACGGCTAACGCTAGTATGAACATCTCTATTATAGCCCGAAGAAATAAGCTGAACATAGTGGTAACTGTTTCTGACAAATGCCTTGTATTTTTCTCAATCGAATAATTACGCCAAGTCGCCAGAGTTAGCACATGATTCTTGCAAAATCAGGGCCACTAAATCCTCTCTTTATGGCAAATGGACAGAAAATAAAGGAGGCCTGGTTGCCAAGACCACTCTCGACCACGGCATGGCAGGAAAGAAAAAAAAAACGCATGACCCTAGTCAGTGGTGAAGCAGTTTCCGAACATCGACGCTGAAACTCTAAACCCTCTTGGAAGCAGACTCGCTTTTAGATATAATAGCTAAAGGAAACCGGCAACAAAATGGCAGCGATAAACTTGTGCAACCTAATGCAAATGCTATCTGCGTAGTTCATTGTCTGCTGGCATAGTTCCGAGAATCGCGGTGACGTCTTCTGGGAAACGAAGTCAGCATCAAACGGTTCCCAAGTAAAAATACACTACTGCCCTAACATTGGCTGGATTCCTGCTAAAATAGAATCGTATGAAACTGCCGTACACGATATAAAAAAACAAAAAAAAAGCAGGTTTGCTAGTTCGAGCTCTCGATTCTAGGAGAGTCGACAAAACAAATTGAACCATGGTCCAACGAACACAGTCCGCATACTAAAATCTGTGCTTAGCGCGGTCTCCCTGCAATGGCATACGGCACTAACATACAGACTGCGCACGTTTTGGCTTTAGGTGCGATTCGGCTTCATTAGTTGTAGCGCCGCGTAAAGCTCGTCCTCGGGATATCCAGGTCGCGTCTTCTGCGGGCTGCTCGCACGGGCCTTCTAGAGGGAACTCATCCGAAGCACAGGGCTCGGCTGTGTATAAATCCTCATAGAAGCACCGCGCGGCATTTAGCACCCCATCAGCGCTGGCTGTTAGAGCGTCTGTGGCGGGGTCAGCTACCGCGGTGAGCGTGTCGCTCTTTGTCGCGAGCCGGCGGCGCAACAGGTGTCGAGCACACCATACTTCTCGCTCCCACCGCTCGGCCCGCGCAGTTGCGCGCAGCCTGTCCCAACGGCTCCTTGCGTAGCGCCGTCAGGGTTGGAGCAATGCTCGGTCCCTGCGAGAGGGGGGCGGATAGCGCGATGATACTATCCGACAGTATTCGGATTTCCTCCCGTTCCTCTCGCGCTAACTTAACGCCCCACTCTTGATAAGTCTCCTTAACGCGTTGCTTCATCTCGTCCCAAGATTGCGCTGAATTGATGGGGTGACGTGCTGTTGTATCGTACGTGCGACATCTCGGGCTACGCGGGCGTCGTCTAAGAGTCTGACATTCAGCCTCCAGCACCCCTTGGCTCGCGGTGCAATGTCTGGGGCACACAGACGGGTGACAAGCAACCTGTGGTCGCTTAGGGCGGTTGGAAAAACCCATGCGGATTGCAGGCTGCTCGAGAGGCTCGGCGAGACGTATGCCCTGTCGATACGGCTCTCGCTGCCGCGGCCCGTCCAGGTCATGCCTGCACGACCTGGCTGCAGCGCGCGCCAGCAGTCTATAAAGTCGAACTCGCCCACAAGGTCACGCAGTGCCCGTGCGCTAGGGGCTCGCGCACCTTGCGCAGAGACCTGCCGCGTTGTGAGCGGCGATCGGTAGGAAACAAAACACAATTGAAATCGCCAAGGAGTATGACTCGCGCAGGGCCCACCAGCTTAACATCTAACCCCTCAAAGAACTGAAGCTGGCCGCGGCGGCAAGGTGCGTAGATGTTACACACGCGCATGCCGTTGTTCAAATGAGTTGAAATTAAGCGGCCTTCAGTGTCTCGGTCATGGCGCAGCACCTTGAGTCCGATGTCTCGAAGGAAAACAAGAGCGACCCCCCCCCCCCCCCCCGATTCCTTTGTCCCAAAGCTCCAGTATGATTTCGTACCGAACGACGTATCGAAGTTAGCAATTTGCGCCTGCCTGTGGACAAACGTCTCTTGCAAGGCTAACACGTCGACGCGCTTGCTTCGCGCGACGTGCACGACTTCCGCTCGTTTAGCTGCCCTCGTGAGGCCGCGACAATTCAGCGTGCCTAGTACAAGGGAGAAAGCCGTGGTGGTGGGGGGCGAGCGGGAGGGATGCGGGGGGGACGGGCAGTCGGTTAGTCAGACGTTGAAAGGGGTTCCCCCTCCGCGTCCGGCGAGAGGGGAGTCTGGAGTTGATTCATATCTTGTCAAACGGATGCAGAGCACGTGCGAGCTCTACGTCGTGGTGCTCCGCGGAATAACCGAAGACGCGCACCATCTTCGCCCTCGCGCCTCTGTACTCAAAAGTCACTGCTGTGCCCTGAACCTCAACTACGGGATCCTGTAACAACTTTTGCACAGCAGCACGCGTCTTAAGAAAGACCTCAGACTTTCCTCCCGCGAAATCCTGAACGCCTCCAAGCTCATTCTTATTGAAGCGTTTGACGAAAATCTTAGTGAACTCTACCGTGGTTGTGCCATGCGGAACACGACCGAAAAACATAGAAGGCTTGAGCCTTTTCGCTGCCGCTATGGCGGCGACGCCGGGCGCGCGCGCGCCCTGCACGTGGTCGTCTTCTCTTTATGCTCGAACCATAACTCAACGCTGCACACAAAATGCAACATGCGGGACAGGAAAAACGGCCAGCTGGTCTACTTACCACTCCCCAGCGAGGTATCTCAAACCGCCAGGGTTCAGCAGGCCCCGCGTCGCCGTCGGACTAGGTAGTCCTAGCCGCAGGGAACACAAACACACGGAAATCCAGTGCCGCGTCCAGACAACACGATGAAGAAAGCGCGACGAGTCCTTCCCGAGACTACACAAGACTAGCACTGATCCAGGAGTGCGGTCCAGTGGTTTTGCATGCCTTTTTATATGCTTTGCAAATACAGAAGTTAGGGCGGTTATGTTTGAAGGCCCGCCCCAGACTTCGCTAACCAATGAAATTTCAATATACAATAGCCCCAGCCCCTGTAGGTTGAGCACAACCTTGAACCCAGGGCTTGGGAAAGCGAAAAAAGAAACACAAAGAGAACATTTCAGGACTCACTCTCCACGCGGGACTCCTCGCCCTCTAAGCGTGATTCTCTCCCTTCTCCACTCTGGTCTCCTCACCCGCGTGTAGCTTCTCCAAGAAAGACGACAACAGGGCGAGTCACGTGCTGAATCATCTTATGAGTGTGCAGTAGCAGAGGCAGGAAACGAGCCGCACGGTGCTTCGGTGCTGTCAATCATGCCAGCAAACAAAAGGGCCCTTCGCGGAACGCCCAATTCCCATGTTCCCAGTTTCCGGAAAGTGGTACAGGAATCCGCTGGCACATTTTCTTTAGAGCCCCGGCAGACGTGGCGACCCTGCTAAGTGGGCAGCCACTTCCGGGCTTTTGTATATATTTGTGGTGGACGCGGGTGCGGAGCAGGTGGTTTTACCAAGAGATCTCAACGTAGACCGGAGGCGCGCAGTGGCCTCAAGCAAAAGTTAAGAAAGATGCTGGCGGCCTCACATCTCGTTTTTACATTGGTAGATTACGGCGGGTATCCTTTTTCTCTCGTGTCTCCGTTGCATTCGTAAACAGCAATAATAATATCGTAACCATCCAACGTTGACACCTACACAGGAAAAATAATACATAAAAGGCAAATGGACCACTTGCAAAATTGCGGGAAAGCGGACTTACAGGAAGATGTTTTCCAACGAAAGACTCTCGTTCACAGACACGTTTTCGCTTCCTGCAATGCTGCATGAAGGCTTTAGCAGGAGGGCAGATGAGTCAGCAGCCCTGCACTGTGTCCTTCTTCGAAAAAGTGTGCGGGGCTGCCCCCAAATATGCGTGAACGTGAAGCCCCGCCGGACATTGCCAGCTTTCGAGGTAGAGTGTAAAGGAAAGTTGTGCAAAGGTTACTATGATGCATTCCCTTGACGAGAACCTGTCTCGACCCGTTCCTGTCGTTCGCGCCTCGGCTCTACTGTGTCCTTTCAACAATTTCCCTCCCATACAGATAAAGGGTCGTCTCTCCTCTCCCTTTTCGAAGAAGAATGCGAGATTGCCGTCTGCGTACGAGGGTTTTTGGTTGGAAAATTGCAGAGGGCGCTCGTTATTCTGCAGTTGTCCATTAGCACTGGTAATGCGCAAGGAGCGGTTATGGGAGTGGGCCGTTTTGTGAGAAAACAATCCCATACCGAAAAGCGGACGATGTCGTCCCACCGTCGCAGACCACAGACAGCTCTCAATGAGTCGAACCGCGGCTATGGTGGGCTGCTTGCTTGCGATTCAAGGCTCCGTGCGCTGGTATGGTGGAGCCAGCAGCGACCGCATCGCCAGCGCCCCCGCACGGCACTCCCTGCGTTAACTGGATGCCCAGTGTGTTTCCGTCAACCTGTCCGCATAGCAGACGCGCAGTGACATCGTTGCGAGAATGGCATTTCGGCGGGACACCTGCTTTTATGCGGATTCGTGCAATGTTCGAAATTACACACCTTTCCCCGTTGAAAATGAGAAGGCGGGAAATGGATCATACATTTCATTTCATTTATTTGTCCCTTTAAGGCCCGAAGGGATTACATAAGGGGGGCGTACATACAGGTTGGAGGGTAGTGGCAGAGAACACAGAAAAAAGAAAGGGGGAAAAATACACGGGGTACAAAAAGAGTACAATGATATACAAACTAAAAGCAAGAAATAAACATACAAAAAGAAAACAAGGAACAGTTGGCACTTCGTTGTCGCAGTATGAATATGTTTATGAGAAGTGATTAGCCAGTTTCTCGCGGAAAAGGTGGCGATCGGAGCATGTTGTAGGGAAGGCCATTCCAGAGCACTATGGCGTCGGCCAAAAATGAACTGCTCATTGCGGAGGTGCGGGTTTTAATGCGTGCGATTGGGTTACTGTGGTTTAGGCGGGATGACGTACGTGGGGGTGGCTGCAGCAACAAATGTCTTGGTGAGCGATAAAAGAAAGAGGCATAGACGGGAAATAACACGGCGAGTTGCTAGCGTTTGAAGGCCGAGAGATCGTTCTAGTAATGTTACGCTGGCATTTCTTGAGTACTGCGATGTAATGAAACGGGCGGCGCGATTTTGAATGGCTTCAAGGTCTGAGATGAGATACGATTGTGATCGATGCCAGACGGATGACGCGTACTCCAATTTAGGACGTACGAATGTTATGTATGCCAACTTTTTTACTTCAGGTGATGCAGATTTTAGATTGCGCCGGAGAAAACCAAGTGTGCGTGATGCTTTGGAACAGATGGTCTGAATGTGTGTTGTCCATGACAGTGATGATGTGATGTGTACTCCTAGGTATTTATAAGATGATGTTCTGGTGACGGCGACCGATTTTATGTTGTAAGTGCTATCAATAACTGTGTTTTTGCTGCAGAATGATATGGATTGGCATTTATTTAGATTAAGAGGCATGTGCCATTTGTCACACCAGGCTGAGATAGTGGTTAGATCCTGCTGAAGAGCGGCAATGGCGCTGGCGCCGTGGAAGGGGCTTTAAATTACGGGCATGGACAAAAGAGAGATGTTATTCTACAAAAAGGCCATCCAAAAGGATCTTGAGGAGAGAATCGCAATTTCCCTCACTACAAAAGGCCTCGCAGCAGTTAAGCGGTTTGTTTTTGTTTGGATTGCTTTTATTTTAGTTCCTGAGCAGAAGTTATGAAGCGTTGATGAAGGTGGCATCAACAACGAAAAGTGCGCGTGAGCAGTTCGACAGCACACCTCATCAAAATAAGAACTGCCGACCTCCAGTATTGGGCCATGCCCTTACGTCACCAAGGATATTCTGTAGTGCTGCAACTTCTTACGGTAAGCTTCGTGGCCTGCTTAATGTATTTGGCCTCTGAAAATGTGCTGTACAGCGGTTTAAACTGACCACTTGTTGTAATCCCTGTCAGCTTCTTTACAAGTCTTTTTTCCAATCCAAAAGGTCTCGTTCCCCGAAGACACCCTGTATTCTTAGAAGAAACGGAAAAAGGCAAGTTCCTCCTTCTATGTTAACTGAGGAATTTTTCCAGTAGACTGCAAGATGACTCAGGGAGGGGTGTCCAAAGCGTACATGGGTTGACTACCCCCCCCCCCCCCCCCCATTTACCAGTAAAATAGAGGGCGAAGGGGATAGTCCAGCGCCTTGCTTTTCCAGCGTGACTGGTTTCGGGCCACTCTTCAGGCTTCAGCCTTGAAGAGCGACTCGCAAATGTGAATGCGCCGTAAAGAGATCGACGCCTGCCGCTTTTCGTTTCCGCCAAGACTGCGAGAGTGTCGTCCGGGAAGGAGAGCTTTCACGTGAAAACAAACCTCGCAAAGAAGGTGGCTTACGAATTTCCCCAAGTGGTTCCTAACGTATGTAGTAGTGTCTTTGCAAGATGCGATGCAGTTCTGTTCCAACTTCCACATGACGATGCAGGAAAGAAGATGGAAAAAATAGCTAGACAGGAGTTGGCACATGGGACGATAATTCACGAAGTAACTTCAGTACAAACCTAATGATGACATGCTACATCTAGTTTCTATTGCTTTCAGGTTGGGCTGATCATCGATTCTGAGAAGTCATGGCTGTGTTGCAGTCCCGACGGCAGTGTGACGTCGGGCGGCACATTTCAACTTATTGAAATTAAGTACCCTTACAGTCTAAGGAACAAGTATCTGATTGACCCAGACAAAGAAATCAGCTATGTGCCATTCATTATATGAATGGACACTTTCAGTTGCGTAAAACCCATTCGTAGAACACGCAGATAATGATAATGCTGTATGTCCTGAGAATTGACACTGCTTTACTTTATGTGTATTGTCCTCAGAGAAGCATAGCTCTAACAATAAAAAAGGACGAAGCATTTCTTGCCGACTATGTACCAAAGTTAGAGGACTTTTATGTCAGCTATTTCCTGACAACACTGATTAAATGAATGCCCAACGGCATTTTGACTATCGCTGTCTGCAAACTGAACGAGAGTTGCATCCACCTTTTGACCCCACCTTTCGCCCCCTCTGTAAACCAGGTCGCGCCACGCGGATGGATAGGAGCGCCCCCTTTGAAACGGGGTGGTGGCAATTGCCACTATGCTCAGCTTTTCTTTCTTTGTTTTTGTTCACCTCTGTTGTTAATTCTCATTAAGATTCGTCATCTTCTTTACGTACGGTTTCCTACACTTCTAACCTTATGTCACATGTCTGCTTTTCAGCCACCAATCCTCCAATCGCTTTCTGCTAACTTCCACTGCAGATTTATTTACACGATCATTGTTATCTTTAAACCCTAGGGACTCAGAAAGAGTGACCTGTGGTTGCATCGACATCCGGATGGATACCATCACATTTGATTATGAGGTGTTCAACTGTTTCCACAGATCTACCACTCACTGCACATGTGTCATCTTCGTTAAATTTCTTTTTGTAGCAGCGCGTTCTAAGACACCCTGACCTAGCTTCAAAAAGTAGGGCACGGCCTCTTGAGTTATCATAGAAAAATTCTTTCCTCATTTGCCTTTCATAGTATCGATATAGTTCTACACTATGCTTCTTTTCCATTGATTTAATCCAATTCTTAACTTCCGCGTTTTTAACTTGTCGTTTAATGCTCTTTCTTTCTCCGTCCTCCTGACCGGCATACTTAGTGGTTATTTTTCTAGCACCACGCGCGAACAATGAAACAACGAAACGCGCGCGCGTGGTGCTTCCATGCGTGAGGAGAAGCAGCGAGGCACTTGCGCGCATTCTGGGAAAATATGGAACCTACGTTGCTCACAAACCTATTTCGACAATAAGCCGCGTTCTTACCACGACCGAAAGACCGCGTCCCCAGAGAAAAACAACCTGGTGTCATTTGCAAAATCCCGAGCTCCAAGCGCCCGGCTTCATACGTCGGCGAAACGAAAAACCTCCCCCAAAGAATAAGGCAACACAAGAATGACGTCCGGCTAATGAATTCGGAAGCCAACCTCCTCGCCGAACACTGCGAGCGCGCCGACCACCCCATAGCCTTCGAGGAAGTGAGCGTCTTGGCCGTGGAGCCAAACATGTTCAAGAGACGACATGTGGAGTCATGGCACATCCGGCTCACAAAGGCGGCGATGAATAGAACTCCAGGAACGCTCCCCTCTGCGTACGTTAGTGGACTCCCCCACGTGCTAAGAAAGGGAGAGCGAAGGCAACACCCCGCTGCTGCTGGCACACTTTAGTCACCCCTGAAGAAGGGACAGAGTTGGTCCCGAAGCGTTGGGCAAAATTAAAATATTGGTTGGCGTCAGTTTTTTTTTCTCTCAGGTATCAAAAACCCCACCAGACGGATCTCCGTCGAAGATGTTTTTGTTCAAATCGTCTATTTTATGCCGTCGCAGTCGTCAGTCGGTCCGGTCTCCACGCTTGATCCTAGCAGCACCTAAACATGCCTCCGCACAGCACGGCTATCAACTGTCAATGGGCAGCGAGGTTGCGCGCCTCCCTGTGGTCGTTGGGTCAAGTTCTAAGGCAGCGGAGAAGATTACTTCAATATCGTGTATTTGTACACAATGTATATTGCCGCCCTACCCCTGTCCTTTCTCCTTTCGCTCCCCATTTCTTTCCCTCTCCCTGTCCCTATAGCTGCAGCTCAGGTGCTTCAGGTTTCGATGGCAGATACGGCGGCTAGCAAAGTCTTTTCCTTCCATTTTTGCTTTTATTAAAAATGAATAGCCAGAACAACAACAGCGGAGAAGGTTTATACTGCCTTCATCAAGCGTGAACAGAAGGAGCAAGAATGATGGTCCGGGCTAGTGGGTATTTCGCGTCAGGTTCAAAACAAGGAGCAAGACACAAGCGCTAAACTTAACTAGACGGTTTTACGGGTTTATGGCAGGGACAGGAAAACGCCAGATACTTTCCCCCCTGGCTAACTCGACGACCCACCCGTGTTGTTGCGACTGAAAGAAGGGTGAAAATTAAATTGCACGGGCCTGCCGACTGGATCGAGCTGAGCCACCACCGCTGCCACGTGCAGATAGACGATAATTCAGATATGAGAGGAGAGAGTAAAATAACCCCACGTTTGTTGTACAGATAAAGAACGATAAGATACGGAAAAAAGGAAAACTCCCTCTGGTCTATCTCGCTCTCCATCCGTTTTGAAATTATAAATCACACAGCCGTTGAGCATTGACCCGTAGCAAGCGGCGCACGTCTTTGGCGTGTGTTTCGCAGTGAAGGATGGAACCAACTCCTCAGAAGGCCAGACAAGAGCATCCGACTGGCACTCATTTCGTGGGCCCAGGAAGTCGCCTCCCCCCCCCCCCCCCTGGGGGCCACACCAAGCCCACCTGCCCTAAATCCCGCCAATCTATGGCAATAAAGTTGTTTCTCTCTCTCTTGGCGTGTTTCGCGAGCAACTTAGACCGCGTTGCCTCGGACGCTGTCGTCTGCTCTTGTTTTGAGTTCGTGCCCTCGGTCGGAAACCTGCCGCACTCCCGTAAACGCCCGCCTGTTTCTTGGTCGACGGTCTGCCGACATGAATCCTCTTATGTGTCAGCTTGTTACACCTTCTTGTGCGGAGCGGCTCGGTCACAACACCAACGTGAAACTACGAAAGGGTACGCTTACCTGCGCTGATTTCAATTATACCAGGCGTCAAAACCACCGTGGTGGCTGAGTGGTTATGGCATTCGGCTGCTGAACCGAAGGACGCGGGTTCGATCCGGGCCGCGGCGGTAGAATTTCGATGGAGGCGAAATACTAGAGGCTCGTGTACTGTACGAGGTCAGTGAATGTTAAAGAACCTCGGGTGGTCGAAATTTACTACGGCGTCCCTCATAGCCTGAGTCGGTTTGGGACGTGAAACCCCCATAATCCATAAACAATTAACTGGCGTCAGTGAAATGAGGCATCGCACAGTGGGTGGCGTAGTCTTCCGCTTTGTCTCTTTGGTAACTGTTATTAGGATACGGAGACAAGTGCAGAAACGAAATTTGACAAAGAGTCGAAACGCCGCGGGAGGCTGTAGACCAAGCCAGGGGATGCGAGTGTGGTCAATGGCAAAAATATGTGAATGAAATTGCATATACAATATTTCCCTTTCTCTATCCATCACCACCTGGCTCGACTGGCTTGGCGCTGAAGGGGAAGAAGAACAGCGGCTTCTGGTCGCCCAGGCGGTCGAAATGCTCGGCCTGTAAATTATGGTGGATTAAAAGTCTTTTACTAATATACTACTGAAAATGCGTATAGAATTTTCGCTTTCTTTTACTGGAATGTTTTGCTGTCCTGGAATGTGTGCAGTTGGAATGCGTATCGATGCTATTCAATTTTACGCCAACAAGAGTGCCATGAAAGACGTGTCCCAGACAGTGCAGAATGATTTGCAAGGCAAATTATGCTTGGGCCTTTTGTATTGCATGCAATATCTGCGTCGCAAAGAAAGCTGTTTCAAAATTTTTAACTTCGATTGCAACCATGTGTCTATTTCTGCTGTGCAGCAGTCAGCACATCTATCTAGAGCGCTTGTAAGGCCAGCTGTTGGCTGCGTATACTATAAAAGCTGCCATGCATGTTAGCTATCACCTGATATCACTAGCACACATCACAGCACGCGAGTCCGACTTACATCTGGGCAAGTGTGGTCTCAAGCCCGCGGCTAATCACACAGCTATTGACTTCGATTCCCGATGACGCATCCTGGAGACTTTTCTCCCCGACTGTACATGTGCTACGCCTACTGATAACGTCTGGTTTTAGAAAGCGCTCCTGACTTTCTTAAGGGACTCGGGGTTGCATTCCCGCCTATAATCTTTAAGTTTTCAGTGCGCGCCCTCTGTCTCTGTGACATAGTGGTCGCTGGACACTTAGACAACTCATTTCCTTGCCGCTCTTTTTCCTTTTTTCCCCTTTGATCCCCTCCCCAAGTGTAGGGTGACCAACTGGGCATCGCCTGGTTAACCTCTCTGCCTTTCCGTCCTTTTCTCTCTCTCTCTCTCTCTCTCTTTTTTTGAGATAGCGTGCATCTAGGCATGCGTCACTACTCTGATGACACTGCCATCATCACTATCGCCGCGCCGGTCCGCAGCCGCGATCGCCGGTAAAGGCGTAGCAGGCCGCGGAACCAAAGCCAAGAAAAGACGTCTGGACGCAGGCTGCAGCAAAAATTTCCCGAAACGTATTCTTTCGGAATTCCGTTTAATTACCAGAGTAGTGGGTAGGGGCAAGGAAAAGCCAATGCCAGAACGCAGCGGCTACGTTGTCTTGCACGTTGATGCGGCTCGCAAGAGCGCAGCCTCCTCCCTGGCCTCTTGAAGCTCGGACATAAGCTTTTTGTTATCAATCACGACTTTTTCAAGCTCTGTGCTGAGCTTTGCGTTATGAACTGCCAACTCGACGAGCGGGTCTGCCCTGGCGACGTCCCTGGCCTTCTTGGCAGCCCGAAACTTCCCGGCAGCTTCGTTGTTCTTCCTGCGGCGTTCCAAGTAATCCGGGTCCTTGTAGATTTTCGAACCGGAACTCTGGCGTCTCATCAGACCGCCGGTGCTGGTGCATTGCTCAGGAGGACCCCCCACACAGGCAGAGCTGCCGGTGACGCTTTGAGAGACCGTAGGGGAAGACGAGTTGCTGCTATCCGACGATGTACGGATGTTCGTCACTGTACTTGAACCGAATGATTTCATGGCGTCGGTCATGGGGTACGAGAAGGCTTGCGACGAAGCCGTGGACGAGGACGTCAGTTGACTCCTGGACGATAAGTCCAGCGGCTCGAGAGGCTCGCCGAGACGTATGCCCTGTCGATACGGCTCTCGCTACCGCAGCCCGCCCAGGTCATGTCTGCACGGCCCAGGTCATGCCTGATTTCGTACCGAACGACGTGTCGAAGTTAGCAATTTGCGCCTGCCTGTGGACATACGCCTCTTGCAAGGCTAACACGTCGACGCGCTTGCTTCGCGCCACGTGCACGACTTCCGCTTGTTTAGCTGCCCTCGTGAGGCCGCGACAATCCAGCTTGCCTAGTACAAGGGAGAAAGCCGTGGTGGTGGGGGGCGAGCGGGAGGGATGCGAGGGGGACGGGCACTCCGTTAGTCAGACGTTGAAAGGGGTTCCCCCTCCGCGTCCGGCGAGAGCGGAGTCTGGAGTTGATTCATAACTATTGTCTGAAACAAACTCACAGGCACATGCCTTGCCCCCACAGAACTGGTAGGCGTTGACACGCCTGTCTCGTCATCGCTGTCAGCCTCGCTTTCGCTACAACTAGCTGGACGTGGCGGGTGCTTAAGGAAGGCGCAGGAGGACCCCCCCACACAGGCAGAGCCGCCGGTGACGCTTTGAGAGACTGTAGGGGAAGACGAGTTGCTGCTATCCGACGATGCACGGATGTTCGTCACAGCGCTCGAACCGAAGGTTTTCATGGCGTCGGTCGTCCAGCGGCAGCTCCTGGTAGGCTTGCGGCTCATTGGCAGGGCTTTGACTGCATGAATCCAACTCTGGAGACGGGTACAGTAAGTGTAGGACGTCGAGGAAGCCTCGAACGGGGCAGCTGGGAGGTCCATTTCGGCGGCCGACAAGGTACGAAGAGTCCAATATATTCTGCAGGGGGGAAAGAAAACAAAAACACAAAAGAAAAGCTTTAAAAGGGCTGAACACTGACTAAAACGTGTCATAAGATTATGACGGAAATAAAAATGTCGCGCTTCTAATTGTGAGAATTGAGCACTGCAATATGAAGGAAACGAGAATTTATTATCGTAATTTGCCATTGAAAACCGTATAAAGAGCCATCTAGCGGTGAAACTCGCAATTATCACTGCAGCCTACCATGCTACCACATCTCGGTAAAAAATCGCTTGCTTAAAGTTAGCAGTTTATTTCTTTCTGGAGAGTTCATGCTTTTTTATATTTAACGCTCTTTCCAGTGGCAACGCTTCCTTCGCATCATCGGTCATGCGCTTTTGGCTTTTGTAACTAGATGGCGCCAGAATGTGTTGAATATCTCGTATAGATCACAGAGCGGCAACTACAGCCTACTAAAACGTTCGTAGAGCAGGGGTGAATCGATCAATGCGTCGCAACAGCTTCTGGAGTCGAAACTGCAATGGAGACTACTCCCCAATGGGCACTGAAACTTCATTAGACGTCCGCAGGATGTCTCAAACGGCCCCAGTTCGTCCTGGGGAGTTTCAGTGTTTATTGGGTCTATAAACTAGAAATGTGATTTTACGTTGGGTGAGATTTGTATAAGTTTTTGGTACAGCACTTTTGCCCACGTGCAAACACGCTCGCTGAGCGTGGTTTCCAGCGTCGGGTTGCATATGTAAAACGAGCGCACGCATCGATTAAAAAAAAAAAAACCGTGGTAAATATCTTCTACACCATTTCAAACAAAACCGCTGCAGAATACAGCACCTTAGACAGCAAGCTTTCCGTTGTGCTGAAAGAAATTGGGTTGTTAAGGTTCAGTGTGCCGTCCCTTTAAAAATTACAGCCGATCTAGCTTACTTGCCGAATTGTGAAGTGTGCGTGCTTGCACGTCGCGTTTGATTTCGCTTTCAGGTCGAGGTTGGGGTTTAGAGGTCACGCTGCAGGCAAAGATCGACGAAATCGGTCACTGAGCACCTCAGTGGTGGCGCACTATAAAATTCTCGATTCACGCCGACGCACCACCCGCGTCAGATTCGCGCCGTATCGACGGTATCAATAGCCAGCTCAGCTCCATTCAACGACGCCTGGATCAGCACTGGCCGACGCACCACCCGCGAAGACGTCGCCACTTCACTTTGTCCCGAAGAACAGCGAAGGCTGGCGGCCCTGTGGGGAGTACTGCGCCCTCAACGCCGGCACCATACCCGGCAGGTACACCGTTCACCACATACAGGACTTCGCCCATCGCATTTATGGCTGCCACGTTTTCTCACTGCTAGACTTGGTGAAGGCAGGCCTACACGCAGACACCCACCGACCCGGACGACGTCCCGAAAACTGCAGTCTTTACCCCTTTCGGATTGTTCGAGTTTCCCTTCATGAGCTTTGGCCTGAGGAACGCGGGACAAACCTTTCAACGCTTAATCGACGAAGACGTCCGTGGCCTCGACTTCTGCTTCGTATATCTTGACGACATATTGGTCTTTTCCCGTAACGCTGAACACTACACGCACCTTCGGCGTCTGCTCCGCCGTCGGCGCAACGGCGAGGCACGCGGCGCGTACACCCGCTGCGGGCTGTGACACCACTCCGCGTATGCCCACAGCTGGCGGAGCGGTGGTGCCACGGCTCAGCGCACAGCCACGCTGACCTCGCGAAGTGGCTGGCGTAGTGTAGCTGTCGCTACAAAACCGCCTTTTTCATTTGAACTGTTGTTTATTGCAAGCCATATACAAGACAGTAGTGATGCAAAACTATCGCAAAATTGACTATCGATAGTATTATCGATAGTAATACTACCGATTCTACTATCCCTTTCGGCCCTGGCGTTGTCAATTGACACCACAATACAAATATTACGCTCACGTCTCAGTAACAGAAGATAATACTATTAATTTTTATACAATAGTTCCTTAGGGATCCCTGCTGCTATCGACATCGCTGTTCACAGACTTCAATTGAGCTGTGCGGTCTAAAGAAGTAGCAGCATGGGAGGCATGGAGTGAAGAAGCCGAGGTGTAGCAAATTTGTTCATTTTTATCTCACTAACCATTCGTTCTTCTGCGCTCAGATTTTTATATGGTGCGTGAAACGCCTATCCAAGCTCACATCCCCGTCGGAAATATTACTGAATGCGCAGACACTGCGTTCGAACACATTTTTGAGATGTGAGATTTTGACACCATCAGGACTCAACGGTTGCCAGCGGTGGCCATTGAGTGATGATGGGTCATCTTTGCAGAATAGAATCCGCTAGTATTTTAGCAGATGCACCGATACTACCGGCCTTTTTAGACTGCTGACATGAATGTACATTACAGAAAATTGACAAAATCTTAAAATTTGCTTTTTGATGAATTGTAAAATGGAAATTTTCGCTATTATACATGATGAATATTCGGACTGAGCCTGGAAATGACCATGCGGATGTCGGCGAACAGCAACCGGACCAAAGGAATAGCGAGAACAAATGCACGCCTGACCTTGCGCTTTTGTTCCCTTTTTTTACCTCTATCCTCCTCCCGTGAGCTGTGAGCATCGACACTGAGCTGCAAGAAGCGACCGCGGTATTTACACTGAAACTCGCGCTCCGCCGCTCGTGCAACACGTGTGGCGCGCCCTCGACGCTCGTATCAATGCAGCGTGTTTGGCTGTGTTTTCTTGAGAAAGCGTATTTGGTGTGCTGATAATCAGCTTCTGCTTTCTCCTCGGCCGAGAGATATCCCGAACTCATAAGCCTATGGATGAGATTGAATTTCCTGTCACCTGTAGGGAACAGCATTCGGTCAAGGCACAGACACGACGAGATTATGTTCCACTTTATGAATTATTCTATAGCAAACAGCTGGTTTGAAAACAAGCGCAAGCGAGACGCAGTGTGCCGCGCGCAAGCTTAGAACTTAGATTTGCCGACCATCGCGCTGGGCGCTACGGAAGTGCTTCGCGAAGCTCGATAGAGGAGGGCGTTACAGATTCGAGGAAAGCCTTTATCTTGACCACAGTCGCCTTCCACGAAGGCTATGCAAGTTTTGAACATGTGGGCTGTTGACGTGACGTACACAAGCTGGAACACAAACCTGTCAGGAACAAGAACGCGGAGGTATGATACAACACGCAAGGTAAACAGGAGCGAGGGAAGGTTTTTGGGGAAACTGCGAGATTATCTATCGATTACAAAGTAAAAAAAGCTTCTTTATAGATCTCCACGCTGCAAAATAAGAATTTTTTTGTTAATTTCTTTCTTATCGGTTGCGGTTACCAAAACGGTCCCACTAGCATTTTCAATCAATCAAATCTTTATTTCAGTTTGTACACGCAAACTGGGGATGGTGAGAAAAAAGCAGTGAATGATACACCGCTTGACGGGCCTCACCATCCTTACAAGTCGGCAGTTGGCACGAGGCAAAAAGAGAGAGAGAAAAAAAACACTTGAAAAGTGGATGCAAGTCCGCTTATGAAGAACAATGTATTATAGGAAACAGATATCTAGCAATTGGCAGTAATAATTATAATAAAAGACAGTGAGGTTATTACACAGAGTGGCGTAGTACACCCAGACGCTTCGCATCACTGTACCACATATTGCTGATGTCCGATTTTGACACCATACCTGTAAATCGATTAATACTCGCATGGTTATGGGGACTTAGGCATTGTAAAAACTCGGAGCAAAAAAATCTACGGCCAAAATAAAAAACCCAGGGCCGAAAGGGATCGATAGTAGCACGATAGATAGTAGAATCGATAGTATTACTATCGATAGTACCGCTATCGATAGTAAGACTATCCATACTGAGATTTCTTTTATGCGCACAGAAAGACGACACAATAAGACAAGGTAGATAGGACGGAGCGCAAACTTTCAGCTGTTTTATTCCGGAAAAAGTAATGTCGTTATAATTATTATATTATAGTAAAATAGATTTGCGATGCTGAAATGAGTTGCGTGATAAAACCACCCGCCCTCGCTGTCGTTTCTAATTCTAATATGCTCGCTATCGTGCTCGGCACGAATCGCTTGTGTGACGCGCTGTAAAAATGACGAACTTTTGGAAGTTTTCTGAAAGAACCTGCTAAAAAGTAAAAGAAAGAAAACTGATATCACTGCGGCGACCCACACTGGAGCATTGCGAAAGCAAAACGTCCACATACTATATCGGTGGCTATTTTGACAATGGCAATTTTGACGTCGAAGTAATTTCCGCGCGTAAATAATTACAACTCGTGAAGGAAATTTTTCCCGCAGCAAGATCTCATGACGCACTTCCACAATGAAACTTCTGCACATTTATTCTTGCTGGATGACACAATCGTGCGGATAAGATTTGATGATGCGACATAGATATCTAATGCATTCGCATTAATAAAGCTAGCAAAGCCTACAGTGCTGGTTCTCTGTTGCCGCTACATATCATTGCTTTCCTGGCCGATCCTATGCAGCAAAGCCTTTCGGCGACGTATGAATGGCCAAAAAACATTGTTGCTGACTTATACAAGGTGGCTGCCATGTCATCATAAGGCGGCAACTCGTACGAAGCACTAAAGCGCAAACTGCTGGGCTAATTTGTTTTACATGGCAACCAAACAACGCAACCGTGCACATACATGGATATTAACAAACTAGGCAACACAGTAATCAATAAAAAACGACGTTTATTTGGATTCTGTAACCAGAATTTTTCCGTGCAGACAACTGAATTAACTGCAGTTAATGGCGTCGATTCCCTAACCACAATGTGCAATACGACTAAAAATTACGACCGCAAGTGGCCGTATAGACAACTTGCAGAATAACGAGCGCCCTCTACAATTTTCCAACCAAAAACCCTCGTACCCAGACGGCAATCTCACATTCTTCTTCGAAAAGGTTAGGAGAGACTTCCGTTTATCTGTATGGGAGGGAAATTGTTGAAAAGACACAATAGAGCCTAGGCGCGAACGAGAGGGGTGGGTCGAGACAGGTACTCGTCTAGGAATGCAGCATTGTAACCTTTGCACAACTTTACTTTACACTCTAACTCGAAAGCTGGTAATGTCCGGCGGGGCTTCAGGTTCACGCAGATTTGGGGGCAGCCCCGCACACCTTTTCGAAGAAGGACGCTGACTCAACTCCCCTCGCACTAAACCCTTCAGGCAGCATTGCAGCAAGCGAAAACGTGTCTCTAAACGAGGGTTTTTGGTTGGAAAACATCTTTCTGTAAGTCAGCTTTCCCGCAATTTAAGTTGTCCATTATGGTGACGCTTTCAAAAAGCAAGCGCCGGTCCTGCCTCCATCCTCTCTTCTGTGTTTGTCTATTGCATCCGCTATTATGCTTCCTGAAAACGCAACCATTTAGCCTGTCAGCAAGTTGTTCTAAAAGATATAGTAACGCTATTTTTTCCGGACTCGGCTCAGCCATATGTGCACGGCTAACGCTAGTATGAACATCTCTATTATAGCCCGAAGAAATAAGCTGAACATAGTGGTAACTGTTTCTGACAAATGCCTTGTATTTTTCTCAATCGAATAATTACGCCAAGTCGCCAGAGTTAGCAGATGATTCTTGCAAAATCAGGGCCACTAAATCCTCTTTTTACGGCAAATGGACAGAAAATAAAGGAGGCCTGGTTGCCAAGACCACTTTCGACCACGGCATGGCAGGAAAGAAAAAAAAAACGCATGACCCTAGTCAGTGGTGAAGCAGTTTCCGAACATTGACGCTGAAACTCTTAACCCTCTTGGAAGCAGACTCGCCTTTAGATATAATAGCTAAAGGAAACCGGCAACAAAATGGCAGCGATAAACTTCTGCAATCTAATGCAAATGCTATCTGCGTAGTTCATTGTCTGCTGGCATATTTCCGAGAATCGCGGTGACGTCTTCTGGGAAACGAAGTCAGCATCAAACGGTTCCCAAGTAAAAATACACTACTGCCCTAACATTGGTTGGATTCCTGCTAAAATAGAATCGTATGAAACTGCCGTACACGATATAAAAAAACAAAACAAAGCAGGTTTGCTAGTTCGAGCTCTCGATTCTAAGAGAGTCGACAAAACAAATTGAACCATGGTCCAACGAACACAGTCCGCATACTAAAGTCTGTGCTTAGCGCGGTCTCCCCGCAATGGCATACGGCACTAACATACAGACTGCGCACGTTTTGGCTTTAGGTGCGATTCGGCTTCATTAGTTGTAGCGCCGCGTAAAGCTCGTCCTCGGGATATCCAGGTCGCGTCTTCTGCGGGCTGCTCGCACGGGCCTTCTAGAGGGAACTCATCCGAAGCACAGGGCTCGGCTGTGTATAAATCCTCATAAAAGCACCGCGCGGCATTTAGCACCCCATCAGCGCTGGCTGTTAGAGCGTCTGTAGCGGGGTCAGCTACCGCGGTGAGCGTGTCGCTCTTTGTCGCGAGCCGGCGGCGCAACAGGTGTCGAGCACACCATACTTCTCGCTCCCACCGCTCGGCCCGCGCAGTTGCGCGCAGCCTGTCCCAACGGCTCCTTGCGTAGCGCCGTCAGGGTTGGAGCAATGCTCGGACCCTGCGAGAGGGGGGCGGATAGCGCGATGATACTATCGGACACTATTCGGATTTTCTCCCGTTCCTCTCGCGCTAACTTAACGCCCCACTCTTGAAAAGACTCCTTAACGCGTTGCTTCAGCTCGTCCCAAGATTGCGCTGACATTGATGGGGTGACGTGCTGTTTTATCGCACGTGCGGCATCTCGGGCTGCGCGGTCGTCGTCTAAGAGTCTGACATTCAGCCTCCAGCACCCCTTGGCTCGCGGTGCAATGTCTGGGGCACACAGACGGGTGACAAGCAACCTGTGGTCGTTTAGGGCGGTTGGAAAAACCCATGCGGATTGCAGGCTGCTCGAGAGGCTCGGCGAGACGTATGCCCTGTCGATACGGCTCTCGCTGCCGCGGCCCGTCCAGGTCATGCCTGCACGACCTGGCTGCAGCGCGCGCCAGCAGTCTATCAAGTCGAACTCGCCCACAAGGTCACGCATTGCCCGTGCGCTAGGGGCTCGCGCACCTTGCGCAGAGACCTGCCGCGTTGTGAGCGGCGATCGGTAGGAAACAAAACACAATTGAAATCGCCAAGGAGTATGACTCGCGCAGGGCCCACCAGCTTAACATCTAACCCCTCAAAGAACTGAAGTTGGCCGCGGCGGCAAGGTGCGTAGATGTTACACACGCGCATGCCGTTGTTCAAATCAGTTGAAATTAAGCGGCCTTCAGTGTCTCGGTCATGGCGCAGCACCTTGAGTCCGATGTCGCGAAGGAACGCGGATCCGCTTGCTTTCTTGTTCCACAGGGGGTTGCCCTTCGGTGGAGATGCTCTCGGCCGCTGCGTTGGCTTTCGGGGCTTCTTCATCTGTGGTTGAAGCGGCCGCCTGGCTCACGGTGGGCACGGGCTGCTCCCAGGCCACTGGCGGCACTCCTTCCTCTTCGCCCACAATCGACGCAAAAGTGCGTTCCTTGCAGGCCCGCACGTCGTGGTCCTCGCCGCACTTCGGACACGCGGCCTCGCAGGTCTCGTGCCCGTAGGCCCCACACCTAACGCACTGCGGTGTTTCGCAGCTTGCCCCCATGTGGCCCTCAAAGCCACACTTCCGCCAGACGCGAACAACGCCCTCGTACTAGCATTGCACGGTGGCGTCGATCACCTCGACGAAGTTGGGGACGGCCCCCTTCATCTCTATCTTAACGCGCCTGATCCCCGTGGTCACGCTAACAATCTTGCCAAACGGATGCAGAGCACGTGCGAGCTCTACGTAATGGTGGTCCGCGGAATAACCGAAGACGCGCACCATCTTCGCCCTCGTGCCTCTGTACTCAAAAGTCACTGCTGTGCCTTTAACCTCAACTACGGGATCCTGAACGCGGCGGCGACGCCGGGCGCACGCGCCCACTGCACGTGGTCGCCTTCTCTTTATGCTCGAACCCTAACTCAACACGGCACACAAAATGCAACACGCGGGTCAGGAAAAACGGCCAGCTGGTTTACTTACTACTGCTCAGCGAGGTATTTCAAACCGCCAGGGTTCAGCAGGCCCCGCGTCGTGGTCGGTCTAGGTAGTCCTAGCCGCAGGGAACACAAACACACGGATATCCGTGCCGCGTCCAGACAGCACGATGAAGAAAGAGCGACGAGTCCTTCCGTGTCCTTCCCGAAAAAGTGCGGTCCAGTGGTTTTGCATGCATTTTTATATGCTTTGCAAATACAGAAGTTAGGGCGGTTATGTTTGAAGGCCCGCCCTAGACTTCGCTAACCAATGAAATTTCAATATACAATAGCCCCAGCCCCTGTAGGTTGGGCACAACCTTTAAACCAGGGCTTGTCAAAGCGAAAAAAGAAACATAAAGTAAACATTTTAGGACACACTCTCCACGCGCGACTCCTCGCCCTCTCCGCGTGATTCTCTCCCCTTTCCACTCTGGTCGCCTCACCCCCGCGTCGCTTCTCCAAGAATGACCAGTTCTAGGTGAACAACAGGGCGAGTCACCTGCAGAATCATCTCTAACGGACACGTGTCGTGTTCGTATCAGTGCCGCACATCAATGATTGCATCGCGCCGATGCGCAACAGTGATGCGCAGTAGGTACAGCGCTCTCGCTCGTGCCTATAAAAGCTGTGCCTTCAATAAACAGTGGTTCTTTCTTGCACTGACCATGCTGCTGTAAGCGTCGTCCCTCCGGCTGGTTAGGAGCGTGCAGCAGCAGAGGCAGGAAACGAGCCCCGCGGTCCTTGGGTGCTGGCAACAATGCCAGCGAACAAAAGGGCCCTTCGCGGAACCCTCAACATGTTCGCAGGTTTCCGGAAAGTGGTACAGGAATCCGCTGGCACGCTTTCATCGTGCCCCGCGGTCTAGGATGCTAGCAGCCGGCTGTCGCGGCGACGCTGCTAAGCAGGCAGCCACTTCCGGGTTTTTGTATATGTTTGTGGAGGACGGTGGCTTTACCGAGAGATATCCGCGTAGATCGGAGGCACGCAGTGGCCTCAAGCTAAAGTTAAGAAAGATGGCGGGGGCCTCATATCTCGTTTTCACTTTGGTAGATTACGGCGGGTATCCTTTTTCTCTCGTGTCTACGTGGCATTCGTAAACAGCAACAATAATATCGTAACTATCCAACGTCGACACTTACACAGGAAAAATTGGTAATGCGCAAGGAGCGGTTATGGGAGTGCGCCGTTTTGTGAGAAAACAATCACATACCGAAAAGCGGACGATGTCGTTCCGCCGTCGCAGACCAAAATGAGTCGAAACGCGGCTATGGTGGGCTGCTTGCTTGCGATTCAAGGCTCCGTGCACTGGTATGGTGGAGCCAGCAGCGACCGCGTCGCCAACGCCCCCTCGTTAACTGGATTGCCAGTGTGTTTCCGTCAACCCGTCCGCATAGCAGACGCGCAGTGACGCCGTTGCGAGAATGGTATTTCGGCGGGACACCTGCTTTTATGCGGTGCTTTTATGTCCAATGGAGCATACATTGGACAAAAGAGGGATGTTATCCTACAAAAAGGTCGTCCAAAAGGATCTTGATGAGATAATCGCAATTTCCCTCATTACAAAAGGCCTGACAGCAGTTCAACGGTTTGTTTTTGTTTGGATTGCTTTTATCTGTGTTCCTGAGCAGAAGTTATGAATCGTTGATGAAGGTGGCACCACGAACGAAAAGTGCGCGTGAGCAGTTCGACAGCACACCTCATAAAAACAAGAACTGCCGACTTCCAGCACTCAGCCATGTCCTTACGTCACCAAGGATCTTGCGTAGTGCTGCAACTTCTTACGGTAAGCTTAGTGGCCTGCTTAATGTATTTGGTCACTGAAAATGTGCTGTACAGCCGTTTAAACTGATCACTTGTTGTAATCTCTGTCAGCTTCTTTACAAGTCTTTTTTCCAATCCAAAAGGTGTCGTTCCCCGAAGACACCCTGTATTCTTAGAAGAAACGAAAAAAGGCAAGTTCCTCCTTCTATGTTAACTGAGGAATTTTTCCAGTAGACTGCAAGATGACTCAGGGAGGGGTGTCCAAAGCGTACATGGGTTGACTACCCCCCCTTTAACCAGTAAATTAGAGGGCGAATGGGATAGTCCAGCGCCTTGCTTTTCCAGCATGACTGGTTTCGGGCCATTCTTCAGGCTTCAGCCTTGAAGAGCGAATCGCAAATGTCAATGCGCCGTAAAGAGACGCCTGCCGCTTTTCGTTTCCGCCAAGACTGCGAGAGTGTCATCCGGGAAGGAGAGCTTTCACGGGAAAACAAACCTTGCAAAGAAGGTGGCTTACAAATTTCCCCAAGTGGTTCCTGACATATGTAGTAGTAGTGTCTTTGCAAGATGCGATGCTGTTCTGTTCCAACTTCCACATGACGATGCAGGAAAGAAGATGGAAAAAAAGCTAGACAGGAGTTGGCACATGGGACGACAATTCACGAAGTAAGTTCCGTACAAACAACGCGGTACAAACTAATGATGACATGCTACATCTAGTTTCTATTGTTTTCAGGTTGGGCTGATCATCGATTCTGAGGTTGGGCTGATCATCGATTCTGAGCAGTCATGGCTGTGTTGCAGTCCCGACGGCAGTGTGATGTCGGGCGGCACATTTCAACTTATTGAAATTGAGTGCCCTTACAGTCTAAGGAACAAGTATCTGATTGACCCAGACAAAGAAATCAGCTATGCGCCATTCATTATATGAGTGGACACTGTCAGTTGCGTAAAACCCATTCGTAGAACACGCAGATAATGATAATGCTGTATGTCCTGAGAATTGACACTGCTTTACTTTATGTGTATTGTCCTCAGAGAAGCATAGCTCTAACAATAAAAAAGGACGAAGCATTTATTGCCGACTATGTACCAAAGTTAGAGGACTTTTATTTCAGCTATTTCCTCAAAACACTGATTAAATGAACGCCCAACGGCATTTTGACTATCGCTGTCTGCAAACTGAACGAGAGTTGCATCCACCTTTTGACCCCACCTTTCGCCCCCTCTGTAAACCAGGTCGCGCCACGCGGATGGATAGGAGCGCCCCCTTTGAAATGGGGTGGTGGCAATTGCCACCATGCTGAGCTTTTCTTTCTTTATTTTTGTTCAACTCTGTTGTTAATTCTCATTAAGATTCGCCATCTTCTTTACGTACGGTTTCCTACACTTCTAACTATATGTCACATGTCTGCTTTTCAGCCACCAATCCTCAATCCTCCAATCGCTTTCTGCTAACTTCCACTGCTGATTTATTTACATGACCATTGTTATCTTTAAACCCTAGGGCCTCAGGAAGAGTGACCTGTGGCTGCGTCGATATCCGGATGGATACCATCACATTTGATTATGAGGTGTTCAACTGTTTCCACAGATCTACCACTCACTGCACATGTGTCATCTTCGTTAAATTTCTTTTTGTAGCAGCGCGTTCTAAGACACCCTGACCTAGCTTCAAAAAGTAGGGCACTGCCTCTTGAGTTATCATAGAAAAATTCTTTCCTCATTTGCCTTTTCTAGTATCGATATAGTTCTACACTATGCTTCTTTTCCATTGATTTAATCCAATTCTTAACTTCCGCGTTTTTAACTTGTCGTTTAATGCTCTTTCTTTCTCCGTCCTCCTGACCGGCATACTTAGTGGTTATTTTTCTAGCACCACGCGCCAACAATGAAACAACGAAACGCGCGCGCGTGGTGCTTGCATATGTGAGGAGAACCAGCGAGGCACTTGCGCGCATTCTGGGAAAATATGGAATCTACGTTGCTCACAAACCTGTTTCGACAATAAGCCGCGTTCTTACCACGACCGAAAGACCGCGTCCCCAGAGAAAAACAACCTGGTGTCATTTGCAAAATCCCGTGCTCCAAGTGCCCGGCTTCATACGTCGGGGAAACAAAAAACCTCCCCCAAAGAATAAGGCAACTAAAGAATGACGTCCGGCTAATGAATTCGGAAGCCAACCCCCTCGCCGAACACTGCGAGCGCGCCGACCACCCAATAGCCTTCGAGGAAGTGAGCGTCTTGGCCGTGGAGCCAAACATGTTCAAGAGACGACATGTGGAGTCATGGCACATCCGGCTCACAAAGGCGGCGATGAATAGAACTCCAGGAACGCTCCCCTCTGCGGACGTTAGTGGACTCCCCCACGTGCTAAGAAAGGGAGAGCGAAGGCAACACCCCGCTGCTGCTGGCACACTTTAGTCACCCCTGAAGAAGGGACCGAGTTGTTTCCGAAGCGTTGGGCAAAATTAAAATATTGGTTGGCGTCAGTTTTTTTTTCTCTCAGCTATCAAAAACCCCACCAGACGGATCTCCGTCGAAGATGTTTTTGTTCAAATCGTCTATTTTATGCCGTCGCAGTCGTCAGTCGGTCCGGTCTCCACGCGTGATCCTAGCAGCACCTAAACATGCCTCCGCACAGCACGGCTGTCAACTGTCAATGGGCAGCGAGGATGCGCGCCTCCCTGTGGTCGTTGGGTCAAGTTCTAAGGCAGCGGAGAAGATTACTTTAATATCGTGTATTTGTACACAATGTATAGTGCCGCCCTACCCCTGTCCTTTCTGCTATCGCTTCCAATTTCTTTCCCTCTCCTTGTCCCTATAGCTGCAGCTCAGGTGCTTCAGGTTTCGATGGCAGATACGGCGGCTAGCAAAGTCTTTTCCTTCCATTTTTACTTTTATTAATAATAAATAGCCAGAACAACAACAGCGGAGAAGGTTTCTACTGCCTTCATCGCACGTGAACAGAAGGAGCAAGAATGATGGTCCGGGCTAGTGGGTATTTCGCGTGAGGTTCAAAACAAGGAGCAAGACACAAGCGCTAAACTTAACTAGGCGGTTTTACGGGTTTATGGCAGGGACATGAAAGCGCCAGCCACTTCCCTCCTGGCTAATTCGACGACTCACCCGTGTTGTTGTTCCGACTGAAAGAAGGGTGAAAATGAAATTGCACGGGCCTGCCGACTGGATCGAGCTGAGCCACCACCGCTGCCACGTGCAGATAGACGATAGTTCAAAGATATGAGATAAGAGAGTGAAAGAACCCCACATTTGTTGTACGGATAAAGAACGAGAAGATTCGGAAAGAAGGAAAACTCTCTCTGGTCTTTCTCGCTCTCTATCCACTCACGTGAACGCCCGCCTGTTTCTTGGCCTGCGTCGATGGTCTGCCGATGGGAATCCTCTTGTGTGTCAGCTCGTTACAGTCGACGACAGTTGCCGTGGTGGTTACCCTAGTGCTTGCGATCTTCGTGCAAGAAGCGGCTCGGTCACCACCCCTACGTGTGACAACGAAAGGGTACGCTTACCTGAGCTGCCATCAATTATACCAGGCGTTAAAGCTGCCGCCGTGGCTAAGTGGTTATGGCACTCGGCTGCTGAACCGAAGTACGCGGGTTCGATCCGGGCCACGGCGGTAGAATTTCGATGGAGGCGAAATTCTAGAGGCTCGTGTACTGTACGAGGTCAGTGAATGTTAAAGAACCTCGGGTGGTCGAAATTTACTACGGCGTCCTTCATAGCCTGAGTCGGTTTGGGACGTGAAACCCCCATAATTCATAAACAATTACCAGGAGTCAGTGAAATGAGGCGTCGCACTGTGGATGGCGTAGTCTCCGCTTTGTCTCTTTGGTTACTGTTATTTGGATACGGAGACAAGTACAGTCACCGACTTTCACAAAGCGCCGAAACGTCGCTGCAAGCTGTAAACCAAGCTAAGGGATGCGAGTGTGGTCAATGGCAAAAACATGTGAATGAAAATGCATATACAATATTTCGCTTTCTTTTACTGGAATGTTTTGCTGTCTTGGGATGCGTGCTGATGCTATTCAATTTCACGCCAACAGGAGTAGCATGAAAGTCATGTCCCAGACAGAGCAGAATGATTTGCAGGGCAAATTATGCTTGGGCCTTTTGTATTGCATGCAATATATTGTATGCAATAGCGTCGCAAAGATAGCTGTTTCAAAATTTTTCACTTCGATTTTAACCACGTGTCTATTTCTACTGTACAGTCGTCAGCACGTCTGTCTAGAGCGCTCGGAAGGCCAGCCTTTGGCTGTATATACTCTAAAAGCTGCCATGCATGTTAGCTATCACCTGCTATCATTAGCACACGTCACAGCGCACCAGTCCGACTTTCATCTGGGCAAGTGCGGTCTCCACAAATGACGGTGTAAGAGTAATATACTGAGGTGTTGACACTCTCCTCCCGCCGCGTGCGAGCGCGCCGCCTGCTCGCGGCCACAATATGTTCGGGGGAGGGAGCAGGTGTTGTCATGGCAACCGGTCGCTAACCTAGAGGGCGCTGCGAAAGGCGGGCCCATAAAGCCCCTCGATAATTTGAAAGTAGCGTCTTTCTGTGAACTATGCCGCCGCGCCGCGCACCGTCGCCGATCCTCCTCTCTCACCTCTCCCATCGGCGCTTTTCTCAACGGTGATTGGCTCAGCGGGTGGTCTCCGGTAAAAGCGCGCGGAACGTTCGCTCTTTTTGTGTGTGCATTTTTCGTCGGCGCCATTTTTTTGCCAGCCGCCGCTGCTACGACCGAGCTGCCTGGCATTGCGCGCTTGCACTTCGCGTTATTCGCGCTCTTTTAGTGCAGCACTATGCCGAGTTGCTGCGCATTTCAGTGCACAAGCCGGCGTGAAAAAGCCTTTGTTCTTTTCGCGATTCCGAGCGGCAAAAAAGACAGCATTAGAAGAAAAAAGCGGCTGCACAACATCGGCCTCAAGAACTTTACCCCGACGAAGACTGCCCACCTCTGCGAGCAACTGTGCATTTCTTCCAAGCGACTGTGTATACTGAAACTGCATGCATGCGCATCACAAAGCCAACAACCTCACTTAATTCACGGATCATTTTGCGTCGTTATGCGTGCTATTGTTGTCACTTCATGGTTCCGCTCAACGTGCTATAATAGCGGCGGCTGATGCATACAATGTGTGTGCATGTGTTAGCAAGTGTGGAAGCAAAAGTGTTGGTATGCATGCAGCGGTAAATTTTTCGAACCGCTGGTAATGGTGCACATCGCAGTAATGCGGCGCATGTCCCGAGCGAGATTAAACGTAGATTTTTTTTTTATGAATGCAACTTGTCTAACGATCTACGCTTATTTGTTGTTTTGCTGAACCGTTACGCTTCTACCAGGTGAGATTATCAATGCCACATTCTCGAAAAGACCTCATATTGCATTCACATAAATAATTCGTTTTATAATCAATTCAGTGCTTTCCATTGTTGCCTGAATGTACTCAAGTGTTGTAAATATCCAATGCATGCCTTTTTGTATATTCATTGCTACAGTTTGTGATCATTTGCTTTAGTTGAGCATGGTCGCGTAGCCTTTTGTTGACTACATCATCAGCTCAAAAACTGTAGGCCTACATCTGCGCTGTTTCATTTCCCTAAGTATGTTTTTGTTTTCTGTGTTTTGTTTTGAGGACTGCACCCAACGGGTGACAAATGTCCACAGCTGGCTTATTCGTGGTTTTTCTGTATATTTTCGGTGTAAAACTACATGACTCATCTGTAATAAACATTGCATCTGAAAAACTGTGTGTCATATTGTGACTGTATATATACTCAAGACTGATATTAGTCAGGCACTTGCTTTAGGATAGCCTTGACTGTGGCTGACCAAATTGCTAAGACCCTACAACTTTCTCTTGGGTTTTGTCACGGTCGTTGCTATCAGTTTTTTCTTTCCTAACTTAACATCTCTTTAACCGGATTTAAAAAGGAATAGAACGTGGGCGGAAAATGCCCAAGTGTGTCAAACTTTGGGGGTGGTCTACCGAAATTTGGAAGCCAACACTGAGTTTCCCATAGTCAAATTAGGTTGGACCCCAATGTTGGTCAAATATGGACGACGTCAAATTAATGGGTACCAGAGAGAGAAATTTTGGGGATAGCCCACCTAATTTTGGAGCCCACCATTGAATTGGTCATATTAAAATTAGGCTTGACACCAATTTTGATGAAATTCGGACAAGGTCAAATTTCGGTGGTTGAGGGGGCCAAATTTTGGGGTGCGGACACTTTCCTTGGATGACGGAAAAACGGTGCGCGGATCTTTGGCTCTCGGCTTCGGCTCGACATCCCCTGAAGGTCGCCGACAGCGGGTGCTGAAGTCGTTTCATGCTTAACAGAAAAAAAGTTCATATTTGTTTTCAAGCCGCCGCGAAAATTCTCAACTACAAAAACGATTAAGCCGTTGCATGTGCACTGCGCGGTGCCGAATCTCAGACTGAAACTTAATGAAAAATTTTAGGACGGCCATAGAAGCAAATGCCCCAGATTGTTCCCAGCAACCTTCCCACTTCTGAAACTCCACTCGTGAACAACTTCGCGATAATTAGTTCGAAGTGAATCTACATTTAACTAAACATTGGTATGCTGAAAATATTCAGGAATGTTCAAATCTATTGTAGATATTATGCTTCATATACTATGCCTTGTTGAGACAGACGGTATTGAAAAGTCAAAAAGAATGTGAGATGTATGCAGCAAGTGGTTTTGTTCGTGCCGCAGGCGCTCGTAATTGGCACTTTCATTGCGCGAACGAGACGCTAATTTACGTGGCTCGTGGTAGTCACGCGTGTCGCATGTCTTTCTCGTGTTTTTATTCAATAACAGAGAGTGTAAAAAAGCGCGAACTTAAGAGCGCGCGCATGTGTCAGCCAAGTGCCCGGACGGCGAGCGAGCGATGGCCAAAAAAGCGTGCCGTGTGCAGCGCGCGCAGCCGGCGGGCGAGAATATTCGAGGAGGAAAACGCCGGAGTGGAGGAGAGTGTCGCTACTTTCAAATTATCGAGGTGCTTTACGGGCCCACGCTTGGCGGCTCGGTCCGGCGTGGCGCGGCTCTGCGCATGTGTTCCTGCCACATTTATGAGTGGGCGGCTGCACTTCTGTGCTGTTTTAAACGCATTCTTTTATTTTGCAACAAGACCGTGCTGCGCAATGGGAAGAAAGTGCTTCGTGCCCAACTGCAGTTCGGGGTACCGGACTTTAATGCCCACTGACCGTGTGTGCGCCAAGCATTTTGCATAGGACGCGATATCCCGGGCATATTACGCGGAGTTCGATGGAAGAGTGCTACTTGACGCGGAAGAGAGGCCCGTGCTTTCCAGAAATGCAGTTCCTACCTTATTTTTGAACTGTCCCAAGTATCTCATGCGGCAAGAGATACCTAGAAAGCCACCTCGGAAGCCACCTAGAAAATTCCTTTTATCCGGAATTGTCATTAATATGTTCTAACATGCCACATTTTTTGCTACATTTGCTTTTTAGGTTACATCGAAAACTGCTGTTATCGCGCTGTGACACTGATTATATCTTGAACATTCACCCAGTTACAGCATTTTTTGTTTGCCCTGGGCATATGGTGTCAATACAGTTCTGAAATTTTTTTATTGTTTTTAAATTGTGGGAGTACAGGACAGTCCAAGCATCTGAGATGGTGATTTCCTCGTATTTTTTCACCTCATTGTGAGTTTCGAAAGCGTACTTGGCTGAACGCTGACCCCTGCACACGTAAGTCCTTCAAGAGCCATTTAGCCTCCTGTAGAAAGGAGCTTAATGAAAATTATGCCCGTTCTAACATGCGCTGACAGCGCACAGTACACGAGCCCCTAGAATTTAGCCTCCATAGAAATTCGACCGCCGCGGCCGGGATCGAACCCGCGTCTTTCCGGTCAGCAGCCGACCACCATAACCACTGAGCCCCCACTTACATTCGTTGTGCTTAGAGCTATGAGTAGATCGAATGAAACAGGAACCGAGCGAGGAAGCGAAACGTGAATGGGCTTCGGGTGCTGTTCGACCGAGTCCATATCTTTAACTGCTTTACACACGATAATTTCATACAAACATAGTTTTCAGACTGGCACACTACTGATTTTAATTTCAAGAAAGGAATTTCCTTACAGTTTTGAATTCAATTCACGCCACCATAGCGAGAATCGAGCTGGAGCAGCGGAACCTCAAGGCGCCAGCACCGCTCAACTGGGCCCGCTGACATCTGCGCCATCTGTCGGCTTGCAGCCGAACTGCAAGGCACGCCCCGCCGCGGCCGAACATAATCGGGATGCTCGTGTGGGCGCAGTGTCAACACCGCAGTATTCTTGCACCGTGCCACAAATCTACTGGCTTCGGTTCACGATTACGCATCCTGGAGAATTTTGTCGCCGACTGTACATGCGCTACGCCTGCTGATAACGTCTGGTTTAAGATAACGTGCATCTGAGCATGCGTCGCCGCCCTGGTGACACTGCCATCATCACTATCGCCCCGCCGGTCCGCAGCCGCGATCGCCGGTACAAACTTTACAGCTTGCGGAACCAAAGCCGAGATAACACGTCTGGACGCAGGCTGCAGCAAAAATTTCCCGAAACGTATTGTTTCGGAATTCCGTTTAATTACCAGGGTAGTCGGTAGGGGCAAGGAAAAGCCAATGCCAGAGCATGCGCCTACATTCGCAAGCATGCTGATCGCAAGAGAGCAATCTCCTCCCTTGCCTCTTAAAGCAAGGGCATGAGCTTTAATTGCGAAAGCAATACTACTTGCCCTTTCCAGGGTGACCACCATTGACCTTCATTTGACCTTGATTGCATTAGTTGCATTAGATTGGATTACATTAGATTGCATTGGACAGGATTAGATTACACTATATTAGATTACATTGGATTGGATAGCATTGCAATGGATTGGATGGGATTGGATTGCATAACCGATGCATCACCACAAGTCTAACCACAAGCACCACCACCAGCTACACTACCAGCTGTACCATGGCGTAGGTACGGATATTGCTTTCGCAATTACCGTGATTAACCAAGCTAAGCCACAGCGAATTTTTTATTGTCGTTCATGACCTTTTCAAGTTCTGAGATGAGCTTTGGGTTTTCAGCTGCCATCTCGACGAGACGGTCTGCCCCGGCGACCTCCCTGGCCTTCTAGGCAGCCCGGGACTTCCTGGCAGCTTCGCTGTTTTTCCTACGGCGTTCCAAGTAATCCGGGTCCTTGTAGTCTTTCGGACCGGAACTCTGGCGTCTCATCGGACCGACGGTGCTGGTGCATTGCTCAGGAGGACCCCCCACACAAGCAGAGCCGCCGGTGACGCTTTGAGAGACCGCGGGGAAGACGAGTTGCTGCTATCCGACGATGTACGGATGTTCGTCACTGTACTTGAACCGAAAGACTTCATGGCGTCGTGCATGGGGTACGAGAAGGCTTGCGAGTTCCATTTCGGCGGCCGACAAGGTACCAAGAGTCCAATATATTCTGCATGGGAAAAGAAAAAACACAAAAGAAAAGCTTTAAAAGGACTGAACACTTACCAAAACGTGTCATAAGATTATGGTGGAAATAAAAATGTCGTGCTTCTAATTGTGAGAATAGAGCACTCCAGTATCTAGGAAACGAGAATTTATTATCGTAATTTGCAATTGAAAATCGTAAAAAAGCCACCTAGAGGTGAAACTCGAAATTATCGCTGTAGCCTACCATGTTACCACACCTCGGTAAAATATCGGTTGCTTTAAGTTCGCAGTTGTTTATTTTCTATTTGGAGTGTTCATGTGTTTTTGTTTATATTTAACGCTCTCTCCAGTGCGCCCTTCGACGAAAAGCAAAGCTTCCTTCGCATCATCGGTCATGCGCTTTTGGCTTTTGTGACTAGATGACGCCAGAATGTTTTGAATTTCTCGTGTAGATCACAGAGCGGCAACCACAGCCTACTAAAACGTTCGTCTACCAGGGGTTAATCGACTTTTGGAGTAGAAACTTCAATGGACGCTACTCCCCAATGGGCACTGAAACTTCATTAGACGTCCGCAGGACGTCTCAAACGTCCCCAGTTCGTCCTGGGGAGTTTCAGTGTTTATTGGGTCTATAAATTAGAAATGTGTTTTTACTGTGGGTGAGATTTGTATAAGTTTTTGGTACAGCACTTCTGCCCACGTGCAAACACGTTCGCTGAGCGTGGTTTCCAGCGTCGGGATGCATATATAAAACGAGCGCACGCATAGATTAAAAAAATCGTGGTAAATATCTTCTACACCATTTCCAACAAAACCGCTGCGGAATACAGCACCTTAGACAGCAAGCTTTCCGTTGTGCTGAAAGAAATTGGGTTGCTAAGGTTCAGTGTGCCGTCCCTTTAAAAATTACAGCCGATCTAGCTTACTTGCCAAGTTGTGAAGTGTGCGTGCTTGCACGTCGCGTTTGATTTCGCTTTCAGGTCGAGGTTGGGGTTTAGAGGTCACGCAGCAGGCAAAGATCGACGAAATCGGTGACTGAGCACCTCAGTGGTGGCGCACTATAAAATTCTCGATTCGCGCCGACGCACCACCCGCGTCAGATTCGCGCCGTATCGACGGTATCAATAGACAGCTCAGCTCCATTCAACGACGCCTGGATCCGCACTCCACGTTTTCTCCCTGCTAGACTTGGTGAAGGCAGGCCTACACGCAGACACCCACCGACCCGGACGACGTCCCGAAAACTGCAGTCTTTACCCCTTTCGGCTTGTTCGAGTTTCCCTTCATGAGCTTTGGCCTGAGGAACGCGGGAAAAACCTTTCAACGCTTAATCGACGAAGACGTCCGTTGCCTCGACTTCTGCTTCGTCTATCTTAACGACATATTGGTCTTTTCCCGTAACGCCGAACACTACACGCACCTTCGGCGTCTGCTCCGCCGTCAGCGCAACGGCGAGGCACGCGGCGCGTACATCCGCTGCGGGCTGTGACACCACTCGGCGCATGCCCACAGCTGGCGGAGCGGTGGTGCCACGGCTCAGCGCACAGCCACGCTGACCTCGCGAAGTGGCTGGCGTAGTGTAGCTATCGCTACAAAACCGCCTTTTTCATTTGAACTGTTGTTTATTGCAAGCCATATACAAGACAGTAGTGATGCAAAACTATCGCAAAATTGACTATCGATAATATTATCGATAGTAATACTACCGATTCTACTATCGCTTTCGCTCACGTCTCAGTAACAGAAGAAAAAACTATTAATTTTTATACAATAGTTCCTTAGGGATCCCTGCTGCTATCGACATCGCTGTTCACAGACTTCAATTGAGCTGTTCGGCCCTGGCGTTGTCAATTGACACCACAATACAAATATTACGCTCACGTCTGTTCACAGACTTCTGTTCACAGACTTCAATTGAGCTGTGCGGTCTAAAGAAGTAGCAGCATGGGAGGCATGGAGTGAAGAAGCCGAGGCGTAGCAAATTTGTTCATTTTTATCTCACTAACCATTCGTTCTTCTGCGCTCAGATTTTTATATGTTGCGTGAAACGCCTATCCAAGCTCACATCCCCGTCGGAAATATTACTGAATGCGCAGACACTGCGTTCGAACACATTTTTGAGATGTGCGATTTTGACACCATCAGGGCTCAACGGTTGCCAGCGGTGGCCGTTGAGTGATGATGGGTCATCTTTGTAGAATAGAATCCGCTAGTATTTTAGCAGATGCACCTATACTAACGGCCTTTTTAGACTGCTGACATGAATGTTCATTACAGAAAATGGACAAAATCTTAAAATTTGCTTTTTGATGAATTGTAAAACGGAAATTTTCACTATTATACATGATGAATATTCGGACTGAGCCTGGTGGTGGTGGTGGTGAAAAACTTTAAAGGGTCAGTCTACTCACCGAGATGAGTGTGTAAATAATGGCATATTCTGGTAGTTGGCACCCTATAACATCAATAACGAGGGGTGTGCGCCCGGTTTAGGCAGGAATTTATATTTTATTTCGGCGTTAAAAGTCGCGTAAAAAAGCATGGTGGCGACCCCAAACGTTCATTTTGTTCAAGAAAGTGGTAGTCTTTTTTTGTAGAAGCATAAGTGAATATACTACGTACCATTTGTATGCCGCAATGTCACAGAAACACACGTTTTGTTCTAGTAAACTGCAGAAGGCGTACCGCTCGCTTTTTCTGTAAATCACATGAATATTTATAGTTACACGTACGCAAAACGCAGGCACATTCCCACTTTTATAGTAGGATACAACTTAAAAAAACAGCAGTTGCTAACACTGGGCCGCGGTTCGCGGCGTCTTGTATTACTCCGCTGGCCAACCGCAACTGTAAACGAAACCAGCTTTTTAATATTTGACTATCTCAAACAATCCCCATGTCAAAATCCTAGAGCTTATACTCTTTTTCTTGTGATGAGCTTCTTGTTTTGGTCACAAGAAACGTTTAAGCAGCGGATTACTTTTTTGTCGTGGAGGAATTCTGTGCGCGGAGGCTGAACGTGGGCGGAGCTTCACTGCAGACTTAAGTTGTACCCGACTATAGTTCAGCGTATGCTAGCCGAGACGCAAAAATAAACTCAGCCTATAGTGGCGCCATCTGGTCATCAGGACGGGAACCATTGCTGTAAACAAACGGACTCTCCACTTAAGCCTAGGAGCGGCAGAATCGTCACTCTAATTATTAAAATAAAGCAAATTTATCCCTTATATGTTTTCTTAGAGGCGAGATGAGACGAAGCGAAAGACAGGCGCCCCATTTATGGCCAGTGAACGCACTGAAAAAGGCAGCAACAACGAGAATTCAGTCCGAAGCGAGAGGTCCGGCTTCGACGGGCGCCGCCATGTTTGTCGCCGCGCGGCGGAAATCCAGATGGTTGCCAGATGAGACTACCATCTCATACAGATGTGTTCTCACATTAATAAATTCTATTTTAAAATGTTCTACCGCACTCCTTGGCACCACAGCTGGCTAAACGGTAATTTGAGTAAAGAGTTATCGGTTGCCGCAAAGAAAATATGGTCGATAAAATTCAGTAGACTGACCCTTTAATCAAAGAGAGCTTGAGGGTTAAAAAATAAATAAAGAAATAACCCTGCTGCATGGTCGGTATCCTTAGTCCGGGACACCGCATGACGAGGCCCCGTCTCGCGCCCGCTTGACCAGAGCCCTTTGGGACTCCAGTGTGGAGCAGTTGAGGAGGGCAGTCTCCCATGCCTCTCGGGTGGGGGTGGGGGAGGGGGGAAGGTGAGGATTCTGAGTACATGCCCACACCATGTGAAAGATATCGCAGATCTCTCCACAGTGCGGGCAGCGCCCATCTGTGTTCGGATCGAAGTGTTTTGCTATTGCAGGACAGAGAAGGGTTCCTGTCTGCAGGCGCCGCAGAGTTCGCTCCTCCGCCTTGCTCAGCACCTTGGCAGGTGCCGGGCAGAGACGGTGGCTGTCGCAATAATAAATTAGGATTTCGCGGAACCGCAGAAGCGGTTTATGAGCTTCTGAGCCATGAGAGCTAGGATGAGGAGCCCGGTGTGTGAGCGCTCGGGCGGCCGCATCAGCGGCCTCATTGCCTCGTAGACCCTGGTGGCCAGGAGCCCAGATCACTTTTGTGCGAGTTGGATGGGCGAGAGCGCGTCTTAGAATTTGCGAGGCCAGAGGTGATATTTCGCCTGCAAGATAATGTTCACAGGCCCGGCGAGAGTCTGTAATAACCGTTTTCGATTTTGGATCGGCGGCAGCGAGAGCTATTGCGACTTCCTCCGCTCGTGTTGAATTTGGGGCCCGAAAAGATAGCCCATCGACATTCATTCCCCGGTGGACTACGGCAGCCGTGAAGAATCCCGCGGGCGACAGCCCTGTGATGTCCACGTAATAGACGCCCTCTTTATACCCATATTGCCTCTCAAGCGTGCGAACCCGCGCTTGTCGTCTGCCTTCATGTGAAGCCATGTCCATGTTACGCGGGAGCGGAGCGACCAAGAGCATGTGGCGCCAAAGCACCGGGTTGTTCTCCGTCCCCTCTGGTATGCATGTGTGTTGGATGTGTAAGCGGTTTAGCAGGCGGCGCCCAGGCACCGTCTGCGATAGCCGCGTATATTGGTTCACGAGGTGGGCCTCCCGCAACTCCTGATAGGAGTTTACCACTCCCAACGCCTTCAGTTTGGCGTTGGAGGTAGCCACCGGAAGGTCCAGTGCTCGCTTTGTTGCCTTCCTGATGATGGCGTCAATGCGCTCGTCTTGTTGTTTGGTGGTGCGTAGGTACGGCACGGCGTAGAGGATCCGGCTGGTCACGAAGGCATAGGCGAGCCGTAGCGCGTCCCTGCCCCGCAGACCACCCCGCTTGTTGGAAACACGGCGGATCATGCGCCCTACCTATTCACCTATGCTCTTGAGTTTCGCTATAGTAGAGTCCGGCCTAAGTTTGTTATTGATGAACAGACCCAGGATCCGGAGCTCCGCCACTTCTCTGATGGGACCGCCTGACAGAGATATGTGTAGAGACGTGTTGTCCTTGTGGTTTGTCCTGACGTGTAGAAGCTCTGATTTGGCGGGAGCACATTGGAGACCACAGTCGGCAGCATATGCTTCGACTATGGTGGCGGCCTGCTGAAGGCGGTCCTCTATCTCCCCAAGGCTCCCCTCGGTGGTCCAGATTGTAATGTCGTCTGCGTAGAGTGCGTGTTTTATGCCATCTACCTGAGCCAGTCGGCCGGGCAGGTGCATCATGGCGATGTTGAAAAGGAGCGGTGATAACACCGCCCCCTGTGGTGTACCTCGTGTACCCATAGAGTACGGGCCGTACTCCTCGTCCTCGATCCGGAGGAGTGCCTGACGCGCAGAGAGGAAGTCTCTGACATAGGCGAAGACCTTCGCCCCGCAGTTAGTGGTGTTCAAGTTAGAGAGTATGGTGGCATGTTTAACATTGTCAAACGCCCCCTTAAGATCGAGGGCGAGAATGGCCTTGTCGTTTTGTTGCATGGCTGTGGGTCGTATTATGTCCCTGTGTAGTTGGAGTAGGACATCCTGTGCAGACATGTGCGGGCGGAACCCGAACATAGTGTCTGCAAAGAGGCCCTTACCCTCCATGTATGGAGAGAGGCGATCCCTAACCATCGTCTCCATGAGCTTTCCCACACACGAGGTTAATGAGATGGGTCTCAAGTTGTCCGTAGTCACGGCTTTACCTGCTTTGGGGATGAACGTTACAAGGGATGTTTTCCATTCGAGTGGGAGCGGACACCCATCCCAGATCTGATTTATGTATTGTAGCAAATGGAGATATGCACAGTCGGAGAGGTTCGCCAACAGTTTCACTGTTATGCGATCCCGACCCGGTGCCCCACCTCGGCGCATTTTAGCCAGGGCCGCCTTAAGGTCATGCAACTCAAAAGGGGCGTCTAAATCCTGATTTGGCTTGCCGGAGTACGTGTACTCGGGCCCAACCGGGTCGTTTGTGCGGCAGAGATACCTGTCGCACAAAGTGTCCGCAAGTTGCGCCGTCGTACCTTGGTACCCGTGCAGAGCCCGCCGGAGCTGTTTTTGCGTCTCCCCTTTCGTTTGAGAAGGGGCGATGAGGCTGCGCAAGAGACGCCAAGTCCCCTTCGAGCTCATCTGACGCGCTGCCGAGTTGCAGCGTTCTATCCAATTGGCGTCTGTGAGCTGGGCGGCATATGCCGCAGCCTGCTCCGTAAGTTGTGCAATATGAGCTCTAAGCTTGCGATTCGTCTTGTGTTTCTTCCATCGTTTTGTTAAGCTCCGGCGCGCCTCCCACAGATGCAGGAGGTGATTGTCCACTGCGGGGATCTCGTCGGTGGTGTGAAGTGTTTGCGTGTGTTGTTTCTGTATGTTGGTGACCTGTGTTGCCCACTCCGCATAGCCGTCAGAGATTAGTACCGGAGGGACGTCCTGAATTCGAAATTGGTGCCAATTGGTTATTTTCGCCTGGCCCCATTTTTTACGGGCTGCCTTCGCCAAAAGCGTGATGCGGAGAAGGCAGTGGTCGCTGCCCAGGGTATCCCCCAGGTTCTCCCATGTGGCGTTTGTAGTGTTCCTAACCAGAGATAAGTCAGGACACGTGTCACGGGTGACCGAGTTGCCCACACGTGTGGGGCAAGACGGATCCGTGAGCAACGTAAGACGAAGGGTGGAGATGAGCTCCGCCAGCTTGCGTCCCCTGGATTTCTCGAAGTGATAGCCCCAATGTAGACTGGGTGCGTTGAAATCCCCAATGATTACCAGGGGTTCATTGTCAGCCGACTTGAGAGCACGATAGAAAATTTCGCTGAAAGTAACACGCGGCTTATGCGGGGGGCAATACACATTAAGCACATGTATTGACGGGTCGCGGCGCCTGAGAGGCAGAACCCTCACCATGGTGTATTCTTGCTCAGTCTCCAGATCAAGATCGACCTGAATCGCGGTGTATGCTTTATGCACCAGGATGCAGGTCGAGGGGCCCCCCTGAAACGAGCTATACCCAGAGAATTTAGCATCATTGCCGGGCTCTTGCAAAGCAAGAAGCGCCGGCATGTCACCAAGGGACTGCAGGTAGAGCTGGAGATGTGACCGTTTTTTGCAGGCTCTGAAACCCCTGCAGTTCCATTGAATGATTTCGAATTCGTCTAATTTTTTAGCTTTCTGAGAAGGTTTGCCAGCCATATTGATGTTTTTATTTTACAGTGCTGGGTAGCCACTCGGTTCGGAGGCCGGCGCAGCCCCAGGTAGGGGTTGCATCAACGCCGCGGCTATCGGCCCGGAACCGCTTTCTTCCGCTGCCTGTCGAGGAGCTATTTTACGTTTTAGCTGCGGGGAGTCGCAGGAGAGATAATTTTTTATTTGGGAGCTGACCCAGGGCTGCACCGCCTTAAGGACAGAGTCAGTCACCTGGGCCGCAATGTCGGGAAGCATTGTAGCAAATGCGGAACTGAACATGTCCTGAAAGGACTCGCGGACCGCAATCATAATTTGGTTCGGGAGCGCTGCTACCCGCTCCTCCAACTGCTCGGCTTTACGCTCCAGGGCCTCGAAGCGGCCGGCGTCCGTGGGGGCCGAATCGACCACCGTGTCCGCGGTTTGCCGCGAGACGCTAGTTAGGCAAGATGATACTGAGGATCCGTCATCACTATCCTCGGGCTCAGCGTTCTGCATGGGCTCGGACTGCCCGGCCTGCTTAGCTTCTAATTCTTGAATTTTACGGGCGAGAATTTGATTTTGGCGCCTGAGCTCCTCTACCTGCCGCTGTAGGGCGGATTCGGTGGGGGAGGGAGGGGGGGTGGGCCCAGAGACTAACCCACTCCAACTGCTCACCTGATTTTGGCGCGGTACCAGAGGTGGGAAATCCTCGGCTTTCAGGACCGGTGGCCTCGTCGGGTTCCCGGACTTCACAAATTTTGGCGGCCCGGACTGGGCCTTCTTGGGTTCGGGCTTGGGCCCCGGGGCCTGCTTGGGTCCGGCCGTGGGCGTCTGGGCCTTTTTGGGTCCCGGCGTCTGCTTCTGCTTTGGGGTGTGTGGGCGTCCCGGCTTGACGACCTTGCGGTACTTGCCCGCGCAGCCAGGCGCTCCGGTGGGATGGCTGCCTCCGCAGATGAGGCAGCACGGGGAGCATTGATGTTCAGCTGGGCCACCGTCAGGAGCAGCAGCAACCTGAGCCCCGCAGCGTTCACAGCGTCCAGGCTGCGGCCGCGGGCAGGCGTCGGCCCGATGCCCCACCGTGCCACAGCGAGGGCAGGCAGGGATCGTTTTCTTATAGAAGCGGACGGGGAGACGCTCGCAACTATAAAGCACGGTCCGCGGCACCCTTGTCCCCACAAAGGTGACCACAGCAACCTGCGTTTTGCCCAGTTTGCGCACGGATAGTACGTTGGGGTCCTCACTGAGTTTTTTCTTGACAGTCTCAGATGTCTCGTCCGGGGAGACGGTGATGACGCCCTTGCAGAATTCGCCGGAGAGCTTAGGGTGGCCCCGGAATAGCAGCGTGCGGCCTCCGACCGGCAGCATGACGTCCCGGAGCAGCTTCTCCGCAGCTTCCACTGATTTCAGTGTGCACACGAGCACATTTTGCTCCCACACGGGCCACACTGCAAGCCCCACACTTGCGGCGTCCCCGAAGATGCTGCGAACGGCAGCGCCGGCGTGTCCGGGACCTAAGGTGGCCTTCAGGTCGATGGTTTCTCGTGGCTTAAGCACCACAATGATTTCGTCTTTCCCGATGCGGGGCGTGTGTTGCGGCCGCCACCGGGGCTGTTTTGCTTGTTGCACAGCTGCATGTTGAGCGTTCTCGCCCTGCACATGTGCAGAGCGTCCCGCCACCCGTTGCTGGCCGGCGTCCGTGTTGGCGTCCCTGGAGGCCTTAGTCTTCCTGCGTCCGCGCCATACGCGGACCATGTCTTCGAGGTATTCCTCCTCGCTGGGAAGAGGCTCTTCATGTTGAACGGTTTCCATGTTAACGATCCCTATGGAGGTGGGATCGTATCCGGTGACTTGGCCTTGGACCGCCATTGCCGAGGAATCCCAGAGGAAACCCCGAACGCTGCCGGCGCAGGCCTTGCCACCGTCAGGCTTAGCGCCGCAGAGATGGGGCGAGGTCTTCAAAGCACTGAAAATGGAACAAAATTCAGCGCACCTTGGCAAATGTGGTGTCCACGGATGCCGCTTAGGTTGCCGGAGACGATGGTGCCAAGCTTTCTACGGGAAAGAGTTGAGGACCGCAAATAACAGCGATCATTGGTAGAGCCGACGTGGCGTGCGACCGCTCGCGCTGCCTGCCACCGGCGTTTTCCAGCCTGGAAATGACCATGCGGATGTCGGCGAACAGCAACCGGACCAAAGGAATAGCGAGAACAAATGCACGCCTGACCTTGCGCTTTTATTCCCTTTTTTACCTCTATCCTCCTCCCTTGAGCTGTGAGCATCGACACTGAGCTGCAAGAAGCGACCGCGGTATTTACACTGAAACTCGCGCTCCGCCGCTCGTGCAGCACGTGTGGCGCGCCCTTGATGCTCGTATCAATGCAGCGTGTTTGGCTGTGTTTTCTTGAGAAAGCGTATTTGGTGTGCTGATAATCAGCTTCTGCTTTCTCCCCGGCCGAGAGATATCCCGAACTCATAAGCCTATGGATGAGATTGAATTTCCTGTCACCTGTAGGGAACAGCATTCGGTCAAGGCACAGACACGACGAGATTATGTTCCACTTTATGAATTATTCTATAGCAAACAGCTGGTTTGAAAACAAGCGCAAGCTTAGAGCTGTTTTATTACGGAAAATGTAATGACATTATAATTATTATAATATTATAGTAAAATAGATTTGCAATGCTGATATGAGTTGCGTGATAAAACCACCCGCCCTCGCTGTCGTTTCTAAGTCAAATATGCTCGCTATCGTCCTCGGCACGAATCGCTTGTGTGCCGCGCTGTAAAAATCACGAACTTTTGGAAGTTTTGCGAAAGAACCTGCTAAAAAGTAAAAGCAAGAAAACTGATAGCACTGAGGCGACCAACACACTGGAGCATGGCGATAGTAACACGTCCACATACCATATCGGTGGCTATTGTGACGTCCATGACATCAAAGTAATTTCCGCGCGTAAATAATTACAACTCGTGAAGGAAATTTTTCTCGCAGCAAGATCTCATGACGCACTTCCACAATCAAACTTCTGCACATTTATCTTTGCTGGATGACACAATCGTGCGGATAAGATTTGATGACGCGACATAGATATCTAATGCATTCGGATTAATAAAGCTAGCAATGCCTACAGTGCTGGTTCTCTGTTCCCGCTACATATCAATGCTTTCCTGGCCGATCCTATGCAGCAAAGCCTTTCGGCGACGTATGAATGGCCAAAAAACATTGTTGCTGACTTATACAAGGTGGCTGCCATATTATCATAAGGCGGCAACTCGTACAAAGCACTAAAGCGCAAACTGCTGGGCTAATTCGTTTTACATGGCAACCAAACAACGCAACCGTGCACATACATGGATATTAACAAACTAGGCAACACAGTGCTCAATAAAAAACGACGTTTATTTGGATTCTGTAACCAGAATTTTTCCGTGCAGACAACTGCATTAACCACACTGTTAATAGAGTCGATTCCCTAACCACAATGTGCGATACGACTACGATGAGCTATATGGACAAAAAATTACGACCGCAAGTGGCCGAATAACGAGCGCCCTCTTCAATTTTTTAACCAAAAACCGTCGTACGCAGAAGGCAATCTCGCATTCTTCATCGAAAAGGTTAGGAGAGACGACCGTTTATCTGTATGGGAGGGAACTTGTTGAAAGGACACAATAGAGCTGAGGCGCGAACGACAGGAACGGGTCGAGACAGGTACACGTCAAGGGAATGCATCATTGTAACCTTTGCACAACTTTCCTTTACACTCTACCTCGATAGCTGGCAATGTCTGGCGGGGCTTCAGGTTCACACAGATTTGGGGCAGCCCCGCACACCTTTTCGAAGAAGGACGCTGACTCATCTCCCCTCGCACTAAACCCTTCAGGCAGCATTGCAGCAAGCGAAAACGTGTCTGTAAACGAGGGCTTTTGGTTGGAAAACACCTTTCTGTAAGTCAGCTTTCCCGCAGTGTTGCAAGTTGTCCATTGTGGTAACGTTTTCAAAAAGCAAGCGCCAGTCCTGGGTCCATCCTCTCTTCTGTGTTTGTACATTGCATCCGCTATTATGCTTCCTGAAAACGCATCCATCTAGCCCGTCTGCAAGTTGTTCTAAAAGATATAGTAACGCTATTTTTTCTGGACTCGACTCAGCCATATGTGCACGGCTAACGCTAGTATGAACAGACCTCTATTATAGCCCGAAGAAACGAGCTGAACTTAATAACAACGTAAATAGCGGTAACTGTCTCTGACAAATGCCTGGTATTTTCCTCAAACGAATAATTACGCCAAGTCGCCAGAGTTAGCGGATGATTCTTGTAAAATCAGGGCCACTAAATCCTCTTTTTACGGCAAATGGACAGAAAATAAAGGAGGCCTGGTTGCCAAGACCAGTCTCGACCACGGCATGGCAGGAAAGAAAAAAAAAACGCATGACCCTAGTCAGCGGTGAAGCAGTTTCCGAACATGGACGCTGAAACTCTTAACACTCTTGGAAGTAAACTCGCCCTTAGATATAATATCTAAAGAAAACCGGCAACGAAATGACAGCGATAAACTTCTGCAACCTAATGCAAATGTTATCTCCGTAGTTCATTGTCTGGTGGCATATTTCCGAGAATCGCGGTGACGTCTTCTGGGAAACGAAGTCAGCATCAAACGCTTCCCAAGTAAAAATACACTACCGCCCTAACATTGGTTGCATTGCTGCTAAAACAGAATCGTATGAAACGGCCGTTTAGGATATAAAAAAAAACAAAGTAGGTTTGCTAGTTCGAGGTCTCGATTCTAGGAGTCGACAAAACAAACTGAACCGTGGTCCAACGAACACAGTCCCCATACTAAAATCTGTGCTTAGCGCGGTCTCCCTGCAATGGCGTACGACACTAACATACAGACTGCGCACATTTTGGCTTTAGGTGGTAGGAAATAAAGCTGCTAAAATAAGTGCACAAAGAAGAACTCAGTCGTATCTACACCAATAACTAATGACAACAAATACCAATTTAAATGACTGCAGATGATGAAGACAAGAGGAGGAAATATATTTACATGTATGTACAAGGGCAAACTGAGTTACAGAAACAAAGTCACAATCTCACTGCAATAACTCACCTTGCTTGTCGACCGGAGGGTTGCGATTTAGGTGCTTGTTGAAGCACGTGCCAAGTACGGAGTCCTTCCCGAGACTACGCAAGACAAGGGCTGATCGAGGAGTGTGGTCCAGTGGTTCTGCATGAGTTTTTATATGCTTTACAAATATAGAAGTTAGGGCGGTTATGTTTGAAGGCCTGCCCTAGACTTCGCTATCCAATGAAATTTCAATATACAATTGCCACAACCCCTATAGGTTGGGCACAACCTTGAACCCAGGGCTTGGCATAGCGAAAAAAGAAACACAAATAAAACATTTAGAACACTCTGCACGCGCGACTCCTCGCCTTCTCCACGTGATTCTCTCCCCTTACCACCCTGGTCTCCTCACCCGTGTGTCGCTTCTCCACGGATGACAAGTTCTACGTGAACAACAGGGCGAGTCACGTGCTGAATCATCTTAGGAGTGTGAGTAGCAGAGGCAGGAAACGAGCCCTGCGGTCCTTGGGTGATGGTAACAATGCCAGCAAACAAAAGGGCCCTTCGCGGAACTCCCAGTTCCCATGTTCCCAGTTTCCGGAAAGTGGTACAGGAATCCGCGGGCAGCCACTTCCTGGCTTTTGTATATGTGGGGTGAATACGCGGTTGCGGAGCCCGTGGCTTTACCGTGGCCGTCTTCCGATTTCAGGATCGCGGAACGCGGTGTCTCCGCTGGCCTCAGGAAGACAGCAGGTGCCCAGGTCCGTTGAAGCGTGTCGTACGTTGTTACCTGCTGTCCCTGCGACAGGGGAGGCAGGTGTCTGGAGCCACGGTTGTAGTAGGTTCTCTGGCGCTGGCGAATTTCCTGGAGTCCGTTGTGCACGGTTGTGCTGGGCACCGTCACTGGAACGAAGTGTTCTGCCGGTACCGGGAGCAGAGTTCTCGTCTGCCTTCCCATAAGCCTCTGCACAGGAGACTTCTGCACAGGATCTCTGGGGGTATTGCGCCACTCGAGTAAAGCCATTTGGAAGTCTGGCATCCTGCAGGAGCACTTTTTTTAGTAGCTTCTTAGCCTCTTGGACTGCCCTCTCAGTCATTCCGTTAGAGCGCGGATGGTACGGGCTCGAGGTGACGTGGGCAACACCTAGCGGGGTTAGAAATGCTTTAAATTCTGCGCTCTTGAACGGTGGGCCGTTATCACTGCACAGCTGTAAGGGCAGTCCATGAACAGCAAAGATTTCCGCACACCATGATTTGAGCACTTTCGCTGTCACTTGTTGAAGTTCACTTACTTCAAAGAAGAATGAATAGAAGTCAACAATTATGGCGTACTGCCGGCCACCGTAAAAGAACAAGTCCATTCCCACGGCTTCCCATAGTAAGCTAGGTACTTCGTGGCTCAAAAGTGGCATCTTTGCATTGCGTGGTTGATGCGTTTGGCAGATTTTGCAAGCTTTGGAGTACTGGTCAATCTCTGCATACATGCTTGGCCAAAACATGACACTTCTCGCCCGCTCTTTCATTTTATCCGCTCCCGAATGTGCGGCGTGAAGAAGACAAAATTTCTGCTCTCTTCGAATGTAGTATGATTACCTTATTACTGCGAAATAACAGGCCGTCCTGGGTGTGTATCTCCTCCCGGTGTGACCAGTATGGGCGGACAGCTTCGGGAACATCACGCTTGTCGTCCGGCCAGCTTGTTTCCGCATATCCACGTAGCTGGAGCAGAGCAGGATCACCATTGCTTGTTGCAAGGAGGTCCCTGAGACGTTCACGTGAAGCAGAAACAAAATCTAGGACATTTACTTGAAACCGCTCTGTCTCTTCAGCCATACATTCTTTGCCACGGGAAGTGGTTTTGTGCCCAAAAAATGCCGTAAGCGTGGCCAGACAGGTCTGTTCTGGCTTATCTGGCAGTTTTCTAATGTCATTTCTTGAAATAACACAGCAGTTTGCCCCCGTGTCTAATTTGCACTTCATTGCTGTGCCTTCAATGTTCACAATCGCACTCCAGTTGTCTGCAGTCAGTGTGTGCACTGTCAAGGTTTCCAAGAAGTAATCCTCGTCTGCTTCAACCTGCAGCTCCCGCAAATCATTTCATCGCCGAATCGCAACTCGTGAATGCGGCATCGACTTGCATACTTGTGCGAAGTGGTTCCGCCTGCCGTATTTCTTGCAAGTTTTACCGTTCGCGGGGCATATTCCGCTACGGTGCGTCTGATAACCGCATCTATTGCAGACGTCGTTTTTAGCCGCTACTGCATGAACGCTCGTTTCATGGGTGGTTCCTGCCGCGTCGCTTATCTCGCGGAACTGTTCTTTCCCTTGTTCTAGGGCGCTGCAGATTTCGACAGTCTTCTGATAGGACGGGTTCTCAGCGATCAACCTTTGCTGCAAGTTTCTGTCGCGAATGCCCAAAATAATGCGGCTGCGCAGCATACGGTCTTCTAGCTCTCCATATTCGCAGTTTTTTGCCAGTATTCGTAGTCCTGTCAGCCATTAACTGAAGCTTTCACCTTCCTTCTGGTTTCTTGAACCGAATCGCAATTCGTGAAATGTTAGGTTGGTTTCGGGCTTATAGAAATCCTTAAACTTTTTTAGCAGGACTTCGACATCGTTTTTGTCTTCTCCTTCTTCAAACTTCAACGTGCTGTACGCCTTCCTAGTTTCGTCACCAGCCGTCACTAGCAGTGTGGCTTCCTGCACCTCTTTGCTCTGCTTGTTCAGCTGGGTAGCGGTAGAAAACAACTTGAACTCACTCTTCCACGTTTGCCATCCTAGCCAAGCGTTGCCTGATGTGTCCAAGGGCTTCGGTGGCGGAAGAAGGGACGCTGGCGTCGACATGCCGACTAGAGACCGCTGCCACCATGTGAGCAGGCCGGCAGTCAGTGAAGAACAACGTTTATTGCCGATAGGAAACGGGTTTATATAGAAACAGGAGGGTGACGTAATAGGTCACGATGCTAGGCCGCTATCAGCGTGCCGTCAGAGTGACGCAGCGCTGCTACAGTACATGTTTGCGGTGAATACGCGGGTGCGGAGCCCGTGGCTTTACCGAGAGATCTCCGCGTAGACCGGAGGCGTGCAGTGGCCTCAAGCTAAAGTTAAGAAAGATGGTGGCGGCCTCACATCTCGTTTTCACATTGGTAGATTACGGCGGGTATCCTTTTTCTCTCGTGTCTACGTGGCATTCGTAAGCACCAATAATATTATCGTAACTATCCAACGTCGACACCTAGACAGGAAAAATAATACATAAAAGGCAAATTAGCACTGGTAATGCGCAAGTAGCGGTTATGGGAGTGCGCCGTTTTTTGAGAAAACAATCAGATACCGAAAAGCGGACGATGTCGTCCCACCGTCGCAGACCACAATGAGTCGAAACGCGGCTATGGTGGGCTGCTTGCTTGCGATTCAAGGCTCCGTGCACTGGTATGGTACGCCACTCCCCGCACGGCAGGCGGCGGTACCACGCTAGCGGCGGTCAGCAGCCGTTTTTCGTCATGTTTGTGTGAGCGGTGTGGCTCATCCGTTTGCGCTAGAGAAATGATATTGAGCGCATTGTAAAGATAATTGTATCTTCTTTGCGATGGTATGTGTCGCTAAAAGCTATTCACGTTAGTATGATAGCAGTGAGCAAAAGAGCGAGGGGCATAAAACGATATTTTTGCTCGACTTGCCTGCGTTGGATTTGCTGTTGACGAAAACTACTGCTCCGAAAAGAAAACTGTTTCTGCAGCTTTTAGATTAAGTGTGACTCGAGGACCTTACAGGCAATTTATTGAGTTATGTTGGGTGGTTATTTAGAACTGGCGCCATAAAAAAGTGTGAAATTGAAAAGAATGGCGCATTAATAACTCCTAGTCCAGTTCATAAATCACAAACATATTTAGCAGGATTGTAGATAGTACCCATGTTGTTAATTCTTGAAAATTTCATTGAGCTACATGTCATAATTTTTTAGTTTTCATTGTTCAAAGTTGGTCGTAACCTAGAAACTGCGCTTTTTTGATCTGAGCTTTAGAAGCAAGTAAACGTCGTATAGGGAACAAATTTTGCACGCGAAATATTTAGGAAATATTCAAGGATCTGCTCAAGGCCGAATTTCGCTATGACAAACAGAACGGTATTACTGCGCCATTCAATTGCGCTATTTTTTGGTGCGCCGTAACCTCCGCAAAATACATCCAGCGCGAAAGATCACTGTTATATTCCAGGCTTTTTTGACAGGAACTGAAGTCGCTGGTCTTAAACTACCAGTGATGTAAATTTGGGTATGATAAACGACTCATGTTAGCTCGCACTCGCCCCGTTTGTTGGTCGACGGGGCTGCTGCATTTGAATCTCGCGGGCGTTTTGACTCAACAATGGAGTTCCGCCGGTCAACGACAGTGGCGCTGTCAAACATTTTGAAGCAAGACGTACGAGACAGTAACTATTGGGGTTTACTGAAACGTGTGCGCAGCGCCTCCCCTGTGTGTGTGACGCCCGCAACTCTCGCCGCGGTACTCTGTACCGGTACGGACGACTGACTACGCTGAAGCCTGTCTTGCCTTCGGTCGCTTCTTCGGCTGCTCCGCAGGCTGTCATCGGCGTATCGTGCTGTTTTGCTTGTTGGTGTTTTTTTTTTACTGTGCTTTTGTATTTATGTGCAGCGCCGTTTTTTATCACGTTATCTTGCCAGTTTTTTTTGTGTGTAAAAGTGTCAAATGGGGAATCGGCGGCGATACCTTCAGCGCAAAAGGTCGACGATGACAAAGCTTCGTACGCGCATGGCTGATGTCAGGGCCAAACGCAGGTGAGCCATTTGGACCGCAATTTTGTTATTAGAATCTGCATTGAAGTCCCAACTGTACCTGTGTCGCGTGCGTGAGCTACCTCGTAGTGTGTGTTATCGAGTGCGGTTTTTCATGAACGCGTGTGCAAGATTACCAGTGTCACGGCACTGTGACATTTCGTAAGGCGCCTAGTCGTTTGCTCTTTTGCAACAATATAGTTTTTCTTTCCGCCCTCCTGTTATGGCCTCGTAGGTGAGTATATGTGAGGTAAAATCATTATAGAGGGTATTTTTGCTATAAACTTATCACTTGTTTCATACAAATGCTTGAAAGCTACACAGCCCTCCTTGAGTTGGGTGTTTTCCTTAGCTGAAAAGGCGCTGAAGCACATTTGTGGATGAATGCACTCTAAATATGCTTGTAATTGATTTTCAAATGTAACCGTTGAGATCCCTGCTATATGAAACATGAAACAGTGTGTTTTCATTTCTTTCCGCTTTATATTTTCAAAAATGTGGGGCTTTTATATGTCCGTTGCAACAGCACTGTTGAGTTGTTTCTTTTTCCCAAGTATAGCTTAGTTGGACATGCTGTACTTCTTATGCCTGCTCCTTTCTTCTGTTCTATAGCTGCGTCTTTTCTTTTGCTACTAGCCCGCTTGTGGCGTTCACTTTCCTTGGAAGCACAGTATCAATATACACTTTCAAGGGATATTCAACCTCACAGCTCACATTTTTCTGCTTGTGTGTAATGGATACAGCCTTCTGCTGGTAAGCTTTTTCTTCGTGAACTGCTGGTGACATCAAAACAAGCAGTGTATCATTGTTCCAGCAGCTTTGTATCACCCTGTATGGCGTAAGCAGAATATGTTTCTATCGTGCTCAGCAGGCTTTTATCCTAACATATCTGCTCTCATTGTTACAGTGGCAGCAAATTATTTAGATGTATGTAAGGACTTTTCAGTCCACTTGCTATGTTTATGCACATATTTTCTTTCCTTTTCCGTTACTGCCCTCACATTTTTGTATGACGGGAGGTAAGCATATGTGTTTGTGTGTTACTGAAACACTAAGTCAATGGAAAGTAACTGCAGTAAAGAACAAGCTAATACCCACTTTTGAGCACTGACATTTCCTGTCACTTCCTGAAAATAGACTCACATATGACATTGGTATGGTCTTGTTTGCTTGCAGGCTGCCACCATGATGTGTGGGGGAGTTGTGCAAGGCATCTGAACGTGCTTAGCAGATGGTGCAATAAAATGGTCCTGTTTTTATAAGGAACATGCGTTTGTCTTTTGAAAATGCACATCAATGGAAGTGAATGAAGCCTTCTGCTTCTGCCTCTACCAGTGGCGAAGTGCATGTGTGGACAGTGCGATTTCACTAGCATTGTAGTGGCAAAGCATGCCCCCAAAATTATATGTCAATCACACACTGCAAGAAAAAAAGAATGCACGGATAACATTCTTGAAAGATATATGGGAGCGTAGCTGGTGATATGCATGCGCGCAATGCAGCAAAAACAATGCCAGCATCTCTTGCCATTGTTTGCACTGCATGAAATACCAGTACTTTCCCTCAGCGGTGTGCAAACCACGGATACCGAAATCGTTAGGAATGCAATCAGTTGTCAGTCTCGGCTACAGGGTATTATGATTCAAAACTAGCTCTTGTAAATGGCGGTTTCCGGAAGAGCTGCTCCACAATAGTACAGCGACATTTGCTGCGCATGGCGCTGCACGATTGCGCGTGTAGTGTCTAGATAGGAGTAGGTGAGTTGTATAAATATGGAAGTCTGCTATGGTGGGCTTGCTGCTCGCACCGCTGGCACTTGCCACGTGCCAGCGCAAGTGCCAATCTGCTCGCGGGTGCTCAAAAGCGGTGGTGTCCCTCATTGTTAGTCGTGGCTGGAATTCCGCTCCGGTCAAGAATGGAGAAAATTGTGCTGCGGGCGTGCGGGGCAGCTTGGTGTATGCGAGTGAGAGGGGAGCTTGCGGAGCGGGCGAGCGTAGTGTATGTGAGAGAGAGAGAGCGCGGTCGCCCTCTCCCGAAGTGCGCGCCTCACGTGTCAGGTCGCCGGCAACTTTCGCGGTCCTTCCCACTGGCTGTATCGCCTCGCGTAATGGAAATACAAGCAGGAGGGAAGGTTTTCCCTCTCTCTCTACCCTTTGTTTTCCCCTTCACTGTCATCTCGCTTTCCATTTCCATCCCCCAGCCCCAGCTCAGGTGCTTCTAGACATGATAGCAGATGCCGGCGCTGGCAAGAATCCTTTTACCTTCTTTTTCATTTACAATAAAAGCCACTTACTACTACTACTCAGGATAGTTCCGTGAACACGAGGGGCCGAGAGCTTCTGGTGAAATTTATTGGAAACCGGTATGAAGTCCTTTGGCTGGGTGGTCTGTGGATGACATTGGTGAAAACATTTTGTCTAAGAGCTATTTTTCAGCAGATTTCGAAGCCCTCTCAGCAAAACCATCAAGGACTTCAGGATAATTCAGCAAGGTTATGTGGGAAGCAGGTTTTACATCGCGAATTGTTTTTTGACCTGGTTTACAAAGCGGGGAACATAATATGACGTTAGTGTCGATCCGTATTCACAAATTAGAAGAAAGACCATAAATATTTTCAAAATGGTGCTCGTCTACCTGATAAACATTTACGACCAGATTTTCATTAGCGTGGTTATGAAAAAACCCTAATTGGAAGGGTCCGGAACTCTACATTTTACCAGATCTGACGAACGCTTCAGCCTCTTGCTCAGGACGGTTCCTCATGCTTGTTTACAAAAAAGCATACAGCAGCAGCATGCTTGCATTGTCTTCGCATTCCGGCCTTGAAATAGCATTTGCCACAGCGGTTGCTTTTGTGTGCATGGTCATGAAACGTGAAAAAAATCTGCCATCATTTACACACACATCTATTTTCCTCAATATTTCATGACATTCTAAGATATTACGGGAGTAGGCATTGCTCTGGCTGAATGTAACTTCTAAGTCAAAATGTTTGCTTGCACATGAATGAGCACATATAACGATGGCTCTGCAAATAAAGTGTTCCCGCATGCGCGGTAATCTCTTCAGCTTCGCATATCTGTTTAGAGGCACTTTATGTTCGCATAAAGATTGTGTTTATTATTATTAGCGCAAAACGTAACAAAACCCCATTGTATTGGCCTCGAATTTCAAGTTGATTCACTTAGGACACACACTTTCTGTCACTTCCCCATGGAGGTAGTTTTCATTGACAATCTGCTCCACTGAGTGCACGTGATCAATTAGCAATTTTCGCTCCTTCAAGTTGACAGAAAAAAAAATGTTTTCACTATTTTCTGGGACACACATCTTAGGCTCTACATTTTTCTCACCTGAAAAGAAAAAAAACGCGACTGCGCATACAGATTTGCAGGCAGGCCAACACGTGCAAAGAAAACTAGCTTCCTTCAAGACCCACGTCATCAACGCACGTGCTTCTGGTCCGAAGGGCAAAACATGCGCCGTACCGAGAAGGCTCACACTGGGAGAAGAAGGCTGCCAGGCGTTTCGAATCAGGGAACAAAGCTGGTGGGGGAGTGCTCGGCACCTCAAAAACCGGTTCAGAACCGAAATTCGACGATTTTGCCCATCGGGGCACACCTTTTTGACGTCACACTGTTTACATCAGGGAGAGGTCTATTATGAGGCACCGGCCGGATTCACTGGCGCCCGGAGCGCGCTCCTGCCACCCGGCCTAAGTCATTCAGCGCAAGCGTTTCCCCTCTTCTATCCTGTGAGGGCCGGCGAGGCGTCTCGAATCGGGGTAAAAAGGCGGCGAAGGAGCCCTCGGGACCAACAACACCGGCTCAGAACCAAAAGTTGTCAGTTCTGCCAACCGGGCCACAACTTTTTGACGTCACGCTGTTTACAATAGGGAGGGGGTTTCACAGTTCTGCGAAGCTGATGTTTTGCGAAGGCGATTGACATGCGGCCGTTCCAATCCAAGGTTCTTCTGCAGCCAAGGCCAGGCTAGAAAGAGGAGACAGACCTGTGTGCCTCTGCTGCGGGGAGTGGGTACAACTTGTCAGGGCGCACCCGCCCTGGGCGCAGTGGGGTTTATAATAAAAATCTTTAGCGCGGCACCCAACCCTTGCTCTCACCGTCGTGGTGAAGCGGTGCGTTGCGCGTTTCTTTCCAGGAACGACGCTTGCTCCGTCAACAACTGCGGGGGGTGGGGGGAACGTACATTGCCAGTAGCCTTTATGCGCTCGCAGTTACATGCGTGGTCCTGACAGTCAACAGACTCGAGCGACAAGACGCGGTCAGGTTCGCCAGCGTAGCCTTGTAAAGTGCACCGGGGAAGGCGTGTCCACAGATGACTCACCCCTTTCATTTCTGCCTATTGAAGCCAGCACTGCCCGTTACTGCTCTGGAGACCACCTGCACCCACAATTATAAATGCATTTTCGCAGAAAACATTCAAGGGCGTTCAGGCAACCCTGCAAACGCGTTTCTGAAGAACGGCAGATTGGGCTACTTGGAGTTGATACATAGGGATTGAGTGGACAACAGCCCTGCCAGACACTGACACAGAATAAGATGAGACACACAGGAGCCTCCTTGTACGTCGTCTTTTTCTCTGTGAGTGTCTGGTATCGCTGTTGGACCACTAACATAAAACGTGCTCCGCCTGGCGGCCGCTAGGAGGGTACGCTAATCGAAAACTTGGCATAATGCAATACAGTAAGCCGTTAGTACTGGCTCGAGTATCCGAACTGCTGACATGATAGTACCAACACAGCAGCTTTTTTTTTTCTCTGCCTGCTCATGGATACAGCTGCGGGCATATAACAAGACGAAAATAGCTACACACACACAAATACGCGAGGCCTTGCGCGAGTGCGTTTGTTGAGTCCATGTGGAGAAAGAAAACAAAGCAGTGTGCAGGGGCGTTATTGTTCATTTCCCCTATCCCCCTAGCTGACAGAGTCCCATTATCTAAAAGCGACCGTCCACCCGGAAAGACGTGTAGTCGATTTTTTTTTTTCGGCAGCAGTGAAGAGAAATCAGGGCTGAGAGCCTACACGTTGCGCCGCCGGGGTGGGGGGTCTGTATGCGCTGCAGGAAATCCAGAAATCTGAGTTTACCGTAGGAACTTCGTCCAGCGTACTTGTATACACGTGTCGACAAAAAGTTATAATTTCTGAAAATGAAGTGGCATCATGTTTGAGTTGTAACTGCTACATTTTGATAGTTTTCAAACGCAATTTAGTGACTTTTCAAAAATGGTTTACCGTGTATGATCGTACACGGCAAAGATATTTTTGAAACCGTACCATTTTCCGTGTTTGAATGTGTTTGTGCGCGTGCGTGGGGGGATTTATACCCCTGTCACACGGCAACTTTAGTGATACTTTCACGAAGCGCACTCCCCATGAACGAATGGCACTTTCATTGCGTTGTCACATGGCAAAAAGAGGTGCTATTTGGAAATGATGATAGTGACGATGGGTGTTGCAGGTAGTGACGATCGGTGCTGCAGCACATTGTGAAAATTAGTTTGTTTTCGCAAATACTTGCAAAATATGTCATAGCAGATGTAATTGCTTTTCGCGTCTGATCGCATGCTGTTATCTAAGAAAGCATCACGAGCCTGAGATTAGCAATATCTCTGCTACACGGGCGTTTCAAATACCTTCCAACCGAGTGTCATTCGAGTCGGATGTCGCCTTGTGCAGCTGCACGAACTATTCAATGGCATTTGGCTGACATACTATCAAGTCAATGGAGCTCCGCGAAGGCATTCGAGATTTTGGAATACCTTCGAGTCACGAACACGGCCCGCACTGACGTCGCCATCCCTTCGCTCCGCCAATAACACAGGGCGATCGCACACCAGTACTCCTTTTTACAGCGCTGTATGCAAACAGCTATGTTTGTTCGCGTGAGGTAAAACGAGAGCTACGCTTTTGTTTTATTAATCCTATTTGTGTACCTGTTGTTCCTTTGCTTGTTTATGCAGCGCGACAACTTTGTAGAAACCACCGATTTCTACAAAGTTGTCGCGAAGTTTTTCGAACCTTGGTGGTGGTAGTAGTTTATTTGACAATAAAAAGTGAACGAAAAGAATGTTGCCGGCTGCGGCCCTAAGCGCTTTCGGGATTTTTGTTATCATACACGGATGCGCGGGCGGAAAAAAAGAAAATCAGCATTACTTGCAACGTATCTCAACGTCACAGACTACCTCTCCGCAGCTACTGACCCAACGACTTGAACGCAATATGTTTGTACCATTCTGATATGCCTTATTCTGCCCATTTTCTCTTATTTACTGTTACCATATCAGCTGTCTCTTAGAATTCTACATAGCACTGGCAGTGTGTGAGTAAAAAATAAAAACACTCGCCATGCTTCGAAATCTCGGGTTGATGTTTCACTGCTGGTGTTTTTCCTGGAATTGCGAAATAAACGTTTGTATGGTGAACGGGAATCAATAGCACACAAGCTACGCGCCACGCGCCTTTTACCGCAGAAAAGGCTGTGACAACACGCATGGCAACAACCCTTTGAAACCAAGAGGTCATCTACTATTCCGCTGCATCCATTTCGACATCATCCATAGTTTTACGAAGGCCATAGCCCATAGATGTCTTGTGGCCCTTTGTTATGGATGCCAGTGGAACCTACGAAGCTTTATTTTGTAATATTGCTTGCCGTGGCTGCCGCTGCTAGTCATCAAAATATTTGTCAGGGTCGTGAGAAAAGAATAACTATAAAACAACGTGTACAACTCTGGAAAAAATGGAAACAAAATATAATTTCTGTAAATGTCACAGATATAGAGACTTCGTGTTCAGGAAAGTAAAAACAGCGCTAAATTCTACACAAAACACACAGAAAGACGGACAGGACGGGCGCTGACTCCAACTGAACACAATGTCACATCAACTAGCCCCGCAAAAGGTCACATTCGAAATAGTGCCTCCTAAAAAAGAATCGCCAGGCACCACGGCAGGGCCGCCAAGGGGTGGGTAGGGACGAAAGAAGCAGTACCCGTGTGCCAAACACGTTCGAGCGCGGTCGTCATTGTCATGGCGTTTATCCCCCTCCGTGACTAACCGCCTCCTTCTGCCACAACGCGAGGGAGAGGAGGTCAAGGTAACGCAGAGAGGAGGACCAGACCGTCTCGAAGGAGCGCTTTTTCGCTTCCACGGACAAGTGGAGCCGCCCTGGTGGTTCAACTAACGTCTTGTCCAAGATGGCCGCCGTGGTACCCCCGCCTTAACTGGATGCCCAGTGTGTTTCCGTCAACCCGTCCGCATAGCAGACGCGCAGTGACATCGTTGCGAGAATGGCATTTCGGCGGGACACCTGCTTTTATGCGGATTTGTGCAATGTTCGAAATTACACACCTTTCCCCGCTGAAAATGAGAAGGCGGGAAATGGAGCATACATTGGACAAAAGAGAGATGTTATTCTACAAAAAGGATCTTGATGAGATAATCGCAATTTCCCTCATTACAAAAGGCCTGGCAGCAGTTCAGCGGTTTGTTTTTGTTTGGATTGCTTTTATTTTAATTCCTGAGCAGAATTTATGAAGCGTTGATGAAGGTGGCATCAACAACGAAAAGTGCGCGTGAGCACTTCGACAGCACACCTCATAAAAATAAGAACTGCCGACCTCCAGTATTCAGCCATGTCCTTACGTCACCAAGGATATTCTGTAGTGCTGCAACTTCTTACGGTAAGCTTCGTGGCCTGCTTAATGTATTTGGCCTCTGAAAATGTGCTATACAGCGGTTTAAACTGACCACTTGTTGTAATCCCTGTCAGCTTCTTTACAAGTCTTTTTTCCAATCCAAAAGGTCTCGTTCCCCGAAGACACCCTGTATTCTTAGAAGAAACGAAAAAAGGCAAGTTCCTCCTTCTATGTTAACTCAAGAATGTTTCCAGTAGACTGCAATATGACTCAGGAAGGGGTGTCCAAAGCGTACATGGGTTGACTACCCCCCCCCCCCCCCCCCCCCATTTACCAGTAAAATAGAGGGCGAAGGGGATAGTCCAGCGCCTTGCTTTTCCAGCGTGACTGGTTTCGGGCCACTCTTCAGGCTTCAGCCTTGAAGAGCGACTCGCAAATGTGAATGCGCCGTAAAGAGATCGACGCCTGCCGTTTTTCGTTTCCGCCAAGACTGCGAGAGTGTCGTCCGGGAAGGAGAGCTTTCACGTGAAAACAAACCTCGCAAAGAAGGTGGCTTACGAATTTCCCCAAGTGGTTCCTAACGTATGTAGTAGTAGTGTCTTTGCAAGATGCGATGCAGTTCTGTTCCAACTTCCACATGACGATGCAGGAAAAAAGATGGAAAAAATAGCTAGACAGGAGTTGGCACATGGGACGATAATTCACGAAGTAACTTCAGTACAAACCTAATGATGACATGCTACATCTAGTTTCTATTGCTTTCAGGTTGGGCTGATCATCGATTCTGAGAAGTCATGGCTGTGTTGCAGTCCCGACGGCAGTGTGATGTCGGGCGGCACTTTTCAACTTATTGAAATTAAGTGCCCTTACAGTCTAAGGAACAAGTATCTGATTGACCCAGACAAAGAAATCAGCTATGTGCCATTCATTATATGAATGGACACTTTCAGTTGCGTAAAACCCATTCGTAGAACACGCAGATAATGATAATGCTGTATGTCCTGAGAATTGACACTGCTTTACTTTATGTGTATTGTCTTCAGAGGAGCATAGCTCTAACAATAAAAAAGGACGAAGCATTTCTTGCCGACTATGTACCAAAGTTAGAGGACTTTTATTTCAGCTATTTCCTGAAAACACTGATTAAATGAATGCCCAACGGCATTTTGACTATCGCTGTCTGCAAACTGAACGAGAGTTGCATCCACCTTTTGACCCCACCTTTCGCCCCCCCTGTAAACCAGGTCGCGCCGCCCGGATGGATAGGAGCGCCCCCTTTGAAACGGGGTGGTGGCAATTGCCACTATGCTCAGCTTTTCTTTCTTTGTTTTTGTTCACCTCTGTTGTTAATTCTCATTAAGATTCGCCATCTTCTTTACGTACGGTTTCCTACACTTCTAACCTTATGTCACATGTCTGCTTTTCAGCCACCAATCCTCCAATCGCTTTCTGCTAACTTCCACTGCAGAATTATTTACACGATCATTGTTATCTTTAAACCCTAGGGACTCAGAAAGAGTGACCTGTGGCTGCATCGACATCCGGATGGATACCATCACATTTGATTATGAGGTGTTCAACTGTTTCCACAGATCTACCACTCACTGCACATGTGTCATCTTCGTTAAATTTCTTTTTGTAGCAGCGCATTCTAAGACACCCTGACCTAGCTTCAAAAAGTAGGGCACGGCCTCTTGAGTTATCATAGAAAAATTCTTTCCTCATTTGCCTTTTCTAGTATCGATATAGTTCTACACTATGCTTCTTTTCCATTGATTTAATCCAATTCTTAACTTCCGCGTTTTTAACTTGTCGTTTAATGCTCTTTCTTTCTCCGTCCTCCTGACCGGCATACTTAGTGGTTATTTTTCTAGCACCACGCGCGAACAATGAAACAACGAAACGCGCGCGTGTGGTGCTTCCATACGTGAGGAGAACCAGCGATTCACTTGCGCGCATTCTGGGAAAATATGGAATCTACGTTGCTCACAAACCTGTTTCGACAATAAGCCGCGTTCTTACCACGACCGAAAGACCGCGTCCCCAGAGAAAAACAACCTGGTGTCATTTGCAAAATCCCGAGCTCCAAGCGCCCGGCTTCATACGTCGGCGAAACGAAAAACCTCCCCCAAAGAATAAACAAAACAAGAATGACGTCCGGCAAATGAATTCGGAAGCCAACCCCCTCGCCGAACACTGCGAGCGCGCCGACCACCCAATAGCCTTCGAGGAAGTGAGCGTCTTGGCCGTGGAGCCAAACATGTTCAAGAGACGACACGTGGAGTCATGGCACATCCGGCTCACAAAGGCGGCGATGAACAGAACTCCAGGAACGCTCCCCTCTGCGGACGTTAGTGGACTCCCCCACGTGCTAAGAAAGGGAAAGCGAAGGCAACACCCCGCTGCTGCTGGCACACTTTAGTCACCCCTGAAGATGGGACCGAGTTGGTCCCGAAGCGTTGGGCAAAATTAAAATATTGGTTGGCGTCAGTTTTTTTATCTCAGCTATCAAAAACCCCACCAGACGGATGTCCGTCGAAGATGTTTTCGTTCAAATCGTCTATTTTACGCAGTCGCCCTCGCAGTCGTCAGTCGGTCCGGTCTCACGCGTGATCCTAGGAGCACCTAAACATGCCTCCGCACAGCACGGCTGTCAACTGTCAATGGACAGCGAGGATGCGCGCCTCCCTGTGGTCGTTGGGTCAAGTTCTAAGGCAGGGGAGAAGATTACTTCAATATCGTGTATTTGTACACAGTGTATATTGCCGCCCTACCCTTGTCCTTTCTCCTATCGCTCCCCATTTCTTTCCCTCTCCCTGTCTCTATAGCTGCAGCTCAGGTGCTTAAGGTTTCGGTGGCAGATACGGCGGCTAGCAAAATCTTTTCCTTCCATTTTTACTTTTATTAATAATAAATAGCCAGAACAACAGCGGAGAAGGTTTCTACTGCCTTCATCACAAGTGAACAGAAGGAGCAAGAATGATGGTTCGGGCTAGTGGGTATTTCGCGTGAGGTTCAAAACAAGGAGCACGACACAAGCGCTAAACTTGACTAGACGGTTTTACGGGTTTATGGCAGGGACAGGAAAACGCCAGCCACTTTCCTCCTGGCTAACTCGAAGACCCACCCGTGTTGTTGCGACTGAAAGAAGGGTGAAAATGAAATTGCACGGGCCTGCCGTCTGGATCGAGCTGAGCCCCCACTGCTGCCACGTGCAGATAGATGAGAATTCAGATATGAGACGAAAGAGTAAAAGAACCCCACATGTGCTGTACAGATAAAGAACGATAAGATTCGGAAAGAAGGAAAACTCCCTCTGGTCTCTCTCGCTCTCTATCCGTTTTGAAATTATAAATCACACAGCCGTTGAGTATTGACCCGTAGCAAGCGGCGCACGTCTTTCGCGTGTTTCGCAGTGACGGACGGAACCAACTCCTCACAAGGCCAGACAAGAGCATCCGACTGGCACTCATTTCGTGGGCCCAGGAAGTTGCCCCCCCCCCCCCCCCCCCCCTGGGGGCCACACCAAGCTCACCTGCCCTAAATCCCGCCAATCTATGGCAATAAAGTTGTTTCTCTCTCTCTCTCTCTCTCTCTCTTGGCGTGTTTCGCGAGCAACTTAGACCGCGTGTCCTCGGACGCTGTTGTCGGCTCAGGTTTTGAGTTCGTGCCCTCGGAAACCTGCCCCACTCCCGTGAACGCCCGCCTGTTTCTTGGCCTGCGTCTATGGTCTGCCGACATGAATCCTCTTATGTGTCAGCTTGTTACACCTTCTTGTGCGGAGCGGCTCGGTCACAACACCAACGTGAAACTACGAAAGGATACGCTTACCTGCGCTGATTTCAATTATACCAGGCGTCAAAACCGCCGTGGTGGCTGAGTGGTTATGGCACTCGGCTGCTGAACTGAAAGACGCGGGTTTGATCCGGGCCGCGGCGGTAGAATTTCGATGGAGGCGAAATACTAGAGGCTCGTGTACTGTACGAGGTCAGTGAATGTTAAAGAACCTCGGGTGGTCGAAATTTACTACGGCGTCCCTCGTAGCCTGAGTCGGTTTGGGACGTGAAACCCCCATAATTCATAAACAATTACCAGGAGTCAGTGAAATGAGGCGTCGCACAGTGGGTGGCGTAGTCTTCCGCTTTGTCTCTTTGGTAACTGTTATTAGGATACGGAGACAAGTGCAGAAACGAATTTGACAGAGAGTCGAAACGCCGTGGGAGGCTGTAGACCAAGCCAGGGGATGCGAGTGTGGTCAATGGCAAAAATATGTGAATGAAAATGCATATACAATTTTCGCTTTCTTTAACTGGAATGTTTTGCTGTCCTGGAATGTGTGCAGTTGGAATGCGTATCGATGCTATCCAATTTTACGCCAACAAGAGTGCCATGAAAGAAGTGTCCCAGACAGTGCAGAATGATTTGCAAGGCAAATTATGCTTGGGCCTTTTGTATTGCATGCAATATCTGCGTCGCAAAGAAAGCTGTTTAAGAATTTTTAACTTCGATTGTAACCATGTGTCTATTTCTGCTGTGCAGCAGTCAGCACATCTATCTAGAGCGCTTGGAAGGCCAGCTGTTGGCTGCGTATACTATAAAAGCTGCCATGCATGTGAACTATCACCTGATATCACTAGCACACATCACAGCACGCGAGTCCGACTTACATCTGGGCAAGTGTGGTCTCAAGCCCGCGGCTAATCACACAGCTATTGACTTCGGTTCCCGATGACGCATCCTGGAGACTTTTGTCCCCGACTGTACATGTGCTACGCCTACTGATAACCTGAAAGTAGTTCGGACGGCGCGAAAACAACAAAGACAAAGGAGACACGAACACAACAGGACGGGCGCCAACTTGCAACTGAAGTTATTGCACCAGACCCCTACATTTTATGCATCACCCCAGCCATATCTCGCAAGCCTATCACACAACAAAACGAAATTGTCATCACAAGTCCTAACACCGGAAGTAGGCGCAACTATTACAGATAGATATGCGTTCTGCACTATACACATGATAACATTGTCCTTATTTTATAAGTCTCAAGATTAGAAGAGCGCGCAACCCACATGAAAGCAATTCATTCTCAAAAGAAATAGACACGCTTGAACAAGGCAATCAGAGCGCAAACTCAACAGTCCTGATTTAACACAAAATGTGATAATGAAAGAAAAACCAACAACAAAACCAACAACATTGTATGCTGGGCATACAATCCCAGATCAAAGAAAGGGCTGTTGCCGTTTGATAGTGCTCATTCAAAACTCATAAAAAGAGCAATAATCGTTAATTCCCTTCTGAGTGCTTTAAGAAAGTCGTGCCATCACAGGGTGTCATCGAGCTTTGCTGCCCATATTCAGAGATTGCATGAAGCGGGTTACCCGCCCCATTTGATTTTGGCTGTTTCTGAAATATTAGTTCAGAGATTGAAGCGGCCTCGGGATGAGAAACTTCTAGAAGCAAGAAAAAAATCGGTCCCTGTGATTCCCTACATGCATAAGGTTTCCCATGGCATTAAAAAAGTCGCAAGCAAACATCAGGTGCAGGTTGTGTTCTCGGCCCCATCTAAGTTGTCAAAGATTTGCACTATGTCAAAACCGGAGAAGAAACGACCGGTTTGCCCTATTAAACATCAAAAACAGTTCACGAAATGCAGATCACAAGTGGTATATCAGATTCCTCTAAGCTGCGGTCTTGTGTACATAGGGCAAACCGCTCGATGTTTTAATGAACGTGCCAGCGAACACATGCGGAATGTGCGCCAACAACATGGAAGTTTCCTTGCTGACCACTGCAAGACTTGCAAAGGGTGTAGTCCGGTATTGAGCAAAACAGTTTTTTTGAAGAGCGGTAAAGACAGATTTGAGCGGAAAGTAGTGGAGGCATTTTTTATTAAAAAAGCGGGAAGCGCATGCGTGAGTAGCCCTTCAATTTCAATTAGTGACGCTGAGGTGGCTTTTCTCGAAGGCTGTCTTTAGATTTTAACGTTTTATCTTTGACGCTGGGAGGCTTTCTCAATGATTTTGACGCTAGAAATAGTTCATTGACGCTGGGAGGTTTCCCCGAAGGTTTAAGTTTTCATGTCCACCAAAAATTTTCCGCTTTTGTTGGTTTTTCTTTCATTATCACTTTCATTATAATTTTCTTTCAACAGGATTGTTGAGTTTGCGCTCTGATTGCCTTGTTCAAGCGTGTCTATTTCTTTTGAGAATGAATTGCTTTCATGTGGGTTGCGTGCTCTTCTAATCTTGAGACTTATAAAATAAGTAAAATGTTACCATGTGTATAGCGCAGAACGCATATCTGTCTGTAATAGTTGCGCCTACTTCCGGTGTTAGGACTTGTGATGACAATTTCGTTTCGTTGTGTGATAGGCTTGCGAGATATGGCTGGGGTGATGCATAAAATGTACGGGTCTGGTGCAATAAACTTCAGTTGCAAGTTGGCGCCCGTCCTGTTGTGTTCGTGTCTCCTTTGCCTTTGTTGTTTTCGCACCGTCCGAACTACTTTCAAGATATGAACCAACTAGCACAAATCAAAGTACTTCTACTGATAACGTCTGGCTTGAGAAAGCGCTCCTGACTTTCTTAAGGGACTCGGGGCTGCATTCCCGCCTATAATCTTTAAGTTTTCAGTGCGCGCCCTCTGTCTCTGTGACATAGTGGTCGCTGGACACTTAGACAACTCATTTCCTTGCCGCTCTTTTTCCTTTTTTCCCCTTTGTTCCCCTCCCCAAGTGTAGGGTAGCCAACTAGGCATCGCTTGGTTAACCTCCCTGCCTTTCCGTCCTTTTCTCTCTCTCTCTCTCTCTTTGAAATAGCGTGCATCTAGGCATGCGTCACTACTCTGATGACACAGCCATCATCACTATCGCCGCGCCGGTCCGCAGCCGCGATCGCCGGTAAAGGCGTTGCAGGCCGCGGAACCAAAGCCGAGATAACACGTCTGGACGCAGGCTGCAGCAAAAATTTTCCGAAACGTATTCTTTCGGAATTCCGTTTAATTACCAGTGTAGTGGGTAGGGGCAAGGAAAAGCCAATGCCAGAACGCAGCGGCTACGTTGTCTTGCACGTTGATGCGGCTCGCAAGAGCGCAGCCTCCTCCCTGGCCTCTTGATGCTCGGACATGAGCTTTTTGCTATCAATCACGACTTTTTCAAGCTCTAAGCTGAGCTTTGCGTTATGAACTGCCAACTCGTCGAGCCGGTCTGCCCTGGCGACCTCCCTGGCCTTCTTGGCAGCCCGAAACTTCCTGGCTGCTTCGCTGTTCTTCCTGCGGCGTTCCAAGTAATCCGGGTCCTTGTAGTCTTTCGGACCGGAACTCTTGTGTCTCATCGGACCGCCGGTGCTGGTGCATTGCTCAGGAGGACCCCCCACACAGTCAGAGCCGCCGGTGACGCTTTGAGAGACTGTAGGGGAAGACGAGTTGCTGCTATCCGACGATGTACGGATGTTCGTCACAGCGCTCGAACCGAAGGATTTCATGGCGTCGGTCGTCCAGCGGCAGCTTCTGGTAGGCTTCGTTGTTCTTCTTGCGGCGTTCCAAGTAATCCGGCTCCTTGTAGACTTTCGGACTGGAACTCTGGCGTCTCATCGGACCGTCGGTGCTGGTGCATTGCTTTAATTAAATTAAAATCGCCAAAGAGTATGACTCACGCAGGGCCCACCAGCTTATCATCTAACTGTTCAAAGAACTGAAGTTGGCCGCGGCGGCAAGGTGCGTTGATGTTACACACGCGCATGCCGTTGTTCAAATCAGTTGAAATTAAGCGGCCTTCAGTGTCTCGGTCATGGCGCAGCACCTTGAGTCCGATGTCGCGAAGGAAAACAAGAGCGACCCCCCCCCCCCCCCCCCGTTCTCCCCCGATCCCCTTGTCCCAAAGCTCCAGTATGATTTCGTACCGAACGTACGTGTCGAAGTTAGCAATTTGCACCTGCCTGTGGACATACGTCTCTTGAGAGGCTAAGACGTCGACGCGCTTGCTTCGCGCCACGCGCACGACTTCGGCTTGTTTAGCTGCCCTCGTGAGGCCGCGACAATCCAGCTTGCCTAGTACAAGGGCAAAAGCCGTGGTGGTGGGGGGCGAGCGGGAGGGATGCGAGGGGGACGGGCAGTCGGTTAGTCAGACGTTGAAAGGGGTTCCCCCTCCGCGTCCGGCGAGAGCGGAGTCTGGAGTTGATTCATAACTATTGTCTGAAACAAACTCGCAGTAATATGCCTTGCCCCCACAGGACTGGTAGGGGTTGACACGCCTGTCTCGTCATCGCTGTCAGCCTCGCTTTCGCTAGAACTAGCTGGACGTGGCGGGTGCTTAAGGAAGGCGCAGGAGGACCCCCCACACAGGCAGAGCCGCCTGTGACGCTTTGAGAGACTGTAGGTGAAGACAAGTTGCTGCTATCCGACGATGTACGGATGTTCGGCACAGCGCTCGAACCGAAGGATTTCATGGCGTCGGTCGTCCAGCGGCAGCTTCTGGTAGGCTTCGTTGTTCTTCTTGCGGCGTTGATTCATAACTATTGATTCATAACTATTGTCTGAAACAAACTCACAGTAATATGCCTTGCCCCCACAGAAGTGGTAGGGGTTGACACGCCTGTCTCGTCATCGCTTTCAGCCTCAGCATCGCTGTCACAGCGCTCGAACCGAAGGATTTCATGGCGTCGGTCGTCCAGCGGCAGCTTCTGGTAGGCTTCGTTGTGTCGTAGTTAGCAATTTGCGCCTGCCTGTGGACATACGTCTCTTGCACGGCTAACACGTCGACGCGCTTGCTTCGCGCCACGTGCACGACTTCCGCTTGTTTAGCTGCCCTCGTGAGGCCGCGACAATCCAGCTTGCCTAGTACAAGGGAGAAAGCCGTGGTGGTGGGGGGCGAGCGGGAGGGATGCGAGGGGGACGGGCAGTCGGTTAGTCAGACGTTGAAAGGGGTTCCCCCTCCGCGTCAGGCGAGAGCGGAGTCTGGAGTTGATTCATAACTATTGTCTGAAACAAACTCGCAGTAATATGCCTTGCCCCCACAGGACTGGTAGGGGTTGACACGCCTGTCTCGTCATCGCTGTCAGCCTCGCTTTCGCTAGAACTAGCTGGACGTGGCGGGTGCTTAAGGAAGGCGCAGGAGGACCCCCCACACAGGCAGAGCCGCCTGTGACGCTTTGAGAGACTGTAGGGGAAGACAAGTTGCTGCTATCCGACGATGTACGGATGTTCGGCACAGCGCTCGAACCGAAGGATTTAATGGCGTCGGTCGTCCAGCGGCAGCTTCTGGTAGGCTTCGTTGTTCTTCTTGCGGCGTTGATTCATAACTATTGATTCATAACTATTGTCTGAAACAAACTCACAGTAATATGCCTTGCCCCCACAGAACTGGTAGGGGTTGACACGCCTGTCTCGTCATCGCTGTCAGCCTCAGCATCGCTGTCACAGCGCTCGAACCGAAGGATTTCATGGCGTCGGTCGTCCAGCGGCAGCTTCTGGTAGGCTTCGTTGAGTCGAGGTTAGCAATTTGCGCCTGCCTGTGGACATACGTCTCTTGCAAGGCTAACACGTCGACGCGCTTGCGAGACAGGGTTGACACGCCTGTCTCGTCATCGCTGTCAGCCTTAGCATCGCTGTCACAGCGCTCGAACCGAAGGATTTCATGGCGTCGGTCGTCCAGCGGCAGCTTCTGGTAGGCTTCGTTGTGTCGAAGTTAGCAATTTGCGCCTGCCTGTGGACATACGTCTCTTGCATGGCTAACACGTCGACGCGTTTGCTTCGCGCCACATGCACGACTTCCGCTTGTTTAGCTGCCCTCGTGAGGCCGCGACAATCCAGCTTGCCTAGTACAAGGGAGAAAGCCGTGGTGGTGGGGGGCGAGCGGGAGGGATGCGAGGGGGACGGGCAGTCGGTTAGTCAGACGTTGAAAGGGGTTCCCCCTCCGCGTCCGGCGAGAGGAGAGTCTGGAGGAACTATTGTCTGAAACAAACTCACAGTAATATGCCTTGCCCCCACAGAACTGGTAGGGGTTGACACGCCTGTCTCGTCATCGCTGTCAGCCTCGCTTTCGCTAGAACTAGCTGGACTTGGCGGGTGCTTAAGGAAGGCGCAGGAGGACCCCCCACACAGGCAGAGCCGCCGGTGACGCTTTGAGAGACTGTAGGGGAAGACGAGTTGCTGCTATCCGACGATGTACGGATGTTCGTCACAGCGCTCGAACCGAAGGATTTCATGGCGTCGGTCGTCCAGCGGCAGCTTCTGGTAGGCTTCGTTGTTCTTCTTACGGCGTTCCAAGTAATCCTGGTCCTTGTAGACTTTCGGACCGGAACTCTGGCGTCTCATCGGACTGCCGGTGCTGGTGCATTGCTCAGGAGGACCCCCCACACAGGCAGAGCCGCCGGTGACGCTTTGAGAGACTGTAGGGGAAGACGAGTTGCTGCTATCCGACGATGTTCGGATGTTCGTCACAGCGCTCGAACCGAAGGATTTCATGGCGTCGGTCGTCCAGCGGCAGCTCCTGGTAGGCTGGCGGCTCATTGGCAGGGCTTTGACTGCATGAATCGAACTCTGGAGACGGGGACAGTAAGTGTAGGACGTCGAGGAAGCCTCGAACGGGGCAGCTGGGGAGTTCCATTTCGGCGGCCGACAAGGTACGAAGAGTCCAATATATTCTGCGGGGGGAAAGAAAAAAAAACACAAAAGAAAAGCTTTAAAAGGGCTGAACACTGACCAAAACGTGTCATAAGATTATGACGGAAATAAAAATGTCGCGCTTCTAACTGTGAGAATTGAGCACTGCAATATCAAGGAAACGAGAATTTATTATCGTAATTTGCCATTGAAAACCGTATAAAAAGCCATCTAGCGGTGAAACTCGCAATTATCACTACAGCCTGCCATGTTACCACATCTCGGTAAAAAATCGCTTGCTTCAAGTTCGCAGTTTATTTTTCTTTCTGGAGAGTTCATGCTTTTTTATATTTAACGCTCTCTCCAGTGGCAACGCTTCCTTCGCATCATCGGTCATGGGCTTTTGGCTTTTGTAACTAGATGGCGCCAGAATGTTTTCAATTTATCGTATAGATCACAGAACGGCAACTACAGCCTACTAAAACGTTCGTAGAGCAGGGGTGAATCGATCAATGCGTCGCAACAGCTTTTGGATTGGAAACTGCAATGGAGGCTACTCCCCAATGGGCACTGAAACTTCATTAGACGTCCGCAGGACGTCTCAAACGTCCCCAGTTCGTCCTGGGGAGTTTCAGTGTTTATTGGGTCTATAAACTAGAAATGTGATTTTACTGTGGGTGAGATTTGTATAAGTTTTTGGTACTGCTCTTTTGCCCACGTGCAAACACGCTCGCTGAGCGTGGTTTCCAGCGTCGGGTTGCATATGTAAAACGAGCCCACGCATAGATTAAAAAAAAAACAAACAAAAAACGTGGTAAATATCTTCTACACCGTTTCCAACAAAACCGCTGCGGAATACAGCACCTTAGACAGCAAGCTTTCCGTTGTGCTGAAAGAAATTGGGTTGTTAAGGTTCAGTGTGCCGTCCCTTTAAAATTTACAGCCGATCTAGCTTACTTGCCGAATTGTGAAGTGTGCGTGCCTGCACGTCGCGTTTCATTTCGCTTTCAGGTCTAGGTCGGGGTTTAGAGGTCACGCTGCAGGCAAAGATCGATGAAATCGGTGACTGAGCACCTCAGTGGTGGCGCACTATAAAAGTCTCGATTCACGCCGACGCACCATCCGCGTCAGATTCGCGCCGTATCGACGGTATCAATAGACAGCTCAGCTCCATTCAACGACGCCTGGATCAGCACTCGCCGACGCACCACCCGCAAAGCCGTCGCCACTTCACTTTGTCCCGAAGAAGACCGAAGGCTGGCGGCCCTGTGGGGAGTACTGCGCCCTCAACGCCGGCACCATACCCGGCAGGTACACCGTTCACTACATACAGGACTTCGCCCATCGCATTCCTGGCTGCCACGTTTTCTCCTGGCTAGATTTGGTGAAGGCAGGCCTACACGCAGACACCTACCAACCCGGAAGACGTCCCGAAGACTGCAGTCTTTACCCCTTTCGGCTTGTTCGAGTTGCCCTTCATGAGCTGTGGCCTGAGGAACGCGGGACAAACCTTTCAACGCTTAATCGACGAAGACGTCCGTGGCCTCGACTTCTGCTTCTTCTATCTTAACGACATATTGGTCTTTTCCCGTAACGCCGAACACTACACGCACCTTCGGCGTCTGCTCCGCCGTCAGCGCAACGGCGAGGCACGCGGCGCGTACACCCGCTGCGGGCTGTGACACCACTCCGCGTATGCCCACAGCTGGCGGAGCGGTGGTGCCACGGCTCAGCGCACAGCCACGCTGAACTCGCGAAGTGGCTGGCGTAGTGTAGCTGTCGCTACAAAACCGCCTTTTTCATTTGAACTGTTGTTTATTGCAAGCCATATACAAGACAGTAGTGATGCAAAACTATCGCAAAATTGACTATCGATAGTATTATCGATAGTAATACTACCGATTCTACTATCCCTTTCGGCCCTGGCGTTGTCAATTGACACCACAATACAAATATTACGCTCACGTCTCAGTAACAGAAGAAAATACTATTAATTGTTATACAATAGTTCCTTAGGGATCCCTGCTGCTATCGACATCGCAGTTCACAGACTTCAATTGAGCTGTGCGGTCTAAAGAAGTAGCAGCATGGGAGGCATGGAGTGAAGAAGCCGAGGTGTAGCAAATTTGTTCATTTTTATCTCACTAACCATTCGTTCTTCTGCGCTCAGATTTTTATATGGTGCGTGAAACGCCTATCCAAGCTCACATCCCCGTCGGAAATATTACTGAATGCGCAGACACTGCGTTAGAACACATTTTTGAGATGTGCGATTTTGACACCATCAGAACTCAACGGTTGCCAGCGGTGGCCATTGAGTGATGATGGGTCATCTTTGTAGAATAGAATCCGCTAGTATTTTAGCAGATGCACCTATACTAGCGGCCTTTTTAGACTGCTGACATGAATGTACATTACAGAAAATGGACAAAATCTTAAAATTTGCTTTTTGATGAATTGTAAAATGGAAATTTTCGCTATTATACATGATGAATATTCGGACTGAGCCTGGAAATGACCATGCGGATGTCGGCGAACAGCAACCGGACCAAAGGAATAGCGAGAACAAATGCACGCCTGACCTTGCGCTTTTGTTCCCTTTTTTTACCTCTATCCTCCTCCCGTGAGCTGTGAGCATCGACACTGAGCTGCAAGAAGCGACCGCGGTATTTACACTGAAACTCGCGCTCCGCCGCTCGTGCAGCACGTGTGGCGCGCCCTCGACGCTCGTATCAATGCAGTGTGTTTGGCTGTGTTTTCTTGAGAAAGCGTATTTGGTGTGCTGATAATCAGCTTCTGCTTTCTCCCCGGCCGAGAGATATCCCGAACTCATAAGCCTATGGATGAGATTGAATTTCCTGTCACCTGTAGGGAACAGCATTCGGTCAAGGCACAGACACGACGAGATTATGTTCCACTTTATGAATTATTCTATAGCAAATAGCTGGTTTGAAAACAAGCGAAAGCGAGACGCAGTGTGCCGCGCGCAAGTTTAGAACTTAGATTTGCCGACCATCGCGCTGGGCGCTACGGAAGTGCTTCGCGAAGCTCGATAGAGGAGGGCGTTACAGATTCGAGGAAAGCCTTTATCTTGACCACAGTCGCCTTCCACGAAGGCTATGCAAGTTTTGAACATGTGAGCTGTTGACGTGACGTACACAAGCTGGAACACAAACCTGTCAGGAACAAGAACGCGGAGGTATGATACAACACGCAAGGTAAACAGGAGCGAGGGAAGTTTTTTGGGGAAACTGCGAGATTATCTATCGATTACAAAGTAAAAAAAACTTCTTTATAGATCTCCACACTGCAAAATAAGATTTTTTTTTGTTAATTTCTTTCTTGTCGGTTGCGGTTACCAAAACGGTCCCACTAGCATTTTACACCCATTGAGCCCTGATGTCCGATTTTGACACCATACCTGTAAATCGATTAATACTCGCATGGTTATGGGGACTTAGGCATTGTAAACTCGGAGCAAAAAAATCTACGGCCAAAATAAAAAACCCAGGGCCGAAAGGGATCGATAGTAGCACTATAGATAGTAGAATCGATAGTATTACTATCGATAGTACCGCTATCGATAGTAAGACTATCCATACTGAGATTTCTTTTATGCGCACAGAAAGACGACACAATAAGACAAGGTAGATAGGACGGAGCGCAAACTTTCAGCTGTTTTATTCCGGAAAAAGTAATGTCATTATAATTATTATGTTATAGTAAAATAGATTTGCGATGCTGAAATGAGTTGCGTGATAAAACCACCCGCCCTCGCTGTCGTTTCTAATTCTAATATGCTCGCTATCGTGCTCGGCACGAATCGCTTGTGTGACGCGCTGTAAAAATGACGAACTTTTGGAAGTTTTCTGAAAGAACCTGCTAAAAAGTAAAAGAAAGAAAACTGATATCACTGCGGCGACCCACACTGGAGCATTGCGAAAGCAAAACGGCCACATACTATATCGTTGGCTATTTTGACAATGGCGATTTTGACGTCAAAGTAATTTCCGCGCGTAAATAATTACAACTCGTGAAGGAAATTTTTCCCGCAGCAAGATCTCATGACGCACTTCCACAATGAAACTTCTGCACATTTATCTTTGCTGGATGACACAATCGTGCGGATAAGATTTGATGATGCGACATAGATATCTAATGCATTCGCATTAATAAAGCTAGCAAAGCCTACAGTGCTGGTTCTCTGTTGCCGCTACATATCAATGCTTTCCTGGCCGATCCTATGCAGCAAAGCCTTTCGGCGACGTATGAATGGCCAAAAAACATTGTTGCTGACTTATACAAGGTGGCTGCCATATTATCATAAGGCGGCAACTCGTGCGCAGCACAAATGCGCGAACTGCTGGGCTAATTCGTTTTACATGGCAACCAAACAACGCAACCGTGCACATACATGGATATTAACAAACTAGGCAACACAGTGCTCAATAAAAAACGACGTTTATTTGGATTCTGTAACCAGAAGTTTTCCGTGCAGACAACTGCATTAACTGCAGTTAATGGAGTCGATTCTCTAACCACAATGTGCAATACGACTACGTTGAGCTATATGGACAAAAAATTACGACCGCAAGTGGCCGAATAGACAACTTGCAGAATAACGAGCGCCCTCTACAATTTTCCAACCAAAAACCCTCGTACGCAGACGGCAATCTCGCATTCTTCTTCGAAAAGGTTAGGAGAGACTTCCGTTTATCTGTATGTTAGGGAAATTGTTGAAAAGACACAATAGAGCCTAGGCGCGAACGAGAGGGGTGGGTCGAGACAGGTACTCGTCTAGGAATGCAGCGTTGTAACCTTTGCACAACTTTACACTCTAACTCGAAAGCTGGTAATGTCCGGCGGGGCTTCAGGTTCACGCAGATTTGGGGGCAGCCCCGCACACCTTTTCGAAGAAGGACGCTGACTCAACTCCCCTCGCACTAAACCCTTCAGGCAGCATTGCAGCAAGCGAAAACGTGTCTCTAAACGAGGGTTTTTGGTTGGAAAACATCTTTCTGTAAGTCAGCTTTCCCGCAATTTTGGAAGTTGTCCATTATGGTGACGCTTTCAAAAAGCAAGCGCCGGTCCTGCGTCCATCCTCTCTTCTGTGTTTGTCTATTGCATCCGCTATATATATGCTTCCTGAAAACGCAACCATTTAGCCTGTCAGCAAGGTGTTCTAAAAGATATAGTAACGCTATTTTTTCCGGACTGGACTCAGCCATATGTGCACGGCTAACGCTAGTATGAACATCTCTATTATAGCCCGAAGAAATAAGCTGAACATAGTGGTAACTGTTTCTGACAAATGCCTTGTATTTTTCTCAATCGAATAATTACGCCAAGTCGCCAGAGTTAGCGGATGATTCTTGCAAAATCAGGGCCACTAAATCCTCTTTTTACGGCAAATGGACAGAAAATAAAGGAGGCCTGGTTGCCAAGACCGCCCTCGACCACGGCATGGCAGGAGAGAAATAAAAAACGCATGACCCTAGTCAGTGGTGAAGCAGTTTCCGAACATTGACGCTTAAACTCTTAACCCTCTTGGATGCAGACTCGCCTTTAGATATTAATAGCTAAAGAAAACCGGCAACAAAATGACAGCGATAAAGTTCTGCAAGCTAATTCAAATGCTATCTGCGTAGTTCATTGTCTGCTGGCATAGTTCCGAGAATCGCGGTGACGTCTTCTAGGAAACGAAGTCAGCATCAAACGGTTCCCAAGTAAAAATACACTACTGCCCTAACATTGGCTGGATTCCTGCTAAAATAGAATCGTATGAAACTGCCGTACACGATATAAAAAAACAAAACAAAGCAGGTTTGCTAGTTCGAGCTCTCGATTCTAGGAGAGTCGACAAAACAAATTGAACCATGGTCCAACGAACACAGTCCGCATACTAAAATCTGTGCTTAGCGCGGTCTCCCTGCAATGGCATACGGCACTAACATACAGACTGCGCACGTTTTGGCTTTAGGTGCGATTCGGCTTCATTAGTTGTAGCGCCGCGTAAAGCTCGTCCTCGGGTTATCCAGGCCGCGTCTTCTGCGGGCTGCTCGCACGGGCCTTCTAGAGGGAACTCATCCGAAGCACAGGGCTCGGCTGTGTATAAATCCTCATAAAAGCACCGCGCGGCATTTAGCACCCCATCAGCGCTGGCTGTTAAGGCCGGAATACATGGAGCGTTTTTACCGCGGCGCGTCGTCGATTTTCGCCCGACGGCGCAGATTTGACGCCCGGCGTCGAGAAAAACGCCCGCCGCCGCCGATCAGGACCGGCTAGATTTTGACGCGCGGCGTCCGGTGAGACCGGAAGCGGTGGCTGAAGCGAGCCAATAGCAGCGCAGAAAGCCCGCTCTTCCGGTCCTCGGCCTGCCGCCGCCAACATGGCCGCCATGGCCGTCGAGCTACGCAGTGTTTTGGCACGGAAATGTTATTGTCGTGAAAATAAATGCTTCATCAGACTTCAAACTGTCGCTTTTTTTGGATAACACAGCTGAATCTTGGATCGGAATGCCTGCGCTCCCTCCCTGAAGCGAATGTGTCGAAGAAAACCGCAACCGCTGGTGTCCGCGGCTGAGCGGGCGTCCAAAGGTACGCGACGACATGCATTCGAGCACCCAAATCTTTATAGATATTTTAAGCGCGCGTGCTAAAATTTGTACAATGGTGTCCAAGTGAAACTTTCTTTATTTTAACAGAATGGTCAGCGTCGCTGTTCTCACAGACCTCCTTGCAGAGTGGTGTTTGCCACTTGTTGATCACATTTGCGTTCTCGTCGATGGAAACGCGGCGGCGCGCCGCCGCTTCAACGTTCCATGTATCTCCAGCCGGGCGTCGCGCCGCCGCGACGTTTTCTGCCGCGCGAATGTCGTCGAAAAAAACGTCGCATGTATTCCGGCCTTTAGAGCGTCTGTAGCGGGGTCAGCTACCGCGGTGAGCGTGTCGCTCTTTGTCGCGAGCCGGCGGCGCAACAGGTGTCGAGCACACGATACTCTCGCTCCCATCGCTCGGCCCGCGCAGTTGCGCGCAGCCTGTCCCAACGGCTCCTTGCGTAGCGCCGTCAGGGTTGGAGCAATGCTCGGTCCCTGCGAGAGGGGGGCGGATAGCGCGATGATACTATCGGACACTATTCGGATTTTCTCCCGTTCTTCTCGCGCTAACTTAACGCCCCACTCTTGAAAAGACTCCTTAACGCGTTGCTTCAGCTCGTCCCAAGATTGCGCTGACTTTGATGGGGTGACGTGCTGTTTTATCGCACGTGCGGCATCTCGGGCTGCGCGGTCGTCGTCTAAGAGTCTGACATTCAGCCTCCAGCACCCCTTGGCTCGCGGTGCAATGTCTGGGGCACACAGACGGGTGACAAGCAACCTGTGGTCGCTTGGGGCGGTTGGAAAAACCCATGCGGATTGCAGGCTGCTCGAGGCTCGGCGAGACGTATGCCCTGTCGATACGGCTCTCGCTGCCGCGGCCCGTCCAGGTCATGCCTGCACGACCTGGCTGCAGCGCGCGCCAGCAGTCTATCAAGTCGAACTCGCCCACAAGGTCACGCATTGCCCGTGCGCTAGGGGCTCGCGCACCGTGCGCAGAGACCTGCCGCGTTGTGAGCGGCGATCGGTAGGAAACAAAACACAATTGAAATCGCCAAGGAGTATGACTCGCGCAGGGCCCACCAGCTTAACATCTAACCCCTCAAAGAACTGAAGTTGGCCGCGGCGGCAAGGTGCGTAGATGTTACACACGCGCATGCCGTTGTTCAAATCAGTTGAAATTAAGCGGCCTTCAGTGTCTCGGTCATGGCGCAGCACCTTGAGTCCGATGTCGCGAAGGAAAACAAGAGCGACCCCCCCCCCCCCCCCCCCCCCCCGATCCCTTTGTCCCAAAGCTCCAGTATGATTTCGTACCGAACGACGTGTCGAAGTTAGCAATTTGCGCCTGCCTGTGGACATACGTCTCTTGCAGGGCTAACACGTCGACGCGCATGCTTCGCGCGACGTGCACGACTTCCGCTCGTTTAGTTGCCCTCGTGAGGCCGCGACAATTCAGCTTGCCTAGTACAAGGGAGAAAGCCGTGGTGGTGGGGGGCGAGCGGGAGGGATGCGGGGGAGACGTGCAGTCGGTTAGTCAGACGTTGAAAGGGGTTTCCCCTCCGCTTCCGGCGAGAGGGGAGTCTGGAGTTGATTCATAACTATTGTCTGAAACAAACTCACAGTCACATGCCTTGCCCCCACAGAACTGGCAGGGGGTCGACACGCCTCTGTCTCGTCATCGCTGTCAGCCTCGCTTTCGCTAGAACTAGCTGGACGTTGCGGGTGCTTAAAGGGCTACTGAAGCGGTTTTAGAATTCGATGAGTTTAAGGCTGCCGAATGTGCGAAACGTGCAGGTAAAGCTTGCAAAATCGTTTTGCTCTAGCGTTTGAAATGGTGGCGTAATAGCCGAATAAAGTCGTCGTCGGCGTTCAGGCTTCTCTGAAGTGCAGAGCGACGAGCCGAGGCCCGATAATGACGTCACGTATGACGGCAGTACGTTTCCAACGAAGAAACGGTTATTCCAAGAAAGAAAACCGACGCCATCGAAGGTGAAGCTTACAATGCATTGTTTGGCGCCATCTGACGACGCACAGCAGCATGCAGGCGTAAGCAGCGGACATCTGAAATTTCGGCAACAATGACGTCACGGCCGAGTTTCCCCGCACTCCTCCAAAGTAATGAGAAGAAGCCTGAACATCGTCGCGGTTTTAATCGATGATTACGACACCATTTTAAATGCTAGTGCAAAAATACTTTTCGTGCTTTATCTAGATGCTTGATAGATTCGAATTCTTGAATAACCTCAAATTCTCAAAAAACCGTTTCAGCTTCCCTTTAAGGAAGGCGCGCTTTGTTAGGGGCTCCCCTGTTGAAGAACTTGAGCTTGCTTCCGGGAAGCTGTTCTTGGTCTGCTTCTTTGTCTTCTTCCTGAGACTTCGCTTGCGTTTTGGTGGTCTCTTCCGGGGGGATCGGAACCACGTCCACTGGACCTTCAGCCTGGGCTGAGGTCTCCAGGGACGCGGATCCGCTTGCTTTCTTGTTCCACAGGGGGTTGCCCTTCGGTGGAGATGCTCTCGGCCGCCGCGTTGGCTTTCGGGGCTTCTTCATCTGTGGTTGAAGCGGCCGCCTGGCTCACGGTGGGCACGGGCTGCTCCCAGGCCACTGGCGGCACTCCTTCCTCTTCGCCCACAATCGGCGCAAAAGTGCGTTCCTTGCAGGCCCGCACGTCGTGGTCCTCGCCGCACTTCGGACACGCGGCCTCGCAGGTCTCGTGCCCGTAGGCCCGACACCTAACGCACTGCGGTGTTTCGCAGCTTGCCCCCATGTGGCCCTCAAAGCCACACTTCCGCCAGACGCGAACAACGCCCTGGTACTAGCATTGCACGGTGGCGTCGATCACCTCGACGAAGTTGGGGACGGCCCCCTTCATCTCTATCTTAACGCGCCTGATCCCCGTGGTCACGCTAACAATCTTGCCAAACGGATGCAGAGCACGTGCGAGCTCTACGTAATGGTGATCCGCGGAATAACCGAAGACGCGCACCATCTTCGCCCTCGTGCCTCTGTACTCAAAAGTCACTGCTGTGCCTTTAACCTCAACTACGGGATCCTGAACGCGGCGGCGACGCCGGGCGCACGCGCCCACTGCACGTGGTCGCCTTCTCTTTATGCTCGAACCCTAACTCAACACGGCACACAAAATGCAACACGCGGGTCAGGAAAAACGGCCAGCTGGTTTACTTACTACTGCTCAGCGAGGTATTTCAAACCGCCAGGGTTCAGCAGGCCCCGCGTCGTGGTCGGTCTAGGTAGTCCTAGCCGCAGGGAACACAAACACACGGATATCCAATGCCGCGTCCAGACAGCACGATGAAGAAAGAGCGACGAGTCCTTCCGTGTCCTTCCCGAAAAAGTGCGGTCCAGTGGTTTTGCATGCATTTTTATATGCTTTGCAAATACAGAAGTTAGGGCGGTTATGTTTGAAGGCCCGCCCTAGACTTCGCTAACCAATGAAATTTCAATATACAATAGCCCCAGCCCCTGTAGGTTGGGCACAACCTTTAAACCAGGGCTTGTCAAAGCGAAAAAAGAAACATAAAGTAAACATTTTAGGACACACTCTCCACGCGCGACTCCTCGCCCTCTCCGCGTGATTCTCTCCCCTTTCCACTCTGGTCGCCTCACCCCCGCGTCGCTTCTCCAAGAATGACCAGTTCTAGGTGAACAACAGGGCGAGTCACCTGCAGAATCATCTGTAACGGACACGTGTCGTGTTCGTATCAGTGCCGCACATCAGTGATTGCATCGCGCCGATGCGCAACAGTAATGCGCAGTAGGTACAGCGCTCTCGCTCGTGCCTATAAAAGCTGTGCCTTCAATAAACAGTGGTTCTCTCTTGCACTGACCATGCTGCTGTAAGCGTCGTCCCTCCGGCCCTTTGCGGCCTATGGAAATCGACCCTGCGTCCGGCGTGCTATGGACCTGCTGAAGACACCAGAGCCATTGCGGCTGACTGGTAACGTAACAGAAAACTGGAAGCGTTTTAAGCAGAAATTCGAGTTATTTCTGCAGGCGACAGAGACTAAGGACCAGCCCAAATCGGAAGCATCCAAGGCGGCACTCCTGTTGAGCATCGCTGGCGACGACGCTTTGGACGTCTTCAACAACTTCCAGTTTGGCGACAATGAAGACAAGACGAACTACAGCACCTTGGTGAGCAAGTTTGATGCTTATTGTGCCGAAGTTAGCAATGAAGTACATGAAAGATACGTATTCCGTTCAAGAAAGCAAGCGGAGGGAGAACCTTTTGAAAAATTTGTTCGTGACTTGAAAAAGCAAGCGGCACAGTGCAACTTTGGCACGCTGCAAGAATCGATGATAAGGGACCAGATTGTATTTGGCACGTGTAATCCTCGACTACGTGAGAAGATGCTGCGGGACAACCAGCTGACGTTGAAAAAAGCAGAGGAAATGTGCAGAGCAGCAGAGACGCTAGCACAGCGGAATGAAGTTTGGCACAGAGGGGACGACAGTGTCGACGCGATTTCGAGGCGCGCGGCTCCCTCGAAAGAGGGGAAAGAAGCAAAAAAACAGTTTCGTTGTCGTAAGTGCAACCGCTGGCACAAACCTAAGCAATGCCCAGGTTTTGGAAAGAAGTGTCGTTTGTGTCACAAGCTGAACCATTTCGCAAGTTGCTGTGCGTCAGCCGGGGTCAGTGAAGTGCGAGAACAGCAAGACGCGGACTTTGACATCATAGAAGTCACCACGGCAAAGCGCGAGAGGGATTGGATGGTCAAAGCTCAAGTTCGTAACTGTGCGATCCGTTTTAAAGTGGACACCGGATCGCAAGCAAGCTTGTTTCCTATGTCCATTTACCAAAAACTGCGGGGAGCAGAACTGCAGCCGACTAATTCGGTCCTGCGGGCGTATAACGGAGGCATCATAACGTGTTTTGGAACGTGTACGCTTGAAGTCCGTCTTGGGAACACTTCTGCCACAGTGAAGTTCTTTGTGGTGAAAAATGGGCGTCAAGCCATACTTCGGCTAGAAGCGAGTGAAGGTCTGGGGCTAGTCCAGCGTAGGGTATGTGCCGTAGACAAGACCGCAACTGATGACCTTCTGAAAAGTTTCGGGCACATATTCCAGGGCCTCGGGTGTTTGCAGCAGGCGTACAGTATGGTCTTGTCACCTGAAGCGATACCAGTAGTGCAACCAGCGCGACGAGTTCCGGTGGCGCTAGAAGAACCCCTTAAAAAAGAACTTGACCGAATGGTACGTGCTGGCATCATTGTTAGGGTGAACGAGCCTACCGACTGGGTCAGCCCTTTAGTTTTGGCAAAGAAGAAAGATGGCACGCTAAGGGTGTGTATGGATCCCAGGGCTATCAACAAGTTCATAAAGAGGCAGCATTTCCTGCTTCCTAGGCGAGAAGATTTGGAAGCCCGTTTAACAAATGCCCAGTACTTCAGCTGCCTTGATGCAAATTCGGGCTATCATCAGATACCGCTTGATGAGCGGACTTCGAGGATATGCACTTTTTCTTCGCCGTTCGGGAGATAGCGTTTTCTCCGGCTGCCCTTTGGCATTTCTTCCGCACCAGATGTATTTCAACAAAGCATGAGCCAAGTCTTTGATGGCCTACCCGGCGTATTGGTATATGTTGATGATATTTTAGTATGGGGTTCCAGTAGACAAGAACACGATGAGCGGTTGATAGCAGCGCTAAAAGCTGCCGAGAAAGCCGGCTTGACTTTCAACATCCAGAAGTGCAAGTTTAGGGTGAAATAAGTCAGATTCCTTGGCGATATCATAGGCCGAACGGGCATATCGCCTGACCCTAAGCTTACCAAAAACTTGGTGAATATACCAACACCAACGTCCAAGAGTGATGTTCAGCGAATGCTAGGTGTGCTCAATTACTTTGGTAAATTTGTCCCACGACTGTCCGAGCGAACGCTTCTACGTGAGCTTATCAAGACGCGCTCAGAATTGCAATGGACAGATAACCATGCGCAGGAGTGGAAAAAACTAACACAAATCCTGACCACCGCCCCCCTTCTCGCAATCTTTGATCCGCAGCGAAAAACCAAGATTACCTGTGACGCATCTAAAGACGGCGTTGGTGCAGCATTACTGCAAGACTACAGTGGTGAGTGGAGGCCCGTAGCATACGCATCTCGTGTTTTAACGCAAACCGAGAAGAATTATGCCCAAATTGAGAAAGAGGCACTTGGGATATGTTTTGGCTGCGAAAGGTTTCACGAGTTCGTGTACGGTAGAAACGTGCGTATCGAAACGGACCACAAACCGCTGGTAGCGATAGCACGAAAGGAAATTGCTGACATGCCACCACGAGTGCAACGATTTTTTTTGCGTTTGCTAAAGTACGACTTTATCTTGCAGTACATTCCAGGAAAACATCTGGTTCTCGCTGACATGTTGTCACGGTCAACAAAGGATCAGGGCGAAGAAAAAGTTGGCGCAACACACGACGTTGAGGTTCACGCCGTCCAGTCCTTGGGCTACATGGTCACCTCCGACACGCTGCGGTCGATACAGCTGGAAACTGCACGGGACTGCTACCTCCAGACTGTGATGGCATGCTTGGTGGACGGGCAGCCAGTGACAGGTGAACTCAAGCCATTTTCGCACGAACTCTCTGTCGTTAATGGAGTAGTGCTGAAAGGCACTAAAGTCGTCATACCGAAAAGTATGCGACGAATCATGTTGGAAAGAATTCATGCGGGCCACCTTGGGATGCAAAAATGTAAGGAGAGGGCTCTGAAACTTATTTTTTGGCCTGGTCTGAATGGCGACATCACTGCCCGTGTGGAAAGCTGTGCAACGTGCAGAAAATACGCGTACAGGCAGCCACAAGAACCCTTGCTAATGCGACCCGTTCCAAAATGTGCTTGGTACAGGGTTGGCGTAGATAGGGAGATTTAGAATAGGGGGCCCCAACGCTTAGGGGCCCCAAGGAAATAGCGGGCCCCAGCGCTACGTACGAGTGCGTCGGTGAGTTTTAGAATAGGGGTTTCCCCTACGCAGCGGAGCCAGGCTTGCGTTTATCGACTGCAGCGCCACTACGGCAAACCAAAAAGGTACTCTTAAAAAGATTTTCAAATATGCGTTCATTTCATCGTCAGAAACTGTTATTATATCAGACATACGATTTAAAAGTAAAAATTATAAGTGTGTGTTTTTACTGAGTCGAGAAACTCCATTCGAAAGTCCCACCAAGTCATCTCTACGGCAACCAAATGATGCGTACTCACTTAGCCTAGCAGCTTTGTAAACACAGAAGCAATCTGAAAATACAGGGCATTTCATCGCTAAGATTTTGTGGTGAGGGCATCATCAGACAAAGCGATAGCTTCGTGTGCCTTTTGTTTGCCGTGAACTTAATACAGAGTAGCGGCGACAACGAATCGGTGGTGAAGCTGGAGGCCCCGCTTCGACGGGCGCCGCCATGTTGCCTGTACGTACAGCGGCGTTGGGGCTCACGCCCGTTTGAACCTCGCGCGCTCTCTGACGTCAAACGACGCATACTCGATAAGCCTAGCAGCAATGTAAACACAGAAGCAATCTGAAAATCTGGGGTGTTTTATCGCTAAAACTTTGTGGTGAGGGCATCATCAGACAAAGTGATAGCTTCGTGTGCCTTTCGTTTGCCGTGAACGTGGGGCACAGCGCAGCGACAACAACGAATCGGTGGTGCAGTGAGAGGCTCCGCTTCGACGGGCGCCGCCATGTTGCCTGAACGTAGAGCAGCGTTGGGGCGCACGCTATTTTGGCGAAATAGCGTTCGCCGCTAACGTTAACCCAAGACGCAGGGCGGGGCTTGCGTTCTGCGCATGCGCATTTCGACGCCCCAAACTTCTTGGGGCCCCCAAAGCTTGGGGCCCCCTATTCTAAAACTCCCTGATATCTTTTCCTATGCGGGCAAGTCGTACGTGGTTGCGTATGATGCATTTTCAAATTTTCCCGAGGTCGACACGCTCGACAACACAACTGCGGAAACCACGCTCGCAGCCCTTAGCGCCATGTTCGCCCGGTATGGTATACCAGTGGAAGTATGCACGGATAACGGACCCCAGTTCTCGAGCCATGAATTTGCCACGTTTGCCAGAGCATATGACTTTCATCATATAACATCGAGCCCCCGTTATCCGCAGTCGAACGGCTTGGCGGAAAAAGGAGTGCAGATCGTGAAGCGGATCCTGAAAAAGACCCTCGAGGCCCGGGAGGACTTCTGGCTTGGTCTTCTTGCATATCGCTCTACACCACTGGAAGATGGGCATTCTCCGGGTGAGCTTCTTCAGCGAAGGCGACTTCGTTCCAACCTTCCCGACTTCGGCGGGGTGGCTCGTACTAAAGTAAGGAAACGCCACCAAGCCAGGGCTGGAAAGCCGTTGGCAGCACTACACCGAGGCTCAACGGTGCGACTTCAGGATGCTGCTGGTTGGTCGCGTAAAGCGAAGGTCGTTGCTGAAAGCGCTCCACGATCCTACTTGGTACAAACCAAACATCAAGGTATGCTGCGGCGGAACCGCCGGCATCTGCTTAGGACTGCGGAGCAGTACACCAGTGACAGCGACGACGACACTTGTACGGGTTCCCACCCCCGTACACAGCAACTTACGACACCAGCTGAATCAGGTGCACAATCCTCTAGAGTGACCTCTGCTGCAAACGGTGAGGAATCGTCGCGACCAGCAAGTGGCCGCGATTCTCCATCGAGCATCCCATCGCCATCGCCGCCCACCGTGAGAAGATCAACTCGGACCTCCCGGCCCCCACAGAGGCTACGCTATGACGAACACTTTAATCAAGTGCCCTAACTGTGACTGTTATATTGAAGTGTCTCATTTTGTTCTTTCCCGAAGGAGGATGTAACGGACACGTGTCGTGTTCGTATCAGTGCCGCACATCAGTGATTGCATCGCGCCGATGCGCAACAGTAATGCGCAGTAGGTACAGCGCTCTCGCTCGTGCCTATAAAAGCTGTGCCTTCAATAAACAGTGGTTCTTTCTTGCACTGACCATGCTGCTGTAAGCGTCGTCCCTCCGGCTGGTTAGGAGCGTGCAGCAGCAGAGGCAGGAAACGAGCCCCGCTGTCCTTGGGTGCTGGCAACAATGCCAGCGCACAAAAGGGCCCTTCGCGGAACCCTCAACATGTTCGCAGGTTTCCGGAAAGTGGTACAGGAATCCGCTGGCACGCTTTCATCGTGCCCCGCGGTCTCGGATGCTAGCAGCTGGCTGTCGCGGCGACGCTGCTAAGCAGGCAGCCACTTCCGGGTTTTTGTATATGTTTGTGGAGGACGGTGGCTTTACCGAGAGATATCCGCGTAGACCGGAGGCACGCAGTGGTCTCAAGCTAAAGTTAAGAAAGATGGCGGGGGCCTCATATCTCGTTTTCACTTTGGTAGATTACGGCGGGTATCCTTTTTCTCTCGCGTCTACGTGGCATTCGTAAACAGCAACAATAATATCGTAACTATCCAACGTCGACACTTACACAGGAAAAATTGGTAATGCGCAAGGAGCGGTTATGGGAGTGCGCCGTTTTGTGAGAAAACAATCACATACCGAAAAGCGGACGATGTCGTTCCGCCGTCGCAGACCACAATGAGTCGAAACGCGGCTATGGTGGGCTGCTTGCTTGCGATTCAAGGCTCCGTGCACTGGTATGGTGGAGCCAGCAGCGATCGCATCGCCAGCGCCCCCTCGTTAACTGGATTGCCAGTGTGTTTCCGTCAACCCATCCGCATAGCAGACGCGCAGTGACGCCGTTGCGAGAATGGTATTTCGGCGGGACACCTGCTTTTATGCGGTGCTTTTATGTCCAATGGAGCATACAATGGACAAAAGAGGGATGTTATCCTACAAATAGGTCGTCCAAAAGGATCTTGATGAGATAATCGCAATTTCCCTCATTACAAAAGGCCTGTCAGCAGTTCAACGGTTTGTTTTTGTTTGGATTGCTTTTATCTGTGTTCCTGAGCAGAAGTTATGAATCGTTGATGAAGGTGGCACCACGAACGAAAAGTGCGCGTGAGCAGTTCGACAGCACACCTCATAAAAACAAGAACTGCCGACTTCCAGTATTCAGCCATGTCCTTACGTCACCAAGGATCTTTAGTAGTGCTGCAACTTCTTACAGTAAGGTTAGTGGCCTGCTTAATGTATTTGGCCACTGAAAATGTGCTGTACAGCCCGTTTAAACTGATCACTTGTTGTAATCTCTGTCAGCTTCTTTACAAGTCTTTTTTCCAATCCAAAAGGTGTCGTTCCCCGAAGACACCCTGTATTCTTAGAAGAAACGAAAAAAGGCAAGTTCCTCCTTCTATGTTAACTGAGGAATTTTTCCAGTAGACTGCAAGATGACTCAGGAAGGGGTGTCCAAAGCGTACATGGGTTGACTACCCCCCCCCCCCCCCCCCCATTTACCAGTAAAATAGAGGGCGAAGGGGGTAGTCCAGCGCCTTGCTTTTCCAGCATGACTGGTTTCGGGCCATTCTTCAGGCTTCAGCCTTGAAGAGCGAATCGCAAATGTGAATGCGCCGTAAAGAGACGCCTGCCGCTTTTCGTTTCCGCCAAGACTGCGAGAGTGTCATCCGGGAAGGAGAGCTTTCACGGGAAAACGAACCTTGCTAGGAAGGTGGCTTACAAATTTCCCCAAGTGGTTCCTAACATATGTAGTAGTAGTGTCTTTGCAAGATGCGATGCTGTTCTGTTCCAACTTCCACATGACGATGCAGGAAAGAAGATGGAAAAAATAGCTAGACAGGAGTTGGCACATGGGACGACAATTCACGAAGTAAGTTCCGTACAAACAACGCGGTACAAACTAATGATGACATGCTACATCTAGTTTCTATTGCTTTCAGGTTGGGCTGATCATCGATTCTGAGCAGTCATGGCTGTGTTGCAGTCCCGACGGCAGTGTGATGTCGGGCGGCACATTTCAACTTATTGAAATTGAGTGCCCTTACAGTCTAAGGAACAAGTATCTGATTGACCCAGACAAAGAAATCAGCTATGCGCCATTCATTATATGAGTGGACACTGTCAGTTGCGTAAAACCCATTCGTAGAACACGCAGATAATGATAATGCTGTATGTCCTGAGAATTGACACTGCTTTACTTTATGTGTATTGTCCTCAGAGAAGCATAGCTCTAACAATAAAAAAGGACGAAGCATTTCTTGCCGACTATGTGCCAAAGTTAGAGGACTTTTATTTCAGCTATTTCCTCAAAACACTGATTAAATGAACGCCCAACGGCATTTTGACTATCGCTGTCTGCAAACTGAACGAGAGTTGCATCCACCTTTTGACCCCACCTTTCTCCCCCTCTGTAAACCAGGTCGCGCCACGCGGATGGATAGGAGCGCCCCCTTTTAAATGGGGTGGTGGCAATTGCCACCATGCTCAGCTTTTCTTTCTTTATTTTTGTTCAACTCTGTTGTTTATTCTCATTAAGATTCGCCATCTTCTTTACGTACGGTTTCCTACACTTCTAACTATATGTCACATGTCTGCTTTTCAGCCACCAATCCTCCAATCGCTTTCTGCTAACTTCCACTGCTGATTTATTTACATGACCATTGTTATCTTTAAACCCTAGGGCCTCAGAGAGAGTGACTGTGGCTGCGTCGACATCCGGATGGATGCCATCACATTTCAGTATGAGGTGTTCAATTGTTTCCACAGATCTACCACACACTGCACATGTGTCATCTTCGTTAAATTTCTTTTTGTAGCTGCGCGTTCTAGGACACCCTGACCTAGCTTCAAAAAGTAGGGCACTGCCTCTTGAGTTATCATAGAAAAATTCTTTCCTCATTTGCCTTTTCTAGTATCGATATTTATTTATTTATTTTTTTATTTGGGAATACTGCAGAGTCAGCTGACTCCAAGCAGGAGTGAACACAAAAAAAAACAATTACAAGAATCAAGAATACACGAATACAAGAAACAATACAAGAATACAAGTACAAGTACAACTTCACCCCAACATTTTTAGATTTTTATTGAACTATGTCGCACTGGGACTGTCGACAATATTCTTAGGTAATTTATTCCAAGCGCGTATGGTTGTCGGAAAAAATGAATACTTAAAGGTATCGTTTAGGGGGCTATATTCACGAATCATTTTCCCGTTATCAAAACGCGAGCTTGTGCGTAGTGTGTGAGGGGTAATGAAATTATGATTGTTGATGTCTATTATATTGTTATATATTAAATACAAGTATTTTAATCTGCCTTCGGAACGCCTCGCTCGTAGTGTCTCGAGACCAAGATAATCAATCATTTCTGTCACGCTGTCAGTGCGTTTATATTTATTACAAATGAATCTGGCCGCGGTTCTTTGAATCCTTTCTAATTTGGAAATATTTTTCTTTGTATAAGGGTCCCATAGACACGAGGCATACTCCAGACATGGCCGAACCAACGCTTTATAGGCTGCTAGTTTCACGTGCATGGGGGCTTTTGAAAGCTTGCGTCTAATAAACCAGAGAGATTTAAAGGCTTTGGTGCAGACTGTATTAATATGAAAATCCCAACTCAGATTGTGTGTAATAGTAACTCCGAGGTATTTAACAGACGGCGATTCCTTAAGTGCAGTGCCATTTACAGAATAAGAATGATGTAAAACGGTTTTGTTCCTGGATATGCGGAGGATTAAGCACTTATCAGCATTTAAAAACATGTTCCAATTTGCGCACCAACCTGAAACGTCAGCAAGGTCTTTGTTAAGTTTAATTTGGTCAGTTGCACATTTAACAGTGGTGTAAAGAACGCAGTCATCTGCGAAAAGCTTTATCTTAACATCACTGTGTATGACTTTTACGATATCATTAACATAAATAAGGAATAAAATCGGTCCCAGAACCGAGCCTTGTGGTACCCCTGATGTCACCTGCAGTGCCTCCGAGCAGTACTTGTCAACTTTGACGTACTGATACCTGTTTTCTAGGTAAGCCCTAATGAACTCGATAAGTCTGCTATTTATTCCCATGTCGTAAAGTTTCTGTAATAATTTATTATGTGGCACTTTATCAAATGCTTTCGCATAGTCTAAAAATATAGCATCAATCTGTTATTTGTTATTAATCGCGAGTGAAAAATCATGGCATGCACTAAGGAGCTGCGTTACAGTCGACAAACCACGCCGAAACCCGTGCTGTGCGTCTGATAACAGTTTGTTTTCTTTGAGAAATACGGTCAAGTGTCGGCAGATTATATGTTCTAATATTTTGCAACTAGTTGAGGTCAAGGAAATTGGACGGTAATTGGATACACTCAGGCGATCAGTTGACTTGAATATGGGAATGATACGAGCACCCCTCCAGTCTGCCGGAAGAGAACACTGTGCTAGTGACGCGTTAAAAATGAGGAACAAGTAATGCGAAATCCATTCCGCGTAACGGTGCAGGAAAACTGTAGGAATGTTATCGGGGCCGCCCGATTTTTTAGCATCAAGGTTAAGGAGCAAGTTTAAAATACCTTCCCGACTCACAATGACATCAGGCATAGAAGAAAAATACCCAGCAGGCTCGGTAACAAGATGACTATCCTTCTGGGCGTATACGGATTGAAAGTACCTGTTAAATTCATCGGCAACTGGTTTTGCCTCTGAGACTGGGCAGCCGTCAACCATCAACGAAATACTATTGGATTTGGTGCCACTTATATACCTCCAAAATTTCCCTGGTGCTTCTTTCATGAAATTGCCTAAAGTTGTAGTGAAGAAAGTGTCCTTAGCCTTTTTGACCTCAGTTTTCAGCGCTGCGCTTAGAGTGTTAATAGCAGGGTCTCGAGACCGACCTGATCGTCTCATTCTCTTAAGCTTTCTTTTCATGTGTATGATCTGTCTCGTAACCAAGGGGTTTTGTTTCTTTTTCTTAATCCTGTCAGGAACAAACATGGCAATACAATGAAGACAAATTTGCTTGAATTTACACCACAAAACATTCACATCTACGTCAACATTAAAACCGTCCAAATTCATTTCTAAACAGTCCAGGATGCTCTCATCGTCTGCCCTGTTGAAATCTTTCACAACAATCACAGGCTTGCTTTTGCCACAATACCTTTCAAAGGAAAAGGTGCCAAATACTAAGTTGTGATCAGAGAGCCCGTTCATCACATCAACAGTGTCACATTTGACAGCGGAACTTATAAACAATAAATCAAGAATATGCCTAGTGGTTGCAGTTATTCTGGTAGGGTCAGTAACAATTTGAGCTAGACCACATGAAAATGCAGTGTTCAAAAGAATCTCTGAGTGCCTAACATTCATGCCCATCGTATTCATGGTTGACCAATCGATGTTCGGCAAATTGAAATCCCCAGCTAAGAAAAACTTTACGTGCTCACCCCGAAAACGCTGTACATAATCGTAGAGTTGCTCGAGAAATGCAAGATCTGCCGTAGGAGGGCTGTATACAACACCGAGAGCTATAGAGTTACCGTAAAAATCAATTTTACAAAAGATGCTTTCGTGTTTAGGAATAGCTGGCAAAATTGTCACATTAATGTTTTCCTTAACTACAATAGCAACTCCACCCCCTCGGGATTGCCTGTCACATCTAAATATTTTATACGATGGGGGGATGATTTCATTATCGAGCACACCGGCGTGCAACCAGGTCTCCGTCAGCAGCGTGACATGCGGGTCAAGGTCATAGAGCAGCGCTTCAAATCCGACACTTTTATTCACGATACTCTGCACATTTAAAGAAAGTAACCTTAGTTGACAAGTGTTATTTCCTGGTCATTTGGGTGCCCCGTTTGCGGCCATTCGCCGGGTTCTCACTCGATTTTGAGGCAAAGCCTGGTTTTCGTTATCTTGTGCAATGCGGTCGTCTGAATCTGCACCGGGCCCCACAAGCTCCCGTCTTTCGTTTTTTTCCTCATCCCACACGTACGTCACCTTGTTGAGAACGAGCTTATCGTACTTCAGATACGCTTTATCTTCAGGCGTGAGAGTGTCTTTAACGGACGACCATAGCTGCTTTCTTATTTTTTGGATTCTGAATGAATAATCCTCCGACAAAGAATAATCAGTGCCCTTTAGTTTCTTTGCATTTCTCAGGAGCTCCATTTTTTCATTGAAATCAAAAAACCGCATTATCACTGGGCATAGTTCTACACTATGCTTCTTTTCCATTGATTAAATCCAATTTTTAACTTCCGCGTTTTTAACTTGTCGTTTAATGCTCTTTCTTTCTCCGTCCTCCTGACCGGCATACTTAGTGGTTATTTTTCTAGCACCACGCGCCAACAATGAAACAACGAAACGCGCGCGCGTGGTGCTTCCATACGTGAGAGGAACCAGCGAGGCACTCACACGCATTCTGGGAAAATATGGAATCTACGTTGCTCACAAACCTGTTTCGACAATAAGCCGCTTCTTACCACGACCGAAAAACCACGTCCCCAGAGAAAAACAACCTGGTGTCATTTACAAAATCCCGTGCTCCAAGTGCCCGGCTTCATACGTCGGCGAAACAATAAACCTCCCCCAAAGAATAAGGCAGCGCAAGAATCACGCCCGGCTAATGAATTCGGAAGTCAACCCCCTCGCCGAACACTGCGAGCGCGCCGACCACCCAATAGCCTTCGAGGAAGTGAGCGTCTTGGCCGTGGAGCCAAACATGTTCAAGAGACGACATGTGGAGTCATGGCACATCCGGCTCACAAAGGCGGCGATGAATAGAACTCCAGGAACGCTCCCCTCTGCGGACGTTAGTGGACTCCCCCACGTGCTAAGAAAGGGAGAGCGAAGGCAACACCCCGCTGCTGCTGGCACACTTTAGTCACCCCTGAAGAAGGGACCGAGTTGGTCCCGAAGCGTTGGGCAAAATTAAAATATTGGTTGGCGTCAGTTTTTTTTTATCTCAGCTATCAAAAACCCCACCAGACGGATCTCCGTCGAAGATGTTTTTGTTCAAATCGTCTATTTTATGCCGTCGCAGTCGTCAGTCGGTCCGGTCTCCACGCGTGATCCTAGCAGCACCTAAACATGCCTCCGCACAGCACGGCTGTCAACTGTCAATGGGCAGCGAGGTTGCGCGCCTCCCTGTGGTCGTTGGGTCAAGTTCTAAGGCAGCGGAGAAGATTACTTTAATATCGTGTATTTGTACACAATGTATAGTGCCGCCCTACCCCTGTCCTTTCTCCTATCGCTTCCAATTTCTTTCCCTCTCCCTGTCCCTATAGCTGCAGCTCAGGTGCTTCAGGTTTCGATGGCAGATACGGCGGCTAGCAAAGTCTTTTCCTTCCATTTTAACTTTTATTCATAATAAATAGCCAGAACAACAACAGCGGAGAAGGTTTCTACTGCCTTCATCGCACGTGAACAGAAGGAGCAAGAATGATGGTCCGGGCTAGTGGGTATTTCGCGTGAGGTTCAAAACAAGGAGCAAGACACAAGCGCTAAACTTAACTAGACGGTTTTACGGGTTTATGGCAGGGACATGAAAGCGCCAGCCACTTTCCTCCTGGCTAATTCGACGACTCACCCGTGTTGTTGTTCCGACTGAAAGAAGGGTGAAAATGAAATTGCACGGGCCTGCCGACTGGATCGAGCTGAGCCACCACCGCTGCCACGTGCAGATAGACGATAATTCAAAGATATGAGATAAGAGAGTGAAAGAACCCCACATTTGTTGTACAGATAAAGAACGAGAATATTCGAAAAGAAGGAAAACTCTCTCTGTTCTTTCTCGCTCTCTATCCACTCACGTGAACGCCCGCCTGATTCTTGGCCTGCATCGTTGCTGACGTGAATCCTCTTCTGTGTCAGCTTGTTACAGTCGACGACAGTAGCCGAGGTGGTTACCCTGCTGCTTCCGACCTTTGTGCGCGGAGCGGCTCGGTCACCACCCCTACGTGTGAGAACGAAAGGGTACGCTTACCTGCGCTGCCTTCAATTATACCAGGCGTCAAAGCTGCCGCGGTGGCTCAGTGGTTATGGCACTCGGCTGCTGAACCGAAGTACGCGGGTTCGATCCGGGCCGCGGCGGTAGAATTTCGATGGAGGCGAAATTCTAGAGGCTCGTGTACTGTACGAGGTGAGTGCACGTTAAAGAACCTCGGGTGGTCGAAATTTACTACGGCGTCCCTCATAGCCTGAGTAGGTTTGGGACGTGAAATCCCCCTAAATCATAAACAATTACCAGGAGTCAGTGAAATGAGGCGTCGCACTGTGGATGGCGTCACCAAATTTGACAAAGCGCCGAAACGTCGCGGGAGGCTGTAGACCAAGCGACGGGATGCGAGTGTGGTCAATGGCGAAAATATGTGACTGAAAATGCATATACAATATTGCGCTTTCTTTTACTGGAATGTTTTGCTGTCTTGGGATGCGTGCTGATGCTATTCAATTTCACGCCACACAGGAGTACCATGAAAGTCATGTCCCAGACAGTGCAGAATGATTTGCAAGGCAAATTATGCTTGGGCATTATTGCATGCAATGCGTCGCAAAGATAGCTGTTTCAAAATTTTTAACTTCGATTGCAACCACGTGTCTATTTCTACTGTACAGTCGTCAGCACGTCTCTCTAGAGCGCTCGGAAGGCCAGCCTTTGGCAGCATATACTATAAAAGCTGCCATGTATGTTAGCTATCACCTGCTATCATTAGCACACATCACAGCGCATGAGTTCGACTTTCATCTGGACAAGTGCGGTCTCCAGCCCGCGGCTAATCACACAGCTATTGACTTCGGTTCACGATGACGCGTCCTGGAGACTTTTGTCGCCGACTGTACAGGCGCTACGCCTGCTGATAACGTCTGGTTTAAGGCGGGGGTAAAGTGAGCGGGGGTACCACGGCGGCCATCTTGGACAAGACGTTAGTTCAACCACCAGGGCGGCTCCACTTGTCCGTGGAAGCGAAAAAGCGCTTCTCCGAGACGGTCTGGTCCTCCTCTCTGCGTTACCTTGACCTCCTCTCCCTCGCGTTGTGGCAGAAGGAGGCGGTTAGTCACGGAGGGGGGATAAACGCCACGACAATGACGACCGCGCTCGAACGTGTTTGGCACAACTGTACTGCTTCTTTCGCCCCTACGCACCCCTTGGCGGCCCTGCCATGGTGCCTGGCGATTCTTTTTTAGGAGACACTATTTCGACTGCGACCTTTTGCGGGGCTAGTTGATGTGACATTGTGTTCAGTTGGAGTCAGCGCCCGTCCTGTCCGTCTTTCTGTGTGTTTTGTGTAGAATATAGCGCTTTTTTTACTTTCCTGAACACGAAGTCTCTATATCTTTGACATTTACAGAAATTATATTTTGTTTCCATTTTTTCCACAGTTGTACACGTTGTTTTATAGTTATTCTTTTCTCGCGACCCTGACCAATATTTTGATGACTAGCAGCGGCAGCCACGGCAAGCAATATTACAAAATAAAGCTTCGTAGGTTCCACTGGCATCCATAACAAAGGGCCACAAGACATCTATGGGCTATGGCCTTCGTAAAACTATGGATGATGTCGAAATGGATGCAGCGGAATAGTAGATGACCTCTTGGTTTCAATGGGCGGTTGCCATGTGTGTTGTCACAGCCTTTTCTGCGGTCAAAGGCGCGTGGCGCGTAGCTTGTGTGCTATTGATTCCCGTTCACCATGCAAACGTTTATTTCGCAATTCCAGGAAAAGCACCTGCAGTGAAACATCAACCCGAGATTTCGAAGCATGGCGAGTGTTTTTATTGTTTACTCACAAGCTGCCAGTGCTATGTAGAATTCTAAGAGACAGCTGATATGGTAACAGTAAATAAGAGAAAATGGGCAGAATAAGGCATATCAGAATGGTACAAACATATTGCGTTCAAGTTGTTGGGTCAGTAGCTGCGGAGAGGAAAAGAAAGCAATATCACAGTGTTTAGAAGTACTTTTTGTTGGGCTAGATGGTGCATGTTGTAAGAAAAGAACAGTAGCGCAACCAAGACGAACACAAGAGAGGACCACACAGGACTAGCGCTAGCGCTAGTCCTGTGTGGTCCTCTCTTGTGTTCGTCTTGGTTGCGCTACTGTTCTTTTCTTACAATATCACAGTGTGTTAGCCCCCTTCATCTCCCACCCGTTCCCGATAATAGCTTGGGAGAGGTAGTCTGTGACGTTGAGATACGTTGCAAGTAATGCTGATTTTCTTTTTTTCCGCCCGCGCATCCATGCATGATAACAAAAATCCCGAAAGTGCTTACGGCCGCAGCCGGCAACATTCTTTTCGTTCACATTTTATTGTCAAATAAACTACTACCACCACCAAGGTTAGAAAAACGAAAAGGAAACACTGGCTGTGAAACTTCGACTGGAGACTGCGGGACATAGCTGGCAAGAGCTAATAAGTACTCATTACAATCGCGTCGAGTTTCTACCTACTGTAGCCTTAGCATAGCATTTCCATCCATTCATTGGAACTGCATTTTGTTGCCACACGAGGCAACGTTCCTGCTTTTGTGATATCGTTAGTGATCAGCACGAAATTGTGATAATTCCAACAGTTCTAGTTACCTGCTGCCTTGTGAACACGGATGTGAGCGTGCGGCAGCATCTGTCTAGAAAATAAGCGATCGAATGTGGATATTGCACTACCCCCCCCCCCCCCCCTTCCCTTCTTTTTGTACTGGCACTGTTTGTGTAGTAAATTTGTATTGTAAAAGGCTCATTTTTTCTCCATTCCAGGGAATGCGGGAAGTCAGAGCTATACGCACCGTGGTAGTCCTCTAGCTGATGTCCGCAAAATCAGTGGACTTTTGCTTTCACGTCACTTTTCAACTGAAATCGCTTCTGCTGCTCTGTTTCATTTGCTCTGTTTCGTTTGCTCTGTTTCGTGTTTGCTCTAGCATAAGAAAACATTTTGTCCTCACGCTGAGGTCTGGGGCGAATCGATCCTTGCACAATTAGTGAATTTCGGCGATAGGTAGCGGAAATTCGCAGATCTGGCCTCCCAGTGGTCTGCATTGTCCAGGAGCCGATGCGAAATATATGGCGGCGTTTCAAGACAGCGCTTCTCAACCGATGAGCCATAGCGCGAGGCAGGGGTGCAAGATCGTGTCTTCGCCCTAGGATAATCATCTCTGGCCGCCTCCTGTCTCGCTACTCACAGCGTTCCGTGTGCTCCTAACACGGAGCGCCCGGTAGCTCTCTCGCTGGAAAAAAAAATCTTTTAGAATAGCTGTGGAAACTGCGCAACGGCACCGGTTGTCAGAGCGTCAGCCAACACAGGGCATTCGTCCCGTGGATACATGAGTTCAGTCCGCATTTTGAGGGAATGTGAAAAAAAAAAAAAATCGAGGAAGAGAGTAGAGGAGTCTCGGTTTTCCTTCTCAAAAGTTGCTCTTTCGAATACTCAGCTCGACCTGCACTCTGACCGCATTTCTTTTGATCGTAATAGTACGTTCAAAAAAGCGCTTGAGTAAGAGGCCTCAAGGGTCCAACTGCAAATTTTGCAGTAACACTTATTTCGTCGATCGTGTTCAAAAAACTGCGCGAAAAAATACCCAGGAAGCGAGAAATAAATACGCCAACTGGCAGTACGGTTTTCTTTTTTTACTTTTTCGCGAAGTGTTGCAGTCACCTGATGCGCTAACCCCTGCGCCTTGGCAGCGACACGCGGTACGCCGGAGTCTCTAATGTCAAGTGCGAGCCATCTTGGGCCGGCACAGCAGCATACTCGATATCCGTAGCGGCAACTATTTTTCTGAAGAAACATGTCTGTTCCAAAAGAAACAACAGTGGAGCGAAGGCTTAAGTCTAAACAGATCATACCAACATTTTGAAAAAATATCATCTACCAACCACGCGCACGGATGTCGAACCTGCTTCTTCAGTCACACCTGACTGTATAGTTGTTATAAAGGTTATTCACGTGACAAAAGCGTGATAAGCCACTTGCCCAGAAAATTTGTTAATGGCATCCACTCCAGAGGCACACGAGGGGCACAATTTGTCAGTACCCTCCAGTTGATGCCTTCTGAAGAAATGAGCACTGTTAGGGCACCCCTGTTGGCACCCTCATTTTTTGTACGATGTGCACGATGATCGGCTACCGGGATACAGGGTCGCCACAAACGAGCCTCCTAGAGCCCTCAAATCCTCAATAGTCCTGGAAGCCAGGCTAGTCGAGGAAGACTGCATACTACATGTCTACTCGAAACGCAAAGCTCAACTTAGCAACTAATTTCTCATGATGAGAGCTGTGCCCGCTTCAGCGGGCACAGCTCTCACAAAAACTGCAACAACTAAAACTGCACAAAAACTGCAACAACTAAAACTCTTTATTATGAGAAATAAATAACCATCCAAAAATATAAAAACCGGAAAAGAGAAACAGACAATAAAGTGGCTGGACTGCCAATTGCTTATTCGCAAGTCTGGGGCTCAAATATATACAGGGCACTCAGTCACACGATCCGCGCACAACTGCTATCACATCAACCCTCCTTCGTGGAATCACAGTTTGCAACGACTTCAGCATCTTCAATCTGACCGTCGATCTCCAAGTTCCGGTTTCCTGCTTATTGTACAAAAGTATCTTTGCAGAAGCAGCGTCAGAAAATCATTGCAAAATACAGTGATATACAATAAATCGGCAAAAAGAACAACAAAAGCGACAGAACGCTTTCAGCGCATAGCAATAAATCCACAACACGCAGTAAGGACTTCTTTATTAGAAGTCATTTACTATCAAGGCCTGGTGATTATTAAAAAACATATAATGCAGCAGAACAATCACTACAACATGCGGCTTCTTTCTTTGCAATGAGAAAAGCCCCAAAGAACCTCGCGCGCTGTCTTATTCGCGACTCCTGCCAAGAACCTTGACACTGTCAAGCGCCGGCTCCCATTTCCACTCTGCGCAGTGAAAAGGTAAATTAGATCCAGTTCCCTTTTCTGGCGATTTTGAGTGCTCTCATGCTGCGAATTTCATATACCACACCAAATGCACAATCCGCAAAGCATTCACCATGCCTCTTTTCGCACTGGTGCTTTTTTCTTCGCCCATTACGTGTGCACAAAAAGCTGAGCTGTCTCGTGGCCGAGAAAACAACAGGCACGCCATACCTGGCCGCAATATTTTTCAGGCTGTGTAAACGCAAGGCTTTTCCCTAGTTGTCTAAGCAGGGATAAGATTCCTTATAAAGTGCTAGCATGCGTCAAGGTGCGGTTACCTCGTCAACACATCTACATATTCGCAGGACAGAGCCGTCGTCAGCAGAAGGTGCTAAGGCACGGTCAATGGAAGATAAAAATATATTGCATAGCACCGGCGCAACACCAGAAACAAACATGTTTGTTCCAAAAGAAACAACAGTGGAGCTAAGCACAAGAATCTTTGCACACTAATACCTGCTAAAATTTGAAACGATGTAGCCCCATTGAAATCAGTACACTCGCGTATACTGCCTCAGGCAGTTCTGCGCGTGGCACAGACTATAATAAACCTTCAACATCAATTGAAAATAAAAACCGAACGTCCGTCTCCTTTCTCAAAAAAGGTGTCACATCTGCCACATCCTTGGTGGCGAAGGGAAGAACACGGCTAATTTGCGGTTGACATGAATTGCTCTCGGTAACAATACATCCTATAGGGACCCCTTTTTGTTGGAGGTTGGGGCTGTCATCACAACGAATCCGCGCTATAGAAAAACTTCGTTCAGGTGAGCAGACAAGCCTGCAGAGTGAACACCATAACGATAGGCCTGTATAAGGATATGGAGCGCACTAGCTCCTTTTTGTTGTATAGTTTGGGGCTGTCATAGACTGGCTTTCTCCCAAAAGGACGGTAAGCAGGGAGTAGTTGTAAGCTACTTCGAAGACGACGACCTATGACTTTTTTATGCTGATAAACAAGACGATTCGTGGAGACGACAGCCCCAACCTAAAACAAAAAGGCGGCCCTTTGTTGTAGGTTTGGGTGGTCATCACCACAAATCCGTCTTTTTTACCACCATGAAGAAGCCATAGGTCGTCGTCTTCGAAGTAGCTCAGTACTTGCTGCCTACCGTCCTTTGGGAGAAGGCCATTCTGTGCGGTTCGCGTTAGGCGATTACTTCCGCCAGAAGCTCCAGGTGGTGCACTGACAACAATCGCGCATCTCCATCTTGCTTGTGACACGCTTTACACTCGCACTAAAAGGACGTCTTCCAAGCCGCTAATCGGAAATTGTAACATATCTCCTGCTGATACAGCATGATTGATTCGAGTGCAGAACACCCGTTTCCAAAGCTCTGCCTTGTTAGCCCTGCGTGACAAACGCCCTTGCAGTGTATGTCCCGTACTACATAAACCTCGTGTGTCAAAAACCCCGTGCCAGAAAGCTTGCGACAAAAGCCTCGTACCAAAACGCATTTTCCCAGCAGTGAGTTTGGCGAACACACTACACTTGGTCCGGCAAGGCGAGTGTCTCAGCAGCCGTGCTCTGCTGTACCGTGCTCCGCGTCAACCCCTCGCAGTTGTTGACGGAGCAAGCGTCGTTCCTGGAAAGAAATGCGCAACGCACCGCTTCACCACGACGGCTGGAGCAAGGGTTGGGTGCCGCGCTAAAGATTTTTATTACAAACCCCACTGCGCCCAGGGCGGGTGCGCCCTGACAACTTGTACCCACTCCCCGCAGCAGAGGCACACAGGTCTGTCTCCTCTTTCTAGCCTGGCCTTGGCTGCAGAAGAACCTTGGATTGGAACGGCCGCATGTCAATCGCCTTCGCAAAACTGTGACGTCAAAAAGTTGTGGCCCGGTTGGCAGAACTGACAAATTTTGGTTCTGAGCAGGTGTTGTTGGTCCCGAGGGCTCCTTCGCCGCCTTTCTACCCCGATTCGAGACGCCTCGCCGGCCCTCACAGGATAGAAGAGGGGAAACGCTTGCGCTGAATGACTTAGGCCGGGTGGCAGGAGCGCGCTCCAGGCGCCAGTGAATCCGGCCGGTGCCTCATAATAGACCTCTCCCTGATGTAAACAGTGTGACGTCAAAAAGGTGTGCCCCGATGGGCAAAATTGTCGACTTTCGGTTCTGAACCGGTTTTTCAGGTGCCGAGCACTCCCCCACCAGCTTTGTTCCCTGATTCGAAACGCCTGGCAGCCTTTCTTCTCCCAGTGTGAGCCTTCTCGGTACGGCGCATGTTTTGCCCATCGGACCAGAAACACGTGCGTTGGTGACGTGTGTCTTGAAGGAAGCCAGTTTTCTTTGCACGTGTTGGCCTGCCTGCAAATCTGTATGCGCAGTCACGTTTTTTTTCTTTTTCAGGTGAGAAAAATGTAGAGCCTAAGATGTGTATCCCAGAAAATAGCGAAAACATTTTTTTTTCTGCCAACTTGAAGGAGCGAAAATTGCTAATTGTTCACGTGCACTCAGTGGAGTAGATTGTCAATGAAAACGCTGTTACCTCAATGGGGAAGTGTGTGTCCTAAGTGAATCAACTTGAAATTCGAGGCCAATACAATGGGGTTTTATTACGTTTTGCGCTAATAATAATAAACACAATCTTTATGCGAGCATAAAATAAAGTGCCTCTAAACAGATATGCGAAGCTGAAGAGATTACCGTGCATGCGGGAACACTTTATTTGCAAGCAAACATTTTGACTTAGAAGTTACATTCAGCCAGAGCAATGCCTACTCCCGTAATATCTTAGAATTTCATGAAATATTGAGGAAAATAGATGTGTGTGTAAATTATGGCAGATTTTTTTCACGTTTCATGACCATGCACACAAAAGCAACCGCTGTGGCAAATGCTATTTCAAGGCCGGAATGCGAAGACAATGCAAGCATGCTGCTGCTGTATGCTTTTTTGTAAACAAGCATGAGGAACCATCCTGAGCAAGAGGCTGAAGCGTTCGTCAGATCTGGTAAAATGTAGAGTTCCGGCCCCTTCCAATTAGGTTTTTTTCATAAACACGCTAATGAAAATCTGGTCGTAAATGTTTATCAGGTAGACGAGCACCATTTTGAAAATATTTATCGTCTTGCTTCTAATTTGTGAATACGGATCGACACTAACGTCATTTTATGTTCCCCGCTTTGTAAACCAGGTCAAAAAACAATTTGCGATGTAAAACCTGCTTCCCACATAACCTTGCTGAATTATCCTGAAGTCCTTGATGGTGTTGGTGAGTGGGCTTCGAAATCTGCTGAAAAATAGCTCTTAGACGAAATGTTTTCACCAATATAGCGTACGTAGACATACGCAAAGGCATAGCGTACGCTATAAAATAGCGTCAGTCGTACTGCGCATGCGCCAAACGCTATTTCAAACCGATGTCTTACGTACGTTCGCGTTACGTACGCTATTTTTCAAATTTAGCGTGCGTGCTCTTGCGTACGCCAGGAAAAATAGCGTTGTCAACATGGCGGCGCCCAAGTCCCCGCTTCGGAGAGAAAATGTCATGTTATTGGGTTTTTAAGCATATTCACTGCCATTGAATGGAGCGTATGATATTCGCTTTGCCTCCTCTCGCCGACAGCAGAACGATTGAGTGATAAACTTGCCCTGTTTTGGATTCTGTGTAACGATTCTGCCGTTCCTAACCCTAACAAAACACCGCCGACAGTGGATTGGCTTGATTTGGATTTTTATGCCAGGGTAGCCATAGCCTCGCCAAAAGTAGCCGTTTCGGCTGCAGGGCAGGAGGGGTCCGAAAGAATGCTAGTACGTACAATGACGTTCTCAAAAACCTTGCCCGTTCGGTTACCTAAAAAAAATTAAAAAAAGAAAAGCTAGGCCCTGCGCCGACTGCGCAGTGCGCGACTCATCGGGGACGCCATGCAACCGGCTATCTACGTGATGCGACTTGGATCAGCTTGGCCGATGCCTTGGCTAAGCGCGAAAAATACGACACAAAATGTTTTAACATTTTAACACCAGATGGCGCCACCGCGGCCTTAGCTATCTTTGCGTTCGGGCGGTTGTACGGTAACCTAAAAGTGCTTTTGCGACTTCCACAGTAACCTCCCGCTAAATGCTTGCGTATAGCGTACGTAAGCGCTCATACGCTATACTAAAACTCTCTAATGTCATCCACAAACCACGCAGCCAAAGGACTTCATACCGGTTTCCAAGAAATTTCACCGGAAGCTCTCGGCCCCTCGTGTTCACGGAACTATCCTGAGTAGTAGTAGTAAGTGGCTTTTTTTGTAAAGGAAAAAGAAGGTAAAAGGATTCTTGCCAGCCCCGGCATCTGCTATCATGTCTAGAAGCACCTGAGCTGGGGCTGGGGGATGGAAATGGAAAGCGAGATGACAGTGAAGGGGAAAACAAAGGGTAGAGAGAGAGGGAAAGAGGGAATACCTTCCCATCTGCTTGTATTTCCATTACGCGAGGCGATACAGCCAGTGGGAAGGACCGCGAAAAGTATCAGCAGCCTCGCGTTGCCGGCGACCTGACACGTGAGGCGCGCACTTCGGGAGAGGGCGACCGCGCTCTCTCTCTCACACACACACATACACTACGCTCGCCAGCTCAGCAAGCTCCCCTCTCACTCGCATGCACCAAGCTGCCCCGCACGCCCGCAGCACAATTTTCTCCATTCTTGACCGGAGCGGAATTCCAGCCATGACTAACAATGAGGGACACCACCTCTTTTGAGCACCCGCGAGCAGATTGGCACGTGCACATAGAGGAAGTGCCAGCGGTGCGAGCAGCAAGACCACCATAGCAGACTTCCATATTTATGCAACTCACCTACTCCTATCTAGACACTACACGCGCATTCGTGCAGCGCCATGCGCAGCAAATGTCGCTGTACTATTGCGGAGCAGCTCTTCCGGAAACCGCGCCATTTGCAAGAGCTAGTTTTGAATCATAATACCCTGTAGCCGAGACTGACAACTGATTGCATTTCTAACGATTTCGGTATCCGTGGTTTGCACACCGCTGAGGGAAAGTACTAGTATTTCATGCAGTGCAAACAATGGCAAGAGATGCTGGCATTGTTTTTGCTGCATTGTGCGCATGCATATCACCAGCTACGCTCCCATATACCTTTCAAGAATGTTATCCGTGCATTCTTTTTTTCTTGCAGTGTGTGATTGACATATAATTTTGGGGGCATGCTTTGCATTCACTACAATGCTAGTGAAATCGCACTGTCCACACATGCACTTCGCCACTGGTAGAGGCAGAAGCAGAAGGCTTCATTCACTTCCATTGATGTGCATTTTCAAAAGACAAACGCATGTTCCTTATAAAAACAGGACCATTTTATTGCAACATCTGCTAAGCACGTTCAGATGTCTTGCACAACTCCCCCACACATCATGGTGGCTGCCTGCAAGCAAACAAGTCCATACCAATGTCATATGTGAGTCTATTTTCAGGAAGTGACAGGAAATGTCAGTGCTCAAAAGTGGGTATTAGCTTGTTCTTCACTGCTCAACCATTGCAGTTACTTTCCATTGACTTTGTGTTTCAGTAACGCACAAAGACATATGCTTACCTCCCGTCATACAAAAATGTGAGGACAGTAACGGAAAAAGGAGAGAAAATATGTGCATAAACATAGCAAGTGGACTGAAAAGTCCTTACATACATCTAAGTAATTTGCTGCCACTGTAACAATGAGAGCAGATATGTTAAAATAAAAGCCTGCTGAGCACGAAAGAAACATATTCTGCTTACGCCATACAGGGTGATACAAAGCTGCTGGAACAATGATACACTGCTTGTTTTGATGTCACCAGCAGTTCACGAAGAAAAAGCTTACCAGCAGAAGGCTGTATCCATTACAAACAAGCAGAAAAATGTGAGCTGTGAGGTTGAATATCATTTGAAAGTGTATATTGATACGGTGCTTCCAAGGAAAGTGAACGCCACAAGCGGGCTAGTAGCAAAAGGAAAGACGCAGCTATAGAACAGAAGAAAGGAAAGTAATGGGCAGGCATAAGAAGTACAACATGTCCATCTAAGCTATACTTGGGAAAAAGAAATAACTCAACAGTGCCGTTGCAACGCACATATAAAAGCCCCACATTTTTTAAAATATAAAGCGGAAAAAAATGAAAACACACTGTTTCATGTTTCATATAGCAGGGATCTCAACGGTTATATTTGAAAATCAATTAGAAACATATTGATACAGGTGATACAGGTTCCTAATTTGATTGGTTTGATTTGAATGATTGAAGTCTTTATTCAGACAAGTTTGGTGTTTGGTGTAATGAGTGACGAGTCCCTGTCACTCATTACACTGCTAACACTTTCTGTTTTCTAGAACCACACACAACATACAGTCAAGGCAGACCGACGTCTTGATAACATGGTTGGCATGGTTCTCACTGTGTCAAAGGAAGTACACTGGATAGTGCCCAGAGCACAGTTTTCATCTGGGGCACTTGAACATCCATCACTTTCATCACAAGTTTTGCCCTCTGGCCCGTTTTTCAACACTACAGACAATAAAAAATGAGAAGTGGGGCTTCTTCGACATCCCTAAATTGTACTTCACAATTTATTCTTGCAGCGAAGTAGGAGAAGAAAAATTTACTTGCAGTGAATACGAAACAGAAGCATGCACTGACTAGCGCATTTCTCTAGCCACAGTTATGCAGTGAATTTCACGAGCACAATTATATTTCTTTGAAAGCACCGGCCTCCTAGCACGAAACTAGAAGATAATCAGCATCATAGGCGCGTGCTAGTTGCATGAATGAAGAAAATTGAACCTCCTCAGCGAAAAATTTCAAGTGCTAAGAACTAGTTTATCACCGGTACTAAGGTATCTGCAGTAGCTACGGCTCGCAGTGCGCTTGTACGATTTTTTATCAGGCTTTGCCCCTCCCTCATCATAATCTACACATAAGCTGCCAAATGCCACTCGCATAGAAAGGTGTCCATCCCCCCACAACGTAAACTGCCGCTTCCACGCACTGCGAGCTCCTAACGAGCTCAGGAGGAATGCAAAACGCAAACGCGAAATGTTTTGCGCAATGCAGAATCAGCAGGTGATTTTATCGCCTTGTATAAGCTGTAGTATATTTTTTAGAAATGCCAACAGTTTATAGACTTACTTCAGAGCGGAGTGAAGAAAACAATTCCATCTGCCACATCTGGGATCCAACCCGCGACGTGCGCATGCTCAGGACGAGAGTCTTCATATACATAAAATATCCCTCAATGCCCTCTGTGACTTTTAACCCTCAACTCTCCAATTTAGAGCCACTTCTACAGGACCCCAGCTAAGGAACAAAGAATTATGCAGCAGATTTCTGCTCTCGCCTTACGAAATGTCACAGTGCCATGACACTGGTAATCTTGCACACGCGTTCATGAAAAACCGCACTCAATAACACACACTACGAGGTAGCTCATGCACGCGACACAGGTACAGTTGGGACTTCAATGCACATACTAATAACAAAATTGCGGTCCGAATGGCTCACCTGCATTTGGCCCTGACATCAGCAATGCGCGTACGAAGCTTTGTCATCGTCGAACTTTTGCGCTGAAGCTATCGCCGCCGATTCTCCATTTGACAATTTTACACACAAAAAAACTGGCAAGATAACGTGAAAAAAAACGGCGCTGCACATAAATACAAAAGCACAGTAAAAAAAACACCAACAAGCAAAACAGCACGATACGCCGATGACAGCTTGCTGAGCAGCCGAAGAAATGACCGAAAGGCAGGAGAGGTTTCAGCGAAGTCAGTCGTCTGTCTCGTAAGTCTTGCTTCAAAATGTTTGACAGCGCCACTGTCGTTGACCGGCGGAACTCCATTGTTGAGTCAAAACGCCCATGAGATTCAAATGCAGCAGCCCCGTCGACCAACAAAGGGGGCGAGTGCGAGCTAACATGAGTCGTTTATCATACCAAAATTTACATCACTGGTAGTATTAAGACCAGCGACTTCAGTTCCTGTCAAAAAAGCCTGGAATATAGCAGCGATCTTTCGCGCTGGATGTATTTTGCGGAGGTTACGGCGCACAAAAAATGGCGCAATTGAATGGCGCAGTACTACCTACCGTTCTGTTTGTCATAGCGAAATGCCGCCTCGAGAGGATTTCGAATATTTCCTAAATATTTCGTGTGCCGAATTTGTTCCCTATACGACGTTTACTTGCTTCTAAAACTCAGATAAAAAAAGCGCAGTTTCTAGGTTACGACCAACTTTGAACAATGAAAACTAAAAAATTATGACATGTAGCTCAATGAAATTTTCAAGAATTAACAACATGGGTACTATCTACAATCCTGCTAAATATGTTTGTGATTTATGAATTGGACTAGGAGTTATTAATGCGTCATTCTTTTAAATTTCACACTTATTTATGGCACCAGTTCTAAATAACTACCCAATATAACTCAATAACTTGACGCAAGGTTCTCGAGCCACACTGCATCTAAAAGCTGCGGAAGCAGTTTTCTTTTCGGAGCAGTAGTTTTCGTAAAAATCCGGTCCAACGCAGGCGAGTCGAGCAAAAATATCGTTTTATGCCCCTCGCTCTTTTGCTCACTGCTATCATACTAACGTGAATAGCTTTTAGCGACACATACCACCGCAAAGATGATACAATTATCTTTACAATGCGCTCAATATCATTTTTCTAGCTCAAACGGATGAGCCACACCACTCACACAAACGTGATGAAAAACGGCTGCTGACCGCCGCTAGCGTGGTAAACGCGCATCTGAGCATGCGTCGCCGCCCTGGTGACACTGCCATCATCACTATCGCCGCGCCGGTCCGCAGCCGTGACGGCGTTGCAGCTCGCGGAACCAAAGCCGATATAACACGTCTGGACGCAGGCTGCAGCAAAGATTTCCCGAAACGTATTGTTTCGGAATTCCGTTTAATTACCAGGGTAGTGGGTAGGGGCAAGGAAAAGCCAATGCCAGAACACAGCGCCTACGTTGGCTTGCATGTTGATGCGGTGAAGCTCGGACATGAGCTTTTTGTTGTCGTTCATGACATTTTCAAGGTCTGAGCTGAGCTTTGCGTTATGAACTGCCAACTCGACGAGCCGGTCTGTCCTGGCGACCTCCCTGGTCTTCTTGGCAGCCCGGGACTTCCTGGCAGATTCGTTGTTCCTCCTGCGGTGCTCAAAATAATCCGTGCCCTTGTAGTCTTTCGGACCGGAACTCCGGCGTCTCATCGGACCGACGGTGCTGTCGCATTGTTCAGGAGGACCCCCCACAGATGCAGAGCCGCCGGTGACGCTTTGAGAGAGTGCAGGGGAAGACGAGTTGCTGCTATCCGAAGATGTACGGATGTTCGTAACAGCGCTCGAGTCGAAGGATGTCATGGCCTCGGTCGTGGGGTACGAGAAGGCTTGCGACGAAGCCGTGGACGAGAACGTCGGTTGACTCCTGGACGATAAGTCCAGCGGCTGCTCCTGGTAGGCTTGTGGCCCATTGGCAGGGCTTTGACTGCATGAATCCAGTTCTGGAGACAGGGACAGCAGGGGTAGGACGTCGAGGAAGCCTCGAACGGGGCAGCTGGGGAGTTCCATTTCGGCGGCCGACAAGGTACCAAGAGTCCAATATCTTCTGCATGGGGGAAAGAAAAACACAAAAGAAAAGCTTTAAAGGTACTGAACACTGACCAAAACGTGTCATAAGATTATGGCGGGAATAAAAATGTCGTGCTTCTAATGGTGAGAATAGAGCACTGCAATATCAAGGAAACGAGAATTTATTATCGTAACTTGTCATTGAAAATCGTAACGAAGCCATCTAGCGGTGAAACTCGAAATTATCACTGTGGCCTACCATGTTACCACATCTGGGTAAAATATCGTTTGCTTTAAGTTCGCAGTTTCTTTTTCTTTCTGGAATTTTTTTTTTTATATATTTAACGCTCTCTCCAGTGCGCCCTTCGACGAAAAGCAACGCTTCCTTCGCATCATCGGTCATGCGCTTTTGGCTTTTGTGACTAGATGGCGCCAGAATGTTTTGAATTTCTCGTGTATATAGATCACAGAGCGGCAACCACAGCCTACTAAAACGTTCGTCGACCAGGGGTGAATTGATCAATGCGTCATAACAGCTTTTGGAGTGGAAACTGCAATGGACGCTACTCCCCAATGGGCACTGAAACTTCATTAGACGTCCGCAGGATGTCTCGGACGTCCCCAGTTCGTCCAAGGGTTTTTCAGTGTAGAAATGTGTTTTTACTGTGGGTGAGATTTGTATTAGTTTTTGGTACAGCACTTTTGCCCATGTGCAAACACGCTCGCTGAGCGTGGTTTCCAGCGTCGGGATGCATATACAGGGTGTCCCAGCTAAATGTAACCAAGGTTTTAAAAAAGACGAAGTGCCCTAGCCAAGTGAGACCAACTACAACATATCAGGCTCTACGCTTATTCAGATGCTTGATTCTTCCCCACGTGTGTTCGTTACGGTTGACCTGGGTGCCTGGGCACAGAGGAATCCGTTTGAATGAGGTTGCTGCTACCCTGGTGAAGGCATCTCTTCAAGGCCCAGTCGTATCTGTGCTTCCAGAAAGCGCATATATTACTGCGGCCAGGTTCCGCAGGTATCTGCTCTTGAAAGAATTCGCAGCATCAGCTCTGACCTCCTCTCCCGAATTCCGGCATCTCCTTTACCCGTGGAGCAGTAAAGGATGGCGATCACGCAAGCGTGAGGTTTCCTTCACGCGTCTACGTTGTCGCGTGCCTCACTTAAACTTCTACCTTTACAGATCCGGTCTGGCGGTCTCCCCATTCTGCCCGTTCTGCGGAGAACATGAAACGATAGATCATTTCTTGTTGACCTGCCGCCGTTTCTCCTCTTTACGGAGCCGCCTGCTGGAGCTTCCGTTACGACAGCTAGGTCTAAGTCTGTCAGCTGGGGTTGTTCTGTCTCTTGGGGCTTCCTCCCTTGGGCACAGCAACTGGAATGTGCTCTCCGCCATGCAAAGCTTCCTTACAGACACTAAACGGCTGCCGTCTTAAGCTCTGCTCTTTCTCACGATCAATTTTTCTCTGCACCGAAAGCTTTCCGAAACAGGGAACTTTTAGCCCCGTTCTCAATTTCAGTCACCGATCTCAGAGTATTTGTTTAGCTTATTTCAATTACACATCTGAATTTCTTTCATTTATTTCCTAAATTCAATTATTATCATTATTGTTATTGTTATTTTTAATGCATCATTATTTTTTTGTTTAACCTTCTGAGCACCTATCAGTTGCCGCCTGTGTCGGCCAATCCCCCGCAGTGGGTACGCGCCATTATTTAGACGACAACAACAACAACTGAGGGTTGTTGCCAGTCGCGTGTCGTAGTCTGCAGTATTTTTTTATTATGCAAACGTATTAAGCAGCAGAGACTAATTAGCTAACTTTTTAATTATCAGGAATTTAATTTAATCAGGAAGAAAGTGTCAGCGGAAAGCTTACAGGTGTGCAACGGAAAGCTTGCTGTCTAAGGTGCTGTATTCCGCAGCGGTTTTGTTGGAAACGGTGTAGAAGATATTTACCACGGTTTTTTTTTAATCTATGCGTGAGCTCGTTTTATACAGGATGTCCCAGCTAAATGTAACCACGCCTGTAAAAAAGTGGATGTTCCCTAGCCCCAGTGAGACCAACTGAGGGTTGTTGACAGTCGCGTGTCCTAGTCCGCGGTAGTTTTTCATTATACGAAATTAACTAATTAGCAAAGATTAATTAGCTAACTTTTTAATTATTGCCTTCAGGAAGAAAGTGCCAATGGAGGAGTTGTAGATCACATAGAAAAATAACCGGTTGCCGTGTTTGCAACCAAGTACCACTGATACAGCTTCTTTTATTTGCCTGGAAAGAAAGCCCGCGAAATACAAAAAGAACCACGTGATAGGGAAGCAGTTTCAGCGGTCCCAAACGACCGGCCATGCAAAGACATCCGTTTATGTTTGCAACGCTGTCCCGAACAGGGTTCGTCGTTTTGAGGTTGTGGCGAGATATACGCCAGCAACGCTATCATGGGCGCTAGGGTGACCGCTTCAGCTCGTGACGGAGCAAGTTCGGCGGCACGGCCACATGCCTATCACTCGAGGCGAGGTTTCGCGTCAAAAAGCGCTCCATGCGAGCCGCGCTTCACTTCCTTGAAAAGCAGCGCCCGCTTACTTTCCATGACGCATAAGCAGTTCCTGTCCCGAACCCTGTTCGGGACAGCGTTGCAAACATAAACGGATATCTTTGCTTGACCGGTCGTTTGGGAGCGCTGAAACTGCTTCCCTATCACGTGGTTCTTTTTGTATTTCGCGGGCTTTCTTTTAAGGCAAATAAAAGAAGCTATATCAGTGGTACTTGGTTGCAAACACGGCAACCGGTTATTTTTCTATGGGATCTACAACTCCTGCATTGGCACTTTCTTCCTGAAGGCAATAATTAAAAAGTTAGCTAATTAATCTTTGCTAATTAGTTACTTTCGTATAATGAAAAACTACCGCGGACTAGGACACGCGACTGTCAACAACCCTCAGTTGGTCTCACTGGGCTAGGGAACATCCTCTTTTTTTACAAGCGTGGCTACATTTAGCTGGGACACCCTGTATAAAACGAGCGCATGCATAGATTAAAAAAAAAACCGTGGTAAATATCTTCTACACCGTTTCCAACAAAACCGCTGCGGAATACAGCACCTTAGACAGCAGGCTTTCCGTTGTACTGAAAGAAATTGGTTTGTTAAGGTTCAGTGTGCCGTCCCTTTAAAAATTACAGCCGATCTAGCTTACTTGCCCAATTGTGAAGTATGCGTGCTTGCACGTCGCGTTTGATTTCGCTTTCAGGTCGAGGCTGGGGTTTAGAGGTCAGGCTGCAGGCAAAGGTTGACGAAATCGGTGACTGAGCACCTCAGTGGTAGCGCACTATAGAATTCTGGGACCTCTTAAAGGTATGGACACACTGGCGGGAAACCGCGCGCGGCGCGCCGCCGGCGGCGAGGCGCTTGCCGCGAAACCTGCCGCGCAGCTAGCGCAGCGAATGGGTCGAGGAGCCATTTTCGGCGCCTTGCCGCGTGCCGCGGAGCGGGGAAACCAATGAGGGGCGACCGGCTTTGTCAAGGGGGAGCGTCTGTGGCGCCACCTCTTGTCGTCTACTTAAAGGGAGACTGAAGCACTTTTTCTGAAAATCGGGCTGGCAGCGGCATCCTATAGTTTTTCATGCTGTATACTGGAATATCGCACCCAAATAAGGCAAAAACAAGCGCGAATTGCCTTTTTTAGCCGAAATATGCGGCCTGTGCCGCGGGGCACGCCGCGCGGCGCGCCGCCGCCCGCGATTGGTCAAGAGAGGTCGTGACGTCACTTTGAGGACTGGAGAAGCTGCCGATGCTGATCCGGCGCTGCGTTGAGGGCAGATCGCAGCTTTCCGTGTCGTTGTAAAAGCGAATACGGCGACAATTTTTTTTTACTGACCACCGAAGAAAAGGATACTACAGTTTGCTCATTCCACGTATCGCCTGAAACCAAAAAAGACGCAAGCGAAAAATTCTATGCCTAGCACAAGCATACGCCAGCGTCAAAGACGCGATAAAGACCATGCGTAAAAGGTGCCAGCACAACATCGGCTCGTATTCTCGGAAAGGAAGGGGTGCGAACAATACTCAAGTCAATTACCACCACCGGACGCCTCCTGGCTCGCCCGGAAGAGCGTCATCCTAAAGAAAAGGCCCAAAGCACTGTGTAAATCTTGTTCTCAGTACCCGGCGTTGCAGGTTGGGGCAAGAAAGTATTTCAAGTGAACGATGAAGGAGCACAAAGTTGGTGTCAAAATTAGCGAAGCGCAGTGGCCAAGCACTGCGAGGCATGTGACCACAAGGTAGTGACGCAATCATGGTGCGCTAGAAACCAAGCCAAATACGCGCACAAATACGCTTGACTCCTGGCGCGTTCAGCAGATGCCAGAAAATATTAATCGCTGCTTCGGAAACGTTCGCCCTTCCTAAATTTGCAGTTTAGTTTCAGTGAAGTAGTTGCTAACTATATGTGTGTTTAAAAGCCAAGCTAGCTGCAACTCGCCCGCTGCCACAACTTGATGAAGAAACCGAGTAAGGTTGCGGTGTTTTTTTTTGCAAAAACTCGGTTGGCATTCATTTCTCTCATAAATTTGCATCCGAAATCAACGTCGAACGCTTTCATTTTAATTGCTTAACTAGGATTAAACGAGATGCCGCATATGAAGAGCTTCGATGCTTGCTTGCTTTGCTTTATTGTGCTTTGCTTTCCTTGCTTGCTTGCGCTTTGCTTTGCTTTGCTTTGCTTTGCTTTGCTTTGCTTGCTTGCTTGCTTGCTTGCTTGCTTGCTTGCTTGCTTGCTTGGACACGTCGAACCGAGTATAAAATCACTAACCGAGCCTTGCTGAGCACGCCTCAGGTGGTCTGGCCGCACCTAAGCTGAGGAGAGTGACACATGCTTAAGCCTCTATAAGGTTTCTTCAGGGGCTAAGTGAGCATGTTTCTACTTTTAAAAGAGGTGCTTCTTCGGAATGGTGACACGCCTCTTATGCGCGAGGAAATCGATGGAACTGTGTCATGGTTCAGCCGCGTCTTATCGACAGAAATCTCCAGAGATCACAATAGGACAAGCTCTGCCTGTAGCCGCTTTTACGAAAGTGTTTCGAGCAGAGTAAGCTTGCTTTAGTCGGCTTGAATTCTTCGTCACAGCAGCGAGCGGTTGCGCTGCGAGCTTGTGGTCTTGCGGAATACAGCGGAAGACGACACTGTCGCGGCCGTAGTTGTTCGTGGACACGAACGCAGTGTAGTACCTGTTGAATCTGATTCTCAAGGTCGGCTGACACGGTTTGTACGTCGCAACGCACGCAGTTCGAGGAACAACGCATGCAGCACGAGAAACAACGCGCGCCGAAAGCGCGCTCGGGTGCTCCGAAAAATCCCCGGCTCCTCAACATGACGTCACGCTGGCCGACAAGGACGAGGTTTCCCTCTCCGCTGTTCCCCTCTCCTGCGCTGGCGCGGGGAGCGGGAAATTTAAACATCGCGTTTTTAATTGGTGATTGCGCCACTGTTTTAGCCAAAATCGGAAAAATAATTTCACAGACGTGATCAGCAATGACACTACTTCAAAACCCTAGAAGGTTAGCTGATTCGAAAACCGCCTCAGTATCCCTTTAAGTTATATACCAGCGGGGCCGGCGGTGCCGCGCGCGCGGACCTCGACCTCGTCATCGAGGTCACTCTGCCGCAGTCGTCGCCCCCGTCCAGGCTGTCGCCGCACCGCTCAAAGGTGCACTGAAGAGGAATCTGAAGTCGTCTTTCTGCCTCGGGAACTCAATCTACACGTTCCGAGCATTCTTAGAAATTTCGATTTATTGCCTTGTGTGGCCGATTTCCCTGATTTAATCGAATTAACGTCCGGCTCCCGCCTTTTTTTTAATTCTCCCAGTACGGTGGGCGGAGTCAACCAACGCGTGGAGTGCCTTTCACCCAGTCCAGTCTCGGCTTGTCGCTCCTCCATCGGCGGACTAATACGTGCTAATCCATAGAAACAAATAGTGCGCGCGTATTTTTATTGCTGCGGGCTTATTTTGCGGCTATATTATCTGCGAATGAAACTATTTATTCACAGAAACATAAAAAACAAGATAAAGCGAAAGCAAAGCCTTCACGAAGCTGGCTGAAAGGCACTCCACGCGTTGGTCGACTCCGCACACCGTACGGGGAGAATTAAAAAAATAAAGGGGTGAGCCGGACGTTAATTAGATTTAATTAGGGAAATCGGCCACGCAGGGCAATAAATCGATGTTTCTAAGAATGCTCGGAACGTGCAGATCAAGTTCCTGCGGCAAAAAGTCGAGTTCAGATTCCTCTTCAGTGCACCTTTAACACCACAGAGCTTGGGCGCCGTATCGACGGTATCAATAGAGAGCTCAGCTCCATTCAACGACGCCTGGATCAGCACTTGCCGACGCACCACCCGCAAAGCCATGACCGTAACACCCCCCCCCCCGTCGCAGAAGCCTGGTGACGACGACCGGTGCTACTATACCATCGACGCTTCGGGGACAGAGCACGACAATGTCGACCACCCTGCTTCGCCGGGCATAAGGGAAACGCCAACGGCAGCTCGGAGACACGGCTGCGAGCTGCCAACCTGGAGGCCGTCGCATCTTCGTCACGGACCAAATTTCAAAGCGGTTCCTTGTCGACAGCGGTCCCGACATCTGCTGCGACCCACGAGCCCACCTTCAAGGTGCCCGTCCTCCTACGTCTTTCGAGCTCAGCGCGGCAAACCAGTGCACAATCAAGATTTACGGCTCGCTCTGCCTGCACGTCCAACTTAAAAACCTACGCCTTGGCCTTCATTGGAATTTCGTCATCGCCGACGTCATCGAGCCAATCATCGGCTCAGACTTTCCGGCGCACTACAACCTCTTTTCGGACTGCCACCACGACCGTCTCATTGACGCGACAACGGGATATTCTTCGCCAGGACAGCGAACGATTACCCACCAGCCAAGCATCAAAGTACTCGGTGTTGAAAATCATTCACTGTACCACGCCCTCCTCGCCGAATTTCCCGATTTGACGCGCCCTAGCGGGTTGCCACGTGATGTGCAGCACACCACTGTCCACTACATCCTGACCACCCCAGGCTACCCGACTTTCTGCCGCGCCTGTCGCCTTGCCCCGGACCGCATGCGCATGGCCAAAGGAGAGTTCGAAGCCATGCTCCGTGAGGGAATCGCCAGCCGCTCCGACGGATCATAAGTCTCGCCACTTCACTTTGTCCCGAAGAAGACCGAAGGCTGGCGGCCCTGTGGGGAGTACTGCGCCCTCAACGCCGGCACCATTCCCGGCAGGTACACCGTTCACCACATACAGGACTTAGCCCATCGCATTCCTGGCTGCCACGTTTTCTCCCTGCTAGACTTGGTGAAGGCAGGCCTACACGCAGACACCCACCAACCCGGACGACGTCCCGAAAACTGCAGTCTTTACCCCTTTCGGCATGTTCGAGTTTCCCTTCATGAGGTTTGCCTGAGGAACGCTGGATGAACCTTTCAACGCTTAATCGACGAAGTCGTCTGTGGCCTCGACTTCTGCTTCGTCTATATTGACGACATATTGCTCTTTTCCCGTAACGCCGAACACCACACGCACCTTCGTCTACTTTTCCAACGCCTCGATGACCACGGTTTACTCGTCAATGTCCCAAAGAGCGTGCTCGGCGCTAAAGTCGTCAATTTCCTAGTCCATGAAGTTTCATCAGAGGGAACTTGACCTTTGCCTCAACGCATCTCAGACCTGCAAAATTACCCCCAACCCACCACCGCTAAAGACCTTCGCCGTCTCCTCGGCATGCTGAACTTTTACAGGCGTTTCTTGACACATAGCGAAAAATCCACGAATAATCCCCAGAGAAGCAACCTAGGAGGCAGGTGGGCCCCCTAAGCCAAGGAAATCTTGTGGCATCATCACAACTTGCCCGCTGGATTGTGAGTAAACTGTTCACTGTGGCCGTTAATGATTCGTCGATAGAGGTTGCTCGAGGAGAGCAACCGGGGTCTCACGAGCCCCACCGGTGGCAGCGCCTGCCATCGCGCAGGGCAGTGACGCAACGCTTAATTAAGCTCTGCATCACTGCACGAGGAGTTGTGTGAGGACTTCCAGGGATGTATGAATGTCAAGTAGAGAATGACCAATTGTGCACATATGGGCATTAACCAATTCAAGCTATCTCACCACACCCTTAAGGCGGAGCATAAGTCTGCCTTCCGTTTTTTTTATCTCCGTGTTCTTACGGTTGAAACAGACGACCAGTGGACCTGGCCTCAATGTTCAGCTCAGGTTACGTGAGGCGGTAACGTCACATCCACCGGTTGGCGTTGGAAGCCGAGACAACGTGAGAAAAGAAATTCAGTTAGGAATTATTCCCCAGGCGTCGACAAATTATGGGCGGTGATCATGTACAGGCGCGGCCATAAGTAAACGTAGCACGCTATTGCGTTTGAAGTGCAATCACGCTGTCTCTATTGGTAATGAAGAAGCGTTGTTTGTCTACAAGAAAGCCCAGCAACCTCATCTACCAGCATGCGCGTACCACTGCTGGAAATTTCAATTAGGTGACGCGTGAAAAATATTCGAAGACAGTTGCGTGCTCCGTTTACTTTTGTGCGCGCCTGTACACTAAACTTTTAGCCTTCAAAGAAGTCAAGTCTGAAACAAAATTTTGATCTTAATACTCTATTGAACCGGGTTCGAACCCGACCCCGGCGGCCGCGTTTCGATGGAGGTGAAACGCAGGAGGCGCCCGTGTGCTGTGCGATGTCAGTGCACGTTAAAGATATCCAGGTGGTCGAAATTACTCCGGAGACCTCCGCTACGGCACCTGTTTCTCTCTTTCTTCTTTCACTCCCACCTTCCTTCCTTCCCTTAAGGCGCGGTTCAGGTGTCCGCCGAGATATGTGAGACAGATACTGCGCCGTTTACTTTCCTCAAAAACCAATTTACCAATACTCCATTGATTTGGACTACCCAATTTCTCTACGGGCACAGTACAGAATGGAAAAAGTAGGCGCCTGAGACGTCAATAAATGACCGAAGAAGAAATTGGCTGCGGTTTAGCTCCGGTTAAACCTGGAGTGACGCGATAGCTACAGCTGGCAGAGTGGAACTCGCTAAGTCGAACTGCAAGGCGAGTCTTTCGCCGCTCCGTTTCACTCGGCGTTCCTTCTTCATCTTCGTCCCTTGACGTGTAATCACTCTCTCCCCCTCTCCATTCCTCCCGCATTCGGTTTCGCCGGCGGCGCCGCTCCGCCGGCAGCTGCTCCGCACCACGTGACCGACCACGTGAACTGCCACGGCGCCGCCGCGCTGTTGTTGTTGAAAACTTTTATTGTCCAACAGAGAAGGACCACTCCGCCTGGGCCGCTCTGGTCGCAGTCGATGCTGGCCGGGTTGGTTTCGCCGGCAGCCTCTTCTGCCAGTTGGACGGCGGTGAGATGGAGCTCAGGGTCCGAGCTCCGCAACAAGGTTTCCCAGGCTTCCCTACTGCTAATGTTTTGCGCCCTGCCTGGGGAGTAAGGACACTCCCAAATTATATGGCCGAGGGTTCCTCTCGCCCCACACTTTTTACATTTATCGTCCTCGCAGTCCGATCGGATATGTTTATTTAGTACTGGGTTTGGGTATACTCCAGTCAGCAGGCGTCTCCACGCCGCCGCCTAATTCCTATTTAACGCCGTGTTTGGTGGGGGGAAACACCTCCGGCATTGCCTGTAGTGTTCTGTAATCTCTTGATACGAGATTAATCGCCCTTCGCTATCATGATCGGCCTGAACCAACCCTTCCTGTACAGCTCGGAGGTAGAGATCTCGAGCTGCACTGTGGGCCACCTCGTTACCGCTGACAGATTCGTGCACCGGGGTCCAGATGATGTTGATCGTCCTATCAATCGCTCCTTGTGTTAAAATTTTGGTGGTGAGGGGATTTACTGTTCCTCTACTGAAATTTTGGATTGCAGTTTTACTGTCGCTAACAATGTATCTAGATTTGGTGCCAGCGCAAGCGATCGCTATCGCGGCTTCCTCCGCTATCTCGATTTCATTCCCTAGTATGGTGGCCGCCGTGATGAGAGTGCCCCCCCCCATCTACCACCGCTACGGTCATATATCGACTGTGTCTGTCCCCTGCCGCATCAACGTAGGCGACTTCATTTCGGGGTTTGCCCCGATATATTTTTTCTATCGCTTCCGTCCTTTTCTGTCGTCTTTCCTTATTAATCTCAGGGTGCATGTTTTTGGGTAGGGGAGGGATTCGTAGGTGCTCCCTGATTTCCCTGTCAATGTCGACCCTATCCTTTTGCCCCCTGTCTGTGGCCATTCCAAGATTACTGAGCGTAGCTCTTTCCACTCGCGTCGTGCTGAGTCTTTCAAGTTGCGAGGTTTTAACCGCTTCCGTGATTTCTGCAATCGTATTGTGCAGTCCTAGGGCCAGTAGCTTCTCCGTCGATGTACATGTTGGGAGCCCTAGAGCCTTTTTTACGCATTTCCTGAGGAGCGCGTCTATCTTGCTCCTCTCATCTGCCTTTAGGTTCAAATATGGCGTGGCGTAGCTCACTCTACTAATGATGAAGGCCTGTACCAATCTCAGGATATTTTTTTCCTTGAGGCCGCCTCCCTTACGTGAGACCCTTCTGATGAGGTTTAATGTCTGGGTCGCGTGATTTTCTAACTTATGAATTGTGATCGTGTTTCTCCCATGTGTTTGTAAGTTGAGGCCCAATATTCGTATTGTGTCGACTTTTCGTATCTCCCTTCCATCCACGTACACCTGTGGGTCAGAGGGAGGTTTGTTCCTGAGTGCCTTGCCATTATACACGAAGATTTCTGATTTTTCAGGCGAACATTTAAGTCTTCTGTCCTCCGCGTACTTAGAGATGACGTCTGCTGCCGCGCTGAAGGCTCGAAATGTTAGCGTAATGTAGGCGAGCGGCGCACACACCAGCTGCGTGGTCTGACGTTACTCGCGCATGCGTACAACTGACGAGGCGGGGGCGGAGTATGCTCCGCCGTCGGCGCAACGGCGAGGCACGCGGCGCGTACACCCGCTGCGGGCTGTGACACAACTCCGCGCATGCGCACAGCTGGCGGAGCGGTGGTGCCACGGCTCAGCGCACAGCCACGCTGACCTCGCGAAGTGGCTGGCGTAGTGTAGCTATCGCCACAAAACCGCCTTTTTTTTTTCATTTGAACTGTTTTTTATTGCAAGCCATGGACAAGAAAGTAGTGACGCAAAACTATCGCAAAATTGACTATCGATAGTATCGATTAAGCAAACAAGGGAAGGGGAATGAGGAGCTCGTTATAAATATGAGAGAAGCCAACAGCCACCGAAACCAAAGGGCACAGGGGATTTTTTTAATTAGTTTATTTATTTTGTGGTGTTGATCAATTTATAATATTACTGAATATATGTTATCGCTTAAAGCTAATTGATTAGAAAAGCAGAAGAAAAAACAACCACATGCCGCCGGTGGGATCCGAACCAACGACTTCCGAATTACGCGTCCGGTGCTCTACCGCTGAGCTACGGCGACGGCTGTCAAACCTTCTGCTTTCGCGGATATTTATGTTTACAAATAACCTAACCTTGGAAGTGTTCACCAGCGCCACCCACGTTCTTAAGCGGCGGACGTAGCACGTCCTGAGTTACCGCTGATGTGACGTAGACCGTAGTCGTTGGTAAGACTATTGATAGTAACAACATTGATATTATGCATGGCTAGCGATATAACCAAAACATTTGCGATGCCTGATTGGGTTCACGGTCTCATGGGCTTAACGTCCCAAAGAGACTCAAGCTATAAGGGATGCCGTAGTGGAAGTCTCGGAGTCAATTAAGACCAGCTGTGGTTCATTAACGTGCACTGGGACAGTTCGGAAAAAGCACCCGCGTGCACATGTTACATGCACGTTCGTTCGTCAATACCTGCCGGAAGCAGACATCTGGGTGGTGGTGAAAAACATTTATAGTGCAATAAATATTTACAGAGAGGTGATTGGGGTAGGCCCTATTGGCCCTTTCCCCTAACAATACTAGGTGGAGCCCCTATTCCGGGGCCCCATTGGCAAGCAACGCCGCCCGCGTCCGATGAACCAAGGCCTTTTGGGTCTTTAGGTCCTGACAGCCAAGCAGGGCCGCCTCCCAGTCCTCTCTGGTGGGGTTGGGGTTGGGGGGGATAGATGGGTTTGACTGACACGCCCAAACCATGTGGAAGGTGTCAGCCACCTCCCCACAGAACTGGCACGCGCCATCAAAGGATGGATTGAAATGTTTAAGCACCGCCGGGCACAGTACAGTGTTGGTAAGAATTTTGATGAGGAGGCGCTCGTCAGCGCGATCCAGACCCTTACAAGGGGCCGGGTAGCGCCGATGCTCCTCCTTGTAGTAATCGGTGATTTGTTTGAATGTAATGGCCAGATTGTCTGATTGGGAGTACCCTTCCAAGGACAGGGAGATAGCCCGGGGAGAGAGTGCGCGGGCGGCCTGATCGGCCTGTTCGTTTCCCTGGAGTCCCTGGTGACCGGGGGCCCAAATCAGGTTGCGTGGAGTTGGATCTTCAGATCGACAGCTATATTCCAGTATGCGCCAGGCAAGCGGGGGAGCCCAGCCCAACTCGTAGTTCCGACAGGCCCCTCGCGAGTCGGTGATGATGTGTTTCGACTTGGGAGTAGTGAGAGCAAGAGCAATGGCAATCTCCTCCGCGTGTGTTGCGCTGTAGGCTTTGAAAGTGAGCCCGTTGACTGTGTTTGTGTTGTGTACGACTGCGGCCGTGTACCACACCCCGTGGTGTGGGCCGGCAACGTCCACGTAATACACATGTTGTTGGTTACCATAGTATCGCGCCAACGCTTCCGCGCGCGCCTGGCGACGACCGCTATGGTCTTCTCTGGACATGTTGCGGGGAAGGGGTCGGACCCGGAGGGCGCGTCTCCAGGGTGCTGGCACTCTCTCCCTTTCCTCAATATGGTAGTCATGTTTGATGTGTAGCCGGTCCAAGAGGCGGCGACCGGACGTGGTCTGTGCAAGACGCGTGTATTGGTTGACTAAGTGGGCCTCTCGAAGCTCCCGAAATGTGTTCACCACGCCTAACTCCAGAAGTCGCTGGTTGGACGTGGTGACCGGGAGGTCGAGAGCCCGCTTGATGACTTTCCGGTGGATGACCTCCAGTTGGTCATCATCATGTTTGCGCAGGTGCAAGTAGGGGGTTGAGTAGAGGATTCTACTCGTTACGAAAGCATGGGCAAGCCGCAGTGCATCCTTGCTTCGTAATCCGCCCCGCTTGTTGGAGACCCGGCGGACCATGCGGCCCACCTGGTCTCCCACCGTGCGAAGTTTGGCTAGGGTGGTGTCGACTCTGCGTTGGTGGTGTATGAAGAGACCAAGGACGCGGATCTCCTTGGACTCCCGGATCGGTCCCGAGGGGAGACTGATGCAAAGCGGAGTTGTGTCCCGAGGGGAGGGACGTATGTGCACAAATTCTGATTTAGACGGGGCGCATTGGAGTCCGCAGTAGGCCGCGTAGTCGTCGACTAGGGTCGCCGCTGCTTGCAGGCAGGATTCCATGTGGCCCAGGTTACCTTGCGTGGCCCAGATTGTAATGTCATCCGCATAAAGAGCGTGATGTATCCCGGGCAAAGAGGACAATTTGGAGGGAAGATGAAGCATTGCCAAATTGAAGAGGAGGGGAGACAGGACCGCGCCTTGAGGTGTTCCCCTCGAGCCGATGGTGTATGGCCCGTGTTCCGCATCTTGTATGCGTATGTAGGCTTGACGGTCTGTAAGAAATTGTTTTATGTAGTTGAATGTTTTGTGGCCACAGTTGGTGTTACTGAGGTGGTCCAGGATTACTTCGTGTTTGACGTTGTCGAATGCGCCTTTAAGATCCAAGGCCAGGACCACCTTGTCGTTGTGGGGACATTCGACAGGATCTAAGATGTCGTGGTGAAGCTGCAGAAGTATATCCTGTGCAGACTTGTGAGGGCGAAAACCGAACATGGTGTCCGCGAAAGTGTGCTGTGTTTCGAGAAAATCGGAGAGTCTGTCGCGCACCATCGTCTCCATCAGCTTGCCGACACAAGACGTGAGGGAGATGGGGCGAAGGTTCTCCACATCAATAGGTTTGCCGGCCTTCGGAATAAAGGTCACTAGAGCCGATTTCCAATCGAGAGGGAGAGGAGTCTCTCCGTCCCAAATGCTATTGATGTATTTGAGGAGCGCGGCGTAGGCTGCGTCGGGAAGGTTGGCCAAGAGCTTGACCGTAACCTTGTCGCGCCCGGGTGCAGTGCCCCGCTTCATTTTGCTCAAGGCCGCCCGGAGGTCGTGGAGCTGGAACGGCTTGTCCAGCCCCGTGTTCTCTTCGCCTGCATACGAGTACGCCGCCTGCCGGGAGTCCTTAGTGGTGCACAGGTAGCGATCCCTGAGCGTGTGCGCTAGTTGTTTTGTCGTTCCTGTAAAGTTGTGCAAGGCCCTATGTAATTGGCGTTGGGTTTCCGTGCGTGTTTGTATTGGATCGATGAGAGCGCGGAAAAGGCGCCACGTGTTGCGGCCAGACATCTGGCGAGCAGCCGCGTTGCACCGGTCCACCCAGTTAGTGTCGGCTAGCTCAGTAGCATATTCCGCTGCCTGTTGTGTGAGTTCGAGGATGCGGTTCTTTAGGCGTCTGTTATGTTTCTGTTTCTTCCATCGCTTCGTGAGGCTGCGACGGGCCTCCCAAAGGTGGAGAAGGTGGTTGTCCACGTCTGTTTGTGTTTCTGTAAGCTGTATCTGCTGTTCGTGTTGTGTGAGTGTAGAAGTGAGCGATCTGGACCAGGCGTCGTATCCCGACTGGAGGGGGTCTACAATAGGTAGAGAGGTGCGGAAAGTCGTCCAGTCAGGGATACGAGCTTGTTTTAGTGGGCGTTTCAGGGTACGCATGTAAATGGTTGTGTTGATTATACAGTGATCACTACCTAGAGTGTCCTCTGTATTCAGCCAGTCGGCATGTCGTATGTTGCGTGTAAATGTGAGGTCCGGGCAAGTATCTCGTTGAATGGAATTGCCGACACGTGTTGGGTTGGCGGGGTCAGTGTGCAGGGTGAGTCCAAGTGTGGAAAGAAGTTCCGCAAGCTTCCTCCCACGCGGCAGTGAGAAGTGACAAAGGAGGGTGCGCATCCTTTTACGCGTTTGTCGCGACCGCCCGCCCAACCCGTTTGTTTCACCGGAACGGAAACAAAAATCTCTGCCTCTCCCGTAACCGAGAGTAGAATAAGCATGAAATGCAGGACAATCAGAAGCGTAGGCGGACACGACGAGACGCAGGCCTGAAAAGAATGTATATGCAGTGCGTTCGAAACTGTCTAAAGTGCGTAGCTAGGCGAAAGCGTTTTCCGCACCACTTTGCCTGTCACCACTGGATTACGTCATACATAGTTGATGACGAAGAAATGACAAAATACTAAGTAGTGACCAATTGCTGATTAATGACTAGATATTAATTAACTGCTAATTAATGACGGTTAAGCTTCACCTTTAGGAGTGGAACGCGACAGCGTGTTCTAGCGCTGTCAGGCAGTCCACGGAACGCCACCACCTGTTCGGCGCGATGCCTTGCCCTTTGAACGCAAGGCTTTTTGAGGAAAGGAAATGGCGCAGTAATTCTCTTGCATCTCGGCGGACACCCGAACCGCACCGTAAAGGAAGGGAGAACGCTACCACCCGTTCGGCGCGATGCCTTGCTCTTTGAACGCAACGCTTTTCGAGGAAAAGAAATGGCGCAGTAACTCTCTGTGATCTCGGTGGACACCCGAACCGCACCATACGGGAAGGGAGGAGCGCCACCACCCGTTCGGCGCGAAGCTACTGGCGCTCGTATGCCGGTCCTGTAGGAGGGCTAGAGTGTCTCGTTAAATTTCGTATGATGCCCGGATGTTCTCGTTTCAGTGCCCGGATGAGTGGAATTCAGTGCCCGGATGTTGGCTCTTGGCGTGACGGCACCACACTGTCGACAGCGGGAGCTAAAAGCATTTCATGCTTAAAATACATGGAACTGCATCCAATGAAAGAACAAACAGCACCAGTTGTGCTGGCTTACACACGACACTATCGTGCACTGCAGACGTCATCTTGCTGACGAAACCGCTGCAGAAATGCTTTCCGCACACATGCTTCGACACTAGGACATTCTAACATTTTGTCCAGCAACTTTACGTAGGGAACGTCTGCAGAGCTCGGTGAAGCGTAGGTCACGAAAAGGGACGAGTCCTGTCAGTTACTCATATGATCACCTCCATATCACACACTCGGAAAACCAAGTTTAGGTTGCAGTGGGTACGCGTGGTTGATTTTATAAAATCGATAGTACTATATATAACAAGTAGTATAGATACGGCTATCGATAGTACTATCAGTAGAACTATCGAAACTACTATCGATAGTACTATCGATAGTCTTTTTGCCATGGATAGTTCGATAGTGACTCAACTATCGATAGTTTTGCATCACTACAAGACAGACAATGCCAGTACTAAGAAGCTGAAAATGATGACACGATTAAATCGACAACTACAGAGATTCGATTCTTCCATTTTCTTTATTTATTTCACACATTTATTTATTTTCCTGAACCCCATTTGATGAAACGAACACTGGAAAGGGAGACCACATGCGCACACTACCAACTGATTATACGGAAAGGTGGCATATTTGACCGAGGATTTGACCGCTGCTCTGGAGCAGGTGGTGTTGTCTGGAGACGCCATACCATGGCGTCATGATCAGGGAACGAAGACGCCCTGGACGGCTACTCTGGTGGCTCCGGGTATGGCGTCCGTCTCTTATTCTTGCGTTCATGTCGAACTTTCCTCCGTCGTTGTTCTCTATTCGCAATGAAGTTCTCCCTGAATGCTTTGTAGCGCAGGTCTTCTGTCAAGGACAGATGGCTGGGTACCCCCACTGTCGGGAACGGCATTTCTGCCCTGTTTTTAGAGACTGGGATTGAGACCCGGGCCTGAGAGTGAAGGTTGAATGGCTGGGAAGTCATCGGTGTCCCGGCGGTTGACGGGGGAACGACCGGGCGCGGTGGCTCCATCCCTGGAAACGCCGGCTGCTGGGACCGGAGTCTGAGGATGGCTGAGATCGCGTGGCTCGGGGGCAGTCCACTCGGATCCCAGAGGTAGCGATCCACTTGCGAAGTCAGCGCAGAGCTTTGCAGCGGGCTGGTCCATGTTGCACCAGTGGCGCCAGAAGCGCCCGGCTCTTCATCCGTGTGCTCAGGGAACAAGTAGTCCAGGCACAGCATTTCGGGGGTAAGGTCGGTGATGTTGCTGCCTTCGGGAACGCGGGCGGCCGTCGTGGACTTGGGGCCTTCGATGTCACTCACGGTGGTGGCTTTGCTCTTGCGCGACAAGTCCATTGCGTGTTCTTGACAAGACATATCTCCCACGACGATGATTTCCCCACTGGAATCCCGCTCTGTAGACGCCAGCCGCGCGTACTGCTCTTCACTCGGGAAGGGCAGGTGGTCTTTGCCGTAGGTTGCCTTGGCCTTCCACTGTGCTCGTGGTCAAGATGCCTCTAGAGCTCAGGATATGCTGCATGGTGTAAAAGAATCCAGTCAGAAAAAAGTCAAAAGGCTGGGTCATGGGTATCAGCCACCACATGGAGCACAACAGCATGTCTGACAGCTAGCGTAAAGCTTATTTGTAGCACGACACTGAAAGCTATTAGCCGTTAATCGAAGGTGCATATATTTTTTTACTGCAGGTGCAGGACAGATAATCACGTCTGTGTCCTCATGATGCATTCACCATGTCGTCAGATGTTACGCAAACTTTCGTAATATTATAGTAAAATAGATTTGCGATGCTGATATGGGTTGCGTGATAAAACCACCCGCCCTCGCTGTCGTTTCTAATTCAAATGGGCTCGCTATCGTGCCTGGCACGAATCGCTTGTGTGCCGCTTTGTAAAAATGACGAACTTTTGGAAGTTTTCTGAAAGAGCCTGCTAAAAAGTAAAAGAAAGAAAACTGATATCACTGCGGCGACCCACAATGGAGCATTGCGAAAGCAAAACGTCTACGTACTATATCGGTGGCTATTGTGACAACGGCAGTTTTGACGTCAAAGTAATTTCCGCGGGTAAATAATTACAACTCGAGAAGGAAATTTTTCCCGCAGCAAGATCTCATGACGCACTTTCACAATCAAACTTCTGCACATTTATCTTTGCTTGATGGCGATATCTTTGCTTGATGATGATAAGATTTTATGGCGCGACATAGATATCTAATGCATTCGCATGAATAAACCTAGCAATGCCTACAGTGCTGGTTCTCTGTTGCCTCTAGATGACATGCGCTTGGCGCCTCCGTTGTATTTACTACTGCGGCGCCCAAATCTAACAATGACTTATGAATGGCCAAAAAACATTGTTGCTGACTTATACAAGGTGGCTGCCATATTATCATAAGGCGGCAACTCGTACAAAGCACTAAAGCGCAAACTGCTTTGCTAATTCGTTTTACATGGCAACCAAACAACGCAACCGTGCACATACATGGGTATTAACAAACTAGGCAACACAGTGCTCAATAAAAAACGACGTTTATGTGGATTCTGTAACCAGAATTTTTCAGTGTAGACAACTGCATTAACCACACTGTTAATGGAGTCGATCCCCTAACCAAAAAAATTACGACCGCAAATGGCCGAATAGACAACTTGCAGAATAACGAGCGCCCACTACAATTTTTGCAACCGAAAACCCTCGTTCGCAGACGGCAATCTCGCATTCTTCTTCGAAAAGGGAGAGGAGAGACGTCCCTTTATCTGCGTGGGAGGGAAATTGTTGAAAGGACACAACAGAGCCGAGGCGCGAACGAGAGGACCGGGTCCAGAGAGGTACTCGTCAAGGGAATGCGTCATTGTAACCTTGGCACAACTTTCCTTTACACTCTACCTCGGAAGCTGGCAATGTCCTGCGGGGCTTCAGGTTCACGCAGATTTGGGGGCAGCCCCGCACACCTTTTCGAAGAAGGACGCTGACTCAACTCTCCTCGCGGCAAACCCCTCAGGCAGCATTTCCGGAAGCGAAAACGTGTCTGTGAACGAGGGTTTTTGGTTGTAAAACATCTTTCTGTAAGTCAGCTTTCCCGCAATTTTGCAAGTTGTCCATTGTGGTAACGTTTTCAAAAAGCAAGCGCCAGTCCTGCGTCCATCCTCCCTTTTGTGTTTGTCCATTGCATCCGCTAAGTATGCTTCCTGAAAACGCAACCATCTAGCCTGTCTGCAAGTTGTTCTAAACGATATAGTAAAGCTATATTTTCCGGACTCGACTCAGCCATATGTGCACGGCTAACACTAGTATGAACAGATCTCTATTATAGCCCGAAGAAACGAGCTGAACTTAATAACAACGTAAAAAGTGGTAACTGTATCTGACAAATGCCTTGTATTTTCCTCAAACGAATAATTACGCCAAGTCGCCAGAGTTAGCAGATGATTCTTGCAAAATCAGGGCCACTAAATCCTCTTTTTACGGCAAATGAACAGAAAATAAAGGAGGCCTGGTTGCCAAGACAACTCTCGACCACGGCATGGCAGGAAAAAAAAAAAAAAAAAACGCATGACCCTAGTCAGTGGTGAAGCAGTTTCCGAACGTTGACGCTGAAACTCTTAACACTCTTGGAAGCAGACTCGCCTTTAGATATAATAGCTAAAGAAAAACGACAAAAAAATGGCAACGACAAACTTCTGCAACCTAATGCAAATGCTATCTGCGTAGTTTATTCTCTGCTGGCATAGTTACGAGAATCGCGGTGACGTCTTCTGGGAAACGAAGTCAGCATCAAACGGTTCCCAAGTAAAAATAGACTACAGCCCTAACATTGGTTGGATTCCTGCTAAAATATAATCGTATGAAACTGCCGTATACGATATAAAAAAACAAAACAAAGCAGGTTTGCTAGTTTGAGCTCTCGAGTCTAGGAGAGTCGACAAAACAAATTGAACCATGGTCCAACGAACACAGCCCGCATACTAAAATCTGCTTAGCGCGGTCTTCCTGCAATGGCATACGGCACTAACATACAGACTGCGCACGTTTTGGCTTTAGGTGGCAGGAAATAAAGCTGCCAAAATAAGTGCGCAAGGAAGAAGAACTCAGTCGTATCTACACCAATAACTAATGAGAACAAATACCAATTTGAATGTCTAGAGATCTACCACTATCTGTCGAGTAAATTCAAGACGGTCCTTCCTTTCTTCGGAGGCACTTCCCTCTCCGAACGTGGTTATTCGGCGGTGATGAAGGAGGAGAAGGTCAATGATGCAATGAAGACAAGAAGAGGAAATATATTTACGTGTACGTACAAGGGCAAACTGAGTTACAGAAACAAAGTCACAATCTCACTGCAACTTAATGGGACATTCTCACTCTACCTCACCTTGCTTGTCGACCGGAGGGTTGCGGTTTAGGTGCGTGTAAAAGCGCGGGCCAAGCACGGAGTCCTTCTCGAGATGACACCGCAGGAACAGCGACAGGACACAGAATAGACGACACCACGAGTCCTTCCCGACGCTACACAAGACTAGGACTGATCCAGTGGTTTTGCATGCATTTTTATATGCTTTCCAAATACAGAAGTTAGGGTGGTTATGTTTGAAGGCCCGCCCCAGACTTCGCTAACCAATGAAATTTCAATATACAATAGCCCCAGCCGCTGTAGGTTAGGCTTGAACCCAGGGATTGAGAAAGCGAAAAAAGAAACACAAAGAAAACATTTAGGACACACTCTCCACGCGCGACTCCTCGCCCTCTCCGCGTGATTCTCTCCCCTTTCCACTCTGGTCCCCTCAGCCGCGTGTCGCTTCTCCATGGATGACGAATTCTAGTTGAACAACAGGGCGAGTCACCTGCTGACTCATCTTAGGAGTGTGCAGTAGCAGAGGCAGGAAACGAGCCCCACGGTGCTTCGGTGGTGTCAATAATGCCAGCAAACAAAAGGGCCCTTCGCAGAACTCCCAGTTCCCATGTTCCCAGTTTCCGGAAAGTGGTACAGGAATCCATTGGACAACAATAACGAGCGCCCTCAGGAATTTTCCAACCGAAAACCCTCGTAAGCAGACGGCAATCTCGCATTATTCTTCGAAAAGGGAGAGGAGAGACGTCCCTTTATCTGTATGGGAGGGAAATTGTTGAAAGGACACAATAAAGCCGAGGCGCGAACGACAGGAACGGGTCAAGACAGGTTCTCGTCAAGGGAATGCATCATTGTAACCTTTCCTGAACTTTCCTTTACACTCTACCTCGGAAGCTGGTAATGTCCCGCGGGGCTTCAGGTTCACGCAGATTTGGGGGCAGCCCCGCCCACCTTTTCGAAGAAGGACACAGTGCAGGGCTGCTGACTCATCTCCCCTCGGGCTAACTCCTTCGTGCAGCAGGGCAGGAAGCGAAAACGTGTCTGTGAACGAGGGTTTTTGGTTGGAAAACATCTTCCTGTAAGTCAGCTGCTAAGTGGGCAGCCACTTCCTGGCTTTTGTATAAGTTTGCGGTGAACACGCGGGTGCGGAGCCCGTGGCTTTACCGAGAGATCTCCGCGTAGACCGGAGGTGTGCCGTGGCCTCAAGCTAAAGTTAAGAAAGATGGTGGCGGCCTCACATCTCGTTTTCACATTGGTAGATTACGGCGGGTATCTTTTTCTCTCGTGTCTACGTGGCATTCGTAAACAGCAATAATAACATCGTAACTATCCAACGTCGACACCTAGACAGGAAAAATAATACATAAGCACTGGTAATGCGTTAGGAGCGGTTATGGGAGTGCGCCGTTTTGTGAGAAAATAATCCCATACCCAAAAGCGGACGATGCCGGCCCACCATCGCAGAGCACAGACAGCTCTCAATGAGTTGAAACGCGGCTATGATGGGCTGCTTGCTTGCGATTCAAGGCTCCGTGTTCTGGTATGGTGGAGCCAGCAGCGACCGCATCGCCAGCGCCCCCGCACGGCACTCCCTGCGTTAGCTGGATGCCCAGTGTGTTTCCGTCAACTCGCCCGCATAGCAGACGCGCAGTGACATCGTTGTGAGAACGGCATTTTGGCGGGACACCTGCTTTTATGCGGATTTGTGCAATGTTCGAAATTACACACCTTTCCCCGCTGAAAATGAGAAGGCGGGAAATGGAGCATACATTGGGCAAAAGAGAGAAAAAAGGTCGTCCAAAAGGATCTTGATGAGATAATCGCAATTTCCCTCATTACAAAAGGCCTGGCAGCAGTTCAACGGTTTGTTATTGTTTGGATTGCTTTCATTTATATTCCTGGGCAGAATTTATGAATCGTTGATGAAGGTGGCATTAAGAACGAAAAGTGCGCGTGAGCCTTTCGACAGCACACCTCATAAAAACAAGAACTGCCGACTTCCAGCACTCAGCCATGTCCTTACGTCACCAAGGATATTCCGTAGTGCTGCAACTTCTTACGGTAAGCTTCGCGGCCTGCTTAATGTATTTGGTCACTGAAAATGTGCTGTACAGCGGTTTAAACTGACCACTTGTTGTAATTCCTGTCATCTTCTTTACAAATCTTTTTTTCTAAATCAAAAGATCTTGTTCCCCGAAGACACCCTCGTATTATTCGAAGAAACGAAAAAAGGCAAGTTCCTCCTTCTATGTTAACTCAGGAATGTTTCCAGTAGACTGCAATATGATTCAGGGAGGGGTGTCCAAAGCGTACATGGGTTGACTACCCCCCATTTACCAGTAAAATACAGGGCGAAGAGGATAGTCCAGCGCCTCGCTTTTGCAGCATGACTGGTGTCGAGCCATTCTTCAGGATTCAGCCTTGAAGAGCGACTCGCAAATGTCAATGCGCCCTAAAGAGACGCCTGCCGCTTTTCGTTTCCGCCTGGACTGCGAGAGTGTCATCCGGGAAGGAGAGCTTTCACGGGAAAACAGACCTTGCAAACAAGGTGGCTTACGAATTTCGAAAAGTGGTTCCTGACATATGTAGTAGTAGTAGTCTCTTTGCAAGATGCGATGCAGTTCTGTTCCAACTTCCACATGACGATGCAGGAAAGAAGATGGAAAAAATAGCTAGACAGGAGTTGGCACATGGGACGACAATTCACGAAGTAACTTCAGTACAAACCTAATGATGACATGCTACCTCTAGTTTCCATTGCTTTCAGGTTGGGCTGATCATCGATTCTGAGCAGTAATGGCTGTGTTGCAGTCCCGACGGCAGTGTGATATCGGGCGGCATATTTCAACTTAGTGAAATTAAGTGCCCTTACAGTCTAAGGAACAAGTATCTGATTGACCCAGACAATGAAATCAGCTATGAGCCATTCATTATGTGACTGGACACTTACAGTTGCGTAAAACCCATTCCTAGTACACGCACATAATGATAATGCTGTATGTCCTGAGAATTGACGATAGTACATATAAACAGCGCTAAACGACAGGACTAGAAGAGGAGTAGACAAACACGGCGCTGAACTTACAACTGAATTTATTGGAAGGAAAAAATTTTCAATATATACATACAAAAACGCGCACACGTGCGCACAGTCACTACATCAAAGTGGAGATACAATCAACAAGCCACGTTGGTCACACGTGTTGTACCTGCCTTCAAGCTACCCTTTGTGCAGCAATGTCATTTCTTTCTTTGACAAAGCTAAAGACGTATTGCTAACGCAACCTTTTGATTTTCTAGTGATATGAAATGCTTCAGCGACTTCTCTTGTAATCTTGTCAGTATGAAAAAATAACAGTTCTGTATCGTCAAAGAACGGCACGCATTTGCATACACTGCAAAGACTTGACAAGTTAGTATCTTTTTTTTGCAACGAATTAGCATGCTCCATAAGCCTAACATTAATGCATCGGCCTGTCTGGCCTATGTAAGTGCGACCACATGATAATGGAATCTGGTAAACTACCCCCATCTTGCAATTCAGTTCAGCGCCGTGTTTGTCTACTCCTCTTCTAGTCCTGTCGTTTAGCGCTGTTTATATGTACTATCGCCATGGAACACCAACTCGCCCAATCTACCGTTCTTCCTGAGAATTGACTCTGATTTACTTTATGTGTATTGTCCTCAGAGAAGCATAGCTCTAACAATAAAAAAGGACGAAGCATTTCTTGCCGGGTATGTACCCAAGTTAGAGGACTTTTATTTCAGCGATTTCCTGAAAGCACTGATTAAATGAATGCCCAACGACATTTTGTAATTAATGTACAAAGCTCCCCCTGTCCTTTAATGGTATCGCTGTCTGCAAACTGAACGAGAGTTGCATCCACCTTTTGACCCACCTTTCGCCCCTCTGTTGACCAGGTGGCGCCACGCGAATAGATAGGAGCGCCCCCTTTGAAACGGGGTGGTGGCAATTGCCACCATGCTCAGCTTTTCTTTCTTTATTTTTGTTCAACTGAGTTGTTAATTCTCATTAAGATTCGCCATCTCCTTTCACTACGGTTTTCTACAGTTCTAACCTTATGTCACATATCTCTGCTTTCCAGCCACCAATCCTCCAATGGCTTTCTGCTAACTTCCACTGCTGATTTATTTACATGATCATTGTTATCTTTAAACCCTAGGGCCTCAGGGAGAGTGACTGTGGCTGCATCGACATACGGATGGATGCCATCACATTTCAGTATGAGGTGTTCAATTGTTTCCACAGATCTACCACACACTGCACATGTGTCATCTTCGTTAAATTTCTTTTTGTAGCTGCGCGTTCTAGGACACCCTGACCTAGCTTCAAAAAGTAGGGCACTGCCTCTTGAGTTATCATAGAAAAATTCTTTCCTGATCAGCCTTTTCCAGTATCGTTATAGTTCTACACTATGCTTCTTTTCCATTGAATTAATCCAATTTTTAACTTCCGCTTTTTTAACCTGTCGTTTAATGCTCTTTCTTTCTCCGTTCTCCTGACCGGCATACTTACTGGTTAGTTTTCTAGTTCTTTTCCGCCACTGATAGTCAACGCTCTCTCTGTATATGTATTTAAATCCCTTAGCTGCGCACCTGTTATTGTACAATTTCCGCAGGCGTTATTCATACAGCATTTTACTCTTAGCTTCCCGTGATTCGAACGATGTCCAGCCGATATCCCCTTGTGCTGCCTCGTTTGCGGTTTTGCCGTGAGCACCTACTGCTAATCTTCCAAGAGCTCTCTCATTTACGTCTAATCGCGACTGAACTTCTGCCTTTATGCAAAGAACCGCATTCCCGAAAGTAAGCCCCGGCACCATTATTCCTTTCCAATTACCTCTCAGTATTTCATATTTGTTGTACCCCCATAATGCTCTACGTTTCATTATCCGGGAGTCTCTTCGTCCTTTTGCCCTACGATATTGTTCATGCTTTTCCGTGTATATCTGCCCTTCGTTTAGCCATATCCCGAGTAATTTGTATTCGGCCACTTTGGGTATTTCGTGGCCTTGTATTGTAAGCACCTGATCAGTTGTACCGTTGAAAATCATCACATCTGAGTTAGCTGCGCTAAAACTGAAACCTAGGGCGTCTCCTTCGTCTCCAAAACAATTAACCAAAGTTTGTATATCTTCCTGGCTATCTGCTAACAGTACAATATCGTCCGCATATATTAAACCCAGGAGCCGCCGCTCAACTACATTTCCGCCTAATCTGTACGACAGATTATAACCTAGATTACTTTCTTGTAGCCTTCTTTCCGTATTTATCACATAAAGCATGAACAGCGGCGGTGATAGACGACAACCCTGCCTTAATCCTTTGTGTACCCCCGCAGTTGTGGTAATTTTTATCCCTTCCCATGTAATTTTAACTTCATTATCTCGGTAGATTTTCCGTAGAAATCAGTATCTCATGACCGATACCTACATCTTTTAATATGTTCCACAGGAGTTCCCTGTTCACGTTGTCGCATGCACCGCTTATGTCCAGAAATACAGAGGTCTGTTTTCCCCCTTAGCTATTTCTATGCATTGGGTGAGCACGAACAGGCTACCATCTAATCGCCTACCCCTTCTGAACCCATTCTGAAGTTCACCGAGTATCCTATTACCTTCTACCCATTGTTGCATTTTTAATTCCACCGCCTGCATTTCCAGCCTGTATATAACAGATGTTTTCGTAATCGGACGGAAGGATCCTGATTTCATCTTATCTCCTTTCCCTTTATAAATCAAATTCATTTTACTCTGTCTCCAGCTGTGCGGAATTTGCTTATTTGTTATGACTGTCTCCTTGCTTCTGGCGCCAAGTTCATTAATCAGCTTAATTGGAATTTCACCTATCCCTGCGGATGTGGTTTTAAGAATATTTGCCTCCGCCTTTTTAAAGTTAAAACTGTTCTCTATTGTGCTGTCCTGTGTTGCTCCCTCCCTTGGGGAGATTACCATATTGCCGTTGCTAAATGACGCAGCTATAACTGACGTAATGCAGTTCCCAGCGTCGTCTCCCTCTCAACATTATGCCTTAGCATCTTTAATGTATTCCTGCTTTCTTTGATTTGTTTTACCCTACCATCTTATATGGTTCCAGAATTTTCTTGGCCCCTTTTATTTGCATCGCAAACTTCAGCCAGCCATTGATCAGTCAGAGGACTGTTTTATTTCAGCCTGGATAGAGGACCTGAACTTGCTGTTTCTTTTGTCGATAAGATTCCCATTTTAATTTCGCCTATTTCATCTTCAGATAACTGCGCCCTCTTTGCTTCTCTGTGTTCCCTTGAATGGGCCCGACGTTGTTCGATGGCCTCCTTAATTTTGAGATTCCACCAGCTTCGTGACTTCCTCTTTCCTCTCCATCGGTTTACTCCTTTCACTTGTTTCCTTTTTGTAGTGAGGAGTAGTTCTGATTATAATCGCACTTTTCTATGGGGCGTTTCTCGATTGCTTCCTCTATGTCAACTGCTGTTAGCGCTATTTGTTACTCGTTTAATTTTGCGTTGTATTTTTGACTTCGCTGGATTTCTCTTTTGACTAGGGCTCCCAACTGTAGACTAATACGTTTATGATCACTTCCTAGACTGTACTTCCCCTTTTCGTCTATTTCCATTATTGCGAGCTTGCTATAGATGCCCTGGGACATTAGACAGTAGTCAATGGTTGTCTGTCTGTTACGGGATTCCCGCGTGATTTGTCCCTCACATTTAGTTTCTCTATTCGCAATAACTAGGTTGTGCCGCTCACATAAGTCTAGCATTAACTTCCCGTTGCAATCTGCGTATCCATCCAGATCCTCGATGTGGCCATTCATGTCTCCAAGCAGAATAATATCGGCACCGTCTCCAAAGTGCATTGTATCGTCATTGAGGCACTCAACTAGATCCTTGTTTTCTTGCCTGCATTTGTCCCCGCTCCCTAAATAAACTACCCCTAGCCATGTCCTTTTGCCAGCAATTGTACCTGATACCCAGACATGCTCTTTGCAAGTTGATTTTATTCTTTTCCAATTTGTTCCTTGATGTATCAGCACACCTACTCCTCCTCCCTTCTTCTCCGTTGTTGTTCTGTTGCACCCTTCCCAGACATAGCCATCGATTAAAGGTGGATATTCCAGATCCCTCAGATGTGTCTCGCATAGAGCGTACACACCTACTTCTTCATCCTTTAAATGCTGTTCGTTTTCTAGCCATTTCGCTCTCTTTCTACCCCCTTGCATGTTTATGTAACTGATACTGGCGTTAAATTTCTTTTTAATAGTTTTTTTTTCGGGCCTCCTAGTAGCCATTTTGTTGGGCTCAGCCGCCATTGTTGCATTTACTATTTCGCTTCTACCTACCCCTACGCCCTGGGCCACCGTGGACACCCTAAAAAAGCTACCGCTCGGCCTGCCAGGCGCCAGCTTACCTCTTCTCCTACCATTCCACTAAAATAGATACCATCTCGACTAAAGCCTCTGCCCAAGCTTGCTGTGTGCACTTCCGTGTTTATGTCTACCACCTCAAAGCCTTTCTCGAGGCTTAACGTCCTTATCTCTCGATTAAGATTCACAACGTGGTTAGCAACCTCTCCATTCCTTCCTTGTACCTCCGGCACTGTGCACACCACGATCTGCGCTTGCTGTGCGATCGCCCTTATACCATCAACTCCCTCAGCTAATCTTTTCCCTACTTGTGCGGCGTTACCATTCAGGACATCATTTAGCCCCGTCGCTACCACTACCAAGTTAAGCCTTGCAACATTCTCGGAAAGTTTACTTTTTTTTTCTCTCTCAGTACCTTGTCCATTGTCCTCCCTCGGATACCCCGACTGCTACCTGCCTACCACCCTTTACACGCTCCAGTACAGCTCTTTTGCAGCGCCTCATGTTTGAGTCACCAGCGATAAGCATTAGCGATAAGCACTCTGCTCCTCCCTCATAACTTCCGGAGCTTGCTGCCTCTTATTAGTGACTGTGACCTCGTTCCTTGGGTTTAGCTCGTTTCCCTTCTCTGTATCGCCTCTAGACTTCCTAGTTGCCACCTGTGCGTAGCTGTTCCTGTCTGAACATGCCTGACTTACTTGCTTATCGCTGTCCATGCCAGTGCAAGCCCCATCCACGTGGCTGGCGCTGGAATGTCTGCCAATGTGGCTTCCGATGGCGGTGTCAGCCATTTTTGACTCCAACTGACCAAGCTGTTCTTGAAGTTTGCGCTTCTCTGCCCTCTCTACCTGTAACTCTCTTTCTAGAGCATCCATACGCAGCAATAGTTTGCAGTTCGCCTGTTCAGCCCTGTCCAGGCGTGCACCTAATACGCAGAATTTGCACATAAAATCTGCACCTTTGGCCTCTTACACCGATTCGAACCGCGTTTCTTTTGAATTCACTGACGCCTCACATTCCTTACATTTAACCTTCAGTAGCTTAACCATCTTAGCAGCACTCGATTATTGCTACCACGAAATGCTAAGATATCTACAGGCGTAAAACAACAAAAAAAAAAAAAACACTTGAAGACACGTGCACAAATAAAATTCTGCCTACCGCAAATGCCGATCGACCACTTAGAAAGGAATCTTTTTAAACAGTTAACGCACAAATAAGCACTGAAAAAACTATAGCTGCGGGCCAGAATAGACCCGGCCGTTTATAAGTCACACCCCACATTTGTTGTACGGATAAAGAACGATAAGATTCGGAAAGAAGAAAACCTCCCTCTGGTCTCTCTCGCTCTCTATCCGTTTTTAAATTATAAATCACGCAGCCGTTGAGCATTGACCCGTAGCAAGCGGCGCACGTCTCTGGCGTGTTTCGCAGTGAAGGATGGAACCAACTCCTGAGAAGGCCAGACAAGAGCATCCCACTGGCACTTATTTCGTGGGCCCAGGAAGTGCCCCCCCCCCCCCCCCCCGGGGGGCCACACCAAGCCCACCTGCCCAAAATCCCGCCAATCTATGGCAATAAAGTTGTTTCTCTCTCTATTGGCGTGTTTCGCGAGCAACTTAGACCGCGTGTCCTCGGACGCTGTCGTCGGCTCTGGTTTTGAGTTCGTGCCCTCGGAAACCTGCCCCACTCCCGTGAACGCCCGCCTGTTTCTTGGCCTGCGTCGTTGGTCTGCCGACATGAATCCTCTTATATGTCAGCTTGTTACACCTTCGTGTGCAGAGCGGCTCGGTCACAACGCCAACGTGAAACTACGAAAGGGTACGCTTACTTGCGCTTATTTCAATTACTAGGCGTCAAAACCGCCGTGGTGGCTGAGTGGTTATGGCACTCGGCTGCTGAACCGAAGGACGCGGGTTCGATCCGGGCCGCGGCGGTAGAATTTCGATGGCGGCGAAATTCTAGAGGCTCGTGTACTGTACGAGGTCAGTGAATGTTAAAGAACCTCGGGTGATCGAAAATTACTACGGCGTCCCTCATAGCCTGAGTCGGTTTGGGACGTGAAACCCCCCTAATCCATAAACAATTACCAGGCGCCAGAGAAATGAGGCATCGCACTGTGGGTGGCGTAGTCTCCGCTTCGTCTCTTTGGTAACTGTTATTTGGATACAGAGACAAGTCAGTCACCAAATTTGACAAAGCGCCGAAACGTCGCAGGAGGCTGTAGACCAAGCGAAGGGATGCGAGTGTGGTCGATGGCAAAAACATGTGAATGAAAATGCATATACAATTTTTGCTTTCTTTTACTGGAATGTTTTGCTGTCATGGAATGTGTGCAGTTGGAATGCGAATCGCTGCTATTCAATTTCACGCCAACAGGAGTATCATGAAAGTCGTGTCCCAGACAGTGCAGAATGGTTTGCAAGGCAAATTATGCTTGGGTCTTTCGTATTGCATGCAATATCTGCGTCGCAAAGAAAGCTGTTTCAAAATTGTTAACTTCGATTGTAACCACGTGTCTATTTCTACAGTACAGTCGTCAGCACGTCTGTCTAGAGCGTTTGGAAGGTCAGCTGTTGGCTGCATATACTATAAAAGCAGCCATGCATGTTAGCTCTCACCTGCTATCATTAGCACACATCACAGCACGCGAGTCTGACTTACATCTGGGCAAGTGTGGTGTCCAGCCCGCGGTTAACCACACAGCTATTGACTTCCGTTCCCGATGACGCGTCCTGGAGACTTTTGTCCCCAACTGTACATGTGCTGCGCCTCTTGATAACGTCTGGTTTGAGATAGCGTGCATCTAGGCATGAGTCACCACTCTGATGACACTGCTATCATCATTATCGCCTCGCCGGTCCGCAGCCGCGATCGCCGGCAAAGGCGTTGCAGCCCGCGGAACCAAAGCCGAGATAACACGTCTGGACGCAGGCTGCAGCAAAAATTTTCCGAAACGTATTCTTTCGGAATTCTGTTTAATTACCAGGGTAGTGGGTAGGCGCAAGGAAAAGTTAATTCCAGAACACAGCGGCTACGTTGTCTTGCACGTTGATGCGGCTCGCAAGAGCGCATTCTCCTCCCTGGCCTCTTGAAGCTCGGACATGAGCTTTTTGTTGTCGTTCACGACCTTTTCAAGCTCTGATCTGAGCGTTGTGAGCTGAACTTCCAACTCGTCGAGCCGGTCTGCCCTGGCGACCTCCCTGGCCTTCTTGGCAGCCCGGGACTTCCTGGCAGCTTCGTTGTTTTTCCTACGGCGTTCCAAGTAATCCGGGTCCTTGTAGTCTTTCGGACCGGAACTCCGGCGTCTCATCGGACCGACGGTGCTGGCACGTTGCTGTGGAGTACCCCCCACGCAGGCAGAACCGCCAGTGGCGCAGTGAGCGACCGCGGTGGGAGACGAGTTGCTGCTGTCCGGAGATGTACGGATGGTCGTCACAGCGCTCGTCTCGAAGGATGTCAAGGCCTCGGTCGTGGGGTACCGGGAGGCTTGCGACGAAGCCTGGGACGAGGACGTCGGTTGACTCTTGGACGATAAGTCCAACGGCAGCTCCTGGTAGGCTTGTGGCTCATCGGCAGGGCTTTGACTGCATGGATCCAATTCTGGAGATGGGGACAGTACGGGTAGGACATCGACGAAGCCTCGAACGGGGTAGCTGTGGAGTTCCATTTCGGCGGCCGACAGGGTACCAAGATTCCAATATATTCTGCATGGGGAAAGAAGATACACGAAAGAAGAGCTTTAAAGGGACTGGACACTGACCAAAACGTGTCAGAAGATTATGGCGGAAATAAAAATGGCGTTTTTTCTAATTGTGAGAATTGAGCACTGCAATATCAAGGAAACGAGAATTTATTGTCGTAATTTGCCATTGAAAATCGTATAAAAAGCCATCTAGCGGTGAAACTCGCAATTATCGCTGTAGCCTACCATGTTGCCACATCTCTGTAAAATATCTCTTGTTTTAAGTTCGCAGTTGTTTTTCTTTCTGTAGCGTTCATCATGTTTTTTTTTATATTTAACGCTCTCTCCAGTGCGCCCTTCGACGAAAAGCAACGCTTCCTTCGCATCATCGGTCATTCGCTTTTGTAATTATATGGTGCGAGAATGTTTTGAATTTCTGTTATAGATCACAGAGCGGCAACCACAGCCGCGGAATACAGCACCTTAGACAGCAAGCTTTCCGTTCTGCTGAAAGAAATTGGGTTCTTAAGGTTCAGTGTGCCGTCCCTTTAAAAATTACAGCCGATCCAGCTTACTTGCCCAACTGCGAAGTATGCGTGCTTGCACGTCGCATTTGATTTCGCTTTCAGGTCGAAGCTGGGGTTTAGAGGTCAGGCTGCAGGCAAAGATCGACGAAATAAGTGACTGAGCACCGTAGTGGTACGCACTATAAAATTCTGGAATTCTTAAAGGTACGGACACACTGGCGGAAAACCGCGCGCGGCGCGCCGCCGGCGGCAAGGCGCTTGCCACGAAACCCGCCGCGGCGGCGGGTTGTTCTGCCGCGGAGCGAATACGAATGGGTCGGGGAGACATTTTCGGCGGCTCGCCGCGTGCCGCGGAGACCAATGAGGGGCGACCGGCTTTGTCACGTGGATGAATGGATAAGAGCGCCCCCTTTGAAACGGGGTGGTGGCAGTTGCCACCATGCTCAGCTTTTCTTTCTTTATTTTTGTTCAACTGTGTTGTTAATTCTCATTAAGATTCGCCATCTTCTTCCGCTACGGTTTTCTACACTTCTAACCTTATGTCACATCTCTGCTTTTCAGCCACCAATCGCTTTCTGCTAACTTCCACTGCAGATTTATTTACATGACCATTATTATCTTTAAACCCTGGGGCCTCAGGAAGAGTGACTGTGCCTGCATGGAGATCCGGATGGATACCATCACATTTGATCATGAGGTGTTCAATTGTTTCCACAGATCTGCCACACACTGCACATGTGTCATCTTCTTCGTTAAATTTCTTTTTGTAGCTGCGCGTTCTAAGACACCCTGATCTAGCTTCAAAAAGTAGGGCACTGCCTCTTGAGTTATCATATAAAAATTCTTTCCCGATCTGCCTTTTCCAGTATCGATATAGTTCTACACTATGTTTCTTTTCCATTGAATCCGTCCAATTTTTAACTTCCGCGATTTTAACCTGTCGTTTAATGCTCTTTCTTTCTCCGTCCTCATGACCGGCATACTTACTGGTTAGTTTTCTAGTTCTTTTCCGCCACTGTGAGTGAACGCCCTTTCTGTATAAGTATTTAAATGCCTTAGCTGCCCACCTGTTATCGCTCCACGTGGGGAGCGTCTGTGTCACCACCTCTTGGCTCCTAGTAAAGTTACATGCCAGCGGCGGCGGCGGTGCCGCGAGCGCTCCTGCAGAGTCACGGACGTCGACCAGTACGGCATGGAGGGAGCTTTGTGCGGCGGCGCTTTCCCGCGTATTCCTTGCCGCCAGTGTGGCCGTCCCTTTCGCGGCGGGGGCTGCGCCGCCAACGGCGTGCCGCGCGTTTTTCCGCTAGTGTGTTCGTACCTCCGCTGACGGCACAATCCTTAGCCCTTTCCACAATACTTACCCTTTCACGCCGCTGGCGGCCGGGAAAGTATTAAGGATAGTTGCCGGGCCAGTTGGTACATGATCTCACCGTAAAACAGCGCGCTAACACGGGACGAAGAAAGAAGACACGCACAAACACAGCGCTGAACTTACGACTGACAAGAAAAGAGATTCAATATCCTGAATAACTATTGACATGATGCGACAGGAGGATATCTTCCTCGCCTTCCTTTGTTTTTTGTTTTTGTATTCCTTTCTGCTATTTATTGCGAGCAATGCAATAAACCATGCAGTTCTAAGTTCAGCGCTGTGTTTGTGCGTGTCTTCTTTCTTCGTCCCGTGTTAGCGCGCTGTTTTACGGTGAGGCCGGGAAATGTGTACACGGGAAAGCGCCGCTGCGCAAAACTGTCTCCACACAAAACCGGAGTGCGGCGCGTCCGCCGCCGCTGTAACTTTAGTAGGAGCCAAGAGGCGGCGGCACTGACGCTCCTCACGTGAGTAATTCGGGCGCCGCTCACTGGTCTCCAAGCTCCGCGACATGCGCGAAGCCGCCGAAAATGGCTCCCCGACCCATTCGATGGGCTATAGTGCCTAGAATATACTTTAACTGTAGTTGGGCGGCGGATGTCTACAGTGAAGCTCCGCCCACATCCAGGACCACTGCACAGAATTTCTCCATGACAAAAAGAAGTCTAGAGTTACCTAACCAAGAGGCTAATCGCAATAAAAAAAAATCAGTTCAAGATTGCTGATACCTGCATTGCCTGTACAGTCAAACATAAAAAAGCTCATTTCTGTTACTGTTGTGAATGACTGTGGCTCAGTATAAACAACTGCTTTTTTTTAAGGTGTTCCCTACAATAGAGTCTTCCCCATTAATCGATCCGCCCTTGGTGTACGCAAGGGAGGCCAGGGGGAGCCTTACGAAGATGTGGAAGCAGCGGCTCAACGAGAAGCATGCAGACAAATGCAGCATGCACAAACCAATTTGGAGGGTTGACATAGCAACGGCTCGTGGCTTAGGCTGCGAAAGAATACTTGTATAGTCAAGGAAACAGGGTAGGATGGCCATATTATCCGGTTAACACGAGCAAACACTAACATCTCAAGCAGAATTTGTAAAATTGGATTTCCAGTACAGGAGCTATGATGTCGTGCAGTAAAATGAAAAAAGTGACAGGCATATATGCATATTTACACTGAGACCGCCTTTAAGCTAAAGTTATTTGCACTGACCAGTAAAATGTACAATGGCTGAATGTAACGGTGACCAGTTCCCAAGGTAGCAAGCAAAGGTGAGTATTGCTAATTGTTAAAGGGTCCCTGAAACGGTGTCCATGCAGGCAAGGAGAAGTCCAAGTATTGATAGACATTGAACGATCCATCATCCTACCGCAAAAATTTTTGATCTACCTTGTGTGGAACCAGATATAATGGCTATTAAAAATGACCACAAGCCTTTTCCCTCTCAACTCGTACACCGGAGCGGACCATAAAAAAATAAAGATTACAGGCCGGGACCATGCTCCGCCCACAAATACGTCATCGACGAGATCGGTTTGTTTACTTCCGGTTGACGCGCTCTTTCGCTCGCTCGCTCGCTTTCCCGCTGTCTGCTGTGTTCACCTGTCTCGCAACCGACGCTGCGGCTTCTCTCGTACTATGGACCCCGAGCTGAAGGAACGACTTTTGCGGATGAGTGCCGAAATGGGATTTCAGCCTTAAGGCGGGGACATATGTGCGAAAAGTGTGTGCGATTCGCTGCGGCGCACCGTTGTGAACGACGTCGTAACGACCGATCGCAGCTCGTCTCCTGCGTCCAACCTGCTGGATGTCAACGACGAGCCGCGCGCTGAAAACGCAACGACGGGAAGCGGGAGCCAATACGAGCGCGGAGAGCGGCAGCGTCATGGTGCCGTACAGCGCGCTGCTCAGGGCGCTCGGGGCCGAGCCACGCCGGACCGGCCTGCCAGCCTTGATGCCGGCCGCCGGCGACTGAAAAACGCGCTAGTATTGTTTGTTCGCGTCCATAGCAAGCCCTTGGATAGATGCATGTCAAAAATGCATAATTTCTGACGATCGTTGGCCAATACCGAGTTGCTGGTAAAAGTGATGACTGCGATACAAGCAAATTTCATCCCACAGCCGCTTTGGTGCTGCTGCTACTTGGTGCGGTTCGCCTACCGTCTGCTAGCTCCGTTGCTGAAGGCATTGTGGAAATCGAACATATCTTTTATTATGGGACGAGTTCGCAGTAAAGCGATGTGAATAGTAGGCCTTTTATTATAGCGCAGGCGACTTCCGAAGCGCCGTCAGCTGCGGTTTCAATGCGAAACCAGATAGGCCTAGCGACGACTAGGGCAGCCTGGGACCAGCGCGCAGTTCGTCGCGCGGCGTTGCCGCAGGCGGTGTCGTTGCCGAAAGATCCACTTTTGCACAGACATATTTTCGTTGCTCGAATCTAGGAAGCATCCTCTCTGGTATCATGGCTGTTTTGCATTTTCTTGTGCGAACGTGATGTACGCCGAGCATGCCGGCCGGCCGGCCAGCCTGGATCCCGTCTGCCGGCGTCATAAAAACGAGCTAAAGTGTGTTTTTGACGTAAATAATAAACCCTGGGATAAGAAATGTGAAAAATGTGTCATTTTTGAGGATCGCTGACCAATACTGAGCTGCTGGTAAATGTAACGACTGTGATACGAGCAAATTTCTTGCCACAACCGTCTCGCAGCTGCCGCTGGCCCGACGTGGGATCCGGCTCGCCTGGCGCCCGCTCGCTTCGCTGCTGAAGGAGTCGCGGAAAGTGACCATACTATTTTATTGTGAGATGATGCTGTTGACTGCAAAGCGATGTGTAGAGTAAGCCTTTTATTATAGCTCAGGCGACTTCCGAAGCGCCGGCCGCTGCAGCTTCGATGCCGAAGAGGCAATAGGCCTAGCGACGACCACGGCAGCCAGGCAGCAGCAGAGCTCGTCGCCCGGAGCGCCCGCGAGCGGTGCCGTTGCCGAAAGCTCGCAACATAAGCAGGCATGCTTTGTCGCTGCTCGAGAAGTATTTCTGATAACAAGGCGATCTTGCCTTGTGATATTTGTACACCATCCCAAGCAGCGCTCAGGCATTGCTGCACGGCGGCGAAGTGCGACTGCGACACCGGTTGTGAGCGAAGCTTGGGTAGAGTGGCGCAGCGATGCTCACCGCTCCGTGTGTCCCTGCTTGTAGTGGGGCGGCAGTTCGCAAGCGACGATCGGTGCGGCGCGTTGGCCAAGTTTTTAAGGACACGCCGTTCAGAAATCGGGCGCTGAATCCTGACGACGACGACAGCTCGCTCACTTTCATCTTTCGGCAGACAGTGCCGAAGGGCAATATCTTGCCGGTCCCTGGCTTTGCAATCAATGACGCAGCACGGCCGATTCATTTCGATTGAGCATGCGACGGAGGTCACGAAAGAAATCAGTAGCGCGGTGACTGAACCGCACCTCGATATTCGATTCGACGGCGACGCCGGCGGAGTGACACAAGCGGTACGAGCAGACGACAACAATGTAAACCGGAAGTGCAGTACTAATTTCTGACACCGAACACACAATAACTGCGTAAACATGCATATAAACGACAACTCTGCTTGCTGAAATGCGAAATGTTTCCGAAAAGAGTAAGAGTGTGAAGTATCTAGAGCTTCTAGTTTGTTAAATGCGTGATTTCACGTTGGCACCGCGAACCAATCATAGCCCAGCACTTGTGACGTAAAGAGTACAAACTGACGTAATGAGTACGGATTCGGACGGAAGTTCACCGCCGCTGGTCGCCGCGAGGCTCGGGAGAGGTAGTTTTTGAAAATGTATTATAAATTATCTACTCGCCTTTGATGTATTGTACGCGGCATGAACGTTCAGTGGCCTACGCTCTACATAATGCAAGTATTTGTTTGCCAACCTCAGACACCCCTTTCAGGGACCCTTTAACTGATTTTCATACCACTTAACATGCTGAATTTTAGAGTGCTATTAGTAGCTGACTATCAACATGTTCAACAAAAATATACCTATATCACTGCCACAGCTGCCTTCTAAAATATACCTATATCCCTGCCAAGCTCGCAAATACAGGCGTGATGACGTCATAGGACAAAGCAGTGTTGCTAGAACCAATGGTTCTAGCAACACTAGAACAAGAGAAGCCGCGAATCACGGAGGCGCAGCCAATACATGCGCAAATCTCCTTGACGTCACCAGATGGCGCCATGCACCCGGCAGCTAGGCGCGCGCTTGCAGCATCGGGAACAATCAGCGCCTGCTCAGCGGCGGTAGGCGGGCTCCCGGTATTCCGCTAACGGTAACAAGGTACACGTTATGCTAAAGGTGTCTATTTGCGAGAACTTCGTTGACGACTTCGAGAACGGGAACCATCGTAACGCTGGCAAAACGCCGGTGCAAACGTAAACGATGCGACGGTAGCGAGGCGGTAGCTTTCTGTTCGGTTGCTGCTAGGCCGCACTGCTGGCCGCTAGAAATCACGGAGTCTGCGTTACGTCATGTGCACGTCATGTTTAACGTCACTTAGTCCTGTGTCGGCATAAGACAATCCCAATTTTAAATCAGAGCGGCGGGAAAAACTTTTTCAACTTCAAATCCCAATTTCTTAGAAATAAATGCATCTTTTGCTGCCGGCCAAGTGGCAAAAAAACCATGAAATGCCGAACTATCGGATTTTACTAGCAAAATCGCTAATAGCAAACTTAAGTCGAACCAGAGTCAGACAGCATCGCTGTGTCAGCAGTCTTACATGAGAGTGTAATCTGCCCTACATTTTTTTTCACCGATTCCGGTCAATTCGGGCAAGTTCCGACGTTTAAAACATTGACCGAAAAACGAAGACTATAAACAGCTACCATATGGTCTATGCTTGAGCCCAAGCAGGCAAGTGGTGTGCGCAGGATATTTTTTTACAACCCAGAAAGATAAATACAAAAGATCCTGTATACCCTACTGGTAGGGCCTAACTTTCCGCGGATATATCGACCTAGGATCGTGCTGGACATCCGAGAACCGTGGTGTTGACATCTTCTGGGAAGAGCATTCGCCATTAAGCAGTTCACAAGTAAAAAAAAATACTGCCGTTAGAACGCTGTTTGGATTTCTTGCAGAACAGAAACAACACATTCGCCCACAGAATGCAGGATACTGTGCCCAACTCATACTGGGAAGTAAATTATGGCACGTTCACATAACACTGACTGCTAAAGAACAATCAAGTGCAAAATACACAACGGCGAAAAAATATATTAGCTGGCGGATTAGCATTGCTAGGCACGAAATACTGTGCGAAAGCATAGTGTATTGAAGGTGGACACCATAGCCAAGTAACTGAAAACGCGACTCAAGTGTCCACTGACACAGGGAGTTTGTTTAGCTCGTCTTGAACTTTTTCATTCGCAATGCCAATTTATACAACGTACGCCGGCTGCCTAAGCTCCAGTGCCGCGTTTCTGCAGAAATGTTGTCAATGCCGACGGGTATCGCTCTAATATAGTATTTCTACCGCAACGTTGTCAGAGAGAGCGCAAATATTAGTTTGATAACAGCAGTAGTAATTGAAAAAGACGATATGTAATGCGCAGCGCCTGGGTATGTTGCAGTTTAACACGAGGCGGGAGCGGCGATATTCTAGCGCTCTCGTGGAGTGGCCAGCGAAGGTGGCCTGTTCGCGCCGCGGGGGTTCGAAACGCAGTCGCGGCAATATTTAATTATTGGTATATTTATGGTTTGCTCAAGGTCACCGTCAAGGTCAAGCTTCACAAAAACCGGTGAGCCGGTCTAATCTTGTGAAGCTTTACACCAGCAACTAATGACGAGAAAGGTCAAGTTAAATTCTTGGAGACTTTCCAACATGTTACGATTTCATTATGGTAGTTTACGGCCGCTAGCCTTTTTACTTCCGTCTTCTACACGTACATATGAAAAATATAAATGTATAAACGGCAAATTAGCGCCGTATTGCGCCAGTGGCGATTATGGGAGTGCACAGTTTTGTAATAAAACAAGGACTTACCTAAAGGTTAACGATGTCCTCCTGGCGTCGCTGATCGTAGACGTCACAAACCACAAACTGTTCTCAGCGAGTCGAAACGCAGCAATGATGTGTGGCTGGGCAGCGATTCTCCTCCACAGCTATTCGGGGTGACGTCACTGATAGCAGCCAATGGGCGGCGAGGATGAGCGACTCCCATTGGTGATCGGGTAAAGTTCGAAAAGAGCGAGGGGAGGTGTCTACTGCTTTCACATGACGCATGAACAAGAGAGAAACCCTGCAAGAGTGAATCCAGTTTACCACATCTTTTCTATGAAATGGACGGAAGTCGATTCGAGTCCACTTTTTGAGGGAATGTGCAAAAACCCCAAAGAAGAGAATAGGGGATGAGCCACACCCTTCTTTCTCGAAACCTCCACTTTTTTTTTTGAAAAACACAGGCGCGGCAACAATAGAGGGGTCTCCTGTCCCTGGATATGGGGAGAACGGATATACCCTTCCCGGTCCGAGAAGACAAGAACCAACAACATGCACGCCTTTGCGCCCACCAAAGTCAAAGGGTCAAGCAGTGCAGGTTACCTTGAAAATGAGGTCAACTAGACAAGGTCAAGAATGAGGTCAAGTAGACTTTCTTAGCATTCATGCTGCTTCCAGGAACTACGCGATAATTCCCGGAACTGCGCGAACTGCGCCCGCCCATGTTCTTTCTAGTCCGTGTCTTTTTTAGCGCAATTCCTTTCTTTAAGTATGTACGACCGACTCGCCCACCAACGTGCTCTCTTGGATAAAAAAGAATTTTAGCGTCGCCGAGATGTACTAGTGTACCGTATATATCCCAATATTGCGTGAAGCAAGCAAGCTTTAAAGCGGACAAAAAGAAAACACTCGACAATAGTGAGTGGAAGATGGCTAAGAAGCTCCGTGTCAAATCTCCCGAAAGGCCTTCCGAGTTCAGAAGATTCTGACGCGATTTCCCCGTTTCAAATGCCCCAATGCGTTTGGCCCGTGGCGTTTGCCACGTTTCCTAAATACCCGTTTTCGTAACGCCTTGCACGACTGCCTTACTTCACAATACATCGCGGCAGTGTGGCAGGGACGATCAGTTGACCCATTTGCGCAATGTACTTCAGTGGACTATCTTTGCGTCGCTGGCTGCAAACTCCTGCGATTGATGCCTCGTACCAGGAGGAGTCATCGCAAACGCTGACTTAATGGCGGCTAGTAGCCTTTGTGACATCAGATACAGGTTCATGAGCGCGAAAATGGCATTACACGTAGCTAAGCAGATCTTTTTCAGATTCTCTTTCAGAGGGCAATTTCTTACTTGTATCAGTCCGTGATAAGGAGAGGATGACGTTTTATGCACCCCTACTAAAACATTCCATACGAGCCGCTCGTATAGAATTGGGGGAATATGAGTCCATAAGGTATGGATGATTATATGAAAATCCATATCTTGTCTGCATGGTGTCCATAAGCATTCCACATAATTTAAATGCGATTTCTATGCAGTGTACGAGACATCATGTGGAGTCCGTACGACTTCATACGCGATTCCATATAGTCCACAGCGACTCCATATGCTTCATACTGACTCCATAAAATATCTTATGGAGACGTATGGAATTATTACACTTGTCACACGAAAACTTTCAGTGGCGATGGCTGCTTGAAATTGCACAGAGCGTGTGTGCATAGGATCATGTCGTGCCCACAAGGGTTTGCAGGCCAGGTGATTGTCAGTCTTTTAACACTTGCGGTACAGCAGATGCTCCTGGCTTCAGACCGGAGTAGCTGTCACACGCATGTGACAAGAGCTGTTGGTCCACTGACCCACAGATTAAAAAAAGAAAACAAGAAAAAAATAATACAGTTGCGGGAGCCGAAAGCCAGCTAAAAAAATTTCGGAAACCCTGCGGTGGAATTTTCTCGGGATCCTGGTCTCTAGTTGTTACGTTGTGTATAACTGCTAAACGGAAGTGTTGGTAATTCATTCCTGAGGGCAACAACGAAATTAAAGACGGGAACGAACTAGACATAAACACAGAACAGCCATTGTTGCTCTCTTTATCTTGTCCCAGTATTTTGTGCTTTTACTCTAAAAAAAAAGTTTTGTATCTACCATTTCTTGTGTTTTACAAAATCAACCCTACCGTTTGTGTTTTGTTTTCATCATTTTATTTTCCCCATAAATTACATAGGAAGGGCGTGGAAAGAGCTGTACGGGGCAGCTTCACATACCCACCACCCCTGGTTATACATGGCAGCATTGTCAAGCAGACTTATGGTAATTGTGGGCAACGGCTTATCAGGAATACGAACTTATTTATTTGTCGTACCCCTTAGGGCCAGAGGCATTACAGAGGGGGAGTGGCAAAACACAATAATAAGATTAGAAAATACTTCGAAAAGACGTATTTAAAAACACCTGAGTAAAAAATGCTAGCTATAACTTCGCGGAACATCTCGTAATTATTTATGCCGGCAATAACTATAGGAACGTGATTCCAGTCAGGTGATTCCAGTCCAGTCAGAAAAATATTTAGTGTTAGAAGAAACTAAACCGTCTTTATGTTTATGGGCAGTACGATGGGATACATAAAATGGCTGTGGGATAAGGCGATCGCGCAGTACAGGATGATGGTACAACTTGTGAAATAATGCGATACAACACACTTTTCGACCAAGTGACAGTGATGGAAGAGAAAGTCTAGGCTTCATAGTAGTTATGCTTGCAGTGCGCAGAACAGAACAGGAGAATAGAACGGCGAGGGAATAGGGCTGTCCTGCAGTGGCCAGCGAAGCTCGCCTGTTCGCGCCGCCATGGGTTGGAATCCAAGTTGCCGCAATATTTTTTAAATTTATTTAGTTATTATTTGCACTATGCCACCCTCTATCTCACGCTTCCCACAAACTGGGTGAGCCGGTTAGACCTCATGAATTAGAGAACAAAAAAAAATATAAAGCTTGTGTCCTATCTCTTGCCATCATTTCTTAGGAACACTTTTCTTCGGCATTCCTTGCACCCCTCCCTAGTCCTTTCATGCTTTCTCTGAATTCGCCCCCATGTTATCGCTTTTTCCTCTATTTTTTCCCGGTATTTCATTCCGTTATGGGGACTAATCCCTTATTTGAGTTTTTAAGGTCACGCAGCCAGTCGTACCAAGCCACCTGTCGCAGCTGGACACACACCCTTTCAAGCCCACAATGGTTATCTCCCCACGCTGCAAACCACCCGATTCCTTTAGGCCGAGCTGACCTTCATTCCTCCCAGCTGACCTTCATTCCTCCCAGCTGACCTTCATTCCTCCCAGCTGACCTTCATTCCTCCCAGCTGACCTTCATTCCTCCCAGCTGACCTTCTTTCTATTCACAGTGCTGCAGGTCAAGCGGTTAACCAACTTCAGCAGCCATCACGCCTGGTCAAGATTGACCCTCCTCATCGTAACCCCATTCCCACTTCACACCCTCCTCACTCACACCGTCCTTCCTCGGAGGCATGACCCAATTCAAACCCCGCCAATGATGAATGCTTTGCCCAGACGAAGACCAGTCGTCTTGTCGAAACGTCGGCAGGCACCCTGAGGCTTTCCTCTCCTGTGTTCACTTTGTGATTTTTTTAAACAAGCTAGTATCCCCAGCAATTTCGGATCAAACTTTTGAAAATATTAAGATACTTCTACGAAAATATTGAAGGTAACGGTCCATTCTTCTGGTGTGTGGCCAAATCTTTCTTTTATAAAGTGTTTCCATCAATCGCATCCAACTGTTAAGACTTTCTTAAATAACCAATGGGGAAAGGTTTTGACGACAACTAAAACCACTATTGAAAAAAATTCAAGACTGCCACTGGGTGATCTGCGGTTGCACTGATTGCTACTTTATCTTACATGAAAAATTGCGTTCATAAAAGCTTTCTCGCTCAAAAATGCTTTTGTCCAGAATTGTTGGGTATGATGCAAAAACTCTTCACCTTATAATTTTGCCACATTTTGCGCTTCTTGTTTAGGTAAGTAAAAAAAATTAACTGCACCTGGTAACACTGCCCACAGTGCATAGCGTCTTATATTATTCCACAGAATATTGACAGCAGTGAAGAAATTCAACTTTTGAATGTTTGACTGTTTCAAAAGCAAGCGGGGCAAATATTCTTCACCTTATTATTTTGCCTCATTATTAGCTTCTTGTTTATGTAAATTAAAAATGCACTGACGACAGTTGATAACACTGGCCGCGGTCGAATATTATTCCCCTGACTAGTCACAGAAGTGAATAAATTCAACTTATTAATGTTCGCTTGTTTTAGACGAGACAGATGTGCCAAAATGTTTCACTTTTTAATCTTGCCTCCTGATCCTTGTTGAGGTAAGAAAGATGTTTTAACAGCACATGATAAATGAGACGAGTTCCACAGTGTCCTCTATTACTCCACCGATCATTCAGAGTATTGTAAATAGTCATCTTTTTAATGTATGACTATTATAAACAAGGAAGAGAAATCTTCAACCTATAATTTTTTGTCTCGATTAGGTTATTGCTTAGGTAAGAAAAAAGGTTTAACTGCAGCTGATAACAATGGACGCATTCCACAACGTCCTATAGCGCTCCGCTGACCATTCACGGCAGTGAATGCTCAACTTTTTAACGTTTGAATTTTTTAAAGAAGCCACATGTATCAAATTTTTCACCTTATAATTTTGTCTCAGGATCAGCTTCTTGTTTAGGTAAGAAAAATGGGCTTTAACTACCGCTTATAACACTGGCCGCGCTCCATAGCGTCCTATATTGCTCTACTTACCATTAACAGCAGTGAATAAATTCAACTGATTAGTGTTCACTGTTTTCAACAACAACGATGAACCGGAGTTCTTCACTGGATAAATTTGACTCGTGATTAGCTTTTTGTAGTTCGAAAAAAAAAGGAGTTATTACCAAAGGCTGCTGCCGACAACGTAGTATTACTCCATTGACCATTCACAGGTGTGAAAAAAGTCAACTTTTTGATGTTTCACTATTTTAAAGAAAGCAAGATGTGACAAACCTCTTCACCTCATAAAATCGCCTCATGGTTGGCTTCTTGTTGAGATAAGAAAAATGTTTTAGCAGCATGTGGTAATACTGGCCGCGGTGCAGAGCGTCCTGTATTACTCCACCGACCATTCAAAGCTGTGAAGAAAGTCAACTTTTTAATCTTTGTTAATTTTTAGCAAGCAACATCTTTCATAGTTGTTCGACTAATAATTTTTTTGCCTTGGATTACCTGGTTATTTATAGGGGATAAAAAAAGCTTTAACATCGTCTGGTAACCCTGTCCTCAGTTAACAGCATCTTGCATTATTCCATTGACATTTCACAGCAGTGAACAAACTCAAATGCGCACCACAGATCGTCATTGTTACTTTGTACTCTTGCTTTCTTTTTGCACGGGTCACAATTTTTTGGACTTTGCTTGTCTGGGAAACCAGATGCAACGGCGTATGTGCTGAAATTGACTGAAATCAGGCTCATTGACTGCAAACTCGCTGTACGCATACTTCATTTTGAAACGCTGGTGTTCGCCAGTACCAAGAATAGAATAAGAGCCGGAAACTTTCTCGGTATCCTCGTATTTCATTTAGACGCGAATGTTTGATTCAGGGTTCCCTCCATGTCGTCGGGCACAGCCTCCCGGCTTTTGTGACATCCTCATCGATTTCCGGTTAGGCAGCAATAACGAATACAGTTTTATGTACGTGTAAGGCAATATTCTTTTGCTGTGATCCTATCCCATATTTGTGTACAGCCTTGTCGGCTGGTAGGTCCCGGCGTTAGCGCGGTCTGTTCATGAAATAACCATAGGCAAAAAAAAAAATGCGTGGTTTGGCCCTTGATAGATGCAAGCGTCACAACCAGCGTTCGTGACTTTTCTGCGCTGGTATTAATTACCGAAGCCTTAAGAAGGTGACTCGCGAACGAAATGCACGCTGAGAGTCTACACAGATGCAGTACATGACCGGACAAATCTTGTGCCTGTTCAGAAGAGCGTGTTGTCGGGCTAGTTGGTTCTGCATAGTATATAAGTGAAATGCGCAACAACTGTCTAAGTTGTTGCGCATTTCACTTATATACTTGTGCCTGTAGCTTTCTGGTTCCACGAATTGAAATTTTAGTTACTGCTCTTATATCGAATTTGCTTCTTTGCGATATGGGTCTTTTGAGAGCTTTTTTTTCCAGCACGCAATGAAAGCGTGTCTTCGTGAGTGCTTCCAAAGGTATTCCTGGTGACTCAGTTTTTTTCCGGTCTTTAAGTGCAGTTCTATGCAGGCTTAGCAAATCGGGTAGGGATGCCAGATATGATGACCTCACCAGTTGTAGGGCCCTGCGAACAACGGCATTGTTGTATACTACCAAGAAAGACGACAAGAATGTCAGAACAAGCGCTGGGTGTTTTCACCTTTCGCTGAGCACTCAGCTTACCGGTGCCCTGGAGCCATTGTCAACCAATGACTAGTTGACATAGCGTTTCTATGAAAACCTTGCTTTTGTAAAGCGCAAGAAATGATTCAAGGGATCCCATGAAGATCTCCCCGCCGGGGTTCCGAAAAAAACTTTAGCTGGCTTTCGCAACCCTGGACTGTGTCCTTTTTTTCTTTTTTAACATTTGGGTCAATGCCCGAACAGCTTTTGTCACGTGTGTGTGCCAGCTATTCCAGGATGAAGCAAGGCACATTTTCAGTACCGCGAGCGTTAGAAGCCCAACAGGCTAACATTTTCTGCTAACCATTGCGGGAACGTTAACGATCACATGCATACACACGCACTGCATATGAGAACCAGTGCTGCTGGAAACATCTATTCAAGTCTAGTCACGCACACAGCATCATCCTTTCCTTGTAAGTTTGTACTCCTGGGCTTACAAATAATGTACTTAGAAAGTTGTTTTCATATGAGCTCCAAAAAGCAAGAAATAATGATTAATCTGCAGTGCATAACTTATTTTGAATCTAAGAGAAAAGGAACGTAATGAACTTCAGGTGCAGAGTTTTCTCAAGTCAGCCAAGTGCACAAACAGCATTGTCAGGCTTTACGTTCTACGCGACAAAGTAAAAAGTAGTTTCTTTAAATTAAAAAGAACGTAAGACGTCTGGCTATCTCCGTCAGGAGTCCTCCTCCCCTATATGATTTGGATTAGATAAGGTGTAGTGATGCCGCTGATGCTTCCTTTGTTTTGTGGAGCCACTGGGTTTCTTTCTCACACTTGTGAATGTCAAGCACAAGAACTCTCAGCTCGTCCACATCTTGTAATGCATAGTTTAAAATTTCGAGCGTGACACTAAGTGTCACCTGCCGTGGTGACGCTGTAGAATGTCTAAAACAAGAACTCGGAACTCCTCCGCATCTTGTAATGCATGGTACACAGTTTTCAGCATGTCACTTAGTTGCACCGGCCGTGGTGACTCAGTGGGTGTATATTGCTTAAGGTCGCGAATTCCGAGGTCGCGGGATGAAATTTTGACCACCGCGGTCGCACTTCGAGCGCGGAGTGCCCTCGGCGCCAAGTAACTCGGCAAGATCCGACAGTGTGTGCTAAATATAAATTAGGTCAGGGAAATCTATTGATAGGCGATTTATGCTTGAAATCAATGGAGCTTTCCTGGATACAACGACGGCGCCGTGGCTTAGTTGGTCAAAGCGCCTGTCTAGTAAACAGGAGATCGTGAATTCGAATATCACCCGTGCCTGATGCTTGTTATTTTCTTCTTGGTTTCGAGTAATTGATTGTGATGCAGCAGAAGTAGGATTCCCTCCTAACTGTTATTTTTATTTTCTTTCATGACAATTTGGCGGTGCACTGAAATGCAGCTCTGGATATCACAACAGGCTATGCGTGCAATAAGCGCAGTGTGTTGCTTCAAATATGTGTATATTTCAATGCTTTGTCTTTTCTTAATCACTGTCAGCTTGCGACCGAATCACTTTCTGTTCGCCATATCGTGAAAATTATCTGTCATATGCTAGGTCGAAGTAAAATCGACATTTGAGATAGTTGGTATAGCATCATGGAAAAATATATAGCACACTCAGGACAACAGACAGGATGCGTTTGTGTTGTTCAGTCTTCCTTGTCTGTTGTCCTGAGTGCGCTATATTTTTTCCAGTATGCTGGGTCGCCCTGGGAAAATAGAAATGGCGTGATACCGCTTCTGCGGTGTTTGAAACTGCTAGCGGTTTAGAGTATATGAGGTTTAATGTCCCAAAGTGACTCGGGCTATGAGGGACGCCGTAGTGGAGGGCCCTGGGCCACCCGGGGTTCTTTAGCGTGCACTGACATCGCATAGTACACGGGCCTCCATCGAAATGCGACCACCGCGGCCAGGATCGAACCCGAGACTGCTAGCGACGGTGTAGTCGTGCTATCTGGGTAGTTTGGAGTAATCAGTAGTAGAGCGCGATCAAGAGCGTCGGACGTCTTATCACTACGAGATTTGAGTGGACGGCTTAAGAGCAGCTTCGGGACGTTAAACTTCCCATGCCATACCATACCGTACCATACCATACCGTACCTTACCACGTCATGCCATTTCATACTGCAGCATGCCATACTATGCCACATCTTACCATATGGTATGGTATGATAGCGCATGGTATTGTATGGTAAGGTATGTTATGGCATGATGAAAGAACAGCTTACCATACTATACCATGTGCTATAATACCATACCATATCAAGCCATGCTTTGCCGTGCCATAAATACTACACCGTACCGTACCCTGCCATAACATGTACCGAACTATAATATCGTACCACGCTATAGCATAACACACTATATCGTGCCGCGATATACCATACCATGCTACCCCATACTCTACCACGAGCTCCCGTATCATACACTTCATGCCATACCGCACCGCATCGAACTATACCGCCTGCCATACCGCCTGTGCTATCTAGGACACCATACTAGGCCATGCTACGCCAATATCATACCATACCGCGTAATATTATACCACACAATGCCATTCCGTATTAACCATATTTGTTTCATTCCATAACATCTGCAATGAAGTACCATACCGAATATGCCATAGTGTGACACCCCAGTTTACTACGCTGTGCCGTATCAGGCCGTATCAACCATGTCGTACCATACCGTATCGTACCGTACCATACCATACCATACCATACCATACCATACCATACCATACCATACCATACCATACCATACCATACCATACAATACTGCGTCGTACATTACCGGACATACCATTCCTTACCGTACCATATAATGCTGTGCCATTCCGTACCGTACCGAACATACCGTGTCATAACACCATAGTGTGCCGTACCGTGCTGCATCATGCCGTACCAACCATGCCCTACCATACCACCCTATATCACGCCGTAACTTACCATACCAAGCCAAACATACCATACCGTACCATATATTATGCCGTACTATTCCTTACCGTAGAATACTTCACCGACTCTCTCGCTGACATGCCTGCTGTCGCGGGGTATGAAACAAGGTGAATGGACATGCAAAAAAATGAATTTCGATCCCACAGAAGTGTGGTTAAGTAGGTCTGCTCTGGTTGCAAGTTGTTACGGTGTGGTATGGTAGGGCATGGTTGGTACGGCATGATGCAGCATGGTACGGCACACTACGGTGTTATGACACGGTATGCTCAGTACGGTACATAGTGCACAGCATTATAAAAAACAACGGGAAGGCACCGGTGAGATTCGAACTCACGATCTCCTGTTTACTAGACAGGCGCTTTACCCAACTAAGCCACGGCGCTTTTTTTTTTCTCTTTATTATCTAAGCCACGGCGCCTCACGGTAATGCCCAACGGTGAGCTCTTCCGGAGCATCTCTCGGATTTAGTTCGACTTGCCGCACCTAATTAATGTTCTGTGCACACTGGCACCGGACCCTGCCGAGTTACGTTGAGCCAAGGACACTGCGCTTGCCAGGTCTCTAGAGCGTGACGCAATGATGGCTGTCGGCCTCTTTTGCAATCCTCGGGAAGCGTTCACGCTTTTGAGGAATCTGCGAGTTTCGTTTACCGTCGTCTTTTTGGTGCACACTTTTGCTTCTTGCTGACACGGGTGGTAGAGAGAACGAAGAGTGAAATGCCCACGGCCACCGTTAAGCCCGTCGAATGCAGATGGAAGTTGAGATGAACAGAATAAAAAGAAAACTAGTGTAATTATGTTAATACGAGCTCAAAGAAGAATGCTAGCGATGCAACTATAAGTTTGGAAGTAATTTACGATATATGTGCATGCATTTCTTAATACAAACACGATTTACCTTCTAAAAACCGCTATGTCCGACCTCAAGACTCTCACTTCAATAAGATAAGCTATCCTGGCATCTCCTTATAGTAATAATAATAGGCAGGAGCGAAGTAATATTGAAGGACCATTGTTGGCCACCATCGGTGTCTCCAACACTAAGAAAACGTGCTTAATTGCTGACGGCCTTTTTCTGACTCTCACTTCAATCGCAGACAGAACTAGAAGAATATTTGAATGCTCAGAGAGACGGTACAGAGCCAAATAATGAAAGAAAAGTGAAAAACTAAAGAAAAAGGCCGACAGCAATTAAGCACGTTTTCTTAGTGTTGGAGACACCGATAGTGACCAAACAATAGCCCTTCAATATTACTTCGATCCTGCCTATTATTATTACTATGAGGAAAAACCAGAAGCTAATCTCATTGTATTCATCATCATTATCATCATCGGTCAATTAGTTAGGGTTTCCGAAGCACAAGGAAAGCGGGGAGAGAGCACAACAAAGCGATTTAAAGCTGTCGCTCGACCTCCGCGACTCGCCACTGTGAACCCCGTTAAGTTTAAGTTTCACCGTAAAATTAGGGTTGCCTGAATGTAATATGCATTCATCTTACTTATTTTTCATCTATTTCACTATTTGTGACGTCAGTTGAGGGAATATGTTTTTTTTTGCATTTCCACACATGGCGCATATGAACACAATGAACCAGGAGAAACGCGGTAAAAAGAAAAAAAAAGTACGCGACAGTTTAAAACCATCTGAAGGCCCCGAATATCTTTTCCTCTAATCGAATCTTATCGCTTATGATGATCACCGCATTCAGTTTTCTTCCATCGTTTTTTCTGGTTTGTGTACAAGTCTGTGGCGTGTTGCATTCAACACCATGCGCTGCATTGCAAAATACTGTGCCTGCCAAAACAACACAGAAATAAAAAGAACAAAAGTACGGTGATTGAGCGGTAGGAGGAAATGCTGTCGAGCTCGACCGCGGCGGCCACATTTCGATGGAGGCGAAACGCAAGAGGCGCCCGTGTGCTGTGCGATGTCAGTGCACGTTAAAGATCCCTAGGTGGTCGAAATTATTCCGGAGACCTCCACTACGGCACCTCTTTCTCTCTTACTTCTTTAACTCCCACCTTCCTCCCTTCCCTTACGGCGTGGTTCAGGTGTCCGCCGAGATGTGTGAGACAGATACTGCGCGATTTTCCTTTACTCAAAAACCAACTTACCAATTTATTTTTTACTCGGCAGTTCAGGAGGAGCTGACCGAAAGGGCAAGAACGGCTGCAAGGTACAATGCACTCTCGGAAGAGGTGGACAACCGCCCGTTTTTGTTTATGTAAAATCTTTCCATCATCATCATCCGTTCCAGCCACGCGACCCCAAACTCGTGCGCTCGCGCGAACGTGGCTTGAAGAACAACAAGCAGATTATCAAGCGCAACGGCTGGCCATGTCTACGCAGAAGCCACCCAAGGATCGCTCGAAGGTTTCTCGCAGGAGCCGTAGCCACAAGTCTTCCATATCAGAGGGCAGCGGGAGGCGGCGGTCTTCAGCGCCCGCTGTCGATGCGGGCCGGAGGGTCAGCAAGAGCGACGCCGCCCAAGATGGCGGAGGCGTACGCGGCGACGTCGCGGCCCTCTCCAACTCCACCTCAGCCCCGCCTGATGCGCCGCCGTCGCCAAAACCTGAGGACATTCCCGCGGGTTCGAACTCCTTCCCGCCAGCTTCGTCCTCATTGGAACAACCTAAGGACGCTGCCGCCGTCTCGGGCCAGGACTTGCCACCTCTTGCATCTCCGTCTGAACAGCCTAGGGACGTGGCCGTGGTCTCGAACGAGGTCCCTCTGCAGGCTGTACCCTCATTGGAACAACCTCATGACAACGCTGTGGCCCCTGACCAGGGCTCACCGCCACCGGTTGTGTCTCCGCCACAACAGCCTGAAGACGTTACCGCGGTCTCCAACCTGGTCCTGCCACAAACTACGTCCGCAGCTCAGCAGCCTGCGGACGTCTCCTCAGTTTCCGTTCCCTGCCGGCCGTTCGGCGCATCCTCACCGAAGCCTGGCGACGGCGACCCTGCGGTTCCCGCTGGACCCGACTTTCTACCAGCGTTGCTAGTGCCATCTGTACCGGTAGGTGCGGTTTCGTTCGGGGTGCTTGTAAAGCACTATGGTGCATCGTTGTAGTGGCCCGAGGTGGCTATAATCAGGAACGCTCTGGCTAAGACATTCGGATCGAGTTGCTTAGGGGAAAATCTGAACATGCTTGGCGGTTCGTGGTAGAAGCTTTACAAGGGAGGAAGGAGTCCTACGTAGTTAAGATTTTAATACGCCCCCTCACTAACCGGCATCTATTTTCATGCTTGCAAGATTCGACGAACTCTGAACGCAAAAAAAAAATCTCGAAAAGCACAGCGAAGTCGTTGGCCTTCGCTCAACGCATATATGCTTAACGGTTACCCTGATATATATCGTAGTGGTGCCAGGACCTTTATCGAGCTGTTTCGATTCTTTACCCGAATGAAACTGGTATGCTCCACTAGTCCTCAACGTTCGTTAAAAGTGGTGGGGGTTATAGAATCGTGTTAGTTTGTGCAACTTTTACAGTGAACGCCAATATGATCAGACTCATTGTCGACCAAGAACGATAAAAGTTTTGAAGTGTGTCTCCCCCTCTTTAAAAAGGGGGCCATGAAGGACGGGTGGACAAATTAGCCATGCAGCTATGCTCATGTAATATTTTTATCAGAAATATGCATACGACCCACAAGCTTCGCTGATCAGCCATGTAGTGGGGCTCTTGTGTTATAAGTCAACTCCGCAGCAGGAATGAAGACAAGAGTTCCGTTCACCTTCAAGAGCACTGAAGGTCTGGCAATGCAAACCGTGCCGTGTACTCCGCGATCCAGAGGCAGACCCAGCTGCCTGTATATTTTCTACCAAGGCCGTACTTTGGTCATCTTTTTGTGAAATGAAAGCTGCGGTTGAACACTTTGTTCGAAGAGGTTCAGTCTGAAGTTCTCGCAATCATATCAATTCTGATTGTGAGCAATATGAAAGGGAGCAAAGTTTGATCATTCATGTATTGATTAATCCATAACTATGTGTGAGAAGCATGCGTTTTTTTTCGTTTTGTAACTAGTTTTTCTCTTGGCTTATCATATCCAAAAGTCAGGCTCAAATTCAGCGAAGAAATAACCAGAAAATTCGTAGTTTTGTGCAAAACGTTTGTTCCCTTTTATACTTCTCAGGACTGTAGGCTCCTTTTCTTACATCTTATACCTCTGCCTATTATTCTTAGTTTTAGACGACGCACTGCACATCCCGCGCTGGAGCGGTTGATTGCGCCAACACGGCATCAGCTGTGGTCATGGGTTGGCTGTGGGCAGAAGGGTGCTAGTCGCACCAACCGGTCGCATATGCCGGCTTTATGCCCACGTCGAGTTCAGGTCCCTGTGCGCCTCTCCCTCCAGGTGATCCCGTCTACCTTGGCAGTTCAGCGCCGCCAGTCGCGCTGGCAATCCCGGACATCGGCTTCATCCAGAGGTGCCCGCAGGTCCAGCTACAACGTCGAGGGCTTCGAAACGCGCGATGGAGCTTCGTCTCCTGGGGCCTACCAGTCGTCCTTCGTGGTGAGGAGACGCATCGTCTTCACGAGTAGTTTTTACCAGCTGCGCGCAGCTCTCCGCCTCAGTAACGCTGCTCGGCTGCTTGGAACGTCGCTGTGCAATGAATTCCTGACGCAGCGCCTGCAGTCGGATGTAAGGGAAATGCAAAAAAAGGAAGTTTAAGCATTACAAGGAATCTGGGGCAGCACTGTTATAGTCACGCCAAGCCTAGCGGCCTATCGCATTCTGTTCTGCAGCTAGCAAGACATTCTCTTTCTTTCTTACGTCACGGATGATACCAACGCGCGGTCTTTGAATGTTCAAAGCCGTTCCCCACGTAGTGGCAGTGAAGGAAACTAGAAACGCTTGCCCCGAATTCCTGGTAGTGCTTGTTACTAAGGGTGTGCGAATATTCGAAATTTTCGAATATAATTCGAATATTATATTTTTAGTATTCGTATTCGATTCGAAATCCAAGTATTCGTGTTGTCTCGAATATTCGACCCGACGCGAATATTCGTATCTAGCCGAATATTCATTGTGAGCACCGGCGTTCATTTCGGTCCGCAAGCCCTATCGACAAAGACATAACAAGGCGGCGCCCAGAGCAATGCGCATGGACCTCCAAGGGCCATGCCGTAGCTGACTGCGCTGGTGAGCTTCTTTGTGGCTATACCTGCGAAGCTGGTGTAGTCGGAGCTGTGCACGAAGTACCTCGCAATACGTGCCAGTTCACTGCCAAGTGAGAGGGCATTTTCTGTGGCTGGAGGAGTCGTTTCAGCTAGAAGGGAACTACTTCTGCCTGACAATGCGGAGCAGCGGGTTTTCCTTCACGACAACCTTTTATGTTCATCCCAGCAACGCGCGTTCGTGCTGATGGCAAGCTAGCCTTAATCAATGCTGTGTACCAGCCACCTTCTCTGATATTTCCACTCTTCTAAGAATAATGTTCGAAACTGATACTTTTTGTGCAGCCATACACACCTTTTGTGTTCATTTAATCATCGTTAGTTGAACTGTGATGTTCTTGGGTGCTCAAATAAATGTTTTGTAGTGGCTAAATGCGTCTGTCCTTGATTATTCGATATTAGATTCGATATTCGGAATTAAGTATTCGTATTCGATTCGTATTCGAAGAATTTGATATTCGCACACCCCTACTTGTGACATGAACAGCGAAATTCGGGAGTAGCTAGTAGTGTACATTCTGACGACCAGCGCGAAATTCGACAAGGGAACTCGCTTAGTATAGCGTGCTTCTTGTGGTGCACTTACCAATAATTTAAAATTTGTGCTACTTCACCCTTATTTCCTTCTCGGTACATCCCATGCTTTCACCCGGCTATTGAGCCGGACTCCTCGGGTTTGAGTCTCGCCGCGGTGACCGCGTTTTGATGGAGGCGAAACTCAAATCCAATGACGCCAGTGTACTGTACGATGTCAGTGCACGTTAAAGATGCCTAGGTGGTCGAAATTATTCGGGAGCCCTCATTGCGACGCCTCTTTCTCTTCAATTTTTTATTCCCTCATTCCTCTCTTCCCCTCGGGGCGCGGTAGAGGTTTTCACCGAGAAATGAGAGTTACTGTGCCTTTGCTTTCCTCAAAAATATTTTTTTTCCCACCGAGTGTAAAACTTCTATCCCGCCTTTTCTTTCGTTAGAACTAATACTCCTATTCAGAAGCAGCCCCGCCGCGGTGGCTCAGTGGTTATGGTGCTCGGCTGCTGACCCGAAAGACGCCAGTTCGATCCCGGCCGCGGCGGCTGAATTTCTTGAAGGCGAAATTCTAGAGGCCCGTGTGCTGTGCGATGTCAGTGCACGTTAAAGAACCACAGGTGGTCGAAATTTCCGGAGCCCTTCACTACGGCGTCTCTCATAGCCTCAGTCGCTTTGGGACGTTAAACCCCAATAACCCAAGCCAAGTCTCTGTGGCTCCCGCAGAGTTGGGACACCGATGCTTAGTTTATGGGGGTCTAGCTTCTCAAAGCCTCAGGCTATGAGGGACGCCGTATTGAAGGGCTCCGGAAATTTCGACCCCTGGGGTTCTTTAACGTGCACTGACATCGCACTGCACACGGGGCTCTAGAATTTCGCCTCCATCGAAATTCGACTGCCGCGACCGGTGGCGACCGATGCCTCGAGCTATGATATATATTCCGAAGCGGCACCAGTGTGAATGCATGATCCTGCTTTTTCGTAGTCTCCCGCATTACGCGGCATGTTTAAAGCTATAACTTTAAAGCTCCTATTCGGGAGAAAATGCGGCGTCAACGTGATGTCGAGAAACCCGCCTCATGGATGGATGTCAGGAAGCGTTTCATATCCACTTTGCTTGACGTCGCATAGTGGCGCCGGCATGCGGAGGCCAGCGGAAAATTCCTGCGATCTGATGTACGCCGCTGCCCCAGCAGATGGCGGAGGAGCTGTATAAAGTTTTCAGGGCGCGGAATCTGCGTCTGGGTGGAATGCTTCTGTGTGTATAGAGAAGCAAGAGTACGGGCGCAAACTGCAGTGTTTCAGACAAAAATGTCTAAACTGTGATATAATTGTGGTAAATTTGTGAACGTGAACAAAGAATAGTGACTGTTTGTGAAGAGAAACTACTGAAGGGGGCCATTAATGCTATCGCTTCTTACCGTTAAAGGCGAAGTTTAAGTGACCCCCTAATTTTTTTTTTATTTTCAGAGTGATATGTGTGGGGCATAAACTTGCTGGTGTTATCGGGCAACACATCTGCGGACAACTTCCCGAGCGCTAGCTGTTTGTGTTCAACTCGGCGTATTTTGAGGGCAGTGATCTCACACCTACGTGGAACATCAGAGGGGCGTTTCGAAATGCTTATCGGATCCAGCAGATGACGGCGAAGATTGCACGAGGACGAGGCACGGGCGGCGTGTACAAGAGGTCGCGCCTCTTGCTCTCCTGCCTGTAGCTTCCACAGAGCTGCTCTGGGCAAGGCAGAGGCAGTAATGTGCAACGGAGCAGCGCCGGGTATCGACAGGTGTATCCTATCTACAGCTAGTGCTCTGGGAAAAAATGGCTGGAGTTAAACGTGGCTTGAACCTAGTTATATAAGCGAAAGTTCTGTTAAGCATGGTCTGCACTGTCTCAAATCAAATGTCAAGGTTCAAGGTCAGAGGTCAAGGTCAGATACCCAATGGTCATAGTCATATGATCAGGTGGTCATGCTACCATAGATTGGCATACGACCACGCTGTTAAGTTCAGTTTGACCTTGCGAGTCATTCAAAATCATTGTCGATGTGGTGGTGCCCGCTGTCTCAAATCAAATATCAAGGTCAAGGGAGAAGGCCAATGGTCAAGCAGAAAGGTCAAGGTCAGGTACCCAATTGTCAGTCATATGTTCACATGGTCACATACCATAGCTTGGGCCATACCACCATCCACTTAAGTTCGGTTTGACCCTGTGAAGTATTGAAGGTCATTGTATCATCCACATCGAAATCTGAAGTTCTACACCGAGGAGCAGAGCTCTCGTCCAATGATTCCTATCCCCACAGGCGAATGAATCTGCTGACGAAGGCCAGGCTAGCGTGTTTTGACAGCGTTTCTGAAAGTGCGTTTGATGTATGCGCGATGACGGAAACGAAGATTAGTACTGCAGAAAAGAAGTGTGCAGTCACAGTTTCACTTTCGATGGATACTTCAGCCGCTCCGAGAGGGAAATAGTGAAGGGGGAATGGAAGAACGTGGAGACAAAGAGGCACCGTAGTGGGGCTTCAGATTAACATCGACGATTTGAGATTCATCTTTTCCCTTACGGCAACGTTGAGGAGTACGCCATGAACGGCAGTTGCCACGCGTTTCCTTTCCTGATGAAAGACGAACCTTAGAAGAATTGATAGTGAAAGCTTCAGGTCCTTCTTGAGAACAGTTTCAGCATATGCTTTCAGCTAACTCGCTTGGTGTCTTTTCCCCAGGAACTACTACTACGCGACCCGGAGGCAACTGCAAACACATACCCCAATTAATCCTACCGTATACAACGGCCCATGCCAAACTTGTGGGGAGAAATCACCCTACACCACACTACACGGCCCTGCCAAAAACAAACGACAGCGCAAAACATACAAAATATGAACGCGGAGCTAGGCTGCGCTATCAAGTTTGAACGCAGGCGACCAGCTAAGGCTATAATAGCTAAAGACCCCTTCTGGTCGCTGACGCTATTGAGCGGCTTTAGCCTAATAGAGTGCTCTCATCGGTAAGCAGAAGCTCTTGACTATTTGTGCCTACAAAGAGGATTCCGATAGTTTTGATATTCTAAGGTTAGAGTTTTCAATCAATCAATCAATCAACCAATCAATCAATCAATCAATCAATCAATCAATCAATCAATCAATCAATTGCGGTTCCGCTGGCTGGACGCGAAGACGGGTGCTGCACTCGCCGTCTTCCTTTTCAATCAATTGATCGATGATCGATCGATTGATGGATTGATTGAACGATCGGTCGATTGACTGATCGATCGATTGATTGATTGATTGATCGATCGATCGATCTGCATCTAAGTAGTACTACCGACTTGTTTACAACAAGGACGATTGAAGTGATCGATCGATCGATCGGTCAATCAATCCGCGTCTAAGTAGTACTACCGACTTCTTTACAACAAGGACGGTTGAAGTGTAAAGTTCATCGTGCTGCAGTGCATAATAAGCGTAATTTATTTCCCACTTGCAAGCAGCGTTCCCCGTCGGCATCATTACCTTCTGTTCATTCACAGGAACTGACACCACCACCCCAAGGCTTCGCCAAATGGTTCCGCTGGCTGGACGCGAAGACGGGTGCTGCACTCGCCGTCTTCCTTCTGATCGCTTCGGCCGTGTTGGCAACTGTGCTGCAGGCCAGCCAGACCAGAGGCGAGCGCGGCTGGCTGTGCATGACGATGGACTGCGCGGCACACAGGAACCTCCTCGACGCGGTTCTCAACGAGAGCGTGGACCCTTGCCAAGACTTCGACGCGTATGTCTGCCCACGTCACCGCACACCCTCCGCTGAGGCATACGGCGTGGACGCTTCGACGTCCACTCTTTCATCCATGCGCCGACATTGGCTGGATGGCTTTGGGAATTTACTGGAGGGCGGGAAAGAGTTCCTAGCGCTAGGAAACAAGGCGGCTGCCATGTACGCCAGCTGTCTAACTCACAAGCCAGCAAACGAGGACGCCGTAAAGCAGTTCGTGAATATGCTAATACTTGGATCCATCGACGAGCGACAGCTAGTGGCTGATGTGTTCGGTGTTCTTGTGGACGTCGCGTACAACTGGCAGGCGCCGCTGTGGTTCCGGGTTTCCGTCTTGCCCCAGAACGCTTACCATCCATTTCGCCGAGTACTCATCACCCGGAACCCGCTGATAGCGGAGTGGCAGGCAGCGCTAGAGGGACCGAACGCCAGCGACGAGTACCGCAAACGTTGGAGTCAAACGGAGGGCGAGCATACCAGCGACAACGTCATCTTCCGAAGCTACGAGACCAGGAGGACAATCTTCAGCATGTTATTGAGCAAGGGCGCGTCTACCACCGAAGCGCTGCTGAAGTTTTTCCTGGGCGACGCGTCTCGTTACAGCAGTTTTGCCAGTAACATGACGCAACTGCTTAATGAACGCATTAGACCAAATAAGGACTTTTCTAAAGATGATTTGATTATCTTTGAAGAAGCGCACTTGCTAGAAGTCATCAACGCAGTTTTCGCCAGGTTCGAGAATGGAGAGCTGATACAACATGTCCTGTGGCTCTTCAGGGATGTTTATGGTCCTGTAGCTGACCCTTCCATGCTACTGTCACATGGAGATGACCCAGACGTCAACACAACGCTCCACCGTTACTGCTCGTCTCAAGTGGAAGCCAGCTACCACCTGCTGGTCAACACTCTCTTTGCTTTCGTGCGCTTGACGCCTCTTGTACGCCAGTCCATCAGCGATCTGATAAAAGGAATGCATCAAAGAGCAGTACAGTTGATAAGGGATGTAGATTGGCTAGAATGGCGTAGCAAGAGCATGGCTGTCGCGAAGCTTGAGAGCCTCAAAACCCTGCTTTGGCCCCCAAATGAGCTTATCACGGAAGACGACCTATTCAACATATATGATGCTTTCCCTGACAATGCGTCCTCCTTCGCAGAATATTGGATGGAGACACGAGGAGCGATCAGAAATTACACCACCCAGAATCCTATAGGCAACGTTGAGCTCCTGGGCGCTCCGGGCAGCTACGACGTGCCAATAATTAGCTACGTCCCCGTCCTGAATATTGCGGTAATCTCCATGGCAGCCTTGGCAAGTCCTCTCTTTTACGGAGCCGGGACCCAGGCGGTGAACTACGGAGGCCTCGGTTACCAGTACGCGAGAGAAATGGTACGGGCGCTTGACCGTACAGGGGTTGGCATCGACGCATACGGAAGTATTGTGAATCGATGGATTTCTGGACTATCCGCAGCCGAGTACGAGACCCGCGTAGCGTGCCTTCGTTCGGTGGACAAGGACATCTTCCCAGACGTGCCTGCGCTAGAGCTGGCGTACAGGGCGTACACTGCGGTAATGCAGGAGGACGGACCAAAGATTCTGGAGAGGAAGACCGAGACACAGATCTTCTTTATTACCATGTGTCTCGGGATGTGCAGGCAGCCGCGGGGACACAAAGAGCCAGCCTGTAACAAGGCTGTCATGGCCTTTCAGCCGTTTGCTGAAGCGTTTAAGTGTGACGGGTCCTCCAGGATGAACCTTAAGGAAAAATGTGCATTCTTTAAGTAGGAAGAAAGGTTAGCTGCTCACAATTTGTTTTTGTGACCTTGTCTTCGACTCTCCCGGTGTGCTTCTTAAAAGGACAGCCTCCAACTTGATAAGTCAAGATGGCTTCAGGAACATTGCTTCATTTTAACGCTGACTTGTTTTTATATGCGGCTTGTTGATCTCCCGTGGCTGTCGAACTTTGATCTTCAATAGCGGCGGTGCATACGATCGGCTCTTTTTTTTATTTCGGTTCGCAATGTTATTTGATGTTTCTTTTTTTTTACTGCAGCGCTTTTATACGGTTTGTAGCGTTTTCGCGTTTAATTTCCAACACAAGGGTCTTTCCCTCGTTTGTGCTCGAAATGACCCTTTCTGGTATGACTTTCTAGTTCTGAGGACAGATCTGTAGTTTTTTCCTATACCACAGTTCGTACTACAGCTGTAGTGCTTGGGCCTTTGAGATTTAACAAGCGGATGAATTTTCTAGAGAGAGCCCGCTCAAGATGTACTGTGCTTGCATACGCTAGATGGCACGTTTTGACATTCCGAATGCTCGTTCCTTGTTAGTGGCATGCAATATCCGTCACATACAGGTGTGAAATATACCACACCCCATTCTCTTCCCCTTATTGCTTCCAACAATGATTCTTCCCTTGCACCTCTGCTTGCCTGAAAAGGTTGTCTGTGGTCGTGAGTACATTTTCGGTCGATGTAGTCCCAATGCTTCCCTCTAGCGGGAGCATATTCATTGTGCATTTCTGACCGAACAGAGCATTCCATGCGCACGTAATTGGTTCCGAAAGGAACAGACTGCTGGTGTTATCAGGTAACAGATTCTACTTGCGAAGTTCATTATAATTTGCTGCAAACTATTATCGTGATAACTCTCATATATTAGGACAATGACAAAATATTTCTTCCATCTGACCTTCATAATGTATATGACAGGTGTTTCAGAGAAGCCCGCCCCTAATATTTAAAAATTTTTGGGGCAGCAGTATGGCATTTGTGACATAAATATCAGTGCTGGCGGACGCTTTTAACTTTTAACCGGTTGGCTAGATTGCTGGTAGCTAGTAGTTGACATGCTACAATACATACAATACAGTTCACGATGTTCGGGCATAAGGAGACAGTGCAAGTGGATCGCAGTGTTAGCAGTGGAAGATATAAGCTTTATGTTTATTCCGTGGATAACGCGCATACATCAATAAATATACACGTTAGGAATTGAAACACTAAGGACCATTTGACAGAGGTACTAAAATCGCTACTATTTTAACAAGTACATGTACTATCAGCAAGAAATGAAACGCGAACAAGACAACCGAACCACGGACTGCAAAATACGCGGCTCTTTTCCGGGCTGAGCTCCATACTAGCTCCTACTGCATTAATTTGAAGGCACGAAGACTCTTCTTGAGATGTGTTATTCAACCTCGCTTGTATTTCTAATACAGGAGCTAATACTTTGGTGTTTTTGTGCTGCCACCTCAGTTTCCTTGTTCGCGTTTCATTCGTTGCTGATAGTACATATTTCTGCACGTACACGTGCATTTAGAGAAGCGCGAGGATCTATAGCCTACTATTTCTAGTACGCTACCACCACCACCATAAATAAGCTCACGACATAAATATAATATAGTGGCGCCATGCCACTTGCACTTGCGCACAATCAACAGGAAAAGAAAATTCAGGGGCACTTTGGCTCTCTGAAGTGCTGCAAGGCGAAAGCGTTTCCTGGCGCACTGTGTTTATTTGTGTATATTTTTCATATTTTGTTTTTATTTTTTATTTCTGCTCCTTTTCTTATTTTTAGTGTTTTTTTATTTTGATATCTTATTTTTATTTTGTTTTATTTTGTTTATTTTCTTCTTTTTATTTTTATTTTTCCTTTTCTTCACATTATTTCTTTTATTTTATTTATGAAACCCATGCATTTACTAGATGCGCCTTTATTCATGCTCGAACCTTGAGCCTTCGTGGCGGAGTGGTAGCGTCTCCGCTGCGAATGCCAAGGGCCTGGTTCGATTCCCACCCTCGGCGCAGTTTCTTTCTAAGCAGTGACGCCGAAAGGCGGACAAATCTGCCGATGCGTCTGTCGACACCACTGCCGACAGCGTCTGCCGACAGCGTCTGTCGACACGGCTGCTGGCGCGTCTGCTAACGACAGCATGAGGCATTAAAGGCTTTCGCCTTAAAAGTAGTCACTAAAACGTCCTCAGTATGTTGAGGACAGCGCATCATTGCATGCATGACTACTAGAACAGCGACGCTGCACTGCGAGCGCTGTGTCCCCTCCAGGAGTATCATGAAGGACATAGGCGACATGGAGTCGACGTGGCGGCGAGCTGCGTTGTGATCGCGGAGTCGGTTGCGCTGATTTCAGTGCCCGCAGTGAAGTCCGAAGGGGTGTGAAGGGGCCAATCGCCACGCCTCTGATGTTGACGCAATCAGAGACATGGACCACATCAGCGTGACGAAAATGGTAACGCATAGTGCTAGCAGTCAGTGTTGGCAAGCACTTCAAGGGAAACCAGTTGCTCAAGATGCTGCTATACACCCAGCAATGTGGATCTTGCGGACGTCTCTGATGATCCCACAGGTGCACCGGTCGCCATCCGGGGTCGCACCTGGAGCGATTGCATTTCTTTAGTTCTTTAATTTACATTGATTGAATACTTAATAAACTAGTTGCATTAATTATTTTTAAGTATACAACAGCTGCATCTTACCGGTAATCACCTACGGGTCAGAAACGTGGAGGCTAACGATAAGGGCTCAGCTTAAGTAAGGACAATGCAGCGAGCTATGGAAAGAAAAATGGTAGCTGGAACTTAAGAGACAGGAAGAGGGCAGAGTGAGTGAGGGAACAAACGCGGGTTAATGAAATCCTAGTAGAAATCATGAAGAAATGGGCTTGGGCAGAGCATGTAATGCGAATGCAAGATAACCGCTGGTCCTGAAGGGGTAACAGAGTGGATTCCAAGAGAAGGCAAGCGTAGCAGGGGGCGGCAGAAAGTTAGGTGGGCGGTTGAGATTAAGAAGTTTGCGAGGATACGGTGGCCGCAGCTGGCAAATGACAGGGTTAATTGGAGAGACATGGGAGAGGCCTTTGCCTTGCAGTGGGCTTAGTCAGGCTGATGATTATGATTAGTTCCTTAATTTTATTATTCAAGGTGTCACAGTTTATGGTTTGCGTTTCATTCGTGTCCTGTACATTTTTTCTTGCAGTTGTCGTGAGCAGCGCGCAACAATGAAAAAGCTGAAGCTAAACCTGCTGTCCCAATTTGCTGCCTTAATAAAGGTGACTGCAGTTATCAGTCCAATAAGAATCCTTTAGTTAGAGATCAATTCGTGCACACAAATTTTGAATGTTAGTAAAAGTGCAGGAAGAGACAAGTTGATCTGGCGAGATCAAAACATTGCGTTGAAGACAGAGGGCCGAACAGTGTAGCGCACATACTTTCTTCATGTGTAATGATTGCCCGTGTCCCTCCTTCTTTGTGGAGATATAAGGTCATCCAAGGCTGAGCTGGTGGTGCTAGACTAACTCGGTTCTGCACAACTGTCGAAACCTGCCTTTTAATACTATAGCAGGTGTGGACGTTCGGACTGATATGAAAGGACATAGGTCGGAACGGCCACATACGAGGGTCGGTCAAAGCCAGGGCGTTCAACGAAATTTCTAGAAGGAAGGCCGCGATCGATTGGTTCCGTAATATTACAGAGCGGTAGGTCAGCGAAAGAAAATAACAAAGCTTGGGTTGGAAACGCGCTGAACTTTTCACAGAACGAGATGAAGACACAACACAGAGTGCGAACTTACAACTGGTTTCAATGGAGGAAACAGGTTTAACCTTTAAGGTTTATAGGCTTTAACGTCCCAAAGCGATCCAGGCTATGAGGGACGCCGTAGTGAAGGGCTCCGGAAATTTCGACCACCTGCAGTTCTTTAACGTGCGCTGATATCGCACAGAACACGGGCCTCTAGTAATGGAGAAAACGGGTGTTCTTTTATACACAAGACGTGAGCGTCTTCAGTGGCACATAGAGGAACGAGAGAACATATTGATATCAGCATTCGAAAGCAGATCCACACTACAAAACCAGTCGTCACGATAGCCTAATCAGGTCAACTTTTTTCTCGGACAACGCACACGACGCAGTGCTGATACACCTTTTGGCAATGGCGAATTTCATTTTGAAAAGGTTCTGCGATCTCTCTTTCTATGAAGTTAAGCGCATTGAACCACCATTAACAACCTACTAGGCTCAGTTCTCGCTATTTTTGGGTGGGAAGAATCCCAATAGAGGGCTTAGGAAGAGATGACGAGTGATTGTGGAGCAAGATATAGGGGTGAAGAGGCGCTCTGGAGGCTTGCGACCACGCCAGAATTAGGTGACACTAACTGCATGGTTTCCGGCAGCGAAGACGCACTGAGGAGGAAATAAACGAGGAACCACTTTCTTCTCAAGTCACCTCCGTCCAGCAATAATTTTGTCGGCTCAAGTGAATGTGAAATTCACTTCCCTTGAGTGTGAAGATGCATCACGCAATATCAGGGTACCTAGCTGGAGCTGCAGCATCGTGCCCTACCATTGAAACGCAAAGAGAGCGTATACCCCGGCCGTACAGCTCTAGCACTGTCCCTTTATGACAACAATTGGACTAAACCGGCTAAATTATGCGCATGCGCTATGAGGCGCAAGAAACTAAAGGTCTAGGTGGGAAACAATGCTTGTCTTCGCATACGCTGCGGTCTGACTGCAGTGGCAATGTAGTAGTAAAACGTGCCAGTATATCCATTAATAGCAGGGCTCTATATGTGGGCTGTTAAACAACATTCACATTTTTTTTTCGGTTTACACCGAGTTAAGTGACAGTGAGAGTTGCACCGCATCTCTATCTCCTCCGCCAAAATCACGACAGCGCTCATTGAGGGCCCACTTGGATGACCAAATATTTAGCGAGCACGTGAATGTGGGAAATCCACGGAGGGTTAAAAAGGCGGCCACTTGATTCCGCATCTTAGTCACTGCGTGCCTGAACTAAACACTGCCAGCGAGACAAGAAATAGACATGTACGAACGAAGTGAAACACACCACTATTTATCAGGTCCATACCTCTTGCAGGGTAATGACCTCTCCACCTTTCCCTCATTAAAATTCCTTTCTCTCTCTCTACATACTTTAGCGCATGCTCTGTCCTGTTTTGATATTATAATCATTTATTTCGATCGTGCTCGTGTGGCCGTACCTCTGTGACTCTAAAGGCTTTTCATTAGTTTTATTGTAGTTTATCATGTGCTGTGCGATGTCAGTGCACATTAAAGATTCCTAAGGGATCGAATTTATTACGGAGCACTCCCCTGCGGCACCTCTGGATCGATCAGCGCAGAAAACAGGCACGCCTGCTTACGCGTATCGGTGGTACCGAATAAGTGAACAGGCCTGGTGCAGTGGCTGTAGGTGCTGTACTCCAGGAGCTGATCAGCCAACTGCTTCCACTGCGTAACGTTGCCAACGGTGAACGACTCCAGTGGCCCAAGGCTTACGCCGAGGACTACAGAGCACTGAAGGGGAGGGGGGGGGGGGGGGGCAGGAAAAGTGCGTCAGTTGGAACATTGTCGAGGCATGACGCAAAATGGCGGATATGCTTGTGGTTTCAGGGGCGGCTGATTAATGATTAAGTATACTCACCTTACGCAGTGGTTGTAGGCGCTGTCCTTTAAGGAATGAAATAGCTAATTTCTTCCAACTCGCCATGCCGCCGGCGGAGCAGGCATCTTGGGTGTGTCGGCTGCATTGGTACATGACTTGCGCTCAGAACATCCGCACGCCGTGGAAGTGGCACAGGAACGCGACGCCTGTGGTTGAACAGTGCTACAACGGTTTGGCGCTTCCAGGAGGACGTCGCCGCAAGGCGCTTCCTCCTTTCGCTAGTGAAATTCTCGTCAGCTTGGGTGGCTGCCACCTATTTGCAGATTGCCGGGAGATCGGAATGCGTTTTCGAGAACAGCTGTCGTTGTTGTTGTTGTTAACCTTTGAACGGCTAGAACGGGACAGCGGTCTTCGTCGTCATCTTCTTCGCTAAGATCTTGCACTTGAGCACGAGCCAGCTCTCAGTGTCGTCCTTCGACCAGGCTCTGTCTGACTATTTTAGCGTGTCACATTAGAATTATGAGGAGCACTGCCTTATAGCATGCGGACACAGTCCGCCACGGTCCGTACCGGCACTGAGTAGTTCTCAACACTGTTTTATATGCACATTGAATCCCAAAAATACGCCCCACGCGAGCATGTTTCCGTATAAAAACAGCAATGGCCGGGGCTTTTTTCGACCAAGGATGTTAGAGAAATCCAGCGCACGAATAGGAACAACCACTGCACCGTCCGTTCAGTCCACATATGCGGTACCTACCTTTGTCGGTCACTGAAGAAAATCAGTATTGCATTGAGGTTATCATTATGATCACCTGCCTAATCTGCAGCAGGATAAGGGCCTTTCTCATATACCTCGAATTAAGTATACGCCGTGGTCCTGTACCAGCCGCGGCCACCTTATATCTCAGCCGCCCACCTTACTCAATTACGCCCCCTGCTACGCTTGCCTTCTCTTGGAATCCGTCCGTTGCTTAAGAGACCATCGGCTATCTTGCCTTCGCATTACATTCACTGCCCAGGCACATTTGTTCTTGATTTCGAGCGGGATATCATTAAGTCGCGTGTGTTGCCTGAGGCATGCTGCTTTATTCCAGTCTCTTAAAGTTTCACCTATCATTTTTCTTTCCATATGCCACTGCGTTGTCCTCTATTTAATCTGAATCCTTTTCGGGCTGTACTCCACGTTTGTGCACCTTAGGTCAGTACTCGCTGGATACGGTGGTTATATACTTTTCAATTGAAGTATATTGGTTAACTGGCATTCATGATATAAAAGTATCTGCCAAATGCGCTCTATTTGAATATTATTCTCCTAGTTATTTTGCTCTCATGGTCTGAACCTGCGGTCATTGCTTACAGTAAGTAGTTGTATTCTCTTACCACTTCCAATGCTTCGGAGCCGATCGTGAACACATGTCCAACAATTTAGGGCAAAAATTTCGAAAGTTAGAAAATTGTAAGACACTTTTGAAGTTGAAGTTGAAAGTTTATTAAGGAATTCAAACAAAGTTACAAGCGTATACAGCGAAAGGTCTCATGGTACAAGACCACGGGCGGGACCTCCCATGAAAATAAATTTCAATAAGCAACAAAATAGAAAATACACAACACATTAGTTAGCGACGCAGAGAATAAATATAGGTACTGTTGTGACTCAAGGTAGCAGAATCCCACCGCTGCCACCAGTTGTGGCTCACAGGAAAACTCGAACCCGGGCTCCATTTGGTAGCGTGTTGAGTCGTCGGGCTGAGGAAAGTCTGAACTTCGAAGTTGGAGATTACAAAAACAAGCAGATTTACTGGCAAGAAACTAAGACACTTATTTACATAAATTTACAAAAGAAGAACAAGGAATCAGAATTTAAGAGTTCATGACGTCGAATGACTGGATGAGCCTTTTACCCAGGGCCCAGAGCCAATGGATGAACCTATTACCCAAGGTTCAGAGCCACACTGGATGAACCTATTATCTAAGGTCCAGAGCGTTCGTGCTCACTTTGGTCGCAGGTTATATAGCCCAAGGCTCCGCCCTTTCACCAGGCGACAATTCATCGCGACACAAAAGATCGGCACTACACAGCACAACCAATGAAGACCTGTTGAGCCTCTTCACTAGGCGGCAATTCATCGTGACACAAAAGATCGCCACCACACGTCACTGCCAACTAAGACACCTGTTGAGAGCCCTCACGTGGGAACTGGCGAGGAAGATGCTAAGTCCGCATCACTGTAGCATTGAGTTGGCTGCTTGCGTCCATCGAAAACAGGTGTGGCCTGTTGACGTCGCAGACGCAGCTGGCCAAGACACCTGTTGAGAGCCCGCACGTGGGAACTGGCGAGGAAGATGCTAAGTCCGCATCACTGTCGCATTGTGGCGAGGAAGATGCGAAGTCCGCATCACTGTAGCATTGTGTTGGCCGCTCGCGTCCGTCGAACACAGGTGTGGCCTGTTGACGTCGCAGACGCAGCTGGACCGGCTTCCTCTGATTCGTTCCGGGCTTATTTCAGTCGAGGGGCAACCTATCTTCCCCGGTCTCGGTCCTTCTAGAACCTTCTAGAAGGTCGTTGTCACCGAGCCGTGGGGTCATCTTGGGGGTCAAACGTCCCGTCGAAATGGCCGCTACTGTTGAATCCACCTCCGTTTCATCTCGGGTCTCAAGATGGGTCGTAACAGTACATAGTGTAATATGAGTTACTGAAATATTTAAGTACAAACAATATAATACAGGAGAATGTACAATAAAACACTCACAGATGCCGCGATACATAGGATCAATAAAAAAAACCTCACATTAAGAAGGAAAAGCTTTAATTTGACCTTGAACAAAGAAAGCGTATTAGTTTGATGTCTAAGTTTAAGATAATTGATGTCTAAGTTGTAGGTAAATATGGAAGATAATGGCCCATTATTCTGATATGTAACAAAATATTTCTTTTGAAGTCTTTCTACCGATCGCATCGAGGAGTTACAACTGCTTTGAAAACTAGTGCGGAACGCTTTTGAGGATAACAAAAACGTTCATAGAAAAAAATAAAAACTGCGTCGGGTGATGTGCAGATATATTGATTGTTATAACGAAATCTTCAATTATATGAAAAAATTGCGTTTATAAAAAGTTTTCCCGCTCAAAATTGCTGGTGTCTAGAATTGGAGGGTATGGTTCTCTTCCGAGACTATTGCATATATCTTCAAATTGCTTCTTATTATTTTAATGCAAAGCACTTATAGGCTATGTTGGCGCGATCGTGCCACCAAAACGTGTCTGTAAAACGTGTCCGCAGCAGTTGTGACGTTCTCACAAGAGGTAGCATCAAACGAGTGGGTGTTATCGAAAGATGAGGATGTGAGTATGCTGCGAAAAAAGTAATTATGTCGATAGGATGATTAGTTAATTCATTAGAGCCAAAATGTCGAAAAATGTTGAAAAGCGCGGACGCCGATATAGTCAGTGGACGGGAAAACAGTGCAAAAATAGGCAAAGGAGAAAAATAACGTTTGAAATGAATTAAAATGTATTTGATGGGGGATAATTAATCGAACAAAAAGTTTCATTGAGGCAGAATAATTAGTTACTTATTTATCAGCAAAAACCAATGGACGGTTGCATAGGCTGGACGGGGATATACGAGTAGTAAGTGGACGGGAAAGCAACCGCGGTGCCAAAGTTGAAAAAAACAAACAAAATGATTGATTGAGATAAAAGAAGGTATAATCAGAGTAAATAAACTGATCTCTAATTAAAGCATAAGATAATTACGCTAGTTCAGTAGTTGATTAATTAACAGACGGAAAGAAAATGATAAAGAGAGGCCAAGAGAGGCGACGAGTGCCGAGGAGGCGTCAGTGCTTTCGCATTCTCCCAATGCGGGTCGCCACAGTGGTCTTTTATTTTTTTAGACTGCCTTTCTGCTTTGCCTGTCTGTAGGTACTCACGTTTTGCTCAAGGTCAAGATCCTGTGATCTTGAGGTATCTCATAATAAGTTGTTCTGTTAAAGATGCGCGATATTGAACACAGGCTCACGGCTAAGTGCGTTTGTTTTTGGGGGCGTCCTCTCTGGCTAGTAAAAACGGCGCCCCCGGTAAAGAAATTGAAATCGATTGGTTTGGTTTTATTATGGGGTTTAACGTCCCAAAGCGACCCAGGTTATGAGAGACGCCGTAGTGGAGGGCTCCGGGAATTTCGACCACCTGGGGTTCTTTAGCGTGCACTGACATCGCACAGTACACGGGCCTCTAGAATTTCTCCTCCATCGAAATTCGGCCGCCGCGGCCGGGATCGAACCCGCGTCTTTCAGGTCAGCAGCGAGCACCATGACCACTGAGCCAGCGCAGCGGCTACAACCGAAATCGAGCAGGGAACCGGTCTCGACGGCTGTTCTTTTGTGACGCTAGGCACGTTCTGCGTGCGCGCTATCCTTGCTGATGGGTAAGTCGAAAAGGCGTAGAGACAACGTGCACTGAACAAAAATTATATCCAGGAAATGCGGGGACGCCGTCGGAATAAATTGTTTAAAAGGATGCGCGTGGTGCGGTGTCCTGTCGGCGCCGTGGCTTAGTTGGTTAAAGCGCCTGTCTAGTAAACAGGAGATCATGAGTTCGAATCTCACCGGTGCCTTAGCAACGTCTTCTTGTTGCTTTCACTGTTGCGGTATACATGCCCAAATGTATAGACTACGGCACTAGGAGTCCTAAAGGTCAATGCATTCATAGCACATTATAGTGCATACGACCATAGTATAGTTTCCTAATAAAAGTTCTTCCTCCTCCTGCACCTCTTTCCCTCTCTATGGCACCTGCCAGGTAGCTTCAAAACATTACAACAATGTTACATTATTGTTTTGCTCAAAGGGTCATTGAATTTTGTTAATTTCCTTTCTCTTTAGACTTTTGTATGATGTTACCAATAAGCTTTAGATTAGCTTTCCCTCGCGTCTATAAATATTTAAACAGCCGAAATGCAAAATCCTCGAAAATGGTACATCCAACCTGCGCAAAAATGCCGGTTGTAAATGTACCCAACTTAATCAACGCTTTACACGAATCAGCAACGACAGCGACGCTTGAGCCCCCCAAAAATGGCGGGGGTTTAACTCAGTTATGCCTAATGAGACGAGCGAAAGAGCGGCCTCCATCGCTCCGCATAGTCGAGCCCCGAACGGCTCCAACTGAAGCAAGCGCGGAGAGGCTAGCGCTATACACAGCTAATCACGTGGTCATGCCACGTGGTACGGTGAAAGCTCGACGCAGCGGCGCGGCGAGCGGCGCGGCGCAGATGGAGCCCAGCTCCAGCTGCGGCCAGTCACGTGTTGTGACGTCAGGCGCGTGAAGCCTGGCTGAAGGTCAAAGTGAAATGATGTTGACCTTGAAATTTGCAGCTCGGAGAGTGGAGCTTTCGGTCCAATACAGCACACATGCAACCCATAGACTTATCTAGGTGCGGATGCTATGGAATCAAGCTTATGTTGAATTCTCACGGGCCTAGGCAAAACACTGCGCGTAAAGAAGCAGCTAGCAGTCCAATTCATGCCGTTTTCCAATTGCAACGGTCGGTTTGTGGGCCGGCGAGTTGTCTTAGTGCAATAGTCCTTTATTTTGCGCTAGGGTGAATGGATTTGTTTTTAAAACACAGAAATTATTGTGTGCCTTGTTTTGCAAGATATTTTTGCGGTGCACAGAAATGTGGAGTGCACGAACTAGAGTAGGATGCAAACTAAAGCAGTAGAAATGGGATCTACATTCCAATTTCAGAATATACAAAGATTCACGCTTTGAGCAGATTTTAGACCTATTTCGGGAATTCCAGTGTTTACCTGATATTTACATAAATTCCAGGAGAAATCGTGGGATGAACCACGGGGCTTGTGGAGAAACTCAAGAGAGATTTGTATAGTGCGCAGTCGAAGCTATTTAAAGTTATGAACATCTACAGAAGCGCGCGCAACACTATTCGACAGTATGAATATTTCAGATATCGTTATTTCAAAAAAAGGTTGTGCTGTATGCGTTGTGTTGTGTTGGGTTTAATGCTTCTGTTTTGTGTGCAATATGGTTTTGTGTGCAACAGAAATCAAGATTCCATGCGTGTAGATAAAGACATAAATCAAGAAATGGAATGTAGCGTTGGTGAGAGGAAGCCGAATCTGTTTTCTGGAGCAGACTTCGTTGGCGCCAATGATTTAGCAGCACCCATGCGAAAGGTTTAGACCGAGGTGAATTCATCTCGGTCGCGATGGCGGGGCTGGATTGCGGTCTAGAACAAAGTGCCAGCGACATCAGTCGAGGCAGTAGAACTCAAGCGCCGAAATGAGGTTAGTGACCAAGTACGAAGGAGAAAAAATAATTGGTTTTATTTTTGTGGTTCATGATCATTTGAAACATCATTCTAGTTACCGGTTTTAGAAATGGTTTACTTTCGTAGATTTTGTTGGAAAATACAACCCGTTTTTGATGAAAAAAATTGTTCGCGTCCGCTGTCAGAAGCGGGAAGCAGCTCGTATGCTATCAACCACGACTCTACTTCTTGCTTATCGCTAGCTTCCAGCCAACGTGCTGCAGGTCTTGACAGGCCTGTGTAGCCCTCGGCATCTCGTGACTTCGCCACTTCATTGCTTGCGGCTGCTCGCCTTTTATCAGTGTTAATTTCAAGAGCTTGGTTACTTTGCCCTGGTGCTAAGTTCTCGCCGGCTATTTGCGCGCATTTTGCCATGCCAGCCGCGGTTGGAGTCGTACTTCCAGTCGTAGGTTATGACGTTGTTGCCGCCCCGGAAAGACGATGCCGTTCGAGACGAAGAGTGCACAGCCCGCGAAGAACTTGTGCTCCTTAGGGCAGTGTAAAATTTAGAACTACTCCAGTTGCATTACGCAAGGACGCTGCGGTGTTGCACTCTTTGGTAAGTACCCAAGAATTCTGGACAACAGGAGTTTTGAGCGGCCCTTATAAAAATGGTTTATAGACAAAAGTCTACTAAAAGTGTATGGGCATAAAGCTATAGATCGTCTATAGACTGTCTATGGAATTTGTATTGCCTATAGACTGTTCTCTAGGATTTGTCTATAGACAGTCTATAGACTTTATAGAGAGATGTCTATAGACACTCTATAGACTGTCTAAAACTTTTTTTGTCAGGCGGGAACCGTTCATGAACGCAGTTTTTTTCATATAACGTAAGATTTCACTATAACACTCAATATATCCGCAGATCGCTCGACGGCAGTCTTGCATTTTTGTTTTCTATTAACATTTTTGCTATCGTCAAAAGCGTTCCCTATTACTTTTTTAAGGCAGTCTTAACTGTTTGATGCGATCGATGGAAACGCTTTAAAAGAAAGATTTTGCTATATATCAGCAGAATGGACCGTAACCTTCAATATTTTCCCTAGAGTATCTTACAATTTTCCAATTTTCAAAATTTTTGTCCGAGGATGTCGGACATGCATGATATGCCGTTGTCAATGAAAGCCTATAGCAGCCAGAAAGGTTGCTGATAACGCCTGTATAGGGGGCGTGAGATGTGTTCCGGTTGATAGCTGAGTAGCTTTTAGGAAAGTGCAAATGTTCTGTTGTGATTTTTGTTAATTTTCTGGCAGCTGCAATATAACTGTGTTTATACGTTGTGTGTACAGCACGGAGGCAAATAACGCGTGAGATTTATTTGTGTTCGTGCTGAAGCAACGCCACAGAGAGCGTGGTTTTGACAGTTATTAAGTGTATAAATTTTGATACACAGGTGTTTAGTGGCATGAAATTTCCGGGATTTAAAGTGTACACAGGCATCGCGGGACGCTTTCGAGGAATATATAGACCGATATCTCGCAAAGTGAACACTGCACTGAACGTTTATACTAATTACATGTTGCTGAGCGCTGGAAACTGCGTCCGAAAAGGTTTTTGGTAAGGGTGAGTTTTGTAGATATTCCGTTGTGATTCTGCCTTGTTATTTTGCCTTATTATCGTAGATCGGGGAATAGATTCATATATATGTCACGTGTCATGGTATCCTCACTTTGCGGAATCTTGATAGACTGTTGCTACTTCTATGTTTATATTAGGCACATACTTTTTAATGAGGCCAGTTGTTTCATTAAACGTTTCATGGGTGATCTCTCAAAGCAAGTGCTGGCTTTAATGTTACCTACGAATAAAGTCTTACTATTCTTAATTGGTCATTCACCCGTACCTTCTCATGCTTCCTGACTGTGTGTGCACTTGATATTACAATTTGTTTGATCCGCGTAGCTTTTGATCGTAATAGTTAAAATGTATGTTCCCCATACCTTCTAAAAGGCAGCCCTATAGTTTAACTGCGAAATCGAAGTACTATTTACAGCAATCTTGTGCCATGTAGGCAAAGCAGGCGATCGACTGGGTTCATGAGCCTCTTGCGGCGTCACAATTTGCAGCCTGAGTTGTATGTTGCGGTTCTCATATAATAGGCCTTTAGGCCAATGGCTGCTTTCGCATTCACAGCTCTAAAGGACTTTGAGTCCCCACCTTGACTCTGTTTTTAGCTGACCATACACGAAATATTTCAAAACGAAATTTAATAGAAGAAATAACAATCTTGGCGTACATTTTCTGCTTTCAGCTTGTTGTCAAACTTCTCTGTTTATTGCCTAGAACAAAAACTGTTCTTGCAGATATAAGTTAGGATAGGTTGATCCGGGCGTAGAAATGCACTCCGTAAAAATTGATCGACTTGATTTATGGTCTCCCTCTGTAGCAGGAAACGCTGGAGGTCGGAGATTAGTTGTACGAAATCCACCGCTGACTCACGATTCTTCGCAGAGAGGAACCTGAAATGAGGAAAAAGGAAAAGAGGCTAGCATGAAGCAGGTCTCGACACATGTAGCAGATTTGAAACAAGCACTAATGTTGCCTATCGCCTTGAAAAGTGAACAGTAATTTTACATTTAGCAGTTAAACCAACTACTAAAGATATAATTCGAATACTAAGGCAATGAAGATATCAGAAAAATTGGACTAAGAAGTAATAACTGGTCAAACGAAATTACTCAAGGAGTAATTCTCGTGGTGTTCGATTTCCGCGGCTATGTTCTGTGTTGTTTTAAGAACGTGTAGAAAGTTCATATTTCCAAAACATAGACGAGCACTGGAACGCTCTCCTACTGGCTCAACAGTGCTTTCCTACTGGCCTTGACAGTACTCCCCCCATCGGCGCTGATAGTGCTTTTCTAATAAGCCTCACAGGACTCCTCTAGGGGTCCCGGCAGTGCTCCTTCAGCGGTCCTCCTTCTTAGTACTACAACGAAGCTGTTGCGTCTTCCATTTCGGTAGCCGAAAGTGAAATGGAAGATATGTCAGCTTCAGCAGCCGTTCTGTTCAGTTGACAGACAAAGCGCCATCCCTACTGAAAGTTTACATAATGTGAGCCCCATAAATCCATATATTTTCATATGGACTATACGGAGTCAGTATAGAGTGCATGCAGTCGGTATGGACATTATGAAAACACGTATGGAAACTTACGGACCCCCTATGATGTCATACACATTTTATGAAAACCATATAGGAAACATATGGATGTCCATATGTCTTTCTGTATGTTATGGACTCCATCTTCCCATGCGAGCGACTTGTATGGAACGCTTCAGTAGGGATATTGAAACCTGCGTCACACCGGGGGCAGTTTTGTGCGCATGGTCACCTCTTTGCGTGTGTATTTACACAGGCCGAGTTAATAAATTGAAATGAATTATCTCAGAACACACGCAAACTAAGAAAAACCGACCAAACTGACGACTTCAGGGACAATACAAACATGAACGCTTGCTCCGGCTGCTAAAAAGTTTATTAATCGGTGTCAGCCGGTTAGAAGGTAGACGACGATAATATTCGTCTCAGTTTGTGTTCGCCTGCTCGCATAAGGATCCTGCGAAAGCAGCTTTTGAGTACTGCCCATGATTTACCCCTCCTCCCAACTTCATCAAGAATGCTATAAAAGAGATATCAAAAAATAGGAACTACTTTGGTCTCCACGCCGATTGCAAATTTCATATTTTAGTTTTGCGTTAGGCGTTGAGCTCTGAAAGAATATTACTAAATAATGCATTTCACTGTCATTATCATCTGTGTAGAGTCGACGCAATTTCTCGAATCCCGAACAGTGGTCAACTCACTGCGCAATTCCCTCTTCAGCCATGGCTCGATGTGGTCCTTTGCCAGAGACTGACGAAGGGCTTCGCTTGCGAAGCTCTCCGCGATGCTGCGTCGGCTGCTTTGACAGCTGACGAATCGCATCGTTCCGCAAAGGCCGTTGACAGTGGTCAGCGCAGACGACAGCGAGACGGTAACCGGGCCGGTATAAATGCTGACGTCACAGGCCAGGTTGCAGCGACGGTAGCTGGACGATCGTTGAATTCTGATCAGGATTTCCAAGTCAACGCTCAAGCCGTGATGCGTGACGTTCGCGAAGAGGGTGCCGAATCTGGTGTCGAACGGCACTGACACCACCACGGGCATGTCGGACTGCAGTCGGAACTTGACAACCTGCGAGGCATGCGGCGAATATTGCATTTCTGAAAATATTCTTTTATGTCCATGTCAGTAATAAAAAAACCGCTGAGATATATCACACAAGTGATCTGCGTAATTTTTTTTTATTCAAGCGTACATTTCGTGCGTAAGCACATATGCAGACGGGTGTGCGTGTGCATTTCAGGGCGTTTCAGGGAAAGGTAACTAATTTTCAAAAATAGGCTTCTAAACGTAAAAAATTGAGAGGACGCTTTGGCAACTAAAGTGTTGAGAGGCGAAAGCCGAGGACATTATGCCGTGACAACTTCCGGTGAATGTGACGTCACGCCGTTCCCGTGGCTATATCGACGTCCTCGCTATTTGGACACAATTTCGACAATTTTGCCTATAATTAGTTAACTAATTAATCTACAGTCATAAAACTTGGCTTCTAGGTTCATTTTTTCCTGCTTTATCGGAAACAACCACTGGTTTTCTTTTTTCTTTTTTAGTTCCCGAGTTAAACACGTGTGACACGCTTTGTTAACAACTGATGGACGACAGTATAAGCCATTAAAGGCTTTAGTCTTAAAATAGGGCTTATAGTATAATAAGTGGGGGCGGACACCGGAAAGTCGGTGAATTGTCCTAAGTAGTAAGCTGGTTAACTAAATTCTGATATTTTTGGATAACTGGCAAAGAAGGTTGTTTAGTACTACTACTATGTCCTCTCTAGTAGACGCATGACATGCACAGCAAGTTCCGTATTGGGACATGACGCAAATGACCTTTTGAGTTGTCTGCCTCTAAATAGTTTGCGTGAGTGTCGCTAAGGCTTAGTGACTAGCGGCAACGTAAAATACCGCGTGTTCCGTATTTATCTGTCCCTGTTACGAAAAATTCCGCTGCGCAATCTACTGAACTATATGGGCTCAAAACGCCGACTACAAGGTACCTTATGATGGTCTTCGTCTTTCGATAAGTAATTTAACATCTAAAATTGCCTGCATTTTCGGGAATCGGCGAAAAACTGCATTGAGCTGCGGCAGAACTTTTCGTCCAAGCGAGCAAAGAAGCCACTTTGACAGGTTGCGCCATCTGGCGAGCGGTGAGGCAACCGATGTCACGGCTTGGGGCTGGAATTCGCACCTCGCGCGGTTTCTTGGGATGTGCGTGTCGTCTGCTCCTTGAAATTAACACCGCTCGCCAGATGGCGCAGTCTGTCAGACTGGCTTCTTTGCTCGCCTGGACGAAAAGTTCTGCCGCAGCCGAATGCAGTTTTTCGCCGATTCCTGAAAATGTAGGCAAGTTTAGATGTTAAATTACATATCGAAAGACGAAGACTATCATAAGCTACCTTGTAGTCGGCGTTTCAGCCCATACAGTCCAGTAGTTTGCGCAGGAGAATTTTTTCTAACACGGACAGATAAATACGGAACAGGCGGTAGTTTTAAGCTCTGTAGTCATTACCGGCATTCCGTCCCTGCAGATGGTTCGGACGGGCCCAACGCGTCGAAGCCAGTCTAGTCCATCCACAATGTAAGACTCCCAATCTTGGTCCTCATATTCAAACTTCATGCGGGAGGCGTACATCGCTGGCAACTCCTCCAGCATGTTGTCGAGGGAGTGTTCCAGAAAGCTTTCGAAACTTCCGTCGTTGTATCCTGGGTTCAAGCGTACCAAAGCTTGGATTACGCAACTGGTCGGAACTCTCAAGACGATTAGCTTTTGTTTGGCAAAGGAACATATTTCCAAGAAGAAAGGACACATTTTAATAATCGCGAGACCATTATGACTGTCGCGTCAGCAAAAAGTGTCCGCGAAACCTGTCTGAAAATTCTGTCCGCACGATTATGTCGTTCTCTGAACATAAATGTGTGAAAGTGTAATTGTGACAGATAGTGTGTGATAAGATGTTGCCGTCGGAAAAATTTTGTTGACGAGGTCTAAAAATTAAACGCGAAAAACTAAAAAAAAAACACTTACACGTCAAAATAGCCATGGACATCGATATAGCACATTGACGTCAGAGCAGCCAAGGACGTCGATACAGTATGTAGACGTTTTGCTTTCGGATTGCTCCAACGCGGTTCGCCGCAGTGATCTCAGTTTTCCTCTTAAAAGGTTCGCAAACGCCTGTCAAATGACATCTTCAGTTCGAACAAGAGTTTGTGTCGTTTGATGTCGAACAGGTTCACACAAACTTGATACGAATTACTGCGCGTAAATTGTGAGAGTGGCAGTAATAACCGGAACTGCAAGGAATCGTTTTAGGTAGAATATAAAGATGAACAAGGATTCCTAGCCGTACTGGCCAATGAGTGTCAACAGGTTCGCCCACGCTTTCCGACGTTAGAGTATCTTTACTGTGCGCGCATACGTCGGGTTTGACGGTTAGTGAGAGCACGCACTGCAGGCCTCTTTAGGTTATCATTGTTGTTTTTTTTTTGCATTCTTTCAAGATATGCGCGTGCGTGTTGTTGCTCAGTGATGTGAAGTTTTTTCGTTGTTCGTTTTCATCCAGTTTTAAGTTTAACACCCGTCCTGTCCTCGCCTTTCTTTGTCCTGTCGAAATGCTACGTTTCTCATAGAGCATAAAGCACTACTTCACTAGCAATCCTGAAAAAGCCGATGGGTGTCTGAAGCATCGACCTTTGACCCTTCACCTTAGGCTTATGAGTTGAAATGACTTGGATACAGTGTGGCTAGGGGAAGGTCACGTGGTACGAAACTTTAAAAGAAGTTGTCTTGAAGATGTGGCCGTAAGGCAACGTTTAGGTAATACTCAAGATAATTAGAAACCTTGCGCGTGTCTTTTTCATTTCATTAGTGTTATTTTATTTGTGGAGCGTGGTTGTCTTCCTTCAGTGCATGCTTTTCCTCATCTATTAGTCGTGTGATTGTATTTCTGTTATCATGTGTACTTTCGGCCAAATGAGCAGATGTTATTGTGTTTTCCCCCCTGCACTAATGCCCTCGGGCGCTGCAGGTATCTGTAATAAATAAATAAATAAATAAATAAATAAATAAATAAATAAATAAATAAATAAATAAAATGATTTCGCGAGCCATATTCGGTTTAACCGCGTCAAAACTCTGTTTTTCTCTCACTCATTTAAGCTCCTTTTTCGTCACTTCCCTAAAAAGCCCAGTTCGGGTGGTCATCCCGAGTCAGACTGGTGCAGTGCCTTTCCGTTCTTCATAACCTATTGCCATTAATAATAAATGTTTAAGAACTTTTACACATAAAAAAAATCACAGGGATGCCTAATTATCCTGTGTGTTAGCAATATGCGATAGCACTATAAGCTCTTGATGCCTTTACCGGACGTGACGTCACTTCGAGTTTGGTGACGTCACATCTTATGCCATCGCGTCAAAAGGGGCTTCATGCCGCCGCCTATGTTTGGTGCATTCCCAAAGAAAGAAATGACGTCACCCGCGATAACAACATCGCTGAGTGAAATTCTCTTCCACGCGAGGCGCATTAAAAGTGCTTCTCTGCAGTAGTGTTGTCGCTGCTTGAGTGGCGGGCTTACCATTGTTGCATCCTACGCGGGCAACGGAGCTTGATCCCTGCACGTACGTGTAACCCGAGCTCCACCAGCTCATACCGGCGTCGCCGAGGTCCAGCCAACATGCCATTAGCACAGCGGCCCAAGCCACCATTGCCTTGCTTCGACCCATTGCTGAATTCTTACCACTTCCCTGCGAGGAAAAATAAAAGATAACAAAATTTTGTTGATTTTTGGATAGAAGGTACTTTTCGGTAAACGTTTGCTTACTTATTTAAGTAACACTGAGAACGACTCCAATAAAATTTTGCTCGGAGTAAAATCCGATTGGTTGGATATTAATTTTGCGCCTCTGTTTACGGACGCTTGGTAGCAGAAGGCGAATTTATTTTCCAAAAATTTGTAGCTGGAAATGGAGTACTATTTACCGCCACTCGAACCAAACTAGAGTGACGAGTACCTCGACAGTAGCCTCGTTTTGATAAAAACGTGACAAAAAGGACACATAAACAGGACGAGAGCAGTTTAGCGCAATTTCTTATAGATTTACAAGACAATAACCAACCAGCCCGACAACAACAATTGCTAAGCCGTCGTCATTTCTCTGTGTCATGTATCGTTTTTTTATAGCGAAGGCTCTACTTCTCCCGTACAAAGCTCAAGGTCATGTGGGTATGAAATTTGACCTTCAAACCAGGAGGAGCGGAGGCATGGCTCTGACGTCATGCCACGTGACTCGCCACAGCTGCGTATGCGGAGTCGAGGGAACTCTTGCAATTGCCTGAAATCGCGCGACGTGCCGTTTCGCTTTATTAAAGCGTGTGGCGTGTGCTTACCTTCGTGCGCTTACCTTAACAGAGCTTTCGCTCATCTTACTAGAATCTGCTGGGTCCAACCATAGCTAATTTTTTTTTACCGCAATTTCTAATGCATTTGTTTTTAAGTTCATTGCGCCAATAAAAGAATTGTCAACGTTTGCTAGATTCACTTATCCCTAACTTGAATCCTTCACACCCTTATTTCAACACCTGCAGAAAAATGCCGCGTATGAATCGTTGGGCAGAAAACGAAACGGGTAGAAGGCGAAATCTAGGGGAAGGGCGCAAAAGCATTACTGACATGTATAGCATTCCTACAAAGAGCTTTCGTTACGGTCTACACTGTTGCTTTCGCGTAAGATAAATAAAATGATAATAAATCGGCCAATCAGTCAAACAGTAAAATAATAGATGAAGGACACCATCAGTAACTGGTTATGTGTCCCTTACTTGTGTAAGTCAATAGATAACTAAACAAATAAATAAATCGATAAATCGTTCCATCAACGAATCAAAGACCTGATGAACGACTGGCACCACATCTTTCATTTTTCGATGTGCCCCAATACCGTTTGGTGTAAGCAAATCTTTTAGGTGAGATTATCGAACAACACGAAAGAAGGTGGGCTAACAGCGCAGCTACGCTGCCATTTATTTGTCGTTCTTGGAAAGGAAAAAAGGAAAAAGGATTTGCTTATTTTAATCGAATTGGCTGAAGCTAAAGTGCTGGAGGTAAAATTTGTTTGCATAACTGACTACCCACTGAACCTCTCATTTTCCCTATGAATAAATGTTTTTCACCCACTCACTCCGCAGGCCTTAGACCTAACCCTAAGAAAACTTGCACTCAAGAAGGCTGCAGTGATGTGAAATGTTCAGCCTTTATATATGCGGGCTGTGTTTACTACCGAAGGCGGAAGTGAGTGACCAAAAAAGGGGCAAACTGCATAGACAGCCGAGACGACGTAGACCTGCGCCAGATAAACAAGGTCGTCACTATCATCTTGACCGGCGCCTTTTTCTGCCGATCTCCTCACGGCCAACGCAGTCGAGACTTATCTCGTGCTTAGCAAGTCGTGCGATGCGCTTTTTGTGTCGTGCTGTAGATTCTGGAAGCAGAGTTGAAGCACTGTTGCGCCAAGGCAGAGGGGTGTTACTACAAAGACTGCTCTTTACGGTAGCCCGAGTTCCGCATTTTGTTTTTTAAGGCGATAGCCTTCATGGCTCATCAGCAACCAAACCCTGCGTTGTCGGCGTTAAGCGCAAAAGTGGTCCCGGAAAATTGGGCGACGTCATCAGCAAACAAAAAAAGTACTTCCGATGGTGCGGAAATCGAAGCAAGGACCTTCAGATGACGAAGCCAGCATGGAAACCATAGGCTTCAAAACCATTTCTTTTTTCCAACATGATATTTGCTGCAAGAGGTTAGTAGTACAGGTGCCCGCAAAAGTTTCCGTAATGCCTAAATCACGAAGAACATCAATTTCCTCGCTGACGATAGAAGCTCAGTCAGGCACTGCGGTGTGCATTCTGCAGGTCGCGCTGTGAACTATACAAAGCACATGCTGCATGGCTGCATGCTTAGGCTGTCCAGTAATTAGGCTTTGTTGCAATTTTCGTGCGCCACAAACTTTTGTGGGCACCTGTACATACAGAAAGGGGCTATAGGCAGATTATTTACAAAGCACGCAGCTAGTGACTTCACTGCACCAGCTTGGCAGAAAACAACGCAGCTAAAAGGACGGCAAAGATAGACATCGCATACAACAGCGGAAACCAGTACGGTAGAAAGCCTCTTTCGTCATAAATGTCCCTGATCTGGAGCATCATTCGTCTCAACTGGCTTCTGGCTGAAACAAGAGGTTCAGCGTGGAGGTCCAGCATGCGCGTTTTCCACAGGCTGTGAAGTCCAATGAGGAAAAATCTGTCTTATAGTTAGTAACCAGGCTCAGTAGCCACAAGGTAACGAACACTATGAGACTGTTTTAAATTCCTGTGGGCTTCAAAAACATGTTGCTTCTTGGCAAATAAAGGTGAATCTACTGTATGCGTTGCCTTGAAACTGCATGCTAATGGTAGAAGTGTCATTAGAAAAGCCGCCGCGGTGGCTCAGTGGTTATGGTGCTCGGCTGCTGACCCGAAAGACGCGGGTTCGATCCCAGCCGCGGCGGTCGAATTTCTTTGGGGGAGAAATTCTAGAGGCCCGTGTACTGTGCAATGTCAGTGCACGTTAAAGAACCCCAGGTGGTCGAAATTTCCGGAGCCCTCACTACGGCGTCTCTCATAGCCTTAGTCGCTTTGGGACGTTAAACCCCATAAAACCAAACCCATTAGAAAAAGGGAAAAAATATAAATGAAAAAAACTAATGCTTTCTCCTTCAAAGCGCGTAAGTAGTCTTAAGTGCATACCGTAATTTTTTCTGTCCGCCTCTCGCGATAAAGTTGCTGCAACGCATCCAGGGACTGCGCTGAAGGCGTTACCTATGCAAGTGGCGGAAAAAAAAAATTAGGAGGAAGCGTGACGTCACGCGACCAGCGTTCGCAAGCCGAGTGTTTACGAAGCCGTTTTCTCCCTCAGTTTTTCGCTCTCCGAGTCTGTCCTTTATGTTTTGATTCTGGTATGTTTTAGTGCGCGCGTATGTGCGACCCGCGGCGCGGGGCGTCTACAGCAAGGAGGTTGATCTAGTCAGTCTGCCGCGCTAATCTGCGCATGCGCGCGCGCAGCGGGGCTAGATTTTACCGCACGCTATCACATGGTGTGATCACGGGGGGACACATTCTCTTTTTTTTTACTATATCTTTACTTTTTAAGACTAGGCTTCAAGGTTGTCGCCGGCCGCTCCCTCCTCAGTTTTGTTTCCTCCATGCCTATGCACCTTTAGGCCATTTAGGGCCCCCGCCGCGGTGGCTCAGTGGTTACGGCGCTCGGCTGCTGTCCCGAAAGACGCGGGTTCGATCCCGGCCGCGGCGGCTGAATTTCGTTGAAGGCGAAATTCTTGAGGCCCATGTACTGTGCGATGTCAGTGCACGTTAAAGAACCCCAGGTGGTCGAAATTTCCGGAGCCCTTCACTACGGCGTCTCTCATAGCCTAAGTTGCTTTGGGACGTTAAACCCCAATAAACCAAAACCAAACCAAACCATTTAGGGCGGCCAAAAGTGCATTACTTCACCCACTATTTTCCCGCTTTTCTACCTTTTTTTCTGCAAGAATGCGCAGTTTCGTTAAAAAGCGTGTTTTTTTTTTATCAAGAACGCGCAGTTTTATGCTAATTTTCAGTACAACTTCGAAAAGGCATCGTTTGTGACTTCGGCCGTTTACAACAGATGACGCCACCGATCCACACCGCGAGATAGCTCCTCTATGCCTGCTGAGATAAGTATCAGGCAGCGCACAACTAAGACGCTGTCTTACTGATTACATGCTGTATTACTGATTACAAAAAATATTCATTGCACTAAAGCAAGTTAGATACCCAAAAATGAGCAGGTTCGGCGAGCAATCGCTGCGCCAAGAATTGGTCCTGCACATAAAAGTGGAGGCTTTTCCTCATTACTTTGATCCTTCGGATAGCAAGATGGCTGTCAAATCGCACAACTGGACATCCGTAAGACACATTAAAATATCTCTGTGGACAGGAAACATCGAAGATTGGTGCCTTTTCTATATTATTTGGTTACGCCTTTCTTTGCGCGCATAGTTTCGGTTTTCGCTAATTGAGCCAGGCAAGAAAGTTCATTAGTACTTTACTTTCTTGAACGAAGCCGCGCTCCCCACGAAAATGACTTCCGTGTATTTCGCTAACGTAAAGTAAGCATGCCGAAATGTTCATCACATTTAAGAGAATGGTCTGTTCTCGTCATTTACTAGAAAGCATGTTAGGCATAATAGTCCGTTCGTCAAATCAATCAGATCAAATTATTATTCTCCTCTTCCTCTGCCGTCTTGACACGTGGCCAGTTACAAACAGTGGTCTGATTTTAATTCCAGATAAATGCACGCATGCTAGTGTATCATATTTCAAGCTAATTCCGCCAGTCGATGAAGAAGTCGCTTTTAGATCTCGAGAAGCGTTAACGAGAAAGGAGAATCAGTCTTTAGCAATGCTTACCAGTGGAAACTTTGCGACAACAATCGGAAGAAGCTAAAAAGTTACAAAACGACAAGACGTGACTAAGTCACCTACCCGCCTGTAGCACGGCGTTCACGCACTTCTCAAAATGTTTCGCGAATCGCCTAACGTTGTCTTCAGGACGTAAGTGAAGCCGGCTACATTTGAAGTCTTTGCTCGTCGCCAAATTCGCAGACCGCCTAGGACGTCGTATGTGGTGCTGTCTACTTCTCTCACGCGGCAAAATGTTTAATTCTAAAATACACCAGGTGATTTTTTATTTCGCACGAAGCTTCAGTTGATAAAGAAAACAAATAATTTGGTAGAAATGTGTTTTTATGAAAAATAGGGACGCAATTGCTGTTGCGTGGAAATGTGTGGTGTGCGTGAATTCCTGAAGTTATTTATCTTTTTGTTTTTTTTTGTGAAGGAAAGGGTTTTAAATATACAGACAAATTTTCAGATGGTTCTCGATAGTAGAGCATGATGCGTATATGAAGGGGCTGCTAAACGTATTTCCGTGTAGTTCTGTATATTAGTACATGATCAATCTATTTTCATTTACCAGTTCTCGTTTCAGTTCTTTGTGCTTGAGATATTATGCATCCTCTGTACCTGCCAATTTTTAAAATTTTCACTGAGTATTCGATGCCTAAGATGCCATGTGTTTTGTCTGTCACACCCATACAGGAGTAGCCAATACATTCACTGGCTAGGAGTGAGCCATCTGTATAATATGCTGCCCACAAGGACGACACACAAGGACGACACATGGTAATAACCACAAATTCTGTTTTCTGCCGGGGCATTGTCATCGAGATCTCTCTAGCTCAGGTCCGCATTTTCATGTCGTACGTTGACTCAAGTCCTCAAGAAAGCTTTAACGACCTGACGTGACTGCATAGCTCAGAACTCGGCAGTGATTTTGCAGTGGTCAGATATGACCACATCTGAATCACTTCAGGTAGAAAAATGGAGGATAGATGGTGCTCAGGTTATTGTAGCAGTCAGAACTACACAATTTTCTTGAGCTTACGCTGGTGAACCTAGGGTTTTGGTTCATGGGAGTTTAACATCCCAAAGCGACGCAGGCTATGAGGGACGGCGTAGTGAAGGGCTCCAGAAATTTCGACCACCTGGGGTTCTGTAACGCGCACCGACATCGCTCAGTACACGGGCCTCTAGAATTTCGGCTCCATCGAAATTCGACCGGAACGGCAAGGATCGAACCCGCGTCTTTTAGGGTCAGCCCCCGATTGCCATAACCACTGACACCTCTCCGGCTTAAGCCTGAAATCAGGGCTACTGAAAATGCCAGCAAAAGTCACATGTGGTTATTCACGCAAAGATTTTTGCTGCCTATTAAACGTAAGCCTTGCGTCAGATAAATATTTGACTGAGGGTGCAGCTCGGGCTTGAAAGAGGAACTTCTTCAATGGGTCTTTCCGTATGAGCTGCTCTCATTTTCACGCATTAGATTGTTATGTGCCCATTAGTGAGATTATCTTCAGCTTCGTGAAGGACCCAGCCCTGCCGCGTATTTGTTGTTGAAATCTAAAGGAAGTTATCGCTCCCATGCAGGAGGGTCTCAAGTTTTGAAATACAGTGGACTGATTGAAATTCTGAAGGCACTTAAGCCTGCTTTTGTGGAGGAATGCGAAAGCAAGTGCTTTGAGGAAGATAAATTTTTTTCACATCTCGACATCTCGGTGGACACCTCAACCGCACCTTAAGAGGGAGATGTAGTCGCGGAAAGCATGCAGTTGATGGTGCATATGTCACTGGTTCGAACCCCTGTCACAATCTAGCCTACAACTTGACTAAAACATGAGCTATATGCAAAGAGAAATGCTGTGACAGCACTCGGAATGCTGTGCGCCGAATGGTTGCTCAAAATTTCGGGGAATGTTTTCGGGGATACTGCCATTACATTGAGGTAAACCAGTGATGACATCGCTGGGATTTCGTCTGTTTCTGTGATATTTCTTCGTCAAAGCAGCATCATTTCGGTGGATACGGTTTTGCGGCGCGCGCACACCAGTATCCTGTCTGCGCGTGGCAGGGATGGTGGGTCAGGTTAGGAATCATTCTTTTAAATTTTGCACCATCCTCTCGGGTCATATCGCACGCCGGTGGCCTGGGTTCCCACCTGAGCCATATTTTGTTTTACAGCGCAGCTCTTTGGCGCCCATTTCTGCGTTTCGCGGCGTCGCCGTTGCCCGTTGTAACCGGCAGTGGACACCTTAGTCGCGCTTTAAGCTGCGAAACCAACGCAGCGGGAGCTTGGAAAGCACTAGAAAGGTAAATTGTTAAATTGGTTTTTGAGGAAAGGAAATGGCGCAGTATCTGTCTCACATATCTCGGCGGACACCTGAACCGCGCCGTAAGGGAAGGGAGCAAGGTGGGAGTGAAAGAAGAAAGAGAGAACGAGGTGCCGTAGTTGAGGTCTCCGGAATAATTTCGACCACCTGGGGATCTTTAACGTGCACTGACATCGCACAGCACACGGGCGCCTCTTGCGTTTCGCCTCCATCGAAACCCGGCCGCCGCAATAGAAAGGCGCATAACTGCCCTCTTGGAACAGTGGACACCTCAATCGTGGTTTAGGCTGCGTGGTAGTAGTGCCAGATGTGTGCGTGCGTTGGCATTGACAACCTTGTGCCATTTTAAGGCGGAAGCCTTTAATGTCTCATCGTTGTAAGCAGCAGTTGTCGACAGAAAATGTCACGCTTTTCAATTGGTGGAAACGGTCGTGACGTCACAGTGCGCGAATTTCAAACGGGGCCAATTGTACTTTGGCTAGTAACCATGCAACCAATTGAAGGGATCGTATAGTGATGCTCAAATTAAGTGGGGCTGAGCTTAGTTAATTGCTTAATTACCCAATTAGCCTAATTAGCTTTACTAGTCAGGCCATATAAATAAATAAAACTGATTAAGAAATTGGTCGAGCTCAGGAATCGAACCCCGGTCTTCGGCGTGAGAGACGAGCATGCTATCCACTCCGCCATGCCAGCTCGATGGTTTGGAACGAACAAAGGCGCGTCTAGTGAATACGGTGTCTTCGCTCACTCTCATCCTCCTCCATTCCCTTCCCGCGAGGTTTAGGTGTCCACCGACAAATGAGAGACAGATACATTTCCTTTCCTCAAAACCCAATTTACTGACGAGCGAGGCGTAGAACCGAATGGGCGATGGCGTTCTATGGACTCCTTGGCAGCGTTGCAAGACGCTGTCGCGTTCCACTCTTAGGGGCATCAGTGACCACACTTTAGGTCAAAAAAATGCCCCCCTGAATTTTGTGAGACAGTTACTGCGTAATTTCCTTTCCTCAAATACAATTTTCATTTTCTTCATTACGGCTCCTCTTTATCTATCTTCTTTCACCCCCACTTCCTCCCTTCCTCTACGGTGCGGTTCAGGTGTCCACCGAGATGAGAGAATTACTGCGCCATTTCCTTTCCTCAAAAAGCGTTGCGTTCAAAGGGCAAGGCATCGCGCTGAACGGGTGGTGTTCCGTGGACTCCCTGGCAGCGCTACAACGCGCTGTCGCGTTCCACTCCTAAAGGCGAAGCTTAAGCGTCATTAATTAGCAGTTAATTAGTATTCAGGCATTAATCAGTAATTAACCATTAATTTGTGATTTGTCATCACTTAGTAATTAGTACTCAATTATATGTGACGCCACCGGTGCCACAGAAACAGCTAAGGTGGTGCGGAAAACGCTTCCGCCTCTACCCACTTTAGACAGTCAAAGTGCCCCCTGAATTTTAAGGAAAGGCAGTGCGCAAACTGGCTCCCTGGGTCAGTGGACGCCTGAATCGTGCTTATATGTACTACGTGGGGTGATGAGAGAGACAGATGTGGGCTGCAGGCATTGACAAGGTTGTGCCAGAAACGCGGCGCTGAAGACATAGGCCGTCGGCGTTCATTGGCGTTAGCGTCGACAACGTTTTACACTTCGATCATTTTAAGGAAAGGAAGTGGGCATAACTGGCTCCCTGGGTCAGTGGACCCCTTAATCGCGCTATAAGTACGTTGGGTGATTAGAGATTGATGTGGGCTGCATCCGTTAGCGCTGGCAACGGTGAACGAACTCTCGCGATCAACCATTAACTGCCACATTCCGGGGGGGCAGGGTGGGTGGTGACTTTACATATAAAGACAAACAGGAATTCCTTACCACTCATGTGGGAGAACAGCCCGTTCCTCTCGCTCGTAACGCCTCTCACGACTGTGACAACCTCGCGAAATGCTTGCTTAGACGTCGTCATTGAGAACCAGACATTGGTGCTGCAAGTCGAGCATATATTCATCTATTTCTTCGGCTACAAAGCTTCCTTCATGACAGTCAAGAACTGTAAGTGGAGTGCTTCTTGAAGGAGGAAAATGTGTGAAAAATAACAAGTTGTCTGTAACTGTACATGAATTCTTTTCCTCAATCTATCGAAAAGCTGAAACAGCTGATCAGTCTCTCTGTCTGGCTGAAAAACTTTATTATTCTTACATAATAGGAAGGAAGTTTGAGGTATACCGGAAAGGGCCAGCTGATGAGCTGCGCTCAAATTTCGCATTACAAAGTTACGTTCATCGGCAATTTTTTTCCTCATTTTCTTCAATCACAATCGATCGTCAAAACTTACTTGGCAGGTTAAAAAAGGAGTCAATAAACCAGATCTGGTAATGTATTTGGCTTTCAAGAAAGATCAAAATAAAAGAATTGTTCTCTAAGCGATGCGATTCGTAGAGAATGGCGAATAGTTCAATGTCTCTAAAATATGGCTGACTTGTATGGGAACAGTTCGCTAAACAGCTAGTGCGCTGACAAGCGTTCTCCGTGAGAACTTATGTCCACCGTAGTGCGAGCAGCAATTTTGCGAGCAGTTATCGCCCAATCCGATTTGTGTTGTGTAACTACAAAAGGCTTTATATTCGGCGTTGCTGGTTCAGGTCTCGGGAGGCAACTTCTGGCGACGGTTACAAGGTTTTTAAGGCGAAAGCCTTTAATTCCTCATCGTTGCCGACAGAAGGCTGTCCGCAGAAGCTTGTCAGCAGAGGTGTCACGCTTATCATTTTCTTCATTACGACCCTTTTCTGCTTTCACTCCCACTTCCTCCCTTCCTCTACGGTGCGGTTCAGGTGTCCACCGAGATGACAGACAATTACTGAGCCATTTCCTGTACTCAAAAACGTCACAAAGCGCAAGGCATCGCGCTGAACGGGTGGTGGCGTTCGGTGGAGGAGGAGGAAAACTTTTATTCCTATTTACAGTGAGGTCGATGGGGCGAGCCGGAAGGGCCCGCCCCTTACAAACACGCCCTGCAGCGCAACAGCACTCTGTTGCGTTCAACCCCTAAAGGCGAAGCTTGAGCTTCATTAATTAGCTGTTAATTATTATTTAGTCATTCATCAGTAATTCATTAATTCATTATTCATTATTCATTAATTGGTGGTTGATCATTGGTTAGTAATTGGTCATTAATTATGTGTGACGGCACCCAGTGGTAACGTCACGTGTGCCACACAGGCAGTCAAAATGGTGTTGAAAACGCTTTCAGCACCACTTTGACTACCCGTGTGGAACTCGTGACGTTAACACTGGGTGCTGTCACACATAAGTGGTGCTGAAAACGCTTTCGGGCCGCCGCGGTGGCTCAGTGGTTGTGGTGCTCGGCTGCTGATCCGAAAGACGCGGGTTCGATCCCGGCCGCGGCGGTCGAATTTCTTTGGAGGAGAAATTCTAGAGGCCCGTGTGCTTTGCGATGTCAGTGCACGTTAAAGAACCCCAGGTAGTCGAAATTTCCGGAGACCTCCACTACGGCGTCTCTCATAGCCTTAGTCGCTTTGGGACGTTAAACCCCATAAACCAAACCAAACCAAACCAAAAACGCTTTCGCCTCTACGCACTTTAGACAGTCCGGCGGGAACATAGCCAGTGTAATGCTTTCGCATGAATAAGTTCATGCGCACTTCGTATAAAGCACTGGAGAGTAATGTACGAAGCGGATTCCGAAGCCCACATACCTTAATAGTAGCACAAACTTGAACCAGGAGATGGGGGATGGCGATCGCTGGCCAGGGCTTGGACAAGAGGACTTGCGTTCGTCGGGGCTACTGTGGTGATCCTCGCAGGGGATTATATAGGGCCCCAACACCGAAGAGGAGGAAAAGGAGTGGTGCTGAGGGAAAGAAGGATGCGGGGGGGGGGGGGGGGGGGTGAGGAGAGGGCGGGACGGTGGCGCAACTCTCGTCCTCTTGTGTAAGGTTTGTTGCCAAACTGAAGCTAGTGTCCTGTGATGTTTTTTTTTTCTGGTCACGAAACCCGAGTTCCATATAGGAACAGCGCCAATTAGAAGATTGGCTTATTTGGTTTATTGGGATTTAACTTCCCAAGGCGCGTCAGGCTATGAGGGACGCCGTAGTGAAGGGCTCCAGAAATTTCGACTACCTGGGGTTCTTTAGCGTGCACTGACATCGCACAGTACACGGGCCTCTAGCATTTCGCCTTCATCAAATCAAAGACGCGGGATCGAACCCGCTTCTTTGGGGTCAGCAGCTGAGCGCCGTAACCACTGAGCCACCGGGGCAGGCACCGGGGTTTGCAGAAGTGTATCGAGCCACTGCAGGACTGCGGCCGTCGTTATATTTCGGGAAGTATTTGTACATATAAGAAATTTCCGCGACTGTCTTATCAGCGTGGTTTAGAATGTGTTCTAGCATTTAGTTTTATAACCTAATTTGCGTTTTGACAAGCGCAACAGTAATGAAGTAAAAACGCGTCACTGCAACAGAGGTTTGTCGTAAAACTCAGTGCGCTGCGTTGTAGTAACTAAAAATTGCTGGGGGTTAAATTTATAACGTGACAAGTAAACAAGCATTAGACGAGACATAAGGCAGTTTGCTTATCTCATGCCTTCACACGGTTCTCTTCGACCGCCGAACTTGCAGTATGCAAACGAAAAGTTCCGTGACCAGAAAGCGTTGAAGGGCTCTGATGAAGCTTATCTCCTGAAACATGTTTATTTAGCAGAGTGTTTATCATTATTTCATTGTGAAGTTATTGGTCTTGCTTGCCCATGACATTTGCCCCAGCGGCGGAACTCCATTTTCTTTTTAGAATTATAGTAGCTTATTTGTTTCCCAGCCTTCAGAGCTATGAGCCTTAATTAATGGCAAGGACGGGTGGAAGAAAAATTCCAAGATGCAATAGGGATTTATTAATGAAACGAATTTTAGTTTAATGGCATTAGGGAAGAGAAATTCAGAACAAATCGATACAGTTGCCGATCTTAGTAAAAATCGATTGTGTGGCACTTTTTGGTTCTGTTGATGAGTGTTCAATAGGAAAAGAGACATTTGTTGCTGAAAAACTGGGTTTTAAAATGGAACATTGGCCCTCTTGTCACTCGGCTCGAATTACTGACGTCGGGAATAAAAAATGACTCAGTGATCACTGTTTTGATGTGAATCGCGGTGTCTTAGAGGCCTGTACCTTAATGCATTGACGTCATCGAGTTTTTGATGTGTAACTTTATTACACTAAGCTGGTAGTAATTCGTGCAAACTCTCGCGCAATCGGCAATCACGCGCCTGCATCTCACGAATGTGCAAAAGCTGCGACTTTTTCCTGACGCACACAAAAAAAATGTGTAGTGCATGTAAGCTCCGCCTTCAACGGTGTGACGCAGAGAGGTAATGGGTCGCAGCGACTCCACTTGAGCTTATTAGCATATTACCCGATCACGTGCTCTGTCAATGTTACTAGATCACATGGCACACCAATGTCACGTTACAAAAAATACATTCGCTCGCGTACACTAACCCCTCGCCGACATGCACTTTCATCATCATCATCATCAGCCTGACGACGTCCACTGCAGGACAAAGGCCTCTCCCATGTCTCAATTAACACTGTCCTTTGCCAGCTGCGGCCATCGTACCCCCGCGAACTTCTGAATATCATCCGCTCACCTAACTTTCTGCCGTCCCCTGCTACGCTTGCCTACCCTTGGAATCCACTCCGTTACACTTAAGAACCAGCGGTTATCTTGCCTTCGCATTGCAAGCCCTGCCCACGCCCATTTCTTCCTCTTGATTTCGACTAGGATGTCATTAACCCACGTTTGTTTCCTCACCCAATCCGCCTTCTTCCAGTCTCTTAATTTTACACCTATTATTTTTCTTTCCATAGCTCGCTGCGTTGTCCTTAACTTAAGCTGAACCCTCTTTGTTAGCCTCCAGGTTCCTCGTATCACTCATGTACTCATTAACATACAGTCGTAAGCAATCATATTATCAGGGGTCCTATTCCCCACTAATAACTTCAGTGTGGTTTTCGGGGCAATTGATTTACTTTATACGCTTAGATGACGTTTGAGTCATGCTATGTGGACATTACACCCCGCCGCAGGGTTAAGAGAGCAGCTCACACGAGAGGAACCCATTGCGGAAGTTCCTCTTTCAAGGCCGAGCTGCAGCAGTAGGCAAGGGCTTATCTATCGCCCGGCTAGCATGCAAGAGACGGCAAAGTCGCTCACGTGTGTGACCACTTATCGTAACTCTTGCACGCTTCTTCTGTCAGTGTGCTTCCTGCTTTGGTTCGTGTGTCCGCGCCACACATTTGTCAGAGGCAAATCTGCACACTCAGCTTCGTATCAGCAAGAAATATCTGGAATTTCGACGGCAGCAACAGCGTGAGCATCGTTTCCCCCCTATTTTATTGTTTAGAGCGATTCAGGTGTGTTTTCGAATTTGGCCAGTGCAAAATCAATGCCGTGTTCTAAGCTATTCCGTACGACCTCGATAAAACTTTATTGAGGACTTGAGTCAGCGTCCGACATTAAATATTGCTATCTACGTGTTGACCTATACCGGAAGCACACGGATGACAATGCCGTGAGAAGAGAATCATCCGTTATTAAAGTGTGGCACTCTTGTGTGCAGCATATTGTACAGATGGAGCTCTCCTAGTCAGCGAGTGGTGGGCCGATATAAACGGTTCATAATATCTCAAGCACAGAGAACTAAAATGGGAACTAGTGAATGCAAATACAGCGATCATGTTGTAGTACACTGAATTACTCGGAAAGAACTTTAATACCCACTTCAGACACGAATTACGTTTTACTACCGTGCAAAATCCTAAAGTTGATGTGCGTATATTGAGAACACCATAATTCACAAAAATTACACGAATGCACCAAAATCACCAGGAATTCACGCACGCCGTACCCTTTCACGCGCAGGTAAATGCTGGCTAGTTTCGGAGAGAAACACGGATTTAAGTCAGAAAATTATTTTCTTCATCAAACGAAACCCTCTCGCCAACATAAACTCTGCTGCAATGTCTTTTGATGATGATGATGATGATGTCCTCGGGCTGAATGGCCCATAAAATGTCTAAACACGTGAGAGGAGGAAGAAGTGCAGCACTTCCTGAGGGGCTGCGGCCATCATCATCATCATCACCCTGCAACTTGGCGACAACCATCCCTATTTATCGGTTTGGAAAAGCGATTCTTATTTCTAAACACGAAATGATCCTGCCATTCCATGCACCAGGCATATCAATTGTAGCCGACATCACCGATTTCCTGAAACCAACACTATACGCACTGAGAAAAAAATGTGAAAAGTGGCGTCCGTTAAAGTGGACGCAGTGTCGCAAGGGGAGAGGTGACATAGTCTCCCCTGAGGCGTTTTAGAGCTTTTTGGCTTTTTTTTCAAACTGTTGTCACCAAGTGTCCACTCGTAAGGGCTGTAAAAGAGTGGTTGTGCCTGGTAGTTAATGCTTTCCAAGATCTAAGAGTTATCTATCCTGCTTCTGGCGGAGTAAGTTCGAATAATGGAACAATGACACACGTGCACCTGAATTTCTATTGATTGTAACTAACCACGCGAGAGCACGGCAGAGGGAGAGGCGATAATATTAACGGATTAAAATAACGGGAACAGATATGTTGTCAAATTTAATTAGCATGTAGAAAACTCGCACATTTCGTTAGCAAAATATCCGCAAGCGATTTTCTTAGGGTGTATGCCTTACTACACAGAAAATAAATTACTAATGCACTTTATTTCCTGGCTCAATTCGTGTACACACAAACCATGCGGTCGATTAGAGGCGTAGTAAAATATTGTAGGAAGGGCATCAGATTTGAATGTTTCTCCGCCATAGAATTACGGCAACGCTCCTCACAGAGCCTGAGTTTCGCGATAGATCGCCATCTTGCTCTCCAAAACGTTCAAGTCATGAGGAAAGGCCAACAACACTTTTCCATGCAAGAGCCATTCTTGGCACAGCGGTTTCTCGCCGAATCCGGTAATTTTTTGATATCTAGTTTGGTCTACTGCAATAAAATCATGTTGTGAGATTGATTGATTGATTGAAGCACGGCTTGTATTGAAAGCCCTCACGTGCACATCGCTTGTGCGGGCATGCATTCCCACTGTTGTCACGCAGGCAGAACCGGGCGCTGATTCGGTCATCGCTGACTGCTGTAAGGCTTGGTGCTATGGCCTTCGGTCACAAATTCCTCGGCTGCAGGAATACTTATCTGAAGAAGTGATGATGAGATCTCTCGTAATGTGGATTGGTGGAGTTATTTTAGTAAACGGCAGAAGTTACGAGTACTGTCTTTTTGAAGATGAGAGGTAAGTTTGGTATAAAACAGCGTGTTCTTGATACAAAACAACTTATTAATTACTTTAAATGTCACTCGTACAAGAAAGAATGTCCGAAGAATAGGAGTATGAATTAAGCTAATATGCTTTTGGCCATTACGCATAAAAAATGACTACTCCCAGTAGCCACTTTTCGAGTTCTTACGGATGATGGCGCCATTTGGAAACGTCAAACAAATGATTTTGCCGTATGTTGCCACTTTCTTGTGAAAGCGTTTGTTTTTTTCCTTCTTTTAACTTTTAGTTTTTCTGTCCCACTCTTATGTCTATGAATTTTTGGGAATTATCTCTTTCCCGGATTCTGTTGTGGCGTGCTTGTGCGTTTACCAACAATCTCGAAGCTTGCAACTTGAACACACTTTTCATTACTGACCAAGTGTGGCATCGCAATCCGTAAGCACCCAAATTTTGGTCTACTCGGAACGTAATTTTTTTATGCATGAGCCTTATGGGAAGTTTCGCCGTTGACAATATCAAAAGAGCACTGCATTTGAAAGCACTAGAGTGCCTAACGGGGCGGTGGTGTCGTCTTCTCTGCAATGCATGGATGCTTTTAAGCAACTTTATCGTGAGACGCATAGAAAACATAACGCGGAACTCCGGCACCCAAAAAGAGCAGCTTATGTAGTATCTACAATCTGCCTTGGCGCAATGGTGCTTGAACTCTGCTGCTAGAAGCTGCAGCATTGCTTAAAAAGCGCACCGTACGACGTGGCTAAGCACGAGATAAGTCTCGACTGCGTTGGCCGTGAGGGGAGATAGGCAGAAAAAGGCGCTGGGTCAAGATGAACGCTGGAAGATGATAGTGAAGACCTTGCTTATCTGGCGCAGGTCTACGTCGTCTTGACTGTCTATGCAGATTGCCCCTTTTGGTCATTCACTTCCGCCTTCGGTAGTGAACACAGACGGCTTTGACGAGGAAAAAAAACATGGTGTACAATTGGAACCTCTTTAGGCTAAGAGGTTTATCAGGTTAGAGCTCAGGCTCGTTGCGAAGATAACTTTTACCTCCGCCACAGTAGCTTCAGAGAATCCGATAAAGATGAGTAAACTCCCCGACTTTTTTAGCCTTCTTGGAAAGACATATAAGTGGTAGCGTTGTTGTGCCGTTTGTCGCCTTCCTTCGTGTTGTCGGGTAACCCCACGTATGGATTTTGTTTACACCAAATGGTATTGGTTCGAGTCGGTAAATATAAAATTTGGCACTTGTCATATATGAGGCCTTTGATTCGGTGATGGAGTGATTTATCGGGTTATTTATTAACGCTATAGGATTACAGCTGTCACACAAAAACTCCGTCAATGTCCGCTATTTCGAAATTCGTTCATTGGTTGGGAGAGGTCACGTTGCTGAATGACGTCATCGAAACATGGCCGAATGGACTGCCATGATTGCTTGTGAGGGGTCATTTTGCCTTGTGACGTCATCGCAACCTGCACATCGTAGCAAGTGGCAATTAAATTAATGTTTAGTGGAGAGAGGTTTTCTTGCTTTATTTTTTTTTCTGGTGAAACGGCGGTAGCTACGAGACACGGCGGTTAATACGAGACACGGAGGAAGTCATGGTGATACCCTTCTTTTATTATTTGACTGTTCGATTGAGTGGCTCATTTCATTACCTTTTGTTTATTTTACACTGAAAAGCAACGTTGCCAGCCGTAACGAAGGCTCCTGGTAAGGGTGCAATACAAGACAAAATGGTGTAAAAGGGGACTAAACTGTCCACTAGCACCCCTTTTATATTAGAGTGTGCGCAAGAGAACACCTTACTCTCTTTTTAGTTCCATACAGGCGTATTCGTGCTTAGAGTGTAATGTGTTTGCGTCCTTCCAGTTCATTGTGCTTTCTGTCTGTTTGGTGCACTGCCCAACCATTAATACACCACATTTTATTTTGTGTGTGTTGAAAGAAAGGTGCCAACATACTTTTCGTATTCCATTAAATGCATTTTTGGTCAAGTTCTGGATGAGTGAATCTTGCAAACTTGGATGCTCTTTTTTGTTAGTTGGATGTCACAACGAACCTCGCAACAATGCCTTTGTAAATATCTATAATATAGAAAGAGATTATTCATTAGTCAGTCTTTAAGCACCAAACGTACATTGTGGTCTGTTAGGCGCGTATTAGAGGACGGCTCGTGAATAAGTTCTACCATTAGGGGTCTTTTTAGCGCCAGCCTAACCTTCATACACAATATTTTCTTACATCTTGCATCTGTTGGGAACTACCGCCGCATATGGTACCGAACGCATGTACAGCCCCCGTCAAAAGTATACTGCCCAAGGGGTTTGCTTGTTTAGCGGGGCTTCGTAGCACATCTAGCACTCCAAAGCTTGGGAAAATTAAGGACGCATAGCCATTCCTCTTTCGAGAGGTTATGGTCGCTGAGGATGCATAACGAGGCTGACTGCAGGCCTCACAAGCAAACCCCTTGGGTTGTATAGTTTTGAGGGGGGTGTACATGTGCTCACTTTCCGAATGCTGTAACCTTTATTTCATCGAGGTAGATATGGTTACAGTAATCCCATTTTATATAAAGTGGAACCGACGTGTACCACTCTTGGACGACTTCTTATGTTCTGAGTACTTTTCAAACATGTTTTAGATAAGACTAGCTATATGGGCGAGTTGGTTACTGATGATGATAATTGTAGTGCTCGTAATACAGTACCAAACACAGAGGTTAGCTCTCGTTAGCGCATGCGGTGTCCTATTCGTCTGGTACTGTGTTTTGAGCGCTACATTTATCGTCCTGTTCTAGATATTTCAATGCTTTTGGCACGTATTCTGATTGACCTTTTGATCCTCACAAAAGCATTGTGAATAATTTAATTTGTATGGAAGCATCGTAAAAGAACACTAAATGCAAACTAAATTCGGCCACTCTCCGTCCATTACTGCGTTTTTATCACAGAGAGGCTACTTTTGAGATCTTCGTCACTGGTTTGGATCGATTGGCTGGAATAAGTACTCAATTTTCAGCTAAATGTTTTTCGGAAATAAATTCTCTTCTGATGACAAGCGAGCGCAAAGAGAAGCGGGAAGACAAACAATCGAGTTTTATTGAGTTGTTCCCAGCGCCGCTAAATGGGCCAAGCGCGCGTTTTCTTAAAATAATCCTGGTCATACTTTCGATCCTACAGTGAACAAGCTTCGGGTTTCTTTTTTTTTTTATAATGTGAAAGCATTGTTTGGCTATTCAGAAAAGAAACCCAGCGTTGTCCTGAAAAAGTGGCGTCCATAATGTAGAGGACCTCATCAGCAAAGAAAAAAATTATTCCGAAGGTGCTGGGAATTGAAACAAGGGCTTTCAGATCGCAAGTGAGCACGCAACCCAATAAAGAAAAAATAAAGAAAAAATACGCCACAAAACCGCGTAGCTCCTTGGCGAAAAACTTTGAGATCACTGCGGCGCCCCGCACTAGAGCAATGCGAAAGAAATACGTCCGCATACTATATCGACGTCCGTGGCTGTTCTGACGTCCATGTACTATATCAACGTCCATGGCTACTTTGTGTCTAGGCGTATTTTTTGAGTTTCCTCGTGCTTAACTATTTAACTAATTGCACCTCATCAACCAAAATTTTTCCCACGGCAACATTTTATCCCACACTATCGTTCACAATTACACTTTCACGTACATTTATCTTCAGCGAACGACGTAGTCGTGCGGACAAAACTGCGGACACTTTTTGCTGACGCGACAGAGCCATATAATGCTCTCTTATTAATAAAGGTGCACAGTCGTTTCCCTATGACTGTAAGCTACTGAGTGGGCGTATCATTAGGAAGGAAGGAATCTTTGATAAACCTCACGTCAGAACTCGCGATGAGACAATGCTTTCTCATTCAGAGCACGCAAGTAGCTTTAAGTGCCCTCCGTGATTTGTTTGTTTCTCGCAGGGGAGCGACCAGAATCAGACATGGGTCGAAGCAAAGCAGTGATGGCTTGTGCCATTGTACTAGCGGCAATTTGGCTCGACTACTGCCATGCTGCTACGAGCCGGAGTGGGACGAGTTACTCGTATGTGCAGGAATCATTCTCCGTTGGCAGCGTAGGATGCACTACTGGTAAGCCCGCCACGCGAGCACTGGTAACACTTGTGCAATGAAGCGCTTTAATATGCGTGACAAGGAACAAAATTTTACTAAGTGATGCTTTCGTGGGGGACTTCATTTCCGCCTTTGGCAAAGCGCTCGTTATAGGCGATCTCATGAAGTCGCTTTTAAGGCGACTGCTTCAAAAGCCTCAACGGGGGAAAAATGTCACATCGATCATAAAAAATTAGCTGGGGTTTAGCTCCGCTTAAAACGATGTGTGACTTGCGAAAGCGAGATGACGTAAATGGTGACGCCTCAAGCGACACCATAGTAGCGAAGTGGCGCAAATCTCAAAGCTGTGAGCAACTTTTTCGGGTGTGGCCCGGTCCAAATTTTTGGAAATGAATCGGGCCAAATTTGGAGGTCTTCATTGTGCCTGGAGCGGTTAATTATGGTTAGGCATTGATTTTGACGCAAATCGGTCAAAGTCAAAATTCGGGGGTGAATTGGGCAAAGTTTTGGCAATGGCCTGGGCCAAATTTGTAAATAGTCATTGTGTTGGGCACGCTCAGTTATTGTTGGATATCGATTTTAGTCCAAATCGGCCAAGGCCAAATTTCGGGGGTGGCCCGGGCCAAATTCTTGCCGCTTGGCGTCACAGTTGCTATGGCAACGAGCGATGCACAAACAAGATGCAAGATGCGCATGCAAGATTTTTGCTCGGCTCTGGCAATCGTATGAGTGCTGAAATTCGCCTACAAAGTCTGCTCCACCGTAGCGCGCCGTGACGGATGGCAGGACAGTGGTCGTGGGGCGGAGAAGCATACATGAGGGTGTAAATGTGGGGTGGGCACGATGACTATGTGGCATTACTCCACATAAAAATGAAATAAATGACAAAATTCAGTGGTGAGAATTTACATAAGAGCGAGGGGGCCGAATTCGGGCTGTGGTATCATGAAAAGTCTTGGTCGTTGGAAAGCGCTCAGCAGATTTTGTTGTGATCCGGACACACCTGGCAGTACGTTAGAGCAGACATTATTTCGGCCGCCTTTGTGTCTTCCACCGGTTATGAGAAACAATGCCAACGGAGAATCGCCGATTTGGTACCGCTTAGTAGAAATCTTGCGTAGACATCTTGCATCTGTTTCTAAATATTCATGCTACTGTATAATGTGAAAAGCCCTAAAGACCGTCCTGATACTCTTAAGTCAAATCGTGCATATAACGAGCGCCATCGACGCAGAATTCGGGGAGAAATTTAGGACGCCTCCAAGCAGTTCATGTGTGCGGCATCTAGAGTAAGCGATCTTTTTTATGTGACGCAGTTTCTATGAGGCCGAGACTGCAACGAGCCTCGTAATGACGCAGTACATTTTTAAGTGGTAGAAGAGGATAAATTTTCCTACTTACTAAGCGGCACCACGTTTATGCGGCAGTAGCAAAGTTTCTGAAGAAAGAAAAAACGATTTTCTTCCTTTTTCGTAACCTCCCGCGGCCAAGTAGCTTTGTTTGTAGATACAATACACTTATAATTACACAATACCAACGAGATCGAACACGTGAATGAGCATCAGAAGTGAGATTCGAACCCGCGACCACACTGTCACAGCTTCGTATTCGGAGCCGACGGCACTCTCGCAACTGCCGTAAATCGCGTGATGCGTCATTCGCTTCATTAAACCTTGTGGCGCGTGCTTACCTTCGTGTGCTTACCTTAACAGAGCTTTCGCCCGTCTTACTAGCTTCAGCCTGGTTGAACCGCAGCTAATTTTTGTTCACTCTTGTATGATCTTGTCATCTTGCCAAGATCAAGTTCTGTTCCCAAACAGAAGCTGGTCGTCTGGAAGGCTCCGACCAGTTAGATAATCCAAACTATGTTACTCTCGAGCCCAGGGTGCCACGACACAAGTTTTGAAGGCCTTCTGGAACACTCCCTCGACGCCGAGCTCGAGAAGATGCCAGCCGTGTACGTCTCCGAGATGAATCTCGAAAGTCAGGGCCCAGATTTGGATCCTTACATTGTGGATGGACTAGACTGTCTTCGACGCGTGGGGCCTGTCCGGAGCGTCTGCAACAACGGAATGCCGGTAATGATAACAGCACCTAAGTAATCTCGCCCCACCGTTAACCACTAAGCTTTGGCGGCACTCACGTAAACAATTTGAAGGCGGACAACTCAAAAGGCGAGCTGAATCTCGTACCCTTACGGAACTTGTTGTGCTTGTCGCGCGTTTACTCACATCATATAAAAATTCCCTTTATTTCTCTCGCTGAAGGCTATTCTTGGTTTATAAGTGTAAAATAACCAAAACAAGAAAAGGTTTTCAGAGCGAAAGCTCTACTTCTCGAGACAAACTCCCAAGGTCAAGTGGGGCGCATGTTTGACCTTCAGCTTAGGTTCGATGCGTGGCCTTATCGAACGCACGGGCGCTTCGAAGAGCGTGGCCACACACTCGTGTGTTCACCCAGAGTGGACCACCCTGTACAAAGCTATGAGCTTCGGCTATTTGGATTATATTCAGTTAAGTTTTTGATGGATGTAATATGTCTTTTGGTTTCCTGAGGCCCGCGAATGATTAAAACTGAAATACAAGCTTGCTTTACATGTACGGCGTGGTTGATACGCACATTCACGCTCACATACGTGTTTCTGTGCCTTACGTGCTAATGTTTACTCTGGAATGAGAAAAAATGCACGCATCTCACATTTGTGATACTATCAGCGTTAATTTTCAGGAATGCAATATTCGGCGTATGCCTCGCAGGTTGTGAGGTTTCAAGTACAGTCCGAGATGCCCGTGGTGGCATCCGTGCCATTGGACACCGGATTGGGCAGCCTCTTCGTTAACGTCACGCATCACTGCTTAAGCATTGACTTGGCAATTCCAATTAGAATTGAAGAAACGTGCTCCTACCGTCGCTGCAGTCGGGTCTGTGTGCGTCAAGTCGACGTTTATACTGGCCCGATTACATTCTCGCTGTCGACTGCGCTGATCACAGTCGACGGCCTTTGCGGAACGGTGGCTTTCGACGGTTGCCATAACGGCCAACGCAGTGTCGCGGAGAGGTTCGCCAGCGCAGTCCTCGGTAAGTCTCTGGCAACGGACTATATCGAGCCATGGCTGAAGAAGCAGCTGCGGGGTGAGTTGGTGAGGGACCCTGATTAAAGTGACATAAATAACAGTGACAGAAAGAAAGCGAGCACTGCGAGCAATAGGAAACTCAGAACTTTCGGAAAACAGTACACCTCACTTGATATGTTATTAAATACTGCCTACCTACAAATTGTATAAATAGTCACATGCAAATTGGCATTTCGTGCCAGCACCAAACAGATAAAACATTTCAACAAAAAATATTGTTGGTGTTTAACGTAGTTAAACCGAATAGACGTGTGAAAACAGGTAACCATTAGAGCGATATAGCATATCGTTACTGTGTTTAAGTTACCGTTTATCGTGTTACCGGACGCCGGACTTTCCGGTTAGCGCTGCGCACGCTAGAAGACGTTGCTACAGTGCTCTAGAGTATTGTTCTAGAGCACTGTAACGTTGCATACCGTCTCTCCCGTAACAGGTTGCCGTAAGGCGAAAACGAATGATGATGATGGCAGACACCCCAGCATTAATTACAAACAAAAATACGCATGCATTACAAGCATTTCTTTGCAGTGAGATACTACATGTTCTTTAATCATCTTTTTCTCTGCGTATAAAGATGTGCACACTACTTTTCTTCTACCGGCCGGCTCAGCGGCTTTAAATATACCCTGACTAGTAGACAAGTCGTCTGCACAGAACGCACTGGCCTTGCGTACGCTGCGCTTACTACGTTGCGAACGCTGTAAAAAAAAAAAAAAATGTAGCTACAACATCTGTTTGCCGCGCCAAGCGTCGCTTCTTTGGATGTTTGGATGCATGATTTGGATGTAAACATAGTGGCGCCATCTGGTGACAGTAGGTCAAAGCGCTTGAATTCTGGACTGGAAAAACTTTTTTTTTTCTAAATTTAGTGGTGAATATGACAAGCATTACAGGTTTTTTTTTGTTTTTGAAGGAAGCAAACTATGAAAAAAAGAGGAAAATATTAAAGCTGGCACAAAAACTACAATGTTGTCGTCGCTACTTTGGCTACATACGCGGATAGCTAGGTTTAACGTCTCGAAAACCGCTGAATTATCTCAACAACATGGGCTAGTTGTCACTTAAACCTCTACGTATGGGCGAGAGTATGCGAATTAAAAGCGAACCGCTACCATATGAGTGAGCTATCGCATCAAAGAATCCAGCGGTGACATGAAATTATTCCGAAGCGGGCGAGCAGGGCGCCGCCATTTTGTTTACAAGCGAACGCTAACTCTCTCCGCAGAGATTCCGTAAAGTGTTATCGGTCCGGTAATGGGCGCGCATGCGCAGATGTCGCGAGCCGAGCCCGGTAAACGGTAACGTAAACACGGTAACGATATGCTATAACTCCTTATTGGTAGGCATTTAACGTAGTTAATTTCAGTAGACATGCGAAACCAGATGTTCATTCTTGAAACAACCAAAAAAATGGTTGGGGTGTAACAAAGTTAAACCAAGTAGGAGTGCGAAAGCAGCTGGTGTTAATTTTTCCTTTGGAGAGGACACTTGAGCTCCGCCATACGGGAATGACGCGATAGCTTTACGGGGTTGATGGTCATTATCTTACTGTATTGTGAAAACGTCCGTTTTGGACATTAAACAACGAAAAGCTAAGCGCAGTTCCTTCCTATTTGAAAGCATTTCATAAAAGCGATCGGCGCAGATGATTTCTCAAAACTCGAGTTTGTATCACATGAAAAGGCTACAAATTTTTGTCGTTTCCATAGGCACCCAGTGTTAAAAATTTGAATGATTTTAGAACGACTGTTATGCGAGATATGCAGACGCCACTGCCCATGACGCGTGCTGAAGATCACCTAGAGTCTAAATCCAGCGGAAAAACTCGGTTCATTATATACGATTAGTTATACCAAAAAACGCGACTACTTCCATTGAACCGCCATAGGATGCAACGTGGGCCAGTTGTTCCGAATTCCTAATAACATTCAATTTACTTCATATGCAATGTGTTAAAAATTGTCCTTTCCGAAATTGTAATGTATAAACTATAGGAAGTGCACAAAAGCTGTTTTCAAAAGGCTGCTGATGCGACCAGGCGAACGCAAAGCGAGAGGAGTATTGTCGTCGTCAAACTCCCAACTGACTGAAATCAATACTTAAACTTTTAGCCGCAGCAGTAAGCGTGCATGTTTATAGTATTCCCTAAACTAGTTCATTTGGTTGAATTATCCTACCACGCGCGTCATTATAGAAGCGCGATTCCAAATTATTCGGTAAAGCTGTGTAACGGCGGACACAAAGAGGTGACAATCGGCGCAGAACATTTCGTCTGCCAACTGCGTAGAGCGACGGCAGAAGCTGATAACATTTTTCTTTGACACTCGGCCACCTGAATGCACGAAACGCCCCATGCAATAGTTGCATCATACAAAGGAGGAGGAACGCTGGAGGAGCACTATCGGGCCCGTTAGAAGAGCACTATCAGCGCCGAGAGGGGGAGTGCTGTCAGGGCCAGTAGAAAAGCACTGTCGGATCCGGTGGGAGAGCGTTACAATGCAGGTTTTTGTGGTGGAAATATATAAACATTCTTGCGCATTCTTTAAAGGAAACTAAACATAGCCGCAAAACCAACCAACACGAGAATTGCTCCTTCGGAATTTCCGCTTTATCAGTTATAACTTCTTAGCCAAATTTTTACGGTATTAATTTGCTTGAAGGTTTGAAGGTTTATTAAATCGAAAATACGAATGAATTATTCCAGTAATAATTTTTAGTAATTGCTTTAATTATTATAAAGCAAAACAGCTTTTCATTGTTCAAGGCGATAGGCAACGGTACTAGTTGTTTGAAAGAGCTACTACTGGGGCTAGTTGGAAATACATACTTGAAGGAATTGGTGAGCGCTAAAAAACCACGGAAAAAGGACGAACACACAGGACGAAGCGCTTCGTCCTGTGTGTTCGTCTTTTTTCCGCGGTTTTTTAGCGCTCACCAATTCCTTCAAGTAGTTGTTTGAAGCGTGTTGCATGTGTCAAGAACAGCTACTTGCGAACCTTGCTTTTTCTTTTTCATTTCAGATGCCTCCATGCAAAAAATTGTGAGCCGGCGGTGTTTGTCACACGGCTATTAATCTCCGGGATCCAACCTCTCTAGCTGGACAGTGACACCTTCACTCAAGTCCAGCAACCTCCACGGAGTGTATTTCTACACTCGAACCAGGATACCCTTTATTTATATATTAAATAACGCCTTTGGTTCTAGAGAACAAGAAAAGGCATTCTGCGACTTGCTGAAAGCAGAAGATGCACGCGAAAATTGTGATTTCTTGTATAAAATTTTGTTTTAGAACATTTTTTGTCAAGCCTGTTAATTAAAAAAGAAAACTGGGAGATGCCTAAGCTCCGCCTTATGAGTGAAACGCGATAGCGCCCGCTCATAATAGCATCCACATGACGTCATCACTCCGCACTGCTCGTAGAGGCTCAGCGCCAAGGAAACTTTCTACCCGCTTCCTCAAGAAAGAACTATGACGTCATACTCATTCACAGCGCTCCTGGTGGCCGCCGCGAGAAGTTAAAGGCTTCCGTTTTCTCTCGCAGCGCAAGGCCTCCGCCCTTGGGGCTCCTGGGATTTTTCAGGCACTAACGACGTGACGGAGCCGCGGCAGCCTTAGACTCTGGCGACGCCAGCGACAACGACCTGCTCTTTCGTCGAACTCTTTAACGCTCTTGCATTAAAAAAAGAAAATCCGCGCCAGCGTGGACTTGCTGGTGCGTCAGCTCCTTAGCAAAACACAGAGCTGCAAAGCCCGGGAGAATTAACGCATGCGCAGAGAGCTCATGGTTGCAGTACAGTCGTCTGCTATGCTCTTCCCGCATGTACGCACAATTCCCTTCCATTGTTGTGTGCCGTAGCCACCAACCAGTGATAGCAAACGCGCCTTAGGATATTTATCGGCGTTCCTTTATTGCATGCCGTGGGTGATTTATTTCCTTTTTTTTTTCAGCACGTGTCGTGAGTAAAAGAACAAAGAAAGGTAAAGAGAACAACGGGCCGAAGTTGTCGTATAAATTATTTTGTACAGAATGCAATTGTTTTGTTGGAAACCAAAAACAGTGATTAAGTCTGGGCGTGAGTAGCTCCTAGCTGCATCCCCCCCCCCCCCCCCCCCCCCCTTGTGCTTGTCGGCTGTTGAGAGGTGGGTGTTTTTTGTTACAGCATGACCGGTCTCCTGTGCACAGAGCATGTGAAGGCAGATATCGAGCAGCTCGGTATAATCCCGTTGCCGTGTTCACAGCACGTATACCGACATGAACGTCCCCGAGAACGTCTGGGGACTAGCCTTTTGAAGATGGTTATTCGTACTGTAACCTGCAACGAACTGTGGAAAGCCGTAAAGACCCAGTTGGACTCCCTTAAGGCTGACCCGGACCTCGTGCCAGCCCTCTCTAGCTCGGTTTTGCGGCGTATGGCCGGCGTAGACAGGCTGATATTTACAGAGCCACTGAGTGCATATTTCCAGTACTATAATGTGTATTTACTGCCGAGGCTGTACGTGAGAGTTTTTCTGTAGAAACACCATCGCCATCGGTGTAATAATATACATCTTTAGCATACCACGTACCATGCTATCGATACCGTTACCGAATTATCGGGACCCCGGGTGCCATCAGTGCGCATGCGCAGATCGCCTTGAGGGCACCAGATGGCGTCAGGTGCCCGGCAGTTGCGCGCGCGCCTCCAGCATCGGGACCAATCAGCGCGTGTGCACTGGCGGTTGGCTGGCTCCCAGTACACAGGTAACGGAAACGGTAACATGGTACACGGTATGCTAAAGGTGTCTAATGTCGCCACTGACAGCTCCGGGTTCCCCTACCTGTCAGTGTGAATGCCACCAGGGCGCTCCAATGGCAATAGATGCTTGGAATGAGGGAGCTCAGAATGTTTCATCATTCGAGTCAGGTGGGCCTGAGAGTACATGTGGGGGGTGAGAAGTGAGTTATTGTTGTTACTTTGCCACGAGTGAGGGTGATAGTAAGTCTCGGAGTTTCATTTGCGCCATCCAGGCAAGAAGTCACTGTGGAGCATTCACCATTATCTGCTGACTCAAGCCGCTGCCCTGCAATCAGCCTTGTATATTACGGCAACTTGTGTTTTTTGAGTCCGACATCAGCTTCCCATGAGCAAAAACACGTACCATCAAGTGCCCCCCCCCCCCCCCCCCCCCCTTCTGCACTCGAAGTTTCGATCCGTACCACTCTGCGTAGGGGCGCCATCTGACCAAGCAATTAAGGTGTCGAAACAGGCCCACTGCGCAGGTCTGAACACCACAAGTGTTTTTTTCAGGTAGCGCCCCACGCGGAATCAACGTTTTTAGATCCCTTTCAGTTTGCAAGCTTCCCCGCGCCGCGCCCGAGAAAGCGGCCCCCGTAAGCTTCCACTCACCACGCGGCGCTGCTGTCGCTGTCGGCCCGGAGGCGCCGGAGCGCTCGCGCTTGGCAGTTGCTGTGACAGCCTGTTCTCATCCGCGATAACATTGGGAGCGAACACGTCGAACTCAAATTTGCTGTACTTTTGGAGCTGTCACGTTGAAATTCAGCCTCAAGGTTAAAGAAATGTTTCACCTGGCTAGTAAGGGTGAGATAAAGAGCAGGCTGATGCCAGTTCGCAAAAAACCAATCGTTTGCATTGCGCTTTATCGCATCACGTTTGCGACGTTTAGCGCTGATGATATGCGTATGTTGGAGTAGAGCTATCAATATTTCTTCGGGAGAATGCACGAAACATTAATAAAAGGATAAAACTAGCGATGTTCCGCTTCTAGATCAGTGACGAAATTCCGCGCTATATTATCAACGAAGCACCGCACATGCGAGCAGCATTTTGCACGTTCTTTAGAATTCCAATTTCAGAGAACACAAGTATAAATGCAGACACACTTAGCTGGATGCAGGGAGGTAATAACTATAGAAGAGCTTTTTATTTGCAATGATAGCACAGACAGGAGCAGCGTACTGCACTTTCATTTTTAGAATGTTAATTTCATTGAACACAGACAAGCATTAAATGCAGACACACTAAGTCGGAAGCACGGAGGGAATGGCTACTTGAAGGCGAGCTTTTTTATTTGCAATGACAATATTTCTCTGTTCTCAAGCCGACGGTTCACGTCTCTCGCCTAGAAGTGGATGCGTGTCACTATGATAAAATGCAGCACTTGGCATGTAAAAGTGGCCATATGCTCTGCACATCCAAGCCGAACAAGGTTTTGCAATTCAAGCTCATCTAGCAGCTCCCAAAAAACGTCCCTTTCAAAAACGGGACCTTCCTTCAAAGAAATCGGGATTGCTTTGTTTAAAATGTTGGTAAACTCTAGCATCTTTTTGGTGGGATGCTTTAAGCACCCTTGCTTGAAGCTTTTTTATACTGTAAGATAAGCGTCATTGCCAACAACTGGCACAGGACAGCTGATATCTTCCATGCTGATATCTGCTGGCTGCTCCAAATCAGGCGGCGGTGACCATGGCGTAGACGCGAAGGGCCACGCTGGTCGGGCAAACAGCGTGGCGAGCGCCACCGCACGGAAGGAAACGGAAAGGCGACAATCCGCGCACCGCAGCTTTCAAACTGAAGGGGATCTAAAAACGTTGCGCGGAATGGCACGGATCGGAAGTTGGAGTGGAAGGGGTTCTGTTACTTTTGCCCTCGATGGTATATGTCAGTCGCCAACCGCTGGGGGCGCTGTAAACTCGCTGCAAGAAAGACTGCATGCTTCTTTAAGTGACATATTGAATCGGGTGTCAGTGATGATGTGCTGTCTGGCGTGTTATTGCAGGTGCTATATAAGGAAACTAGTTTATTGCAGGCTTATTAAAGAACAAGGAGAGAAATTCAAGCCTCAGCTCTTTATGGCGGGATTCGAGGGTAGGTTCCAGACTAACGAATTTATTAAATTTAAGCCTAGCTGAACTGCCTTTCCTTGTATTCTTCGAGAAGCTTGATATTTGACTTAGTGCAAGGATCCCATGCAGTGCATCATACACCAGTTTTGGTCCAAGAAATTTCACATCAGGAGGGACATTTTAGAGTTTCTGTCTGAGGAAGCAAAGAAACGAAGCTCTTAGCCAACATTTGCGACTTGTTGTCCAGATGTCTCTTTTTATTACCAAGAACCGAATTCGCTTTCGCAAATATCAACTGCTGCATTCTGGTTCAGGTGGGTTCTTGAACTTCATGAAAGTTGATCTACTTAAGGCATGCTGCCACTGTCTAGCTGGTGATACTGAAGCCGGGATAATCATCGTCGTACGACACCCACTCCTGACTCACTGCTCTTTGTAGATAGATATCTGAAATGAAAAAGAACAAACGGAGTTGGTACGCGGCAGGTCTTGGTACATTTACCGTCGCCGACCGATTTTTCGTACTCGGCGGGACCTGAAAAATTGTTGGAATCATAGAACAGTCCGAAAAATCCGTGAACTTGGAAAAAAAACTTTTGCCTAAAAACTGGCTTTAAATAATGCGTAGACCTGCCATGGCTGGCAGGTGGCTTGTTGCGCTGCTAGCCACTCTCCCCTTATAAAAAATGGTGTATAGAGTCTATAGACTTCTTATTGACTCAATTGACTTCCTATATATATATATTGCCTTTTGTCTATTCATAGTCTATAGACTGTCTATAGACAAAAGTCTACTAAAAGTGTATGACCATAAATCTATGGATTGGCTAATGACTGTCTATAGCATTTGTATTGCCTAGACTGTTGTCTAGTATTTGTTTATAGACAGTCTACAGACTTTATAGACAGAAGTCTATAGACACTCTATTGACTGTCTAAAACTTTTTGGAAGGGTCCGGGATCTTCCCGTGGCAGCCATCTTCCGATTGTCCATTCCTCCGCTCTCGCAGTGGCAGGTGACGTTTCGCTACTGCCTGCCAACGTGTTACGCCGACTACACCGACGCCTACGACGCGGAACGCAGGAACGGACGCCTAAGAACTGCGCTCTAAAATTGCGAACATTGCCGTTCCAAGTTGCGTTTGCACACAACAACAACAATAAAAAATTTGCCCAGCCTCACTGACTTAGTGTCACGAACGCTTATGTTAACAGCGAAGCTGCCTGGCGTCCTCTGATCGCAAGACTAAACTTCATAGAACTTCTCAAACTCAGCCGATCGTTTTACTGAGTGGTTATCCGTGGCACATTCTCTCCCTATTCTGACCACTAAAACATATTGTTGCGGAAGCAACACTACGCTAGGTGTGAGCGATTTCGCGGAGCCCCGGAGAGCCCCAACTGCGCATGCGCGAGGAGCGAGTGGCGTCAGAGCGGCGCGGAGCCGCCGCCGACTCCTCCGCTGAGAGGTGCCGTCGTCGCTGCGCCCGCAGTGCATTCTCCAGGAGGAGTGACGTCACACGGCGCACAGCTGCGGCGCTGGGGCCACCGCCGACTCCTGCGCTACGCAGGTGACTCAGAGGTGCCGCCGCCGCTGCGATTGCCACGCCGTTGCTTCCTCAATCCTACTCAGCATGGCGATTGGTCAAACCAGAGCCATTTTTTTTCTTCCCGACCGACATTGCTGGACTATATATTTTCATTATTTTTTAAATACTCGTGACAAGCTTTTTGTGGTGCAAATGACTTCGGTAACCCTCGCGCGGGCTTCTGGATTGCCCGTTCGCCCGCAAACTCTCGCTGGCGCTCCCGACTTTTCTGACTCCACAGTGTCCGAAATATCCGTCGTGAATATATGCACGTTCCTATATGGTGCATTACGGTTGCTCAACAGTTAAACTGAAGGGGATGCCGGACAACGGGGGATTCGCAGCGTATGCAAAGCGTATAAAGGGAGTCGCTATATTTTCAGATATGTATATAATATGAAGCACGGGACTAAAGAGGTAGTATATAGTTGGGTGCCTTTCACTGAAAAAGGAGTACTCTAGGCGCACAAAATTGCGCGAAAAACAAACACGTATATCAGAGATAAAACGACTGAAAAGTAGGCACCATCTTGTTTTTCAAGCTGATTGCGAATTTCATTAGACATTTTAGTGTTACAATTCCAAATTGACTGAAGAAAAAAACAATTAACAGATACACCTAATTACGTTATTTGTTGGTCGTGCGATAGCATTAAAGTTGTTGGTGCCTTTACCAGAAGCGAAATCACGTCCTGTCTGGTGACGTCACTCCCCGCCAATGAGAATTATCCGCTCTAGTGATGTCCCCACCAGCCAATGAGCGCATTTTATGACCGATGGCACATTTTAAGGCGAAAGCCTTTAATGCCTCATCATTGTCGACAGAAGGTTGCCAGCACAGGTGTCGCGCTTTTCGGTTTGTCGAAATGGTTATGACGTCAGAGTGTGCGGATTCGAAGAAATGAGGTCACCCACGGATGCCTGACGCCTCGCTTTGGAGCAGACGACAACTAATAAAAATAGTTGTCGTCCGCTCCGACAGGGGGCGTAAGGAATCCGTGGGTGACCACATTACATACCTGATACAGACTCGCAGTCAATTCCAAACAGTGCGCTAGGAAAGGCTTGCGCCTTGCAGCACTTTAGAGAGCCAAAGTGACCCTTGAATTTTTTTTCCGATGAGGCCTTTAATGCTACCCATTATTAACTGGTTAATTCCTCTTGATTCGTCATGAAGAGAGCCAACGTAATTTCTTTAAACCGTTACTCGTCAACTCACCAAGGAACTTCGTCTTCAGCCACGGCACGATGTTGTCGGTTGTCAGAGATTTTTTGATGACTGCACTGGAGAACCTTTCAGCAACGACGCTCTGTGTGCTTCGCCCGAGTTCACAGCCAGCGATAGTGATCAGTGAAGATGAGATTGAGGAGGTGACCTGGCCTAGATGAACGTTGACTTGCTGCACGCAGTCAAAATTGCAGCGGTGGTAGCTATACGATCGTTCTATTCTGACGGGAACTTCCAAGTCAACGCTCAAGTTGTGATGCGTGACGTTGACGAATAGGTTGCCGAATCTGGTGTTCCACTGCAGGGATACCACCACGGGCCTCTCGGAGCGTAGCTGAAGTTTCAAAACCTGCGAAATATGCGCCAGAGATTGCGTTTTTAAAATAAGAAAGTATGCAAGGAACATGCGATTTTTTTCATAGTTTCAGATAATTTGTGCAAAGTTTTTATCACGTGAGTCTACCGCACGATGGAGACACTAAAGACTCATGCGCACCTGTTCACCATCCTCAGCTTTTCTACGCTCATGGCAGGGCAAAAGCCTCTCCCATGTCTCCTCCTGTCTTTAAAATTAACCCTGTCGCTAGCGCCAAGCAGTTCGCTAGCCCTTCATTACTCGGTCGCTTAGTAGACGACGTTTTTTGGGCGACTTAATTTGTTGCATGGAATTGAGTAAGAGAGCATCTGCGATGAAAGAACTTCATTGTTTTTGTCTTTTCACATCTCCAAAACAAAAACAACGTTACGAGGAAAAACTACAATTCTATCTCCTGTAAGCAAGTGAATAATTGCTGGTCCTTTAAGGCATCGTGATTCACGGAGGCTTTGAGCTGTCCGCCTTTAATTGCATGGCTGCCTCTTGTGCTTCGGAAACTACGCTGAGGCAAAATATTTTGGGCACTACTGACGTTACCTTCTCGCCGTTCTGGCAATTGCTGCGCAATGTTCCGAAGCGTCGAAGGCTGTTGAGTCCAGACAGCTTGTAGGGCTCTGACTCCGCGCAACAGTATTCAGGCCTCAGCTTTGATGCATACACGGCAGGAATCACTAGGAGCTTGGCGTCAAGAGCTTCTTCCAAGACACTGTCAAAGCTTGTGTCGGAGTCTCCTAAAGATGAGAGTAAAAAATGCTTGTGCTTATGAAGCAAAACTACATATGGATATCAGTGAAGAAGTAATTAAGCGGCAAGTGTCGCCTAAAAAAGTCCCTCCAACCAATGGCGCCTGCTTAATGTCCTGACGCCGCGGTCAACCACTTTGCACGCACGTGCTAGGCACTCGCGATGCTGTGCTAACAGCTGTGCAACCAAACTACGCAGACCGCACAGCCGCCACGGTGGCTCAGTGGTTATGGCGCTCGGCTGCTGACCCGAAAGGCACGGGTTTGATAACGGCCGCGACGGTCGCATTTCGATGGAGGCGAAATTCTAGAGGGCCGTGTACTGTGCGATGTCAGTGCAGGCTAAAGAACCCGTGGTGGTCGAAATTATCCCGAGCTCTCCACTACGGGGCGCTCGTTATAGCCTGAGTTGCTTTGGAACGTTAAACCCCATATAACCATGAAAACAGACCGTCAAATGTATCTCTCGCAACTTTAAAATAAAAATCGGCAATCGTTAAAAAAGTTGGCAGGGTTTTTAAACCTAGTTAGATGTGTGAAAGCGCGTAATCGGTGCAACTCCCCCTCATATACGTTACACGGTCCTGGCTCGCTCTCCATCATTGCGTAGACTGACGTAACCCGGCAGGCGCAGCTCCTTACATCGCTAAGCCACATGACTGATGACGTCATGTGAACGTTGAACTGGGAGCGCCACCTAGCGGCCGGCATTGGTACTCATGGTCAAAGGTCATGCCCACTATGGTGGCAATGTACACCATTGTGTCCGCTTTGGTGAACATGATGCTGCGCTATACATGACTTATCTATGATGGACTGGTGCTTAGGCTGTTTTTGTCAAGGTCACCTTCAAGATGAAGCTTCAAACAAACCCGATGGGCCGGTTAGACATCGTGAAGTAGTGCTTTCGCAGTAAAAATCACCTGGTATAGTGTTACCGCGGCTCGTGTAGGCTTACCACTGTGGCACTCCCATTGGCTACCGCCGCCTGTTGGTCTTCTTATTGTTCGCCAGCGACGGATTGTTGTTGTTTGTCGCCTGCGATAAATAGCAGCCCTCTTCTTCCTCATCGTACCACTGTGGCAGTAGTCGAGCAAACATGCCAACAGCAATGCGACGTAAACCACCACTGCTTTCTTCCCGGTCATTTCTCAGTTGTTGGTGGTGTTGTCCAATTCCGTGGGGTGTACTGCGAGGGAAAAAATGAAACCGGAAGCTCTCAAAATTTTGCGCGAAGGATGCCATTAGTGTTCTTTTTAAGCACGTGCACTTTGCTTAAGGGAACACCGAGGACGCTTTCATCCGATTTGAGTTCTTCGGTAAACTCGACTGTTTTATTGCGATAGCATTAAAAGCTTCATTGCAAACAAAATGTGTCGTGGGAAGCTAACTTCGCTGATTGGCTGGAGGAAAGTGACGTCACCAGACCGGTGCATTCCCATTGGCTACAATGAAGCGACGTCTCTATACCGTAATTGACGTCAGTCCTGGAAGAGTCATCATCAGCTACTATTACAATTGCATTGCGAAGACGTGAAGAAATTTGGTGTCCCTGCGAAAATTTAATATTTGGGTTTGTTGACTTTTCGCGGCAGCAGCAAGATACGCATTTATTACTCGTGATCTAAAATTAAAAAGTGAAATTTTTATAGCCACCATGTTAAAACTGGTGACTAATGAACTGATGAACTTGAGCGCGCAAAGTTCTCCGTAATTAGAGATTCAAAGTGGGTGGGGGTGATCTAAACACAGAGATGGGCAAACGAAAAAATCATGATGTGATCGACGTTTGCGTTCGCAAATGACCTGTGGCGACAACGCTTGCTTTTCATTTTTTATTTGAGCAGCTCCATTTTGTATAAATGTAGCCTAATTTTCATTATAGCGTCTAAATCAAATTTGGCGGGTCAATTTAGATTTTTACTCAATTTAGATCCAGGTAAACACTCGGCAGCTTTATTAAGAACATTTCTATAAAAATTGAACTGGTCACAACGTGCTTTGTGCAAATCGATAAATTATTTAACTTTGGCAAACCTCCATTAGAGGCAGTACTCGGTACCTCAGAAATCGTCGTGAAGGGCTACTGGAGGGCTCCATTATGACAAAGAACGGGGCGTACTATACCTGTCACGAGGGACTATACTCGGATACGAATCAAGAAAAAAAACGGCTTTTCCCCGTCAAAGGAATACATTCAAGCCAATGGCGTCGGCCGATTCTCAAGAATCTGTTAGCGTGACGTTGCAGCAAATGGGAGATGAAAGGGGATAGTCCCCTCTTTGCACTGTCGGGGGTTTTGACGCTAGCAGATTCATGGAGTCGGCCGGCGCCATTGGCTGGAAGGGGGGAAGTTTGACGAGGGAAATCTGCTTTTTTTTTGCTTCTTTCCGACTATAATGGCAATTATGTTAGTAAAGTGAGCACGCATGCATGTGTTCTATACCGGGTCGGAGACAGCTGGAGGCAAGATGAAAAGAAAAATGTGTGCCGAGGTTTCCATTCATGATGGAAAACCACTAGAGGTCGAACTTAATTAGGAGCCATCGACTAAAACCTGTCTGACAACCCACCCTGTATCTTTGGCCCGTCAAAATAGACTAATCAACAAAGTGATTCAATTTTACCTTTAGCACCATGCAGATTATAATGAAGGAAGTTGCGCCCTAATTTGACGCAGCAAGCGTTGAATGAAGAAAACGTAGAAATATGAAACCTTGTGATGTTTCGGTGCAAAAATATGCGAAGTGTTTGAACTTCGGAGCAGAGAACAAGTTGGAAAAAAGCGTGGTCGGGCAACGCGGCGAAAAACGAGTGATGACTGGTCACAGACTGCTACCGGGAACCTCCATTACTGCGTGACCCCTAGCCTGTGCATTTTGAATGGTAGATCAATGTCATATTCGTACGTTATTGCTCTTTTTCGCTCTTTCTGTCAAGATCCCTGATGGGATTGACTGTATGAAATAAATAAATAAGTAGTTGAATAAGTAATTCGACAAATTCATGAAGAATCTGATGTGCAACTGCCTCCGCATCTTTGATTTATCGACTTCTGTTGTCAATCGTGGCGTTAAATTAAAGAACGTCGACGTTACACCGGCTGAGTGGCTATAAATTTCACACAAAAAAAGCATGCAATGCAGATGTGATTACCGAAGGAAATGATAAAGAGCGGGCAAGCAGCAGGGCTACCACTATTATTTAGACTCGTCATTTCGTTCCCAGAAAGGTTAATATATCCGGCAATTTACTTTTTTTTGTCGCATTGGCTGCATTAATGCGATGGGTGCAAAAGTTAGCAGTACCGTAAGCCTGGTCCCAAAGCCGAACTAAACTCTGTATTGATGAAGCATGCAACCTCGCATTGCACTCTGGCACGCTAAGCTTTAACGCGATATCGTTATAGCGCATTGTCGCACTAATTCAGGACTGGTGGTTAAATCTGCGACGTCAAACATTGAGCTTTGGAATGAGAACGGTTAAAACTTCCGTTAAATGGTTACTATGAGGTCGTAGCGTGACCAAAATGTCATTGTGACATATGCGGATGTTAAGGAAATTAATTACGGTGAAAAGAAACTTACCATAATTTCTTGATAATCGAACCCATCACCATTAGGTTCCGACTCCGACACGTTACCACTAGTTCACTGAGACACATTCGCTGGACTTGTTTAAAGGGAGCCCATGCATTTCGCGCGGTGTATCACGTGGTTACGTATGCGTATTGATGCGTTTTAATCAGTGCGTGCTGTTAGAAAGAAGCACTTAATACGAAATAAAGTAGCGAATAACCATTGACGTTGCCGTTTTTTAGCCAAAGTTCCCCAAAGCTTCGGCTTCCTTTGACTCTCCAAGGAGGAAGCGAGTGACCAGAAATACGAAATTTCAAAGCACGCTAGACGACCTATGTCAGCGCTAGATAAACAAGCTGGTCGTTATCTGCCCGCCCTCGTCTTGACCCAGCGTCTTTCTTCCCAAGCCCACCACAGTTAACGCAGTGCGGTAATCTCATGCTTAGCAAGTCGTGCCATGCGGTTTTTACGCTTTGCCAGGTTCTTCATGCAGAGTGCAACCACAGTTGGCCCATGATAAAGAAAATTGAAGCTCCTGTCCGTTTTCCTCTTGCGTACGCGTCTTCTTCATACGTACTTTTGGTTTGTTAATAATTTGGTTTAGTTTATGGCAGTTTAACGTCCCAAAGCGACTCAGGCTATGAGAGAGGCCATAGTGAAGGGCTCCGGAAATTTCGACCGCCTGGGGTTCTTTAACGTGCGCTGACATCGCATAGTATAAGGGCCTCTAGAACTTCGCCTCTAACGAAATTAGACCACCGCGGCCGGGATCGAACCTGAGCCTTTCGGGTCAGCAGCCTTGCGCCATAACCACTGAGCCAACACGGCGACTATGGTTTGTAAATAGTCAGCGAAACGTAAGACAACCGGTAAACACAGTAAAATAGTGCGTTACTTTCTTGGACTTGAGCTGTGCACGTCATGGACGCAATTTTCGAGAAATTTGTTAACTGTACTTAGATTAAAAGATTAAACTCTCTTTAATTTCAGTGCATGAGCCGTTTTCTTTATTTGGAAAGCACGCGGTAGCCAATAGATATGCCCGTTTAAGATGAGAATGAACTTAAGCTGATTTGAGGAACAGTACTCCATTTCCTACTCTCGTGACTCTGCGTAACGAGCTAGAAGCAGTGTACTTGGTTTAAGTATGGATAAATAGATAGTTCTAAGCGTACTGGATTTCTGTTTCCATCGGTTCCAAAAAAAGAAATCACTTTTACGCTTTGAGAAAAGCTAAGGAATAAGCGCTGCCAGCCGTTACTGTGCACAACAGGAGGTACTCGGTGAAAACAATCTGGATAAAAAGTAAATATGTAATAAAACGGTACTAGGGCGAAGAAAACAGCTATGAATGACCTTGCGATTACACCCGTTTGCATTAGTGTCTAATCTCCCTATTTTTTTAAAACTAGTTTTCATCTTACTTTCCTCGCCTGCAATAGCATAAACCATAAACTATGATATTATATATCCTTTGCGTCAGGGCCGCCGAGGTGGCTTAGTGGTTGTGGTCCTCGACTGCTGGCGCGAAAGGCGTGGGTTCGATCCCGGCCGCGGCTGTCGAATTTCGATGGAGGCGGAATCCTAGAGGCCCGTGTACTGTGCGATATCAGTGCTCGTTGAAGAACCCCAGGTGGTCGAAATTTCCGGAGCCCTTCACTACGGCGCCCCTCATAGCCTGAGTTGCTTTGGGACCTTAAACCCCCATAAACGAAACCAAGCCTTTTTACCGGCCCAATTATGAAATATTTACTTAGGTTTACGCGGATACGCTGCCGGTCGTTTCGTACTTTATATCTATACAGGATTTGCAAGCGGAATCATTGACTGGTGGAGTGCTTTTTAAAGCCACAGGCATGTTGAAGCTACTCTTTTTAACCGTTTGTCTGTGCCTTATACTGAGCACGTGTGCGACCAAATCAGTATGATCAGCAATACCACATGTGACTGCAGACAGTCACATGTCGGGCGCCTGTCGTCCGGGTGAATTAAGTCACACGTCTCGATAGAAATGTTTTACGCAAGATTTACTCATTTCCAAAAGGCAACTTTAACGACTGAATGTGAGCGTTCGTATAGTTTTGGGCCAGCCAAGATTTGGCAGTGGTAAAAGATTAAAACTATTCTCAAATACTCGAAGTTTAAAAGAAGAGAAAAATGATGCTTACGCTATCTCCGCAGTAGAGACTCTCAATTTTTCTTGATTATACGGCAGTGAATCTGGCGATTTACTGATTATAAGTGCCGTGAGGACACACACTGGCAGAACGAGGAAGCACTCTGACTGAAGAAGCCGGCAAGAGTTGCGATATGCGGTTGCTCGTGGAGAGGTCTTTGCTGTCTCTTCCATGCAAGCTGTGCATAGATAAGCCTTGGCTACGGCAGCAGCTCGGCCTTGAAAGAGGAACTTTCGAAAAGCGTGTCTCTCGTATCAGCTGCTCATCCACACAGCTGCGCTCTTTTTCATGTAGCAAAGCGCAATGTCGGCGTGGTGAGCTAATCTTCAGCTAGGCGAAGCGCTCAGTCGGGTTTAGTCGTGTTCGGTTTCGAATTACAGTAGACTGATAATAGTTTAGGAAGTTAACTAACGGCTAACTAACAAAATGCTGAGAAGCACTGAAGAAAGTGTGCGGATTATTTTTTGAAACGGTTGAAATGAAACGGTTCAGACAGCTTACCTTAGCTGCAGGACACACTTGAACCAGAAGATCAGGGAAGCCTTAGGCTTTTGGCCAGCGTTTCGACGAGAGGGCTTGTGTGGCTCTGGGCGATCCTTGGCGGAGGTTATATAGGCCCCTGTATACGAGAAGGAACAGGGGTGGGCGTGAGATAAGGGGGAAGGATGTAGTGGCGAGAGGGCAGGCTCGTGGGCAACTCTGAACCTCTTGCTTAAGCTTTTGACACTTGACGCCCATTCCGTGCGTATTTTCCAGTTGATCAATAAATTGAAGCTGAGCTTGTTTTTTTTTTTCAATTGTAAACTTTATTCTGGCTGCCCTGTCAGCGAGAGCTGTCTCATGGAATATCGATACCTCATGCCCTGTCACTGTTGAAGGCGATTGTTTAGTTTAAGGCCTTCTATGTCATGGGACGTTATGAAAAAGAGTGGTGGGTACAAAAATTCTCCACAACCATAGTCGTTCTAATACTCGGTAAGTTCAGGCGGACATCGTATGACCTAGAAGAACGTGAAGCTGAACCCATCCAAAAAGTCCCAAACCATTTCGTATCAATGGCAGGCAGCAAAAAAACAAGAACAAAACAACAAGAATCCTTTTACTATGCTTAACGCTAGTTTGCACAGACGTCATACCAGCCGCCAACTTACTTGTTCGGCGCCTGTGTTTCTCCAATGGATCCGCCCGGCTAGATGGGAATCTGGCATACTCCGGACAAACAGATGTGAAAATGTAGTCGTTAAATACGTTGCTGCATTTAAAATGGCAGAGGAAGAGGGCTCTAAAGAATGTGACGCCACTACGAACTGAAACGTTCAAAAAACCCTCGCAGTTGTTCTTTAACGTGCACCTTGAGGTAAGGAAAAATGGCCTTGCAAAGAGTCGAAAAACTTTTCTTTCCAAATTGGCCAAAAATATCCGACCTCCAGGCGTTAGGCGCCCGCTCGCCGTAAGGTACGGAAAAGTAGCCAAATCACGTGGCAATACATCACATGGACGATAGATGGCGCTACCGAACAGCTAACACACGTCACTTCAACGTCTTCCAGACGGTGGCGGCATCTTTTTTTTAGCTCAGAAATTTGTTTTTGAGCAGAGGAAATGGCGAAGCAATTGTCTCGCATCTCGGTGGACACCCGAACCTCACCTAGCTGTAAGGGAACGCAGGAAGATGGGAGTGGGAGACGAAAATGAGAAAGAGGTGCGTAATGGAGGGTTCAAAACTAATTTCGAACACCTGGGGATCCTTAATGTACACTGACATCGCTCAGCACACGGGTGCCTTTGCGTTTCGGCACCATCTGAGACCATGTGCTGTGCGTGCACGTTAACGATCCCCAGGTGGTCGAAATTATTCCGGAGCCCTCCACTCTGAACATTGGTTTTAAGGAATCAAAGGCGCAGGTACCGTCTAAATTCGAGGTGGGCACCTCAACAGCGCGGTGAAGGAATGAAGGCCTGCGCCACGAGGAATGAAAGAGGAAGTGAACGAAAGAAGCGGCGAAAATAGTTTTCAACTAGATCTCACATGGCCTGCTGCTGCACTCGTGTTCTAGTATGGCTGAAAACTAACTAAATGACTGACGTAAAGGTATCGTGCGGACGTAGAGTTATTGCAATACCAGTATTCCCAAGGCTATAAAAATATTCAGCGGGATGCGCTTTTATAGCTTACTAGTACCCCTCCGCTTGTTCCCCAGAGGAGCAAGAAGAGCCGAAACAGCTTCGGAGGCAGAATTTATCAATTAGCCATCTTATCGAATTGATGTCGCGTGTAATGATCATCATCGGAGAGGCACTTTTCTCCTATCGCTCCAATAACCCTGCTCTGGGCACCTGCGGCCTCCTTATCCCCAAAAAGTTATCGATCTCATCCGGCCATCTAACCTTCTGCCACCCCCTGCTACGCTTGCCTGCTCTTGAATCCAGGCCGTTACGTTAACGGAATATTGGTTATCTGCTATCACCGGGTAACGAGGCTATCGGCAATCAGTCTTGCAAAAATTGGCAGTGGTTCAGCGCTGGTTAAACCGGTTAAATTGCGTTAGCAATGGTGCGCGCGTTCTTCTGGAGATTATTCGGCGCGTTGCCTTCGCCTGGTAGCATTGCGGCGTTCCTGAGCAGTCAGGTGGTGAGATTCATTGGCGACCGATGACGTGGTACCACTCTGCGAGGTAGAACGTTGTCGCCGAGCTGCGTCCTTAGCACGACGCTTTGCAAGACGTTCTTCGCGTTGTTCTGGCGTCTCTTGTGCACGTTGCCGCTTTCTCGCTTTTTCCTGTCGCTGCCACTTCTCTTTAGAGGACTGCATAGCAAAGCATTCACGCCAAGGCAAGCGCGCAGTTACAGACGATTTACGGCGCGGGAGCATGGGCGCCGGCATATTTGGTCACGTGACCATTCCGCCACGCTGCCAGGGAGTCCACAGAACGCCGTCACCCGTTCGGCTGTATGCCTTGCTCGTCGGTAAATTGGTTTTTGAGGAAAGTAAATATATCTGTCTCGCATATCTCGGTGGACCCCTGAACCTCACCTTACCCGAAGGGAAGGGAGGAAGATGGGAGTGAACGAATACGCCGTATTTAAGGCGGAAGCCTTTAATGCCTCATCGTTGTAAGCAGGAGTTGTCGACAGAAATGTCACGCTTTTCAATTGGTCGAAATGGTCGTGACGTCACAGTGCGCGAATATCAAGCGGGGCTAATTGTACCTAGGCTAGTAACCATGCAACCAATTAAAGGGATGGTATTGTGATGCTTCCAGTAAGTGGGACTGAGTTTAGTTGTTGACTTAATTAACAAATTAATTAACCTTTCTAGTCAGACCAAACAAATAAATAAAACCGAGTAGTAAATTGGTTGAGTTGGGGAATCGAACCAGGGTCTCCGGAGTGCGAGACGAGCACGCTAACAACTCCGCTATGCCAGCTCGACGGTTTGAAATGAACAAAGGCGTGTCTAGTGAATACGGTGTCTTTGTTCACTCCCATCTTCCTCCCTTCCGTTACGGCGAGGTTCAGGCGTCCACCAAGATATGCGAGTCAGATACATATCCTTTCCTTGAAAAACATTTATCGTGCAATAAATTTTACAGAGAGGTGGTTGGGGTATGCCCTATTGGCCCTTTCCCCTAACAATACTAGGTGGAGCCCCTATTCCGGGGCCCCATTGGCAAGCAACGCCGCCCGCGTCCGGTGAACCAAGGCCTTTCGGGTCTTTAGGTCCTGACAGCCGAGCAGGGCCGCCTCCCAGTCCTCCCTGGTGGGGTTGAGGGGGATAGATGGGTTTGATTGACACGCCCAAACCATGTGGAAGGTGTCAGCCACCTCCCCACAGAACTGGCACGCGCCATCAAAGGATGTATTGAAATGTTTAAGTACCGCCGGACACAGTACAGTGTTAGCGAGAATTTTGATGAGGAGGCGCTCGTCAGCGCGATCCAGTCCCTTACAAGGGGCCGGGTAGCGCCGGTGCTCCTCCTTGTAGTAATCGGTGATGTGTTTGAATGTAAGGGCCAGAGTGTCTGATTGGGAGTAGGCTTCCAAGGACAGGGAGATAGCTCGGGGAGAGAGTGCGCGGGCGGTCTGATCGGTCTGATCGTTTCCTTGGAGTCCCTGGTGACCGGGGGCCCAAATCAGGTTACGTGGGGTTGGATCTTCGCATCGGCAGCTATTAGTATGCGCCAGGCAAGCGGGGGAGCCCAGCCCAACTCATAGTTCCGACAGGCCCCTCGCGAGTCGGTGATGATGTATTTCGACCTGGGATTAGTGAGAGCGAGAGCAATCGCAATCTCCTCCGCGTGTGTTGCGCTGTAGGCTTTGAAAGTGAGCCCGTTAACTGTGTATGTGTTGCGTACGACTGCGGCCGTGCGCCACCCCCCGTTGTGTGGCCGAACGGGCGATGGCGTACAGTGGACTCCCTGGCAGCGTTCCAAGACGCTGTCGCGTTCCACTCAGAGAGGCGAAGTTTAACATCTTAAGCACACATCAGCGATACAAGCAGCAACATCGCGCTTAAGGCGTCTGCCTCACCGCACTTTAGGTCAACAAAGTGGCCCCTGAATTTCAGCTAGACTCGCCTTTGCTCACTCCAAACCATCGAGCTGGCATGGCGGAGTGATTAGCGTGCTCGTCTCCCATCCCGGAGACCCTGGTTCGATTCCCCAACCGGACCAATTTCCTACTCGGTTTTATTTATTTATGTGGTGTTACTAGAAAAGTTAATTAGGCTAAATGGGCTTTACAATTGTTCTAATGCCATGCATTATGTCCTTTCACTCACCTGTCAAGTGATGGAACTTTCTAGAATGCTCGACACAATGTCTATGAAAAGTCTAGAAACGTCAACTATTAATGATGGTTAATGATACTTGAACATGACTAGCACATTTCGTGATACTAGTTAATATATGGTTAGTGATAGTTAACGTGAGCTCAACCAGTACACTGATTAATTGGAGTTAAGGTACAGGCGCAGTACAGAGTCCTACATTCCACTTCTTTACTAATAATTACCAATTAGTCATTTAGTCATTAAGTACAATAATATCATCCTTAAATCCCTTTATATCATGTTTCGATGTCTTTCGATTCCACCCGATTAAGTATCGATTGGTATTGATTGGCATATGCTTATACAAGGCATGCATCCGAAACGCGGACACATTTGCTAACAAGTCTTGGTCACGACAGTATGAAGCATTAAAGGCATTTGCCTTAAAACCGAGTAGGAAATTGGTCGAGTTGGGGAATCGAACGTCTGCAAGTGCGAGATGAGCACGCTAACCACCCTGCCATGCCAGCTCGATGGTTTGGCATGAACAAAGGTGCGTCTAGTGAATACGGTGTCTTCGTTCACTCACATCTTCCTTCCCGTTACGGCGAGGTTCAGGTGTCCACCGAGATATGCGAGACAGATACGTCTCCTTTCCTCAAAAAGCAAGCCTAGCATTTCCTTTCCTCAAAAGCAAAGCGTAGAGTCGAATGGGCGATGGCGTTCTGTGGACTCCCTGGCAGCGCGTTCCACTCTTAGAGGCGAAGCTTAACACATCAGTGACACAAGCAGCAACACCACGATTAAGGCTTTAGCCTCACCGAACTTCAGGTCAACAAAGTGCCCCCTGAATTTTGTACGGCGAAAGCATTTAATGGCTCATGCTCGCGGTGTCCGTCCTTGCACTGGAATCGTGCCAACTGTGGCCTCTCCTCAGTCATTTAGTCCTTAAGTACAATGAGATGATCATGAAATCTCTTGCTATCATGTTCCGATGTATTTCGATTACACCCGATTAAGTATCGATTGGCTATTGTTTGGCATATGCCCATACAAGGCGTGCATCCGAAACGCGGACACATTTGCTCACAAGTCTTGGTCACGACAGTATGAGGCATTAAAGGCTTTCGCCTTAAAATGGCACGACGTTGTCCATGCCAACTCATGGTGGTGGTGGTGGTGAAAAACTTTAGTAGTCAAAGAGAGCCTGAGGGTTAAAAAACTCTGCTGCATGGTCGGTATCCTTAGTCCGGAACACCGCACGACGAGGCCCCGTCTCGCGCCCGCTTGACCAGAGCCCTTTGGGACTCCAGCGTGGAGCAGTTAAGGAGGGCAGTCTCCCATGCCTCTCGGGTGGGGGTGGGGGAAGGGGGAAGGTGAGGATTCTGAGTACATGCCCACACCATGTGAAAGATATCGCAGATCTCTCCACAGTGCGGGCCGCGCCCATCTGTGTTCGGATCGAAGTGTTTTGCTATGGCAGGACAGAGAAGGGTTCCTGTCTGCAGGCGCCGCAGAGTTCGCTCCTCCGCCTTACTCAGCCCCTTGGCAGGTGCCGGGTAGAGACGGTGGCTGTCGCAATAATGAATTAGGATTTCGCGGAACCGCAGAAGCGGTTTATGAGCTTCTGAGCCAGGAGAGCTAGGATGAGGAGCCCGGTGTGTGAGCGCTCGGGCGGCCGCATCAGCGGCCTCATTGCCTCGTAGACCCTGGTGGCCAGGAGCCCAGATCACTTTTGTGCGAGTTGGATCGGCAGGCTGCACTCCCTTCCTAGCCTATCGAATATACCAAAATTGCATACGGGATACGGACCCCACACGCCGTTACCTCATATGGGCCCCTGCTCATCAGGGGTTGGCAGGAAACGAGGCAGCAGACGCAGCCGCCCGCGCGCTCTCTCACCGGGCTGTTTTCTCCTCCCCGTCCGATCAGGAACCCGATTTTAATCCGGTCTATACATTCAAAGATATTACAACATATTATCAAAATTGTCATCGCCTTTACCCTAGCCCATGTAAAGGCCTGAAGAAGGCGGATGAGCGGCTCCTTCTCCGCCTTCTCACCAATACATTGCTGTGCCTGGCAGCGCTAAAACATTTTGACCCCTCCTTTAGCGGCAGCTGCCCACACTGTAGTGCAGTGTCTTCTGACACTTATCACATGGTGTGGGCCTGCCCCTCCAACCCCGCTCTTCCCCCCATCCCCAACCCAACCCGGGAGGACTGGGAGGCGACCCTGCTCGGCTGCCACGACTTACAGGCCCAACAAGCCTTAGTCGGGCGCGCCCGGGCGGCGGCAACCGCCACTGGGATCCCATACTAGGGACCTCCACCTAGTGTTTGTAAGGATCGGTCCCTTACGGGCTGATCCAAACATACCTCCTGCTCATTCGTAATAAATGTTTTCACCACCACCACCACCCAGAGCGCGTCTTGGAATTTGCGAGGCAAGAGGTGATATTTCGCCTGCAAGATAATGTTCACAGGCCCGGCGAGAGTCTGTGATAACCGTTTTCGATTTTGGATCGGCGGCAGCGAGAGCTATTGCGACTTCCTCCGCTCGTGTTGAATTTGGGGCCCGAAAAGATAGCCCATCGACATTCATTCGCCGGTGGACTACGGCAGCCGTGAAGAATCCCGCGAGCGACGGCCCTGTGATGTCCACGTAGTAGACGCCCTCTTTATATCCATATTGCCTCTCAAGCGTGCGAACCCGCGCTTGTCGTCTGCCTTCATGTGAAGCCATGTCCATGTTACGCGGGAGCGGAGCGACCCAGAGCATGTGGCGCCACAGCACCGGGATGTTCTCCGTCCCCTCTGGTATGCATGTGTGTTGGATGTGTAAGCGGCTTAGCAGGCGGTGCCCAGGAACCGTCTGCGATAGCCGCGTATATTGGTTCACGAGGTGGGCCTCCCGCAACTCCTGATAGGAGTTTGCCACTCCCAACGCCTTCAGTTTGGCGTTGGAGGTAGCCACCGGGAGGTCCAGTCCTCGCTTTGTTGCCTTCCTGATGATGGCGTCAATGCGCTCGTCTTGTTGTTTGGTGGTGCGTAGGTACGGCACGGCGTAGAGGATCCGGCTGGTCACGAAGGCATAGGCGAGCCGTAGCGCATGCGGCGCACATCTGTCACTACCGCCGCGTAGCTTAAAGCACGATTGAGGTGTAGAATGTTCGAAGAGGGCAGTTATGCGCCTTTCCTTTGCTTTCCAGGCTCCTGCTCTATTGGTTTGCAGCTTAAAGTGCGACTGAGGTGTCCACAGCTGGTTACAAGGGACAACGGCGACGACGACGCCGCGAAACGCAGAAACGGGCGCCAAAGAGCTGCGCTCTAAAATAACAAGTTGTCTGTAACTGCACATACAAATCTTGGTCGAATTCGTTGCCTCAATCTATCGAAAAGCTTAAACAGCTGTGAGGTGCGCTCTAATTTTGCGTTAAGACGTAATCGTCGGCAATTTTGTTGCGGAAACAACACTACAATAGGTGTGAGCGATTTCGCGGAGCCCCAGCTTCCGCATGCGCGAAGAGCGAGTGTAGTGCGTAATTTTCTTTCCTCAAACAAAATTTTCACTCTTCTTTATAGTTACACCACCACCGCACGACCGAACTTCACATCAGTAGATCAAACTGTATAAAAAGCTGCTGCTGTTGCTTGTACTGTTGACATTGGTCTTCACGGAGAACGCCTGCCAGCGAACTAGCGGATTAGCGGACTGTTCCCGTAGAAGTCAGCCTTTTATTAGACAAATTTAATTATTGGCAGTTCTCTACAAAACACAGCGCTTAAAGAATGATTCTTTTATTTTAATTTTTTAGACCAAAATGCATATGCGGATATAGTTTATTGACATCTGTTTTAACCTGCCAAGTGAGTTTGGACGATCGATAGTGATTGAGTTAAATGAAAATTGTGTGGCTCAACTCGGCTCAGCCAGGTTACACGGAGCGAAAGACAACCGAACGATTGGCCGATATGGACACGGATACGTTGGCAGCATCCGCTGCTTCCCCAGAGAGAGAGAGAGAGAGAGAAACTTTATTTGAAGAGGAATTCGGGGCACGCCCCAGGGTCCCCGCACGACCCCACTGCACTCAAGTGTTTATGTTCCTAAGGTCCATAACACTGGCAGCCCGGCCGGTTGCGATGGTCTGCACGGCCGGGTCCTCCGACCGCAGCAGGGCCTCCCAGTCCTCCCAGGTCTTGAGGTTCTCTAGGTCCCGCGGGGGAGGGTTCGCCGGGCAGAGGGAAAGGATGCGGAGGGAAGAAGCGAAGGGTTCTGGGCATAGGGCGCATGACGGAGTGGGGAAGGAGGGATGATAGTGGGCTAGGGTAAGGGGTGAGGGGAGAGAGTGTGTCTGTAGTCTGCGCCAAAGTGTTGCTTGTTTGTTATCTAGGGATACGTACTTCCCATTCTTCGTGGGCTTCATCAACTAGACGAGCCCAATTTCGCGAGAGAGAGAGAAAAAACTTTATTTACACAGGAATTCGGGGCACGCCCCAGGGTCCCCGCACGACCCCACTGCACCTCTAGCCAACGCGGCTTCGTGACGCTCTCATTCCGGGAGCTTCGAGAAGCCCACTTAGTCAACCAATACACGCGTCTTGCACAGACCACGTCCGGTCGCCGCCTCTTGGACCGGCTACACATCAAACATGACTACCATATTGAGGAAAGGGAGAGAGTGCCAGAACCCTGGAGACGCTGCCTTCGGGTCCGACCCCTTCCCCGCAACACGTCCAGAGAAGACCATAGCGGTCGTCGCCAGGCGCGCGCGGAAGCGTTGGCGCGATACTATGGTAAGCAAGAACACGTGTATTACGTGGACGTTGCCGGCCCACACCATGGGGGGTGATACACGGCCGCAGTCATACACAACACAAACACAGTTAACGGGCTCACTTTCAAAGCCTACAGCGCAACACACGCGGAGGAGATTGCCATTGCTCTGGCTCTCACGAATCCCAAGTCAAAACACATCATCACCGACTCGTGAGGGGCCTGTCGGAACTACGAGTTGGGCTGGGCTCCCCCGCTTGCCTGGCGCATACTGGAATATAGCTGTCGATGAGAAGATCCAACTCCCCGCAACCTGATTTGGGCCCCCGGTCACCAGGGACTCCAGGGAAAAGATCAGGCCGATCAGGCCGCCCGCGCACTCTCTCCCCGGGCTATCTCCCTGTCCTTGGAAGGGTACTCCCAATCAGACAATCGGGCACCTAAATTCAAACACATCCCCGATTACTACAAGGAGGAGCACCGGCGCTACCGGGCCTCTTGCAAGGGACTGGATCGCGCTGACGAGCGCCTTAGTTGCTTTGGGACGTTAAACCCCATAAAACCAACCTTTACGTACAAAACCATGTAAGTAAATCCCATGAAAGAAAAAAAAAGAGCTGGCATGGCGGAGTGGTTAGCGTGCTCGTCTCTCACTCTGCAGACCCGGTTCGATTCCCCAACTCGACCAATTTCCTACTCGGTGTTATTTTTATTTATGTGGCCTGACTAGAAATGAGGGTAATTGCTGAACCGATATCATTCGAATGCCGTCGATGCACTACGCGCCAATGCTGCTAACGCCGGCTTCGAAGCCCAGAAATGGCGGACCTCCTAGTGGCGCCAACTGTCGTGGACAGAGCAAACTGCTCGGCGCCGCTGCCATGAGGCGTGCCGACGGCGCTGCCATCGGGCGGAGCGCGGCTGAAGCAACGCGGTTGAAGACCAACCGTGGCCACCGCCGGGGCCTACGCAACGCCTCGAAACCTGGCGCAGTATTGCTTACGCAATAAAAGGCAGATGGGCACGGGCTTCTCTGTCTATACACCAACAGGGTACTGTGCCCGGCAGAACTAAAGCATATTATTCCGGCAATCAGGGGAATGCCCACATTGTGGGGAGGTGTTCGCGGACACCTACCAGATGGTATTATTGGCTTGCCCCTCAAATCCTTCCTTCCCACCCCAGCCCTGCTCGGTTTCTCCGTCCTCCAGGCCGAACAAGCCCTGGTGGCTCGAGCCCGGGCCATGGTGATCCCGGATGAGGGGCATCCCTTGAATTTGTAAGGGCCATACCCTTAAGGTCTCACCCCAAACCCTCTCTTTACATAGTGAAATAAAAGCTTACTACCACCCCCACCACCAGCTGACGGCGATTTTATGCCTGGCAAGGGGAGAGAGCAAGGTGAATGGCGGAAAGCGATGTTACTTTCCTTTTATTCCCGTTAGCCGCAGCTCAGGTGCTTCAGGTTTCGATTGCAGATGCCACAACTACCACTATCTTTCCCTTTAATATTTATTTTTATTAATAAACTGCCACTAACAACTACAACATACTACAGAGCCCTGCCGTGGTAGTCATGCTTAGAAGGAGCTTCCCCTAGCTTCCCCTCTTCCCTTACGGCGCGGTTCAGGTGTCCAGCGAGATATGTATCAGACAAATATATAAGATATATGATATAAGATATATATATACATGAGATATATATAAGACAAATACTGCTCCATTTCCTTCCCTAAAAAACAATTTTCAATTTCCGGAGCCCTCTACAATAAACCTTCTGTCCTTTTTCTTTCACTCCCACCTTCCTCCCCCCAGCGCGATTGAGGTGTCCACCAAGTAGTGAGAGTGACCGCGCGCGTTTCATTTCCTTATAATCGTTATACGCTAGGCATATTACAGTGTGTGGCATAGTTGTGAATTATTATAATCGCGCTGTGTTCTGAATGTGCCGAGAAGCAGTAAAAGGCTGATGTTTGCAGTGAGAGGTAACTGTTATGTCTCATTTATGAGTTTCTGCGCAACTGAAGAATTGTTTTTTTAGTCGCTGCTTGCTCACTCACTCGGTCCTATTGTTCGTTTTCTGCGACAAAAGAAGAAGGCGCAGCTGCTAGGACACGTTTGGCTCTCTGTGCAGTGAGTGTGCTGCGTCCGCATGTTCCCTTAATTCGTCAACATGGAATGATGTGTTGCGTCGTATTTTGCGGTTTCCCTTAATTCGTCGACACGGAAGTGCATCTCATTTGATTTCCTTTATCAATCACGGACTCGGGATATGAGGGGTGCCGTAGTGAAGGGCTTCGGAAATTTCGGCCAGGAATTCTTTACCGTGCACTTACATCGCACAGTACACGGGCCTCTAGCATGTCACCTCCATCGAAATTCGATCGCCGCGGCCGGGATCAAACCTGCGTCTTTCGGATAAGCAGCCGAGTGCCATTACCACTCATCCCCTGCGGTGGCGATAAGTTACCCATGTATCGCGTATCGCTTACCGACTGTCGTCTACATGCTCATACAAGGTCACTTTTAACCCAGAAAATTTAGATGAAAGTTATTGCGTGTAGCGTGTCACTGTTGACGTAAAAATTTCGACCCTAAAATTATAACATGATTATTTTCAATGCGAGGGTTAATTTTTAGAGCAACGCTTTGGGTTAGCTCGTGCAAAGGAGAGCAGTTCGCGGCAAAACTAAAATGGTAGGCACTGCACACGTCTTCACGAGCGGCAGCCAGCGTGGTACCGAGCGTCGCTGTGTACGGGAACATATGACAAGCTGGGAGTATCAGTTTATCATACTGCGATATTGTGAGAACAAATAAGAAGTGCAGATTGAAGAATGGCTCCGCATAGCCTTCATTATGGTAGAAAAATGCTTTGACAATCGTTCAATGCAGCAATGCCTTTAATGACTGCATTTTGCCCTCCTTGTCTGCAAATTTTTCTCCGTCAAATTTCCGTCCGTTCGCACGCTGGAAAAATAACTGGGATAGAGTACACAGAAGGAAATTAGTTTCAGCGGGATTCGAAACTATACCTCTAGGGTGCAAGGCTGGCGCGCTAACCACTCGCCCACTGCCGCAAGGTTTTAGTTCCCGTTTCTATGCGGTAATTCTTTCTACTAAGTAAGAAACCGATGAGTGATGTTTTGCAAATGGTCATTTCTCACAGTTCAAGAAGACAAATTCGATGCACAAAAGAGGTAAAGAAAAAACAAGAAGGCCTTGAAGGCCCCTGGACAAAAAGTCACCGAGGGCACTTAAAAACTTATAATGCTAAATGCTAGTACGCCTGTGTACTGTGCGATGTCAGTGCGCGTTAAAGAACCACAGATGGTTGAAATTTCCAGAGCCCTTCACTACGGCGTCGCTCATAGCCTGAGTCGCTTTGGGACGTTAAAACCCATAAACCTAAACCTAAACTTACGTGCTGTGAATGCGAAAGCATGCACGCTAGGCGCTCGTCTGTGGCGATGGAGTACTACACTAATACGGTGTCCAGCGAAGCTATCTGTAGCCACCACGGTGGCTGAGTGGTTATGCCGCTCGGCTTCCGACCCGAAGGACGCGGGCTCGATCCCGACCACCGCGGTCGCATTTCGATGGAGGCGAAATGCTAGTACGCCTGTGTACTGTGCGATGTCAGTGCACGTTAAAGAACCCCAGGTGGTCGAAATTTCCGGAACCCTTCACTACGGCGTCGCTCATAGCCTGAGTCGCTTTGGGACGTTAAAACCCATAAACCTAAACCTAAACTTACGTGCTGTGAATGCGAAAGCATGCACGCTAGGCGCTCGTCTGTGGCGATGGAGTACTACACTAATACGGTGTCCAACGAAGCTATCTGTAGCCACCACGGTGGCTGAGTGGTTATGCCGCTCGGCTTCCGACCCGAAGGACGCGGGCTCGATCCCGACCACCGCGGTCGCATTTCGATGGAGGCGAAATGCTAGTACGCCTGTGTACTGTGCGATGTCAGTGCACGTTAAAGAACCCCAGGTGGTCGAAATTTCCGGAACCCTTCACTACGGCGTCGCTCATAGCCTGAGTCGCTTTGGGACGTTAAAACCCATAAACCTAAACCTAAACTTACGTGCTGTGAATGCGAAAGCATGCACGCTAGGCGCTCGTCTGTGCCGATGGAGTACTACACTAATACGGTGTCCAACGAAGCTATCTGTAGCCACCACGGTGGCTGAGTGGTTATGCCGCTCGGCTTCCGACCCGAAGGACGCGGGCTCGATCCCGACCACCGCGGTCGCATTTCGATGGAGGCGAAATGCTAGTACGCCTGTGTACTGTGCGATGTCAGTGCACGTTAAAGAACCCCAGGTGGTTGAAATTTCCGGAACCCTTCACTACGGCGTCGCTCATAGCCTGAGTCGCTTTGGGACGTTAAAACCCATAAACTTAAACCTAAACTCACGTGCTGTGAATGCGAAAGCATGCACGCTAGGCGCTAGTCTGTGGCGATGGAGTACTACACTAATACGGTGTCCAACGAAGCTATCTGTAGCCACCACGGTGGCTGAGTGGTTATGCCGCTCGGCTTCCGACCCGAAGGACGCGGGCTCGATCCCGACCACCGCGGTCGCATTTCGATGGAGGCGAAATGCTAGTACGCCTGTGTACTGTGCGATGTCAGTGCACGTTAAAGAACCCCAGGTGGTAGAAATTTCCGGAGCCCTCCACTACGGCGTCTCTCATAGCCTGAATGGCTTTGGGACGTTAAACCCCAATAAACCAAACCAAACTGATCTGTTCGCGCCGCCCGAATGAAAGTTAATGAAGACAGACAAACCCAGTGCGAAAAACTTCTAGTTGAGCCCGCGCGCCTCTGTGCTGCGGTGATGGCAGAGTGCCAGCTCTCTGGAAGTGGCCAGTAAACGAGACCTGTTCGCGTCGGCCTGAGTTCGAAACCTACAGCGAGAGAATTTTTGTTTAAGAAATTTTATTTTCTATCTTTCCTGGTAACGTAAGCACTCCCGATGACGTCATGACATCACGTTGGTTTTAGGACCGTCTGGCGTCGACAACTGCGACAACGGTGTATTTCCCGCCTCATGAGGAATATAATGCTTTGGCAGTAATGAGGTTGGGCCGCGGTGGCTCAGCGGTTATGGCACTCGGTTGCTGACCCGAAAGGCGCGGGTTCGATGCCGGTCGCGGCGGTCGAATTTCTTTGGAGGAATTCTAGAGGCCCGTGTACTGTTCGGTGTCAGTGAACGTTAAAGAACCCCAGGTGGTCGAAATTTCCGGAGCGCTTCACTACGGTGTCCCTCACAGCCTGAGTCGCTTTGGGACGTTAAACCCCAATAAACCAATCTATCTCCTTCTTCTGAACCAAGAAAACGTTAGAGATCACTGCGGCGACCCGCATTGGGAGAATGCGAAAGCGCTGACGCCTCCTCGGCACTCGTCGCCTCTCTTGGCCTCTTTTTGAATCTCTTTGCCCCTCTTTTCCACTGTTTGATTGATCAATTATCAATTCATTGATTACCCAATTGGTCA